>NC_066580.1:193437906-194132546 GCF_024323335.1 Lathyrus oleraceus | reverse complement strand
TCTATCCTAATGGCAATGTGAAACCGCGATCTCATCGAGTTCCAACTCGGTTACACCCCATATGTCCTCAGACTCTCCGTGCTTTCTGCCTTCTGAACAAGACGCTTCTGATTGATCTCTGTCGGGGATTATCCATGTCATATCCAAAGTACAAACGATCATGCCAGACGCAGTTGTTCGTTTTAATCCCTCTTTTGCCTGGACCGCCCTTTCGGATTTTCAGTCCACCGGGATACCCTTTTTTGCCCAAGCCGCCTTTTCAGGTTTTCGACTTGCCGGGTGTACAATTTGTTCACTTTTATCCCTAATTTTTTCCCGAACCTTTTTCATTCATTTTTTTGGTTCGCCGGGATGCCCATTTTTGCCTGGACTATTTTATTCTTTTCGTCCAGCGGGTCTCTTATACGAAGTATTTTTTAACTGCGTCCGCATTCACAGGGCATGGAAAATCCTCGCCATCCATGGTCGTTAACAACAAGGCTCCGCCAGAGAAAACCTTCTTGACCACGAATGGACCTTCATAATTGGGTGTCCACTTGCTCCTACGATCATTTTGAGGAGGAAGGATCCTTTTCAACACCAGATCTCCCACATGATACACACGAGGTCGTACCTTTCGGTCAAAAGCACGCTTCATTCGCTGCTGGTACAACTGCCCATGACAAATGGCTGCCAGCCTCTTTTCCTTAATCAGGCTTAACTCTTCGTACCGGGTCCTTACCCATTCCGCCTCTTGCAATTTCACGTCCATCAAGACTCTCAATGAAGGAATCTGAACCTCAACCGGTAGCACGGCTTCCATTCCATATACCAACGAGAAAGGCGTTGCCCCAGTAGAAGTACGCACCGAAGTTCGATACCCATGAAATGCAAACGACAACATCTCATGCCAATCTTTATAGGTCACAACCATCTTCTGCACAATCTTCTTTATATTCTTATTGGCTGCCTCAACCGCCCCATTCATCTTCGGACGATAAGGAGAAGAGTTGTGATGTTCGATCTTGAATTCCCGGCACAGTTCTGCCATCAT
Source organism: Lathyrus oleraceus (assembly GCF_024323335.1). Classification (NCBI taxonomy): domain Eukaryota; kingdom Viridiplantae; phylum Streptophyta; class Magnoliopsida; order Fabales; family Fabaceae; genus Lathyrus; species Lathyrus oleraceus. The sequence goes on along the minus strand of NC_066580.1, from coordinate 194,131,513 downwards.
CTTGTTGTTCAAATTAGAACCATTATCAGTAATGATTCTTTCGGGAACCCCATATCTGCAAATGATGTCTCTTTTGAGAAATCTGGCAACGACCTGCTTTGTCACGTTCGCATAAGAGGCTGCTTCCACCCACTTGGTGAAGTAATCAATAGCCACTAATATGAATCGGTGCCCATTCGAAGCCGTAGGCTCAATCTTCCCAATCATATCAATGCCCCACATAGCGAACTACCATGGAGACGACATCAAACTCAACGGATTTGGAGGCACGTGCACCTTCTCAGCATAAATCTGGCATTTATGACACTTCCGCACGAAATTGAAACATTGGGCCTCCATTGTCATCCAGTAATAACCTGCTCTCAGCAGCTTCTTCACCATTGCATTCCCACTGGCATGGGTACCGAACGACCCCTCGTGAACCTCTTTCATTAACTGGCTTGCGTCTTTATCATTAACACATCTGAGCAAGACCCAATCAAAATTCCGCTTGTACAAAACCCCATCCTTATTCAAGTAGAACACCATAGCCAACCTCCTCAGAGTCTTTCGGTCCTTCTTGGATGCTCCCTCAGGATACTCTTGGGTCTCCAGATAGCGCTTGATATCGTAATACCACAGCTTCTCATCATCAGGCGCTGTATCAACAGCAAACACATAAGCCGGTCTATCCAGACGTCCCACCTCAACACTGGGGAACTGATTCCACCATTGCACCTTAATCAAGGCAGCCAGAGTAGCCAAAGCATCCGCCAAAGGATTCTCTTCTCTAGGCACATGATGCATTACCACCTTGGTGAAAAACGTCAACAATCTCCTCGTATAATCCCGATATGGAACTAAATGAGATTGATGCGTATACCATTTTCCGTTAACCTGATTCACAACCAAAGTTGAATCTCCATATATAACAAGGTTTTTGATCCGCAAATCAATCGCCTCTTCAATCCCCAAGATACAAGCTTCGTATTTAGCCACGTTGTTGGTGCACTCAAATGTTAGCCGGGCAGCAAAAGGAATGTGGGATCCTTTCGGCGTAACCAAAACAGCACCAACGCCGCTACCATTCACGTTAACGGCCCCATCAAACATCAAAATCCATTCGGACTCAGGGTCAGGCCCCTCCTCCGGGATCGACTCCTCACAATCTTTCGATTTGAGAAACATGATGTCCTCATCAGGGAATTCAAACTTCATCGGTTGATAATCCTCAAGAGGTTGCTGGGCGAGGTAATCAGACAATACACTCCCCTTTATTGCTTTCTGAGAGGTATACTGTATATCATATTCAGTCAAAATCATTTGCCACCTCGCAACCCGTCCGGTCAATGCTGGCTTCTCAAAAATATACTTGATTGGATCCATCTTGGAAATCAACAAAGTGGTATGAACCAGCATATACTATCTCAGTCGGCGAGCAGCCCAGGCCAAAGCACAACAAGTTTTCTCGAGCAGTGAATATCTTGTTTCACAGTCGGTAAACTTTTTGCTAAGGTAATAAATGGCATGCTCTTTTCGACCAGACTCGTCATGCTGTCCCAATACACACCCCATAGACCCCTCGAGGACTGTCAAGTACAGGATTAACGGTCGTCCCTCCACAGGAGGCATCAAAATCGGAGGCTCCTGCAAATACTCTTTTATCTTTTCAAATGCCACTTGGCAATCATTATTCCACCTGACCGTTTGATCTTTTCTTAATAACTTGAATATTGGTTCACACGTGGCTGTTAGATGAGATATGAACCGTGAAATGTAGTTCAATCTACCTAAGAAACTGTAGCGGTGTATTCGTCGCTATATGATCTATTGATTAAATCATAAGCAAAGCATACAATGAATTCGAGTCGCCACCGCACTTTTATTTATCCAAAGGACTGGCTAAAAAGCGAACAAAAGCCTAAGAAGTTTTACGCGTAGAAAACTAATAAAAAGATCAGAGATCGGGGTAAGGGGTAAATTACGCAATGGGAAGGTGTTAGGCACCCACTACGTCCTAGGTACTCCTAGGGAGCCCTTTTCACACTTGTTGTATAAAAATTGTTATTTGTTATGACATAAATATTGTGCAAACATGATTGGGATGGTGAGAAAAGAATATACAAGTTTTATTATTTTTGTGTTCGAACGGATGAACCCGTTGCCTACGTACCTTCCATCAAAGGTAAGGATCAAAACACCGTAGTTCGGCTAAAAACTTCCAAAAGTTAGTGGATTCAATTTTAAAACACAAGCACTAAGGCTTTTCATTACCAATGGGAGAAAACTCAACCTGAATCAACAATCCACCATGCGAGGACGGCTTCAACATACTAGTGAGGGGTTAACCCTATAATAAGTATGGAAGACTTACAATCAGCTCACTAAGGATAAGGTAAGAATCACATCAAACACTATGGTAATTGAAACCTATGGCTAATGCATGGAAAACTTAACAAACATGGACAAAGCCACAAAACATTTGAATGGGTGAAGTTAATTGATTTGGATTATTCACAAAATATGGTCAAGGTATGATTAAAGTCAATTCAAAATGAGTATTTACAAAAGAGAAGTTTGAAAAATCAAGGACTTAGGGTCCAGGTTTCTAATTTGGAAAAGAGGTGAGAATGTTTGCACAATATTTATCTCAATTTTTTGGAAAACAATGTGTGAAAAGATTTAGGACATAATGGGGATGAATGATGGAGATGGATTGTAAAACTTCCTAGAAAGTTCACCTCTTGAAATCATATAGAGGATGACTCAAGTGTGTCCTTTGGAATAGGCAATGAGTAAATACAAACAAGCAAACAAAATAAGGAAAGTCAACAAAAAGCGGATACCGGATGCCAATCGCTGGACTTATACCAATCTCCTAAAATAAAACAGGATATCAGAGGCCACTCTATGGACTTATACCAATCTCCTCAACAAAGAAATAACAGGTGGATACCGGATACCAATCTATCTGGGCTTATACCAATCTCCAACAAAACAAAGCAACACTTGGATGTCAGATGCCAATTTATCTGGGCTTACTCTAACCTCCAACATATGATCATGGGAAAACAAATGCCAAATTACATGGACTTACAGTTGCATCCTCACATACAATCAACAAATGCATCAAGCAAAGGTAAGATGAGTGGCCAATGAGATGGTCTTATACTCACTTCCATATCATAGGAGCAATGGCCAATGAATGGTCTTACAATTGTCCTCAATGGGCAAACAATAAAGACATGTCACAGAGACAAATGAAATGATCATGCGCTAATGAGCAATTAATGATGATAAATGCCTAAAGCATACAAGCAAACATGTGCACATGAAATAATCAAATCAATCAAAGTCATTCAGCACACACTATAACCAAACAATTAGGCTCATACAAAGGTTAGGCATTGAAGCCAACTGGAATAGGGTTAATGGTGCTCTTAACCTTGACATTGAGAGCCAAGGTGAAGCAAATGAGAGGATATGAGGGGTGTGCCTCATTGCTCTTATCCCTGGTCAGGGAGAGCATTTGAATATCAGAAGGTGTGGGAGTTCAGAAAGTAGGAACTCTCTCCACAGATTATTGACTCGATAGATCTTGGGCTTTTACTCACTATGCATCAACACATGTGGTGTGAGCAAGGTGAGTGACACACAGAATAGTAGGAGATAGGTTACATATCTCTTGGGTTCTACCAATTGCCTTATTCAAAGGACTTTTCCTGCTTGGGACAAAAGTAAACAAGCAAAAACATCGCCTCTTAAGGGGGACTTCAGACAGTTGCCTGGCCAAGTAACAGGCCAGGTCTTCCAGACTACATGAAGACAAGAGATTCTACCTCAATGCTAAAGCTTAACAATCAAAGCAAAGCAAGTTCTTAAAAGAACTGAGCAACTAAGGGTACCTGAAACCAGTCAAACACAGTCAGTATGCAACTCAAAGTCAAACCAAAATAAAATAGGGATCAACAGTCAACACAATTGTTCAAATGTGCAATGCACAAAGCTCAAAGCATGTGAGCTAAGCAACCTACAAAACAAACAAGTTAGTTCATGATAATCAAACAAACTCAAACAACTTGCATAAATCTCTTTAAGGCATTTGCTTCTCAACCTGAAAAAACAAACTTAAACATGAGCAACAAGACCACTAGGACAAGCCTAGGGTCAAAAAGAGATGAGAAATCCAAAACAGCATGTGAAATCTATCCAAAACCAAGTTCAAACAATTAAGAAACAAACCCAAGTGGTTTCATGTTCATATCAATCATCATTATCATTTCATAAGCAAATTAGGTCAAAGCATGTCATCTAGAAGCTCAAAGAAGTCAACAGAATGATTTAACTCAAAACCAAACTCAAACATTTCAATAAATCATCAAATAAATCATGATCAAACATCATCCATAACATGATAAGCATATCAAATTTCAGCTCCTTTGGGTCAAAGGAAGTAGGTCAATGAAAATCAGAAAGTCAAAGCAAGTTCAAGCATACTCATACAAAGCAACAAAACATGCACCTACTTCAAATAATCATAAAAGAGTGATAACATATGATAAATGAATGGGACCAAAACCATGACAAACCATAAGCTGTCTACAAATCACATATCAAATTTCAAGTCCATCCAATTAAGTATGAGAATTTCACAAATCAAATGAAATGATATGTCACAAAAAGTCAACCAATGACCAAACAGGGGAGAAAATTCAAATCAAATAGGAAATGCCATCAATAATTCCATAAAAAATCACATGTAAACAAGACATCCATAAGTACATTCATGCAAAAATTCAAACCAATTTGAGTTCAAGAAGCATGGTAATTAAAATCATGAAGTTGGACATGCATGGTGTGACACAAATTGTCACACCCATATTCAAAAACTCATAACTCCACAACCAGCAATGATAAAATCACAAACTCTACACCAAAATCACCATGAACATGTCTAGTTTAAGCACAAAAAATTTGGGAAACATTGGATAAAGTATCATTATTTCACAATCAATTTGGCAAGGCATACATAAAATGGACAACATGAACAAACCCTAGCACATTTTAAAATCCACACATGCAAAAAATCTGGAAAAAACATCATAAAGAACTAGAGGTCATGAGGAGCATTCCACAAAAAATCCCATCAAATTTGGATAAAAATTGAAGCACTTATGATTTTTGGAAGATTGGTGTATCAAATGAAATAAAAATTGAAATAGAAAATGATTTAAATAAATAATATGACCGGCAGTGGCATTATGGTAATATCTCTGCCCCTTAAGTGAAACGATGCGTTTCACTTAAGGAGGTGTCACGCGCCCATTGGCTTCATGGCCCAGTAACACCAAAATCATGCAAGGCACGGGTTCATAAGATCAAAACGATTTCTGGGCAACATCTTCCTAGGGTTTATAGCTACAGTGCCATGCTCATGATCATGAAGAACAAACTTTCCAGATTTTGGCAACAAATACATCATTCAAACCAGCAAACAATGTGCATCAATAATCTAACAACCATTTTCATTGACTCGTGCTAACAAGGAAGAACAAAGCAAAAACATATTTGAATATCAAACTTTAAATCCATGTTTCTCCCTCAATACACAACCATTTTTCACGATTCAAAGTTCAAAATAATCAGCATGGCAAGACCTTCAAGAAGCATAGCATAATTTCATCAAAGGCTAGGTTCGAATTTCACCTGATCTTGAAGGGCAGTGATGATTTGGTGGTTCTTTGGTTGTGTTGGGCTGAAACAGATGCACTTGGAGGTTTGTATTGATGAATGGATAATGAATTTTAGCTCAGCAACCTTTGAAACAGCTCCAATCAAAATCTGCCATGGATGGAGCTTCAATGCAACAATGACCTTCCTTGCTTTACAGTCGTGATATGGTGCTTGCAAAGGCTCCAAGAATGTTGGTAGGTGATGAAACAATCAACAGGGCACGAGTTCTTTTGATAATTTTCAGAAAAAATTCCAAATGAAGAAAATGAGAGCTTAAGAGAAAAATGAGATTTGATCTGGTTTGGTGAAGTGTGGCTAGGGTTTTCAGACTGCAAATGATCAATATATAGTCTGTTTAGTATTGCATTAGCTTGGTTAATTGAGTGGTAATCACAATTTGGTTAAATGAAGTGTTTTCGCAATTAGTGAAATTCCACTTATGTTGCATGTGCATGGCACTACAGTGCGAAATTGGGCTTTAACACATTCCAAACTTGATTTCTGAACATTTCCAATTGGTAAAATGCATTGGCAATGGTTAATTTGAAAGTCACTTTTTTCACCTCCCTCATTTTTAATTCAAGTCACTTGAAAAAGGCCATTTTGATTGGTTGATTTTTGGTGAATTGTGATGAAGGACTTGGATAGAGCACATCAAATATGACTTGTATTAAAAAACCTCACTCAATTTGGCCAAATGGTTTGGAAGATATGCCACTTTGAAGTTCAAAAATTCTTGAGAATGATTTGATCATAACTTGCCAACCATAAATGAAAAATGAGTGTTCTTGGACTTTTTGGAAATGGGAGAACAAGATCTTCAACTTTCATGTTGGACAAAAATTCATTTGAAGCTTGTATGATGATGTAATTTTGAGGAGCAAGACTTTCCATTTTTGGCAAATTCCAATTACAGGTCAACTTACTATTTTTGGAAATTTCTTGTCTGACTTCAAATTCTTCAATGATGATGTTTGACATGTTATATGAGGCTTATATGGACATGAATGAGACCTCTCAACCCAATTCCCATCATCAAATCACTGATTAAATGCACAGTTGACCACAATTGACTTTGCTAGGGTTTTGGTTGACTGAACCATGTCCTGATGAATTCCAAACCCTAATCACTTGAGATCTTGATTCAAAATGATATCACAATTCATATGAACTCTTGATGAATTATCATGGTGCCCAAACTCTTCAAGAATGGCCACCATCCATTGCTCAATGAATGATTTGACTGTTTTGACCTAGCTTGCTTCATCTGCAAGTAACAAGGTTAGATGACAATATTTTTGTACTTTTGGTTGGTAAACATATGAAAAGCAATGATATACAAATGCAATACATGCTTGATGATCAAGAACCACATTCACAAGATAACCCACCCACTAGGAGGGAAGCAGAGGTGCACAAAGATCCTTGAGGCCATGATATGATATGATATGGGCCATGAGGGATCTTAGGGCCAAAATTGGGGTCTTACAGAAACCACGAACCTCCTTCTCCGTTCTCGGTTCAGGCATTTCCTGTATTGCTTTTACTGTAGCAGGATCAACCTCGATTCCTTTTTCACTTACAATGAACCCCAGCAATTTACCGGACCGCACTCCAAAAGTGCACTTATTCGGATTCAACCTCAGTCTGAACTGTCTCAACCGGTCAAACAACTTGGCCAGATCTACCAAATGCCCCTCTTCGGTTTAGGACTTTGCTATCATGTCATCAACATAGCATTCGAATTCATGATGAATCATATCATGAAACAAAGTCACCATGGCTCTCTAATAAGTAGCACCGACGTTCTTGAGACCAAATGGCATCACCTTATAACAGAAAGTGCCCCACGGTGTGATGAACGTTGTTTTCTCCATATCATCTGGCGACATTTTGATTTGATTATAGCCAGAAAGCCATCCGTGAAGGAAAACACTGAGAATTGAGCCGTATTATCTACCAACACATAAATGTGAGGTAATGGGAAATCATCCTTCGGGCTAGCTCTGTTCAAATCCCGGTAGTCCACACACATTCTCACCTTCCCATCTTTCTTCGGCACTGGCACAATGTTAGCAACCCAAGGTGGATAATTAGTGACAGCGAGGAAACCAGCATCCCACTGCTTCTGCACTTCCTCTTTAATTCTCATTGCCATCACAGGTCGAGTTCTGCGCAACTTCTGCTTCACTGGCAACGGTAGCTTGTGCACAACAATATCGGTATCCAACCCTGGCATATCTTGATAAGACCAGGCAAAGATGTCGACATATTCTTTCAACAATGCCACCATTCTGCTCTTGACACTTTCATCCAAAGTAGCCCCAATTTTCACTTCTTTTCTGACCTCGTCGGTACCCAGATTCACTATCTCAACTTGCTCTTCATGCGGTTGAATCACCTTCTCCTCTTGTTTCAACAACCTGGCTAGTTCCCCCGGCAGTTCACAATCTTCTTCGCCTTCTTCTTCGGCATGATAGATCGGATTGTCGAAGTCATATGAGGGTGTAACAGGATTGTTATCAATGAGATCCGGAGAAAGATCGCATCTGCATGAATGTTGATTCATGCATTGCTTTAGAACCGGAGCGAGACAAATTGAAAAGAAAAATGAAAACATTGCCATTTTTATTTTGTTTCTGATTAAACTGCAAAAATAAATGAAAAATAGGGAACACCGTGTTTAATTGAAAAACATCCTTTTATTTATGATGCAAGTTCTGCAAAATGAAACATGAGGTGGCCCTTACAATGAACCATTACGTTTCGGGCAAAACATACGGTTTCCATGCAAATAAAATTGAAAACAGAAAAATATTACTCTTCAAGTAGAGTGACAGTGATGATCTTTTCGGCCTTCCAGTTCTGGACTTCCATCCCTGGTGCGCACGGCTTTATCCATTGATCAATTTCGCAGTCACTGTCGACTTCTTCACCCACCATACAGATATGATCTGGATCCAACATTCCAGCACTGGTGAATGTGAATGACGGACGACGTCCTCTACCTTGTCCTGACGAGCCTCGGCCCGGCTGGTAACCCACTCCGAATCGGTCTTTCTTGGCGGCGATGTCCATCATCTTCCCCCAACCTGGAGCTTCTCCATTCTTCACCACCTCAATGGCCTGCTTGTATGAAGAAATGGACGGTTTCTCCTCTTCTTTGGCAAAAAGAGCATTTTCGACCTTAACGGTTTCGAATGCTTGACTCGGCGTTTCCCATATCTCACCGTCCATTTCCACGTATTTGAACGATGATAGGTGGCTGACGAAGATGTCCTCCTCCCCGCAAACGGTGACGACCTGCCCGTCCCAGATATACTTCAATTTCTGGTGCAAAGTCGAAGTCACCGCTCCAGCAGCATGAATCCATGGCCGACCCAATAGGCAACTGTATGCCGGCTGAATATCCATGACATAGAATACCGACTTGAACACCTCGGGCCCAATCTTCACCAGGAGCTCCACTTCCCCAAACAAAGCCCGCTTCGAACCGTCGAAAGCCCTCACTATCAGGTCAGTGGGCGTCAAGATCAACCCTTCGCAGTCCAGCTTTGCCAGGGCTTTCTTAGGCAACACATTTAATGATGAGCCCATATCAACCAACACGTGCGAGAGCACGGCCCCTTTACATTCCATAGCAATGTGTAAAGCCCGGTTATGATTCCTCCCATCCATAGTCAGATCTAAATCAGTAAAACCCAGCCTATGGCTGGCATTGACATTTGACACCACCGTCTCTAAATGATTGATTGTGATCTCTTGGGGAACATAGGCTCTCTTCAGGATTTTCAATAAAGCCTCTCTATGCCCCTCAGAGCTTAACAACAAGGACATGATTGAGATCTTAGACGGCGTCTGCTGCAGATGGTCAACAACCTTGTACTCTGACTTCTTGATGATTCTTAAAAATTCTTCCGCTTCATCATCAAGTTCTTTCTCCGACCCGCCAGGCGCCGGTGTCACCACAGGAGTACTTTCATTCACTACTTTTTTTCCTCTTGCCCTGGCTAAAGCCTCGGCCTTTTCTTTCTTTTCTTTTTCTCCATCCCCACTCTTCAAAGCATCAGGTGCAAACAACCTTCCACTGCGAGTGAAACCACTAGGTCCGGCATTATCCACCTTTGAAATGGTGGTTTCATCCGCAGTCTGATCCTCCAGCTTCTCCCCATTACAGTACACCTCCCCACCATAATGCCACGGCACAGCATCATCTTTGTCATAAGGAATTGGTCCAGGTACCGTGATAGTAACTAGAGCCGCATCGGCCAGCGTTGACAAATCAACCGGGTCAAAATGATAGTTATGATGGAGACATCCTCCTTCCCCATTTCCACCTTCTCAAACTTGAGGCTTCCCTCATCCATCTGCCTCTGGACAGCCTCCCTCAATGATATACACCCATCAGGAGTAACAGTGCACGCAGCACAACAGTTGTCACAGCCTGGAAAGACCCCATTCTTCAACAACTGTCTTTTGACCTCAACCAACGGAGTCTTCAACTGACCAACATTTAACAGCCCGATTCTGCCCTCATCAGAGATTGCATTCACCCCCATTTGACCATGAGCAGGCATGGGATTTGCATTAACGTTTGGGGATGGAGCAAAGTTGATAGCTTTAGAATCCACTAAGTCCTGGACCACATGCTTAAAAGCTTTGCAGTTTTTTACGTTGTGTCCAGGTGCACCTGAGTGAAATTCACATTTGGCGTTTTCATCAAAACTGGCTGGCCTCTGATCAGGTCTCAAAGGAGCCAAAGTTCTCAGTTGTACCAACCCCAAATCTTTCAATTTCTTCAGCAAGAAAGAATAGGTCACAGGTGGCCTATCAAACTAACGATCATTCATTCTTCCTCGCACCTGATACCCAACCCTCTGCGGTCTCTGCTGAAATGGCTGGCGTTGTTGCGGTTGTTGCTGCTGTTGTTGTGCGGGTTGATTATCAGCAGGAATGGTTACCGCAGCAGTGTGCTGGTAGTAACGATCCCTACTTTGTCCTCTCTGGGTATACACAACACTTGTATCACCCTCCTTTTTCCTCTGACCATTTCCAAAGGGCTTCTTCGATCCAGATGACGAAGCATTACCACCCTGGATTTTCCCCAGCTTCAACCAACTCTCTATTCTTTCTCCGGCCACCACAATATCAGCGAAATTGGTAACCGGGCATCCAACCATCCTTTCTGCGAATGTCCCCTGAAGGGTACCCATAAACAGATCTGACATCTCTCTATCCACCAACGGAGGTTGAACTCTGGCAGCCAGCTCCCTCCACCTCTGGGCATATTCCTTAAACCCCTCATTAGGCTTCTGAGACATACCCTGCAGCTGGGTACGACTAGGAGCCATATCAGCGTTGAATTGATATTGTTTAAAGAACGCATCGCCAAGATCTTGCCAGCTTTTAATGTCAGAAGACTTTAGCTTGGTGTACCATTCCAAGGATCCTCCAGACAGACTGTCCTGGAAGAAGTACATGCACAGCTTCTGATCCATCGTATAGGCAGAAATCTTACGGACAAAAGCTTGAAGGTGAGTCTCCGGGCAAGAACTCCCATTATACTTGTCAAACGTCGGCGCTTTGAACTTCTGTGGGATCACAATCCCCTCGACCAGCCCCATATTTGACATATTAACAAACCCCGGAGTAGCATGACTTTAAAGAGCCCTGATTTTCTCTGCTAGTAACTGAATCTCTTTATTTGGTGGTTGGACCCCATATTGCCCAAAGGGTTCATTAAGCATGGAGAATTGATCTGCTTCTCTGTCTTCCTCCCTATCCTCTTCAGCCCCAGAGAAAGGAGGAAACAGACTGTCCTTCAGATTATTACCCACTGGACCCGGTCTTCCACTTGTGGCAGCACCAAAACCTCCCCCATTATTGATCACCACACCAACAGTTGTCTTCTTCCCTAGATCTCCTCCATCCCTGGAACCACCAAGGCCATGGTTAGAGACACCCTCCAGATTGACACCACTGTTGGCAGCTGAAGCCCGCTCGAGCTTCTCCACTTTATCAGCAAGTGCTTTCTGGCCCACAGCAAACCCTTGCATGATATTGATCAGTTCATTCATCTTCTCTTTCAGCTCGAGAACATTTGTATTGGGTAGTGTAAGACCCCAATTTTGGGCCCTAAGATCCCTCATGGCCCATATCATTCATATCATAACCTCAAGGATCATTGCATGCCTTTGTTCCCTCTTAGTGGATAGATTGCCTTGTGGGTTTGTTTCTTGATCACCAAGCATACTTTGCATTTGTATATCTTTGTTTTCATATGTTTATCATTCAAAAAGTACAAAAATATTGTCAGTCTAACCTTGTTGCTTGCAGTGGAAGCAATCATCAGAAATTAGGTCAAACTCAGTCATTGATCAGTCAAAGCAGTGGATGGTGGCCATTCTTGCAGAATTTGGGCACCATGATCAATAGTCAAAGGTTCATACATCTTGGGACATCATTTGAAGTCAAGGTCTCAAGGAATTAGGGTTTGGAATGCATCAGAAATGCATCAGTCATCCAAAACCCTAGAAAAGTCAAACTTGGTCAACAGTTGATTTAATCAGAGATTTGATGGATAGAATTGATCTGAAGGAGTTCATTCATGCTTGTATAAGCCTCATCTATCATGTCAAACCTCATCATGGAAGAAAATCAAGCCAATCAGAAAATTTTCCAGAAATAGCAAGTGGACCTGTAATTTCAACTGCCAAAAATGGAAACTTCTTGATCTTAAACTTACATCATGATACAAGCTTCAAATGAATTTTTGCCCAACATGAAAGTTGAAGATCTTGTTCTCCCATTTTCAAAAAGTCCAAGAACATCCAAATCCCATGTGTGGTTGTCAAGATATGATCAAATCATTTTCACCAATTTTTGAACTTCACAGAGCCATATCTCTCAAACCATAAAGCCAAATTTGGTGGGGTTTTTTCCTACAAACCACATTTTTCATCTTCTTTCCAAAAATATAAATTTCATGACCTAAAACCTTACCATTCAAAATGGCATTTTTGGACCTTTTTCATTTAAATTCAAAGTTTGACCAAACTTTGACTTTTTGAGTTTTTGACTTTTTCTTGATTTGGTCAATTGGGAAATGTTCCATATCACATTTATGACTTGTTCCAATTCCAAAACCATGTCCATACCATCATTCCATCATCATATTGAATCAAAATGCAAATTTGGCATTGTTGCAAATAGAAGTACAAAAGAGTAAAACCAGTACAGCATGCTGCAGCAGACCACAAACAGCATTTTGTTTGGTCATTTGCAGTCTGTCCAAGCCCACTCAAGCAGACAAACACACCCCATTTTCCACTTGTTCCACAATTAGCAAAATTGCCAATTTGAATCATTAAGCATAAACCAGCTTACCACTTAATTAACCAATGCTAAACAGACCCTTATAAGCCTTCTTCTGTCACATTTGAACCCTAGAAGCTGCAGCCTACCATACAGAATACACACACACTCTCATCTGGCATTTTTGGCCAAAACAAAATTCTGCAAAAACCCTTTGAGAAACCCGAGCCTCCATCATCAGTCCTTCATCTGAGTAACATTTGGACGAGTATTCAGCCTCCTTTCCCCTACTGTAAAGCATATCCTAGCTCTGTTTCTTCAAGGAATGGCCATGGCAGATTTTGATTTAAAGTAGATTTGAGCTGTTTGAACCGATTTTCTGCAAGCATTCATCATCATCAACCATCATTGGCAACTGTTTGTGCTTGCAATCTCAAAAGAAGCCCTGCATCCATTTTTCTTCAAATCCAAGTAAAATCTCGAATCCCTTATTTCTCTAAATGATGAGGTGTGTGTTGTAAATCTTACCATGCTCTTTCCATTGCAATTTGAATTATGCTAAATGGTGAACTGTGTTGTCTGAAACCTTGATTTTCATTTTTGTGTACAAATGCACTATCCATCGATTTGCTCATGTGGTTGTGATTTCTTGAAAACCATTGCTATATGATGTTTGTACTTATTTTGATGAAGCTATTGATACGCATATGGTTGATTTCTGAGCATGTTGATTCTTGGTGATTTTGCATGATGCTGATCAATGTTGCTGTTTTGCTGTTTTTTTTGAGCTGCCAAGAAAATCCCTTTGATATGCTTATGCTGTTGTTGATGGATAATGCATGAGGTTGTATGTTTGTTTGAATCATGTTGTTGATGCTGTCTTTCATGATGATGATGTTGAATACTGTTGCATAACTCTGTCCAGAAAATCTCATTAGTGTGTTTATGCTGTTGGTGATTGATGTTAGTTGATGTTAGTTATTGCATGAGCATTGAGGCTGGTTAGGTTTATTTTATTCATGGTTGATAAAAGTTGCTATTGACTGCTTGCTAAATCCATGATGATGTATGTTTGTGCTAAGTCATTTTGATGCTGAAGAACATGTACTGCTATGCTGAGTTTCAATTGGTTATGAATTGATTTCCATGTCCTATTGCTGTGATGATGAGCAACTGCCCTGCTGCTATAACCTGCCCTGTCCAGATTTGTCTTCATGATTAATAGTTGCTTTGCTGTTGATTGATGCTTGAATGACAATGATGTATACCCTGCTGTTGTGTGTGGGCTTGTGGCTACTTGTTTGCTGCATGTTTGTTATATTACATTTGTTGTTCATAATTTTGTTTGGATGTTGGTGAATACACGATGCCTTGCTGTTGCCTTGCTGCAGTTTAAAACATTATGAACATGCCATTCTGCTGTTATGCTACTACCATGCTGTGTTGGTTGAATGAGGAACATTGATGTTCAATACCATGTTGTTGCTGTTGTTTGTTTCGGTTGGTGCTGCATGATGAGGTTACATTGCTTTGTTTTGATTGTTGACATTGGTTACAGTTGATGCTTGAGTGTTGAACAATTGATATTGGAGTTGTATGCTGTGTGTGTAAACCCCTAGTATTGCACGAAAACCCAGATAATCCAAGGTTGATTGACTGCTGTTTGCTATATGTTGCAATGCCATGTTATTGTATGATGTTGCTTGAAGCTTGTTTCTATGAGCTGAGCATATTGTATGCTGTTGTTTGGTTGCTTGTTGGTTGGAACTTCACTTGATGATTTTGATGAACACATTATGCTGCAAATTGATGATGAATACCATATATGCTGCTGTTGTTGAAACCTTAGCCTCTCCAGAAACCATGTTTTATGAGGATTGTCTATTGTTGTTACTCATGCTGCTTAAAGTATTTCAAAACCATGCTGCATTTTTGAAATCCCATGAGCATATCCCCCGCTGTTGTTTTAAAACCAATACCATGCTGATTGTTTACAGCTGCCATATTAATTATGCTATGCTTGGTCTAGTTTTGGTTCATTGGATGATGAATACCTCTGCTGCTGTTAAACTACTTGCTATGCCCAAAATCTTTTTGTCATGCTTGTGTTGTTTTGATGTTTATGACATGAAGCACATCGAAGTTTTCTGTTTGCTTGATGCCTACATGGATTGCATGATGTTGCTTGGTCGAATTTGGCATAATGTTGATTGCTTGAATGATGAAATCCCATGCTGTTTCGAAACCTAACTCTGCCCAGCTTGTCCTTGAATTTTGTTTAGAATTTGTTTGGTGCTGTTGTTTAAAAGCTGCATGATGCTGTACATATGCCTTGCTATTGAATGATTTTGCTCAAAACCTGTTTGATGCTATTGATGAACATGAAGATGATATTGCTTGCTATTATGATGAACTGCCCAGGGATTCCACCTGTTGTGTTTGGTTTTGTTGTTACATGATGATGATGAGTATGCCATGCTATTGTTTTGTGTTGTTTGATCTGTTGATGAAGAATGATGAATGTTGCTGCTGCTGTTATGATGAATGCTTTTGTTTCTAAAACCATAGAGCCATGCCCAGAAATTCTTAGGACTGTTTTGGTTTTGTTACTTATGATGTGTTTGCCTTGTTACTGCCGTGTTGTATGAGTTGTTTGTATTTGGAATGTGTTGGTGGAAGATGGCCAAATGCCCTGCTGTATGTAAACCCTAGGGTTTATGCCAAAACTCAGAAATTCTTCCATTGGCCAAAGTTACTGTTTTATTGGCTGAGAGCCAATCAAAACATTTCGTTTTGCCAGGCCAAAACGCAGCACTTCGATTAGTGATGTGCTATTTACATCTTTGCCACCCGTTGACTTATGTTTGACCATCATGCCATGCCTTGTGTTCATACTTCACCCATAATTTCACCCAACTTCACAAATTAATTTCTCATTCAATTTTTATCCAAAAATCTTGAAATTTTTTCCTCATACTCATGAATGTGTCTAAAATTTTATGGTGAATTTTAATTATTTTTTCCATTGGCTGGATTTTTAATGATAAATATTTTCTTGACATGTATGCATGAATGATACATGGAACCATTCCTTTTGTGAAATTGTCATGTTGCATCCATTGCCTTTGAAATTTTTTGAGGTGAAACTAGACACATTGACCTTTGTTTCCATATAGAGTTTGTGCATTTATCATTTGTGGATTGAGAATTATGAATTTTTGAAGTTGTGTATTGCATTGGGTGTCATACCATGATCATGCATTTTCACAATTTTTTTTGTTTACACACTTCCCTACATCCAAATGACTCTAAATTTTGCATGAATCATCCTTCACATGTCTAGTTCATGTATGATTTTTCTTGGAATTAATCTTGCTGTTTTCCATTTGATTGAGAATTTTCTTCCATATGTGGTCATTTGTTGACTTTTTGTGCTATGCCTTGCCAAATCTTTTGTGAAATTCTCAAATCTTATTGTATGACCATGAAATTTCATATGTGATAACTAGACATCTCAAGCTTTGCATTGGTGTTAATCTCATTCATTTCTCTTCTGTTTTCAAATTGATATGATTTTTTGAAGTTGACCTATGCTTGTTGACTTTCACCATGCTTACTTGAATTTGTTTTGGCTTCATGATTTTACTTGACTGCCTTCCTCTCATCCAAATGCATTGAAATTTGACATGCTAGCTATGTTAGATGTTAGGTTTGAGTGTGATTTATTTCATAATTTTTGGGATTGTTTGATTTGACTTTTGAATGAAGTCTTTGCTGTTGACTTTTGCATGCTTCCTTTGCTATGCTTTGCATCCCTTTGCATATGAAATGACATTGATGCATGATTTTATTATGAATCCAATTGAGAATGCTTCTTGAATATTTAGTCTTGGTTTGGGTTGACTTTTCCTTGCTGCCTTGACTTTTCCTTTCATCTTTGACCCTAGGCTAGCCCTAGTGGTCTTCTAAGCTTATGTTGAGTTCATTTGTTTCAGGTTAAGCATCAATGCATTGAGGATCATTCAAATGTGTTCTAGTTTGATTGTTTAATGTGCTAACCTTTGTTTTGTAGGTTGACTCATATGCTTGAGTCTTTGTGCCTTGCACAATTGGTCCCTCTGTGGTTGACTTTTGGTTATTTCCTTTTGATTTTGACTGTTGAGTTGTTTGCTAATGAGTTTGACTTTTTCAGGTACTTTAGTTGCCTAAGTTCTTTGAACTTGCTTGCTTTGCTATTTAGCATTTGCTTTGAGGTATAATTACTTCTTCTTCATGTAGTCTGGAGACCCGGTCTGTTATTTGACCGGGCAAACTGTCTGAAGTCCTCCTTAAGAGGCAATGCCTGTGTTTGTTTAAAATTGTCCCAAGCAGGAAAAGTCCTTCAAGTAAGGCAATTGGTGGAAGGTAGGGATAAGCAATCTATCCCCCACTATTCAGTGTGTCCTCTCTTTGCTCCCATTACATGGTTGAAGCAATGAGATAAATACCCAAGATCTAATCGAGTCAATAATGTGGAGAGAGTTCCTACTTTCTGAACTCCCACACTTTCTTTTATGCTCTCCCTGATCAGGGATAGAAGCAATGAGGCACACCCCTCATCTCCTTTTCATCTGCTTCACCTTAGCCCCTCAATGGCAAGGTTAAGAGCAACCTTCACCTATTACAGTGGACTTTTAAAGTCAAACCCTCTTGTGTGAGCCCCCATTGTTTTGGCTATAGAGTGTGCTGTTTGATATTCATTGTTTGATTGATTGCTTCATGTGCACTTGCTTGCTTATATGTTATGCATCTATCATCATCAATTGCCATTAATGCATGATCATCTCATCTGTTTTGTGATGTTATCATTGATTGTTTACCCATTGAGGACAATTGTAAGTCCATCTCTTTTGGCCATTGCTCCTATGACATGGAAGTGAGTATAAGACCATCACCTTGGCCACTCATCTTATCTCTGCTCATTGCTTTGTTTGTCTATGTGAGGATACAACTGTAAGTCCCTGCAAGTTGGCGTTTGTTGTCCTAGGATCATACTGTGGATGTTAGAGTAAGCCCAGACAGATTGGCATCTTACATCCTTGCTTTGCTGTTGTTTGTCTATGTGAGGATACAGCTATAAGTCCCTGCAAGTTGGCATCTGTTTTCCTGTGATCATAAGTTGATTTGCTTGATTGTATGAGAAATTGCAATTGTAAGTCCCTGCAAGTTGGCATTTGCTTTCTCATCATCTCATGTTGCATAGTTCTTGTATGTGAGGATCCTTGTAAGTCCCTGCTATGTGGCATTGGTATTCCTATGATCATATGTGTGGAGTTAACCTAAGTCCAGACAGATTGGCAGTTGACTTCTATGTTTCATCTTTGTTTTCTTTTGAGGAGATTAGTGTAAGTCCATTGAGTGGCATCTGATATCCATTTCTGTTTTAGGAGACTGGTGTAAATCCATCTATTGGTATCCGGTATCCGCTTTTATTTCTTTGCCTGTGGAGATTAGTGTAAGTCCATTGAGTGGCATCTGATATCCAGTTTTATTTTAGGAGATTGGTATAAGCCCATTGATTGGCATCCGACATCCGCTTTTGCTTGCTTTGCTTGTTTGTTATTATCCATTCCTATTCCAAAGGCCACACTTGAATCATCTCCCATATGATCTCAAGAAGTGAACCTTCTAAGAAGTTTTACTATCCATCCTTCATCCATTCATCATTCATTATGTCCTAGACTTTTCACACTTTATCTTTCAAACTTGACATAAGTGTTGTGCAAACATCTTCATGTTTTCAAATTAAAAACCTGGACCCAAGTCCTTGACTTTTTTTCAAAACTCCATTTCATAATACTTCTTTGAATCAATCTTAATCATACTTTGACTTCATTTTCATAATCACAATCAATTAACTTCACTCATTCACTTGTTTTGGCTTTGTCCATTAATCTTTTCATGCATTAGCCATAGGCTTCAATTATCTTTGTGGTTGATGTAAATCTTGCCTATCCTTAGTGAGTCGACAGTAAAACTTCCGTACTTCAAACAGGGCTAACCCCTCTAGTACGTCGAAGCTATCCTCGCGTGGTGGATGTTGTTTTTGGTCGAGTGTTCTCCCATTGATAATGAAAAGCCTCAGTGCTTGTGTTTAAAACTGAATCCACCAACTTTTGGAAATCTTTTAGCCGAACTACGGCGTTCTGATCCTTACCTTTGATGGAAGGTACGTAGGCAACGGGTTCATCCGTTCGAACCCAATAATAATAAAAATTGTATATTCTTTTCTCACCATCCCAATCATGTTTGCAAAATATTTATGTCATAACAAATAACAATCTTTTACAACAAGTGTGAAAAGGGCTCCCTAGGAGTACCTAGGACGTAGTGGGTGCCTAACACCTTCCCATTGCGTAATTTACCCCTTACCCAGAATCTCTGATCTTTTTATTAGTTTTCTACGTGTAAAACTTCTTAGGCTTTTGTTCGCTTTTTAGCCAATCCTTTGGATAAATAAAAGTGCGGTGGCGACTCGAAAATTTCAATGTATCTCCTAGCTTGTGATTTAATCGATAGATCATATAGCGACGAATACACCGCTACAGAAAAGTGGCGACTCTGCTGGGGACAAAAACCCAAAGAATCCCTGGTGGTATTGCCTACTTTTCACCCTTGTTGTGATATATGTTATTATTCTTTATCTGACATATTTTTGTACAATTTGGGATAACTGTATTGATTGTAATGTGTGAATTGCTTGATATACATTTGCTGTTTGCTTTGGTGATCTGTGAGATGAGTTCTATACCCGAACTCGAGTGCTCTCTAGGATAGGAGAATGGCATAGTCTTGTTGACTGGTGTGGAGTAGTCCTTAGCCAGTTGACTTGCGAGTCCATTCACTTGGTGGAGGTCATGTTGAATTAATAATGTCACACAAGTTATTTGTGGTTAGGCATTATTCTTTCAACCATGTTCCGCAGAAGCCAAGGACCTTAGTTTACCAAACCCATCTTGGCCTATTTTTAGGACCGTAGTGCGGAGGTCGTTCAGATGTCAGTTCTGATACGATTGTTACGCGATACTACACTCATAAGAGTTTCTCTTGAGAATATTCTTGGAATACGAGTATTCGTTCCTCCGAAAATATTCGAAAGATGGAACGATGATTATGGGAACCTCTGATAGAACATGTCTGGCAGGTTTAAACCCTAGTACACTCCCTTTGGGTGGTTCTTAACCGAGACTCCATGCTCGTGACTCTCAACAAACCCGTGATTCGTGGTTGAGTCGTTTAAGCATTGTTAATATCAATGGATCCCGGATCAGGTGTAAAACCTAAAATCCACCAAAGCGGCTGGTTGATATTAAGAATGTTTGAACCGGTTCATGTACCGTTAATATCAATGGAACTTGGGTGTCGATAAGGTGAAAACCTAAATCCACCAAAATGGATGATTGATATTAGGGATACATAGAGCTTTCCCACGACCTTTGTTTGGTGTGCTTTGCTTGATCCTTGAGTGTGATTGTTGCATTCATACATTCATGCATTCATCTACATTCATATCATCAGAAAAAGGAAATTTTCAAGGAACTCAAAGGAGTTTATTTGCAAAAATTTTCAAAACATGAAAAAACCGGAAAATTTTTTCACCTGATATATCTGATGAGATATTCTCATGTATGATCAAAATGCTTCAATATTTCAAAGTTTGCAAATAAAACCCTCGGGTTCCTTTGATATAAAAAACAAGCATATGCATAAACACTTCATGCATCATTTGCATAAGCAGGTGTTTTGTTCCGGTCTCCCGTCCTGTGGTCTGACCCTGCGATCTTCATTTATTTTGGAGACGCACCTTGCCGGTATTATACCAGAGCCATCTCTGCCAGATTGATGGATCATCCTGAGCAAGAGAGTTGTGAACTCAGGGGAGAGATATTTTCCAGACCAAGTGCTTTTAATGGATTTATTCCTGTTGATGGATTTATTCCTGTTGATGGATTTATTCCTGTTTAACCGATCCCGGGCTGGCATTGGCTATTATTCTGGGGCACTTAAGGAGCAAGGTTTGTTCGCGAATGGAGGATTCATCCATGATGATCAACCTGAAGAAGAGGAAGCTGCTGCTTTCTTGAAAGAAGATGCAGAAGATCTGAACAATTTCATCATTCCTGGTGGTATCTTGCCACAATTGGGTCACTGTGGATGTTCCTACGGTCATTCATAAATCAACATGATTTGTTCACCCTTGTTTAAAACCCTTCGCCCATGCCAAAAGGAGAAGTGATGACACTGTTGGCAGCATTTAATGCAATGATGTTTTCATTCAATTAATGCATTGTCAAACATTTGTTTTTCCATTTGTTTTCACTTTTTGCTTTTGCATGAAATCAGTGATCACAAAAAACCATGAAAAACAAAAACAGCATTTTCATCTGCATAAATGATTTGCTTGTTTAAATGCAAATGCTTTTCATTATCCAGAATCATTATGCAGGGATTTCTAAACCCATTGAACATAATGATCCAACGCCATCTCCCAAATTTGAAGTCCTTGTATCTGAGGCAGAGGAAGATGATGTTGAAGGGGATTCCTGACGAGATTACCCGCTTTCTTGAGCACCAAAGAAGCTCATTCAGCTATATCATGAGAATCAGCAAAACAGTTAAACTGGGGATGACAAAAAAAAAAAAAAAAAAAAAAAAAAAAAAAAAAAAAAGAGAGGGTGAAAAAAATAATGAAAAATCAAAAATCAGCAAAAAAATTTTCAAGATTTTTCCAAGGAAAAAAGGAAAAGTATACCCTCAAAGTCCCTAGTTGACTGATGCTGAATGGATTCAGAGTCGTTATGACCAGTTGAATCTGATCGAAGAGAAGCGATTAACTGCCATGTGTCATGGTCAGTTGTATCAGCAGAGAATGAAGAAAGCATTCGACAAGAAGGTCAAGCCTCGTGTGTTCCGAGAAGGTGACCTTGTGCTCAAGAAAGTTTTGTCTTTCGCGCCCGATTCCAGGGGCAAGTGGACTCCAAACTACGAGGGTCCATATGTTGTTAAGAGAGCCTTTTCAGGCGGAGCTTTGATGCTTACAACAATGGATGGGGAGGATTTCACTCGTCCTGTGAATTCAGATGCAGTTAAGAGATACTTTGCCTAAAAAAAAAGTATATGCAAATGAAAAAAAAACAGAATAGCTCGCTAAGTTGAAGACCCGAAAGGGCGGCTTAGGCAAAAATGAGCGTCTCGGTGGAGAACCCGTAAGGGTAATTCAGGCAAAAATTAGAGACTTGAAAGAAAAAAGAATATTTGCATCCCGCTAGATTGAGTACCTCACCCTGGGGCAATCTAGGCAAAAATTAGGGATTTGGCAAGTAACTGCATCCCGACAAGACTTTCTGTTCATCAGTCGTCATTTCGTCAGAAGATTCTCGATTCGTCGTCGACTGAAGCCTCGGATACATCGAGATTCAAATTGGTAGAGAAAGGATCATTATGTTCAATGTAGCCCTCTTCCAATATATATCACTGATTTCAAATTTGTACAGATCTATGGAGTCTTGCCATTTGCAGACTACCATCCCGTCAAATCAATTTGAGCTTTTTATCCAATTATTTGCACTCTTATTTGTTTCAATTCAACAAATGTTTTGCATGTTTTAAATTGATAAAATGTCATTGTTTTAAACAAATCAAATTTTTCAAAATTTTTGTTTTAGACAAAGTGAACATTCACCAGATTGAAAGGATACTCAAGATTATCTCAGTGCTCTCCCGAGGGTGGCATGATTCCCAACAGGTAAGACATTCGTTCATATTCCTGGTTTGGTGGTATCTTCTTTCTTCAGATCTTTGTTGGGGTTTGTTCCTCAAGCAGAGTTGTTGTTGGGGTTGTTCCCCAGTACAGTCGCAAGTGATTGGTTGTTGAAGACTTCGTTTTCTCCAGCAGCAATTTTCCCTAGCATGGGTGTTTCCTTGTGAAGTTTCGGCGGTTGATGGTTTGTTACCTTGGGGCCCCGTCACTTTCTCCAGTGGGTCGTACGCCCCAGACTTTATTTGTCTCCTCAGCGCAGTCATGAGTAACTGATTGATCGATACTCCCCTCGGAGTCGTGAGTAGAGCTGTTATTAATATCCCCACCAGGGTTGCAAGTGGAGTTGTTACCGCTTTTCCCCATGCAGTGTGCCAGCAGGATTTGTCTGTTTCCTCAGCACGTTTGTTTTCTTTTGTAGACTCGGTAGGTCAGTGGTTTGATACCCGGTACTTTACCTTCTCCCCGGCGAAGTCGTCTGTGGAATTGTTGCTATCTCTCCATCAGAGTTTATTCTCTTCAGCAGAGCAGGATTTATTTCCCTACTCAGTGTTTGATTGGGTTGACATCCTAGTATTGCAACCATCTTTTCCTCAGCATAGTCTGCAGATTGTTTGTTGTGGCAGTTTCGCCTGTTTGAATACTCCTTCAACCCCCAATATGGTCGGATGATGGCTTTTGCCTCCAGTGAACGGATTGATTTCCTGACAGTTTGTGATCCTCAGTAGAGTGGCTTATATTGCAGAATCTACTTGTTGTGATCAGTTTGCTATGTATATTCTCCCCAAGTGGAGTGGTTCGTTGCAGAATCTACTTGTTTGATCTGTCCTCCCTTAGTGGTTTGTTCCCAAGAGAGTAGCCGACAATTTTACCCAGTAGAGTTGCTTGTGCAGTTAGATTCTACTTGGATGATATCATTCTCCCTCAGTGGGTTGTTCCCCAACGGAGTTGGGTGGAGTTGCTTCTACAGCAGTTCGTGCTTGTATGCACCTTTTGTTTCTCGGTTAACACTGGGATCCCTTGCAGATGCTTTGGGATTTCTCTTGTTCCCCTACAGATTCGTCTTGGTGGCTGTTTTGCCCGTTGTGACTTTCTGTACCCTGATGGGGTTGCTTCCTGATATTTTTGATTCTCTGCTTCTCCAGCAGTACCTGCAGATCTTTGCTTTACAGCATGTAGATCTCCGCAGATTGGCTCTCCAGCTGGTTTTTCCCCTGGAAGTATAATACCGGACGTTTGGTTCCTGAACCTGTTTGTGTTAGAATTGTCTGTTTTGTCAGCATTCATCAAACGTAAATCACGCATATTCATGCATATTCATAAACATTCAGATATTCATGTTGCATTTCTTGCCATATATCTTTTGTTTGTCGGGTCTCCTGCTATGGTGATACAGATCTTCTTTACAGATCTCCCCAAGCAGATGTTGGGTGTTTAAAATCTCTCCATATAGAGTCAACCCCATAAGCAGAAAATGTTGTCTTTCCTTCTGCAGTTCCCCACTGAGATATATCCTCGTGGATGACGGTTTCTTCCGTTTCCTCCCAACACATATATCGGGATGGATTTTCCTATTTGAGTTACATCCTCATTAGGACGCGTCTTGATTCAGTCCGTCTTTTCGGATCATTCCCGAATTGGCTATTTGTCAGATGTCTTGTGCTTCCCAGCGGGTTGTTCCCCAGTGGAATGTTTTTGGGCCTCTGCCTACAAACCAGCAGTTGTAAGTCCTACTTTTCCTGGCTTTCTTGACAGAATTTGTGGTTATACACCTTTTATTCTCCAGCCAGAGTTTTTGGTTTTCTACCCGTATACTCGGTAGTTGTAAATCCTATTTTCCTGCTCTTCAGCAGTTTGTGGTTTGTTATAAACCCTGTTTTGGTTTCCCGTGCGGATTTGTGATTTGTTCTATCCCCACGCGGAGTTTTTGGTCTTCTACCCCGTATTCGGTAGATGTAAACCCTAATTTTGAGGTTATCTTCATCTAGTTCTTGATGTTGATTTTCCTTTGCTCGGATAAGTTGCTCAGATCAGCACTTATATCCTCAGCAAGTCTTTTGTGGATAATTGCCGTATGCTAGCATTTTTATCCCCAGTGGGTCTTTTCACCGTATGCTAGTGATTGGTTCCCCGGATCATTGATTATTTATCAATGTATCCCCAGCTAGTCTTCTTTGGATAATTGCCGGATGCTCGCAAATTATCCTCAGCAGTTCGCCTTTCATTTACCCTTTTGTCGGTAATGTCTGCTGCTCCTTTTGATTAGTCATCATGATATACCTATTCTGGTATCCCGATGCCTTTCTTTTCGGATTTTATCCTACAAACAACCTACAACACGGTTAAGGATAATCTTCCATGCGAGGTTATTATTCACGTTTTGACGGCTATGAATAATATATCTCATGCGCTCTTTGGTTGGAATCCTTTGTTGATTTTCCCCAACTGAGCAAGATTCGTATTCTTTGTAGAATCGAATAGCCATCCTTTAACCAATTCGTGTTTTGGATGATGAGTGTTTTGGAACACACACCAATTCACGTCTTCGGATCTTATCCTATAAACAACCCAGTAACCGGTTCAGGATAATTTTCCTTTCGAGTATATTATTCACGTTTTGACGGCTATGAATAATATGTCTCATGCGCTCTTCGGTTGGAATCCTTTGTTGATCTTCCCCAGTCGAGTAAGATTCGCATTCCTTGTGGAATCGAATGTCCATCCTATAAACAAGTCTGCTGTTCTAGCTTTCTTCAGGATGATGAGTGTTTTGGAACACAAACCAATTCACGATTTCGGATCTTATCCTATAAACAACCTACAACCCGGTTCAGGATAACTTTCCATGCGAGTATATTATTCACGTTTTGACGGCTATGAATAATATATCTCATGCACTCTTTTGTCGAACACTTTGTTTGTTT
Source organism: Lathyrus oleraceus (assembly GCF_024323335.1). Taxonomy (NCBI): domain Eukaryota; kingdom Viridiplantae; phylum Streptophyta; class Magnoliopsida; order Fabales; family Fabaceae; genus Lathyrus; species Lathyrus oleraceus. The sequence continues at coordinate 194,105,767 of NC_066580.1, read as the reverse complement.
CCCCAATTGAGTAAGATTTGCATTCTTTACAGAATCAAATGTCCATCCTATAAACAAGTTTGCTGTTCTAGCTTTCTTTCGGATGATGAGTGTTTTGGAACACACACCAATTCACGCTTTTTTGTCCATCCTTTAAACAAGTTTGCTGTTCTAGCTTTCTTTCGGATGATGAGTGTTTTGGAACACACACCAATTCACGCTTTTTTGTCCATCCTTTAAACAAGTCTGCTGTTCTAGCTTTCTTTCGGATGATGAGTGTCTTGGAACACACACCAATTCACGTTTTTTGTCCATCCTTTAACCAGTTTGCGTTTTGGATGATGAGTGTTTTGGAACACACACCAATTCACGTTTTTTGACCATCCTTAAACAAGTCTGCTTTTCTAGCTTTCTTCAGGGTGATGAGTGTCTTGGAACACAAACCAATTCACGATCTCGGATCTTATCCTTAAACAACCCAGTAACCGGTTCAGGATAATTTTCCTTTCGAGTATATTATTCACGGTCTGCCGGTAATGAATAATATGTCTCATCTGAGTATTCTATCCACGTTCTGACGGTAATGGATATTATATCTCGTTCACTCTTGAGTCGATCTTTTGTTGTTTCCCCCTTAGAGTAAGATTCATTTTCCTTGTGGAATTGAATATCCATCCTATAAACAAGTTTTGCTTTCGCTCACTTCAGGATGATGAGTGTTTTGGAACACACACCAATTCACGCCTTGGTCGGTCACCTATTATATACCCAGTAACCGGTATCCTTGGTGTTCCCTCCTTTCTACTCCCTATTATGACCTCGGTCCCCCTGTGGAGTCAGATTTTCCTGAGTTTGTTACCCGTATGCTCGGTAACATCTCATTCCTTTGTTACTTCCCCAGTAAAGTTTTCTTTTGCTTCTCCTCAGGAGTCAGCTTGTGTCCCTCCAATGGATTTATTTTCCTTTGGAAATCTTTTCCCAGTGTGAGTCCTTCACTCCCCAGTGAGTTCTCCAGTCCGTTTTCCGTTTTTCTAATCAGAGTCGTGTTTTGATCACGTTATGTCAGTTTTGTTTTTCCCCAGTTTAGAGTCGTGTCTTGTCCACACATTTCTTTTTCTTTTATTATCCCCATAGAGTCTTGTCAGAGTCCCTGTTCCTGGTGAGTGTACTACTCCGATGGATCGTCTTTTCTTCTGTGTGAATCATATTCCCCACAGAATTTGTGTCTTTTGCATACATACATTCGCATCATGAGGTCTCTTAGGGACCAAAAATTTGTCTCATTACTGTTATTTAAGTCCATTCTACCGCGTCGATATGAAGATTTCTAAACTTCACTTCTCCGGCTAGAATGACCTTAAATAGGGGCATCTGTAAGACCCCAATTTTGGGCCCTAAGATCCCTCATGGCCCATATCATTCATATCATAACCTCAAGGATCATTGCATGCCTTTGTTCCCTCTTAGTGGATAGATTGCCTTGTGGGTTTGTTTCTTGATCACCAAGCATACTTTGCATTTGTATATCTTTGTTTTCATATGTTTATCATTCAAAAAGTACAAAAATATTGTCAGTCTAACCTTGTTGCTTGCAGTGGAAGCAATCATCAGAAATTAGGTCAAACTCAGTCATTGATCAGTCAAAGCAGTGGATGGTGGCCATTCTTGCAGAATTTGGGCACCATGATCAATAGTCAAAGGTTCATACATCTTGGGACATCATTTGAAGTCAAGGTCTCAAGGAATTAGGGTTTGGAATGCATCAGAAATGCATCAGTCATCCAAAACCCTTGAAAAGTCAAACTTGGTCAACAGTTGATTTAATCAGAGATTTGATGGATAGAATTGATCTGAAGGAGTTCATTCATGCTTGTATAAGCCTCATCTATCATGTCAAACCTCATCATGGAAGAAAATCAAGCCAATCAGAAAATTTTCCAGAAATAGCAAGTGGACCTGTAATTTCAACTGCCAAAAATGGAAACTTCTTGATCTTAAACTTACATCATGATACAAGCTTCAAATGAATTTTTGCCCAACATGAAAGTTGAAGATCTTGTTCTCCCATTTTCAAAAATTCCAAGAACATCCAAATCCCATGTGTGGTTGTCAAGATATGATCAAATCATTTTCACCAATTTTTGAACTTCACAGAGCCATATCTCTCAAACCATAAAGCCAAATTTGGTGGGGTTTTTTCCTACAAACCACATTTTTCATCTTCTTTCCAAAAATATAAATTTCATGACCTAAAACCTTACCATTCAAAATGGCATTTTTGGACCTTTTTCATTTAAATTCAAAGTTTGACCAAACTTTGACTTTTTGAGTTTTTGACTTTTTCTTGATTTGGTCAATTGGGAAATGTTCCATATCACATTTATGACTTGTTCCAATTCCAAAACCATGTCCATACCATCATTCCATCATCATATTGAATCAAAATGCAAATTTGGCATTGTTGCAAATAGAAGTACAAAAGAGTAAAACCAGTACAGCATGCTGCAGCAGACCACAAACAGCATTTTGTTTGGTCATTTGCAGTCTGTCCAAGCCCACTCAAGCAGACAAACACACCCCATTTTCCACTTGTTCCACAATTAGCAAAATTGCCAATTTGAATCATTAAGCATAAACCAGCTTACCACTTAATTAACCAATGCTAAACAGACCCTTATAAGCCTTCTTCTGTCACATTTGAACCCTAGAAGCTGCAGCCTACCATACAGAATACACACACACTCTCATCTGGCATTTTTGGCCAAAACAAAATTCTGCAAAAACCCTTTGAGAAACCCGAGCCTCCATCATCAGTCCTTCATCTGAGTAACATTTGGACGAGTATTCAGCCTCCTTTCCCCTACTGTAAAGCATATCCTAGCTCTGTTTCTTCAAGGAATGGCCATGGCAGATTTTGATTTAAAGTAGATTTGAGCTGTTTGAACCGATTTTCTGCAAGCATTCATCATCATCAACCATCATTGGCAACTGTTTGTGCTTGCAATCTCAAAAGAAGCCCTGCATCCATTTTTCTTCAAATCCAAGTAAAATCTCGAATCCCTTATTTCTCTAAATGATGAGGTGTGTGTTGTAAATCTTACCATGCTCTTTCCATTGCAATTTGAATTATGCTAAATGGTGAACTGTGTTGTCTGAAACCTTGATTTTCATTTTTGTGTACAAATGCACTATCCATCGATTTGCTCATGTGGTTGTGATTTCTTGAAAACCATTGCTATATGATGTTTGTACTTATTTTGATGAAGCTATTGATACGCATATGGTTGATTTCTGAGCATGTTGATTCTTGGTGATTTTGCATGATGCTGATCAATGTTGCTGTTTTGCTGTTTTTTTTGAGCTGCCAAGAAAATCCCTTTGATATGCTTATGCTGTTGTTGATGGATAATGCATGAGGTTGTATGTTTGTTTGAATCATGTTGTTGATGCTGTCTTTCATGATGATGATGTTGAATACTGTTGCATAACTCTGTCCAGAAAATCTCATTAGTGTGTTTATGCTGTTGGTGATTGATGTTAGTTGATGTTAGTTATTGCATGAGCATTGAGGCTGGTTAGGTTTATTTTATTCATGGTTGATAAAAGTTGCTATTGACTGCTTGCTAAATCCATGATGATGTATGTTTGTGCTAAGTCATTTTGATGCTGAAGAACATGTACTGCTATGCTGAGTTTCAATTGGTTATGAATTGATTTCCATGTCCTATTGCTGTGATGATGAGCAACTGCCCTGCTGCTATAACCTGCCCTGTCCAGATTTGTCTTCATGATTAATAGTTGCTTTGCTGTTGATTGATGCTTGAATGACAATGATGTATACCCTGCTGTTGTGTGTGGGCTTGTGGCTACTTGTTTGCTGCATGTTTGTTATATTACATTTGTTGTTCATAATTTTGTTTGGATGTTGGTGAATACACGATGCCTTGCTGTTGCCTTGCTGCAGTTTAAAACATTATGAACATGCCATTCTGCTGTTATGCTACTACCATGCTGTGTTGGTTGAATGAGGAACATTGATGTTCAATACCATGTTGTTGCTGTTGTTTGTTTCGGTTGGTGCTGCATGATAAGGTTACATTGCTTTGTTTTGATTGTTGACATTGGTTACAGTTGATGCTTGAGTGTTGAACAATTGATATTGGAGTTGTATGCTGTGTGTGTAAACCCCTAGTATTGCACGAAAACCCAGATAATCCAAGGTTGATTGACTGCTGTTTGCTATATGTTGCAATGCCATGTTATTGTATGATGTTGCTTGAAGCTTGTTTCTATGAGCTGAGCATATTGTATGCTGTTGTTTGGTTGCTTGTTGGTTGGAACTTCACTTGATGATTTTGATGAACACATTATGCTGCAAATTGATGATGAATACCATATATGCTGCTGTTGTTGAAACCTTAGCCTCTCCAGAAACCATGTTTTATGAGGATTGTCTATTGTTGTTACTCATGCTGCTTAAAGTATTTCAAAACCATGCTGCATTTTTGAAATCCCATGAGCATATCCCCCGCTGTTGTTTTAAAACCAATACCATGCTGATTGTTTACAGCTGCCATATTAATTATGCTATGCTTGGTCTAGTTTTGGTTCATTGGATGATGAATACCTCTGCTGCTGTTAAACTACTTGCTATGCCCAAAATCTTTTTGTCATGCTTGTGTTGTTTTGATGTTTATGACATGAAGCACATCGAAGTTTTCTGTTTGCTTGATGCCTACATGGATTGCATGATGTTGCTTGGTCGAATTTGGCATAATGTTGATTGCTTGAATGATGAAATCCCATGCTGTTTCGAAACCTAACTCTGCCCAGCTTGTCCTTGAATTTTGTTTAGAATTTGTTTGGTGCTGTTGTTTAAAAGCTGCATGATGCTGTACATATGCCTTGCTATTGAATGATTTTGCTCAAAACCTGTTTGATGCTATTGATGAACATGAAGATGATATTGCTTGCTATTATGATGAACTGCCCAGGGATTCCACCTGTTGTGTTTGGTTTTGTTGTTACATGATGATGATGAGTATGCCATGCTATTGTTTTGTGTTGTTTGATCTGTTGATGAAGAATGATGAATGTTGCTGCTGCTGTTATGATGAATGCTTTTGTTTCTAAAACCATAGAGCCATGCCCAGAAATTCTTAGGACTGTTTTGGTTTTGTTACTTATGATGTGTTTGCCTTGTTACTGCCGTGCTGTATGAGTTGTTTGTATTTGGAATGTGTTGGTGGAAGATGGCCAAATGCCCTGCTGTATGTAAACCCTAGGGTTTATGCCAAAACTCAGAAATTCTTCCATTGGCCAAAGTTACTGTTTTATTGGCTGAGAGCCAATCAAAACATTTCGTTTTGCCAGGCCAAAACGCAGCACTTCGATTAGTGATGTGCTATTTACATCTTTGCCACCCGTTGACTTATGTTTGACCATCATGCCATGCCTTGTGTTCATACTTCACCCATAATTTCACCCAACTTCACAAATTAATTTCTCATTCAATTTTTATCCAAAAATCTTGAAATTTTTTCCTCATACTCATGAATGTGTCTAAAATTTTATGGTGAATTTTAATTATTTTTTCCATTGGCTGGATTTTTAATGATAAATATTTTCTTGACATGTATGCATGAATGATACATGGAACCATTCCTTTTGTGAAATTGTCATGTTGCATCCATTGCCTTTGAAATTTTTTGAGGTGAAACTAGACACATTGACCTTTGTTTCCATATAGAGTTTGTGCATTTATCATTTGTGGATTGAGAATTATGAATTTTTGAAGTTGTGTATTGCATTGGGTGTCATACCATGATCATGCATTTTCACAATTTTTTTTGTTTACACACTTCCCTACATCCAAATGACTCTAAATTTTGCATGAATCATCCTTCACATGTCTAGTTCATGTATGATTTTTCTTGGAATTAATCTTGCTGTTTTCCATTTGATTGAGAATTTTCTTCCATATGTGGTCATTTGTTGACTTTTTGTGCTATGCCTTGCCAAATCTTTTGTGAAATTCTCAAATCTTATTGTATGACCATGAAATTTCATATGTGATAACTAGACATCTCAAGCTTTGCATTGGTGTTAATCTCATTCATTTCTCTTCTGTTTTCAAATTGATATGATTTTTTGAAGTTGACCTATGCTTGTTGACTTTCACCATGCTTACTTGAATTTGTTTTGGCTTCATGATTTTACTTGACTGCCTTCCTCTCATCCAAATGCATTGAAATTTGACATGCTAGCTATGTTAGATGTTAGGTTTGAGTGTGATTTATTTCATAATTTTTGGGATTGTTTGATTTGACTTTTGAATGAAGTCTTTGCTGTTGACTTTTGCATGCTTCCTTTGCTATGCTTTGCATCCCTTTGCATATGAAATGACATTGATGCATGATTTTATTATGAATCCAATTGAGAATGCTTCTTGAATATTTAGTCTTGGTTTGGGTTGACTTTTCCTTGCTGCCTTGACTTTTCCTTTCATCTTTGACCCTAGGCTAGCCCTAGTGGTCTTCTAAGCTTATGTTGAGTTCATTTGTTTCAGGTTAAGCATCAATGCATTGAGGATCATTCAAATGTGTTCTAGTTTGATTGTTTAATGTGCTAACCTTTGTTTTGTAGGTTGACTCATATGCTTGAGTCTTTGTGCCTTGCACAATTGGTCCCTCTGTGGTTGACTTTTGGTTATTTCCTTTTGATTTTGACTGTTGAGTTGTTTGCTAATGAGTTTGACTTTTTCAGGTACTTTAGTTGCCTAAGTTCTTTGAACTTGCTTGCTTTGCTATTTAGCATTTGCTTTGAGGTATAATTACTTCTTCTTCATGTAGTCTGGAGACCCGGTCTGTTATTTGACCGGGCAAACTGTCTGAAGTCCTCCTTAAGAGGCAATGCCTGTGTTTGTTTAAAATTGTCCCAAGCAGGAAAAGTCCTTCAAGTAAGGCAATTGGTGGAAGGTAGGGATAAGCAATCTATCCCCCACTATTCAGTGTGTCCTCTCTTTGCTCCCATTACATGGTTGAAGCAATGAGATAAATACCCAAGATCTAATCGAGTCAATAATGTGGAGAGAGTTCCTACTTTCTGAACTCCCACACTTTCTTTTATGCTCTCCCTGATCAGGGATAGAAGCAATGAGGCACACCCCTCATCTCCTTTTCATCTGCTTCACCTTAGCCCCTCAATGGCAAGGTTAAGAGCAACCTTCACCTATTACAGTGGACTTTTAAAGTCAAACCCTCTTGTGTGAGCCCCCATTGTTTTGGCTATAGAGTGTGCTGTTTGATATTCATTGTTTGATTGATTGCTTCATGTGCACTTGCTTGCTTATATGTTATGCATCTATCATCATCAATTGCCATTAATGCATGATCATCTCATCTGTTTTGTGATGTTATCATTGATTGTTTACCCATTGAGGACAATTGTAAGTCCATCTCTTTTGGCCATTGCTCCTATGACATGGAAGTGAGTATAAGACCATCACCTTGGCCACTCATCTTATCTCTGCTCATTGCTTTGTTTGTCTATGTGAGGATACAACTGTAAGTCCCTGCAAGTTGGCGTTTGTTGTCCTAGGATCATACTGTGGATGTTAGAGTAAGCCCAGACAGATTGGCATCTTACATCCTTGCTTTGCTGTTGTTTGTCTATGTGAGGATACAGCTATAAGTCCCTGCAAGTTGGCATCTGTTTTCCTGTGATCATAAGTTGATTTGCTTGATTGTATGAGAAATTGCAATTGTAAGTCCCTGCAAGTTGGCATTTGCTTTCTCATCATCTCATGTTGCATAGTTCTTGTATGTGAGGATCCTTGTAAGTCCCTGCTATGTGGCATTGGTATTCCTATGATCATATGTGTGGAGTTAACCTAAGTCCAGACAGATTGGCAGTTGACTTCTATGTTTCATCTTTGTTTTCTTTTGAGGAGATTAGTGTAAGTCCATTGAGTGGCATCTGATATCCATTTCTGTTTTAGGAGACTGGTGTAAATCCATCTATTGGTATCCGGTATCCGCTTTTATTTCTTTGCCTGTGGAGATTAGTGTAAGTCCATTGAGTGGCATCTGATATCCAGTTTTATTTTAGGAGATTGGTATAAGCCCATTGATTGGCATCCGACATCCGCTTTTGCTTGCTTTGCTTGTTTGTTATTATCCATTCCTATTCCAAAGGCCACACTTGAATCATCTCCCATATGATCTCAAGAAGTGAACCTTCTAAGAAGTTTTACTATCCATCCTTCATCCATTCATCATTCATTATGTCCTAGACTTTTCACACTTTATCTTTCAAACTTGACATAAGTGTTGTGCAAACATCTTCATGTTTTCAAATTAAAAACCTGGACCCAAGTCCTTGACTTTTTTTCAAAACTCCATTTCATAATACTTCTTTGAATCAATCTTAATCATACTTTGACTTCATTTTCATAATCACAATCAATTAACTTCACTCATTCACTTGTTTTGGCTTTGTCCATTAATCTTTTCATGCATTAGCCATAGGCTTCAATTATCTTTGTGGTTGATGTAAATCTTGCCTATCCTTAGTGAGTCGACAGTAAAACTTCCGTACTTCAAACAGGGCTAACCCCTCTAGTACGTCGAAGCTATCCTCGCGTGGTGGATGTTGTTTTTGGTCGAGTGTTCTCCCATTGATAATGAAAAGCCTCAGTGCTTGTGTTTAAAACTGAATCCACCAACTTTTGGAAATCTTTTAGCCGAACTACGGCGTTCTGATCCTTACCTTTGATGGAAGGTACGTAGGCAACGGGTTCATCCGTTCGAACCCAATAATAATAAAAATTGTATATTCTTTTCTCACCATCCCAATCATGTTTGCAAAATATTTATGTCATAACAAATAACAATCTTTTACAACAAGTGTGAAAAGGGCTCCCTAGGAGTACCTAGGACGTAGTGGGTGCCTAACACCTTCCCATTGCGTAATTTACCCCTTACCCAGAATCTCTGATCTTTTTATTAGTTTTCTACGTGTAAAACTTCTTAGGCTTTTGTTCGCTTTTTAGCCAATCCTTTGGATAAATAAAAGTGCGGTGGCGACTCGAAAATTTCAATGTATCTCCTAGCTTGTGATTTAATCGATAGATCATATAGCGACGAATACACCGCTACAGGTAGATCCATAAGCCTAGGTGTATTGCGTCTTGTGAAATATCTGTGTGGACGGGTTGAGTGCAAGGGTACAACTCTACGCGCACGAGAAATGATTCCTGAAACAATCAAGCACGTTAGACACTGACACCTGCAAAATAAAAAACAAGTTATTATGATTATGCATGAATGCAATGTTTATCCCTATGAGGAACACTCTGTTTTTCGATCCTGGCTTCATCGAGACAGATAATAATCTGGCGGCAATATTCTGACATTCATCAACTGATTCCATCATACAGATCAGAGATATATGATTTAGCAAAATACCACCCAACCATGTGTGTGCCATGTGAGTGCATACAGGAAAGCAAATAAAGCTTGAAGATTGATCAATGAATGACCATTGTATATCAAAAGTGCACAATAAGTGCAATAGTCATACACCCAAGCTAATACAAATCAAATACAATTCTGCAGAATCAGAAAGAACATACAAGCAAGTGAATTCTGTCAACAGGCCTGACGGTAATCCACACAAATGAGAAAGGTCTATACTGAAGAAGGTCCCACAGACGGCTCTGCATCATCAACCATCTTGGTAAACTTCACCGCGAACCTAAGCTCAGTGTTCTCCTGCTGCAATCTCCCTATCTCCCTCTGGTGAATCTTCATCTGTCTGAAGTAATGATCTCTCTCAGCAAGATAATGATCCCTCTCAGTAATGATCTTCACGTTCTCTGCTTCCTTGATCTTCAACTTTGCTTCCCACTCGGCAATAAGGATTCTGACTCTGTCTTCCCTTTGATCCCTCACAAGGACTTGCCTCCTCTTCTCATCTTCAATGACCTTTGAAGCTCTGGATAACCTCTCCTTGGTGATGTCATGCTCTTTTGTAGACGACTCCAACGCTTGGCTGATCTTGCGGTAATAGGCAGTGTCTATCTCGAAGCGCTTCACTTCCAGGGCATGTCGCTTATCCTGATCCTCCATCCTCCCTCTGATCTCCTGATTAGCCATCTGAATCCTAGCAACGCTCATCTCCAATTCCGGCTTCTCTACTTGCAGCTGATCTCTGGCTTTCTTCATCTCGAGGAACTCTTCCATACTGACAGAAGAACGCGGCCCCTCAATCAAAGGACACCAAGGATCACCTCCAGGAAATGGTAGATGTGTGAGCTCAATCCTCTTCCTATTCCAATCGTCAAATGGAGGAAAAGACCTGCTGTTAACATTGCCAAAAGGAACCTTGCCCTTTCTCTGAATGCTACGCCACTCATCAGACACTTGCCTCAACTTGGCCTGATTGCCCTCGATTGGGATATATAAAGACTCCTGAATCTCTCGCCCGAGAGGAGGACCCTCCACAGCAAACCCCATCTGTCTCCTAAGAAGCACCGGGTTGTAATTAATGCAACCTTGAACTCCTATAAGAGGTACATTGGGAAGACTCCCACAACTGCAAATGAAATCTCGCCCAGCCATACCGTTGTGAGTCCAATCTATGTCCTTGGCCCGCAAACCCATCAACCTGACTGACCACTTGACAGTAGGATCAAGACAAGCAAAGGCACCTCTAGTAGGCAAATACCCCATAAACCACTTGTATAGCAGCTGAGCACAACATCTGATCAGTCCCCCACGCCGCTTCTCGTTCCGATTATGGACCGAGTAATAGACATCCCCAACCAGAGTAGGAACAGGATTCCTCTGTATGAACAACCTGATGGCATTAATGTCCACGAAGTTCTTCTGATTAGGAAACAAGATGGTCCCATAAATGCTCACAGCGATCAAGGCACAGACGGTCTTTCAATTACCCACAAAAGCATGCTCCTTGGCTTTAGCCTCCAAGAAACTCAGATCAAAACCGGGTAACTTTCCCTTCTCCTTCAAACCCCCTTTGGTCACCTCTGGACTCAAATAAAGAGAACGAGAAATCTCAGTGATATCAAGCTCCCCCTTGGTGGCATAGAAAGGAATCTGATCTCTGATCGGAATACCCAGGATGCTAGCATAGTCCTCCATCAAGAGTCCCAACAAGTAATCCGGGAAGACAAAACATCTCAAACCAGGGTCATCAAACTGGAGAAGAGTATGGATGGCGCTCTTGTTACTGTCTGTGAGCCTGAAAACCGACTTCAGAATACCACCGTATGCCTCACGGAACAATCCCACATGGTCGGGTGTAATCAAAGCTATCATATCCTCTAGCACACTGATCTCTGGGTCAAAGAAACTACAGACAACATCGTCCTTCAAACCGGTCCTCATGTCTGGAACAAAGAAGTCTCTCAACCAGGATCTCAATCAAAAATGTCCCTGCATATGGATAAACATGAGTTAGATGCAGGTAAATGCAAAATGTGAATGATGCTGATGAATGAATGCAATGCATTGTGCCATCCTCCAAGTCATCTGAACATCTGTTGCACTGAGTTACAGCCTCCGAACTGATCACAACCCTCTGAGGTGCTGAGCAATCACAAATCCGACTTGGGAGTTCCGAAATAAACGGAACTGAAAGATACATCACCATCATCACCAGAGATTCTCTGAACAGATAACCATAAGACCCTTTGAACCAGCCCGGGGAATCCTGAAATAAACGGATCCCCACTGATAAATACCGCGGACGGAACTCCGGCGTCTCGGAAATAAATGTCCATAAATCCGACTTATAAATAGGACTCTGATCAAATACCGGAACCAATATTCACCATCAAAGTCACCATCAGAACATACATCTGTAAGAATCAACCCTCCCCTCACAGGTGAATTCTAATCAGGTCATCCTAAGGCGGATAATGGTCTCAACAATCGGGCAAAGATACTCAAAGGGTTTGCCCTTTCGGGTGTGCCGTTGTAGCTCTCTTAAGATCATCTAAACCAAAAATCCAGGAAAGAACGGTCACCAAGTCAATAGCTCAGATGAGGTAACTCAACCAAAGTGGATACTCCACAAAGGAAAAGCTCCCTCAAAAGAACCTCGTCCGGCTTGTGGTATGTCACGTCGCCAAGATCATGTTGACCTAACATGAGAGGCAACATGAGACCATGCTAATCCTAGGTGTATACTCGGGCCTGGGTTTTAGCCCCACTAAGAACACCCCCCCCCCCAAAATCAGAGGAACCACCTGTACAGAGGACAGCAAAATGATAGCATGATGCATGCAAATATTTATGCAAATATATACACAACATAATAATCATAAATGCAATAAATAGAGCAACACAAGCAACCTAAACTATCCTAGAGAACGCTAGGAGGGACTCGCTTAGGGAAGATGGACCAGCAATAGGTCAACTTCTATATCCCCAGTGGAGTCGCCAGCTGTCGCATTATGCAAAAAACAACCGGCGGGCTAAAACAAAACAAACAGAGCCGCCACCATGCGTTATTTATTCCAAAAGAGGGAAAGGAAACGCTCGAAGTAAACCTGGAAAAGACATGGTCTCGCGACCAAAGAGAGATGGGATCGGGAGTCGGTTATGCGAAGGGAAGGTATTAGCACCCCTACGCATCCTTCGTACTCGACGGGATCCACGCTCAGAAAGAAAGAATAAGGTTGCTAAAACTGCTCACAAACACCACACACACGCATTGGAAACAACACAGGTGGGAGAAAAGGGGAACGGGCTCGCTAGGATATCGCATCCTATGCCTACGTATCTCATCTGGAATGAGAATCAGAGCTACCGTAGTTCGGCTCACGCACGCCGAAACAAAACACACGCAAACAGGCAAACATGGAAACCGAATGCCAATCGCTGGACTTACATCAGACTCCGAACCAACAAACCCACACTGGAAACCAAATGTCAATTCCTGGACTTATATCGGACTCCAAGCACACAACAAACACCAACAGGATACGGACTGCCAATCGCTGGTCTTATATCCATCTCCTAACACACACAAGAAGGTTAACAAACAAACAAGTTACTAGGGAGTCTGGCACTCGAGCCTAATAACTGTCAAGCAAACACACACAAAAAGAAAAGAAGGGTGCCCGGAGAGATCTCGTACGATCTCCTGCCTACGTACCTCATCTGGTATGAGGATCAGGGCAACGTAGTTCCCCTAAATAGGGGAGAAACTTTCTCCTAACCAGAGACTGGGAAATAACAAACTAGAAGGGAGACTGACTCGAGCCTAATAGTTGTCATGTAATCCACCATGGTCCTAGGTTGAGCTTTCTATCTAACTTGCACAGGCAGCAAGTTATCCTAAACAGCACAAGAAAAGCAAACATACACACAATTAGCACACACTATATACAAACAAAGTGGGCTCACACAAGGTTAGGCTGTGAAACACAAGCCAACTGGAATCGGGTGTAGTAGCTCTTAACCCTAACATTGAGAGTTAGGGTGAAGCAAATGAAATGGGAAGTGAGGGTAAGACCTCACAGCTCTTATCCCTGGCCTGGGAGAGCTTCATACAAATGAAAGTGTGGGAGTTTAGAAAGTTGGAACTCTTCTCCACATATGACTGACTCAACAAAGATCTTGGGTTAATATCCACAATGCATCAACACAAGGTGTGTTAGAAAAGTGGATGACACACTGAATAGCAGGAGATGGATTGCACATCTCTTTTATCTTCCAATTGCCTCATAGAGGTCTTTTCCTGCTTGGCACAAAAATAAACATTCACAAGCATTGCCTCTTAAGGAGGGCTTCAGACAGGTGCCTGCCCAAGTAACAGGACAGGTCTTCCAGACTACATGAAGTCAGAGAGTTATACCTATGTGGTTAAGCAACCAAGAAAAATCAAGTTCTAAATGAACTTAAGCAACTTATGTACCTGTAGAAACATCACACAAATTAGTTCAACTGTACAGACAAACAGACAACACTAATATCAACAGTCAAACCCAATGATCAAAGGCATAAGCCAACAAGTAAAACTCAAATGAGTTAACAACCCTACAAAACACACAATGTTAATAGCCAAAAGCAAGCATCAAATGCTCAAGTGAGGTTGTATCATGAACCATATGACCTGGATGTTCAACCTGAAATCAAAGCTCAAAGATGAGACAAACCACTAGGTCAAGGCCTAGGGTCAAAGAGGGAGAAAAAATTCAAAACAGAACATGAAATTCAACGGAAACGCGTGGTACTTGGATCAAAAAAACCGTTCTTAAAAGCCTGAATCATCTTCTCCTAACCACACGCGTATGAACAGTGAGCTCAACAAGAACATGATGAACTAATTTTCCAGTTTTTTAAAATGAGCATATGAATGGATAGATCCTTCAATGGAGAGCATCAATCAACTAATAACTAACCCTAAATCGTCCTATCCAAAGAGAATCGAAGCCAACAAGTTTTGCACATGAAACTTTAAATCACCATAACTCGTTCAATAATGCATGGATTTTAGTGGTTCAAAGCTCAGAATCATCAGTGCAAAGAGATCTACAAATATATCATAACAATTTCAAGAAATAAGAGGATCGAATTTGTGACCTCTTGATGAGCAGCTTTGTAATTCGTGTGTTTCTGGCCTTGCAATGCTTCAAAAGTCTTCTTGAATGCTTGTACAAGTGAATGGATGAAGGCTTGAGGTTCAAATGCTCTTGATTCAACAGAATTTTGATTTCACCATTGTTGCTTCCATAGCTTCAAGATGCTTCAATGTGCACGAATCCTCTTGGTTCTAGCTTCAATCTTGCTCACAAATGCTTCAGAATGAGGAATTAATCAAGAGAAAGTGAAGTTATGTGAAGAAATTTGGAGAAATTTTGAGAGAGAATTTTGAGAGACTTTTTTGATTCTAGATCTAAAATTGGGAATTGTGAAAAAACAGTTATGATTAAGCTTATATAGGCAATGCTAAACATGATTAATTAAGCTTAAGCCATTTGGTAAATGTAATTAGCAATTATGAGGTGTTTTGGCAAAATAGGGATTTCACCATATGCATGAAAATGCATGGATGAAGAGTACGAATTTGGAATTAATCTCACTCAAAATGATGTTTTGGAGCCAATGGTGATGGTCACATGTGCACATAATTCACCAATTTTGAATTTCATTTTTCCCTCCAAAAATCAATTGAATTTTCAAATATTTATGTGAATGTAATGCTTGTCATGTAATGACAAATTTGGAAACTAGAGGTTAAGACAAGAACAATGCAAAAACAGCCACTTGATTTGGAGTTTTTGTTTGAAAGTTATGCCCCTTTGAATTTCCATGTTCACCTGGTCAAGTTTTGATCATATCTCCTTAACCACACATGAGAAATTGATGATCTTAGACTTTTTGGAAATGGGAGAGAAAGATCTACAACTTACATGTACAACAAAATTTCATTTGAAGCTTTCTTGATGATGTAATCTTGAGTTGAAAACCTTTCCATTTTTGGCAATTTTGAATTACAAGTCACTTTCTATTTTTGGAAAGTTTTGACTGAACCTCAAATTCTTCACAGTTGATGTTTGAAATGTCAAATGAGACTTGTTTGAACATGAATGAAGTATTTCTAATCACTTCCCACCTCCAAATCCAACAGTTGACCATGCAGTTGACTTTTGTAGTTGATAAATGACTTGGTCATGCACAGATGAATTTGAGTCTCATCCACTTGATTAATTGGCTCCAAAATGAAACCCTAGCTTGTACAAGCTCAATAAAATCATATGATGATCCCCATCTCAACAAAGACCTCATCTCCTTGAAAAACCCTGATTGGCATGATGCAGCTGATTAGGGTTGGCCAGAGGTCAAAACCCTAATCCCAAGGAATCTGATCAGGAATAATGAACCTTGATGATGAAGATGCACCATTTCAACCAAGATAATGATCAATCTCCTTGAGGAACCAAGAAACCCTAATTGAAGCACAAACCCTCAGATCATTGGTGATCAATTTAATAAGACCCTCAGGCTTGCATCTCTTAACCTCTCCATCTTCTGAGAAAGACCTAGGAGGATGACTTGCTTATTGTTTCTATATGATATGCAATATGCAGATGCCTAATGTACTAAAAGATGAAATGCAATATGCTAAGCTAGTCCCAAGAGAGAAGGTCAAATTTTGAGGGGTTACAGTAATCAATGCTACCATATCTCTCAGCACACCAATCTCTGGGTCGAAGAAAATTGTAGACGACGTCATCTTTCAAGTCGGTCCTCATGTCTGGAACAAAGAAGTCTCTCAACCAGGATCTCGATCAAGAATGTCCCCTGCATATGGATAAACATGAGTTAGATGCAGATAAATGCAAAATGTGAATGATGCTGATGTATGAATGCAATGCACTGAACCATCCTCCAAGTCATCTGAACATCCACTGCACTGAGTTACAGCCTCTGAACCGATCACAATCATCTGAGGAACTGAATAACCATAAATCCGACATGAAAGTTCCGAAATAAACGGAACCTGAGAATACATCACCATCATCACCAGAAAGTCCTATGAACAGATAACCACGAGACCTTCTGAACCAGCCCAAGAAATCCTAAAATAAACGGATCCCCACTGATAAATACCACGGACAAAACTCCGGCGTCTCAGAAATAAATCCATAAATCCGACTTATAAATAGAACTCTGATCAATAACTGAACCATTAGTCACCATCAGAACATGCATCTGTAAGATTCAACCCTCCCCTCACAGGTGAATTCTAATCAGGTCATCCTAAGGCGGATAATGATCTCGACAATCGGGCAAAGATACTCAACGGGTTTGCCCTTTCGAGTGTGCCGCTGCAGCTCTCATAAGATCGTCTAAACCAAAAATTTGGGAAAGAACAGTCACCGAAGTCAACAGCTCAAATGAGGTAACTCAACCAAAGTGGATACTCCACAAAGGAAAAGCACTCTCAAATGAACCTCATCCGGCTTGTGGTGTGTCACGTCACCAAAAACATGTTGACCTAACATGAGAGGCAACATGAGACCACGCTAATCCTAGGTGTATACTCGGGCCTGGGTTTTAGCCCCACTCAGAACACCCATCCCAAATCAAAGGAACCAACCTGTGCAGAGTCAACACAATGATAATATGATGCATGCAAACATATATGCAAATAACCACAAAATAATAATCATAAATGCAATAAATACAACAGCACAAGCAACCTAAACTATCCTAGAGAGCGCTAGGAATGACTCGCTTAGGGAAGATGGACCAGCAAGAGGTCAACTTCTTAAGTCCCCAGTAGAGTCGCCAGCTGTCGCATCCGCGAAAAATAACCGGCGGGAAAAAACAAAACAAACAGAGCCGCCACCGTGCGTTATTTATCCCAAAGGAGGGAAAGGAAACGCTCGAAGTAAACCTGGAAAGGAAATGGTCTTACGACCGAAGATTACAAGGATCGGGAGTCGGTTACGCAAGGGGAAGGTATTAGCACCCCTCACGTCCGTCGTACTTGACGGGATCCACGCTCAAAAAGAAATAGAATAAGGTTGCTGAATAACTTCTCAAAGAATGCACACACACTAGAATCAAACAGGCGAAAGAGGATGGAGGAATAGGACTCGGCAGGATATCGCATCCTGGGCCTACGTAGTTTATCAGAAACAAACATCAGAGTCGACGTAGTTCGGGGAAATGGGAAACGGGCTCGCTAGGATATCGCATCCTATGCCTACGTATCTCATCTGGAATGAAAATCAGAGCTACCGTAGTTCGGCTAACGCCTGCCGAAACAAAACACACGCACAGACGCTGAGACGTCAAAACAAACACACAAATGGAAACAGATTGCCAATGGCTGGTCTTACGTCCGACTCCAAACAACAAACACAGACAAGGAAACCGAATGCCAATCGCTGGACTTACATTAGACTCCACACACAAACACAAACAGGAAACCGACTGCCAATTGTTGGACTTATGTCAGACTCCAAGCAAACAACCACACACAGGAAACCGACTGCTAGTCGCTGGACTTACGTCAGACTCCAAACACACACACACAAGAGGTTATCAAACAGACAAGCTAATAGGGAGTCTGGAACTCGAGCCTAATAACTATCAAGCAAACACACACAAAAAACCAAAAGGGTGCCCGGAGAGATCTCGCACGATCTCCTGCCTACGTACCTCATCTGGTATGAGGATCAGGGCAACGTAGTTCCCCTTAACAAGGGAGAAACTTTCTCCTAACCAGAGATCGGGGAAACAACAACTAAAAGGGAGACTGACTCGAGCCTAAAAGTTGTCATGCAATCCACAATAGTCCTAGGTTGAGGTATCTGAACAGATCCCAACTCGCACAGGCAACAGGTTGAAACAACAAACAAATAGCAAATAAGCAATCACAAGAGAGCAAGAACACACACTATATGCAAACAAGTGGCTCATACAAGGCTGGGCTTTAGTCCAGGGGTCAAATCAACCTCGACAAACAAGCCAACTGGAAAGGGGTGTTTTGAGCTCTTAACCCTAACATTGAGAGTTAGGGTGAAGCAAATGAAAAGGTAATGAGGGTTATGCCTCATAGCTCTTATCCCTGGCCTGGGAGAGCTTTGAATCAATGAAGGTGTGGGAGTACAGAATGTGGGACTCTATTCCACATGACTGACACAACAAGATTTTGGGTTTTTATTCAAAGTGCATCAACACATGGTGTGAGCAAGATGAAAGACACAACTGAATAGCAGGGGATGGATTGCACATCCCTTTTATCTGCCAATGCCTCTTCACTTAGGAGGTCTTTAAATGTACAAGGCACAAAGATAAACAATCACAAACATTGCCTCTTAAGGAGGGCTTCAGACAGGTGCCTACCAAAGTAACATGACAGGTCTTCCAGACTACATGGAGATCAAGGAAGTTACCTAAGTGGTATGCCAACCACAAGCCAAGCAAAGCAACTCAAATAATGAGTTAAAGTGGATAAAGTACCTGTAAGAAAAGCTAAAACAGTCAATATTTACATTCAGACAAACAGACAATCTACAACAGTCAAACAACCAAACATCAGACAACAATGGTGCAAGGCCTAAAGTGCAAGCAAACTAAATTGATTCACCCTCCACAAGACCTACAAAACAGCAAGGTTAGTCAACCAAAATAACTTATATCTCAAGTGATGAGATCATATCAACCAATGTGGCTAATTGCTTTGAAACCTGAAATGCACAACTCAAATTGTGAGAACAAACCACTAGCTCAAAGGCTAGGGTCAAAGGTGGGGCAAAAAGTCAAAACAGAACTTGATATTCAACATGAATCATCCTTGAACAATCATAAACATTTCCTAAAATGGACCAAATCAAAATCATCAAGCAAAACCATGTAGCGAGCAAGAGAATTCAAAGGCAATTTCAAAGCACATATTTGGATATTGAGAATGAAAATTCCAAATCAAAGCAGAAATGAATCAAACAACTATGAAATTTTTTGTGAGCATACAACATGTCCAATACAATCATCATACCAAAAATCATAAACAGAGAAGCTCATTTGATATGGAAATGAAAATTCACAAGTTAGACATCCAATAGTGTGACACACATTGTCACACCATACAAACATGTGCATAAAACAGAAATGGAAAATGAGAAAAATTCACAATCAAGCCTCAAACATCCATCAACATGTTAGGAGCAATCATGCAAAATTTCATGGCAATTGGATCAATATCAAGCATTTTATGATAGGATGAATAAGACAAGGTCCAAATGCACACATGTTCAATTATCCCAACACAATTTAAATTCCAGCCATGCACAATTTCAGAAATTTACACCATAAAATTCTAGACATTTCAAGGATCAAGTAGCATAAAACCTGGAATTATTTGGATCATTCTACAATTAGTTATGATTTTTTGAAGATCATGGAAAAAATGAAATAAAAATTGAAAAAAACATGAAATAATGAAAAGAATTGAATAAAATGGAAATTGCTCCCAGCCGGAATCGAAGCGAGGGGCGCTTCCAAGACAAAACGACGTCGTTTCATCAATGCCCTAGCCAAATGCAGAAACGGACGCTATGCTGACGCTAGGTGGACGCTAGTGGCGGAAACCACTGTCTTCTTCTTGAAGACGGTGGTTGTTACTGTTCACAACGATTTTTTTTCCAGAATTTTTCAAGGCATATATCAATGGAAAGCTCTCATCACGTAGATTCCAAATATTATAAAAACTAAGCCTAATTCTCAACATATTTCACAACTCGAACGAAATAAGTTTGGATCTACAAACTTTAATTCAACATAACTTCTTCATTTTTTATCCAAATTTCATGAAATTTGTATCAGAATTTCCAGCATGAAAAGCTCTACAACGCTATGTGCATAAAAAAGAGAATTAGGAGATTCGAAATTTGCACCTTCTTGAAGCTCCAACAATGGCAGTAGTGAATTCTGGTGATTCAAGGCTTGGCATGTGTGTAGATCTACTCCTGAGCACTTGTTATGAGGCCTTGTGAAGAAATTGAGGCTTGGAGAGGCTTAGATCTTGCTCAAACAACACTTTCCATCTTCATGTTCTTGCTTGGATTATGCTTGATTTCTGCTCGAATCTTCCAAACCAATGCTTGATCTACACTAAATGAAGGTCAGAGAACAAGAATATGGAAGAAAATCAATGTGTTATGTGGAAGAAATTTGAATTTCAATGGAGAGAAAATTTTGGAGGGAAAAAATTCTAGATCTAGAAATGATGAATAATGAGCAATTATGTTATGATTAGCTATTTATATGACATGTTAATCCATTTGCTAATCATGTTTAGGCTTGGTTAATGAAATTTAGTGAGAAAAGAGGTGTTATGCAAAAATTGGTTTTTTCACCCCATGCATGCAATCCCACGTGAATAGTAGCAATGACCATGCAATTTCACTTAAAATCCTCTCATGAACATGTTGGAATGGTTAAAAAGTCCACATGATGTACCAATTTTGAATTCATGATTTTCCCTCCAAAAATCACATGAATGAGCAAATGATTATATGATGAAATTTCATGCAATGTGATGAATGATTTGGAAAGTTCATGTCATGAGAAGAATTTGGCAAAAAGGAGCACTCAATTTGGAGTTATGAGTCAAAAGTTATGGCCTTTTGAAGTTTCAAGCACACTTGGCAATGGTTTGATCATATCTCCTCAACCATTCATCATAAATTCATGATATTGGACTTTTTGGAAATGGGAGAGAGAGATCTAAAACTTTCATGTTAGACAAAATTTCATTTGAAGTTTCTTTGATGATGTAAGATCAAGTTGAATTTGAACCAAATCCTTTCCATTTTTGTCAAACTTTCAATTACAGGTCATTTTCCATTTTGGGAAACTTTTGATCTGACCTCAAATTCTTCAAGATATGCATTTGTAATGATTCATAAGCCTCTTTAGGACATGAATGAGATGTTGAAACTCATTTCTCCACCTCCTAGCCCTCATTTGACTTTCTGTTGACTTTCTAGGTCCTTAGATGACCAGGCCATGCTCTGATCAGCTTGAGCCTCAACCACTTGAGGAATTGGCTCCAAAAGGAACCCTTAGCTCTTGTAAGCTCCACATAATAATCACATGATCTCCATCCAAGAAATAAACCCTATCTCCTTGAGAAACCCTGACTGGTAGAATGCAACTGATTAGGGTTAACCAGAGGTCAAAACCCTAATCCCAAAGAATCTGAGCATGAACAATGAGCCCCTTGAGGATGACATAACCATGATGATGATGATGTACCCTTTCCAATAAGATAATTCCCAAACTCCTTGAAGGACCAAGAAACCCTAATTGAAGCACAAACCCTCAGATGGCTAGTGATCAATCCATGAGACCCTCAGGCATGAATCTCTTAACCTCTTTATCTTCTGAGAAAGACTTAGGAGGATGACTTGCTTGTTCTCACATGATATACAACATGCAAATACCTAATGTCCTAAAAAATGAAATGCAATATGCTAAACTAGTCCCAAGAAGAGGAGGGAAAATTTTGAGGTGTTACACCTCTATGTAGAGGACTTCAGATCATACAACAACAGCAATAAATAACCAATATATGAGTAGATTCGAAGGATTTACAATGTGAAGTGATCCTCTGATTTGCAGAGCTTGGAGTCACAATTCCTTGCTATGGATGCTTGCAGTTCACTCTATGGATGAAGGAGAAGAAGGCTAAGGAACTTTAGATCTAAGAAAACAATCGAGGAAAATGAATTCTAGATTTGAAAATTGAGAGAAAAATTGGTGAGTTCCTTTGGTGTGAGGGTGAGGATTCAATTGCACAGCATTTAGGGCGCCTTCAGGTTAGTGAAATGAAGCTCATATACAATGTATTTATAGGAAAGGCAATGCTGAATGCATGATTTCAAATTTGCATGAATGGAAAGGGCCTCCATGCATGGGCCTGTACAGGCACATGGAGGGCCCAATTCCACTTGGTTTTGGCAGGTGATGACAAGCAAATGCAAACTGGACGTGCAGGTTATGTGGTAATAGCTCAGGCAATTCAAATTGAATGATTTTCCAAAATTGCACCATTATGTTCAAGTCTTCGAAAATGCCATGTCCAAACATGAAATGTAACCTTATGAGTAATGGTTGGAAAGCTTGTTGCATAAGGAACAAACGTCATGTTGATCAAAACTCCATTTGGGCCTTGGAAATTAATGAAAGTTGAGCTTGACGTGGTGGGTGCAAAACATGCATATGTGGAATTTTCAAAATTGGCCAAAGTTCAAGCCCTTCTGTCTGAATGATGCAAGCTCCAAATGATACAATATTCAACATGAAAGTTTTATAGCTTTTCAAGGAAATTAATTTGGACTTAAATGTTTCACCATTTGTATTTTTGATGAAGAAGTTATGGGCACTTAAAGTTGGACTTTTTCACATTTTAATGCATTTGGTCCAAAGTGACCTACAATGTTTTGCATTATCACATGTATTTATTTTGATATTTTGTAATTTTGCTCAACATAACATTTGAAGTAGAGCCGTTAATCTTTCTAATTCATTAAGTCTCACCTCAAAATCATGAACATGAAGTAGTTATGTCCTTGGGAAGTTGACCCAAAATTAGGGTTTCAGTCAAAATGACCTATAATGTTTTGGAATGGATGATGACCTTCCAAGCTTCAAATAAAATTTTGATGAACATGAAAGTTGTTAATATGGTTATTAAGAACATTTTTTATCTTGGGGTAATCTCCATTTGACCAACACATAAAAAGTTAGGTCTCAGTGTATTTCAAAATTGTCAAATGAATTGACTGATCAACTTCTCTATTCCAAAACTCATATCTTGATGATTTGATGATTGAGGGTACTCAAATAAGTTCAAATATGCATAAAATTATGGATTAAAGAACTTCCCTTGATTTCATTTGATCATGGGTTGAGGTTGCTTCATGAGCAAGGCATAGTTGGTGAATAGATGAATTAGGGTTTCCTTGGGAAACACCTCAAACCCTTTGATTTGCTTTGATCAAAATGATGAATTAAGATACTTGGGAGACATATTTGATGGATGAGAGCTTTGGGAACCATTGTCATGCTTGCTTTCATCTTCTCTTGGCCATATCAATGCATATAGGATCTCATAGAAGCTTTTGACCTTGTGACTGCTCAAGCTACAAACAAAAGATGTTAGTGACATATTTTTTGTGCTTTTGGTTAGTGAATAAAATGAGAAAAGCAATAATATATAATTCAAGCATGCTTGGTGATCTCAAACCAACTCACAAGAGATCCCACCCAAAGGCAAAGGGAACCAAGATGCTTATGATCATTAAAGTTATGCAAATGCGATGTTGTGATGCCATGAGGGATCTTAGGATCAAAATTAGGGTCTTACACCATGTATTATCATATTTGATCTCTTCAATAGAAAATACATAAGTTGGCCTATCAAGGTGCATTATAGTCATCTTAGGAACTTCATTTCAATAATTGACAACAATCATAAAAGCTAACGTTGCAAGAGCATATGCCATCTGGTTTTCATCTTGAGGGATATGATGAAACTTTTGTAAAGAAAGTTGATATCCTTCTCGCATAATCTTTATATGTTATCAAACCAGGTTGATTCGTCTCCCATTCACCTTTGATCTTATTAACAACCAAAGTTGAATCTCCATAGATATCAAGATATTTGATTCTAAGATCAATGGCTTCTTCGAGCCCCATAATGCAGGCTTCGTTCTCCGCCATGTTATTCGTACATTTGAAGGTTAATCTAGCTGTAAATGGAAAATAAGTTCCTGAGGAGTAATAATCACTACCCCAATGCCATATTATTCAATATCATACTCAGTTAACAACCTCTGCCAACGGGAAATCCTCCCAGTTAAAGAAGGCTTTTCAAATATGTACTTAATTGGGTCCATCTTGGATATCAACCTAGTAGTATGATTCAACATATACTGGCGTGAATGCTCAACAGCCGAAGCCAAAGCACAACATGTCTTCTCAAGCATAGAATACTGAGACTCATAATTAGTGAACTTCTTACTAAGGTAGTAAATAGCATATTCTTTCTTACCAGATTCATCTTGTTGACCAAGAACACAACCTATAGTCTCTTTAAGCACAATCAAATACATGATTAATGGTCTTTCTTCACTAGGCGGAGACAGAATCGGAGGCTTGATAAAATATTCTTTAACACTGTCAAAAGCTTTCTTGAAATCCTCGATCCAATCACAAGATTGATATTTACAAAGGAGCTTGAATATAGGTGCACATTGTAACGCCTCAAAATTTTCCCTCCTCTCTTGGGACTAGCTTAGCATATTGCATTTCATTTTTTAGGGCATTAGGCATTTGCATATTGCATATCATGTGAGAATAAACAAGTCATCCTCTAAAAGTCTTTCTCAGAAGATAGAGAGGTTAAGAGATGCAAGCCTGAGGGTCTCATAAATTGATCACTAGCCATCTGAGGGTTTGTGCTTCAATTAGGGTTTCTTGGTCCTTCAAGGAGTTTGAGCATTACCTTATTGGAAATGGACATCATCATCATCATGGTTATGTCATCCTCAAGGGGCTCATTGTTCATGCTCAGATTCTTTGGGATTAGGGTTTTGACCTCTAGTCAACCCTAATCAGTTGCATTCTACTAGTCAGGGATTTTCAAGGAGATGAGGTCTTTCTTGAGAAGGAGATCATCATATGGTTTTATTGAGCTTGTATAAGCTAGGGTTTCATTTTGGAGCCATTTTATCAAGTGGTTGAGGCTCAAAGTCATCTGAGCATGTTCAAGTCATCTAGGGGCCCAGAAAGTCAACAGAAAGTCAACTGAGGGCTAGGAGGTGGAGCAATGAGTTTCAACATCTCATTCATGTTAAAAAGAGGTTTATTAATCATGTCAAATGCATATCTTGAAGAAGTTGAGGTCAGATCAAAGTTTCCAAAAATGGAAAGTGACCTGTAATTGGAAGTTTCCAAAAATGAAAACTTTTTGGTTCAAATTCAACTTGATCTTTCATCCTCAAAAAAGCTTCAAATGAAATATTGTCCAACATAAAAGTTGAATATCTCTCTATCCCATTTCCAAAAAGTCCAAGATCATGAATTTATGATGAATGGTTGAGGAGATATGATCAAATCATTGCCAAGGATGCATCGAACTTCAAAAGGCCATAACTTTTGATTCATAACTCCAAATTTGGTGGTTCTTTTTGCATTTTGCTTCTCATGACATGTAATTTCCAAAACATCCATCACATTGCATGAAATTTGAACATATGATCATTTTCTTATCCATGAAGATTTTGGAGGGAAAATCCTAAATTTAAAATTCCTGCATCATGAGAACTTTTTGCCATTGCCAATGTGTTTGGAAGATGATTTTGAGTGACTTTGACCATGTACATGGTACTGTTCACGTGGGATTACTACATGCACCATGCAATTTTCCAATTTTGTCAAAACACCTTATTTTGCTAATCACCATTAACCAATTGCTAATTAACATTTCAGTATGATTAGTAAAGCATATAAATACCATAATCATAACAGAATTTGGGAGTTTTTGACCATTTTTTAGATCTAGAATTTTTCCCTCCAATTTTTTCTCTTCATCATAATTCAAATTTTTCTCACATAACCTTGCCATATTATTGCATTTTCTTGTTCTCTGGTGTGGATTGGATATAGATCAAGCTTTGGATTGCAGCATTTGGCCAAGGATCGTGCAGTTGAAGTTCAAGAACATAACCATGGCAAGTGAGATTTGAGCTAGATCTACACGTTTCCAAGCTTCAAATTCTTCATCAATCATCATAAAAAGTATTCTGGAGTTGATTTGGATCATTGCAAGCCTTGATTCGCGCGTTTCCAGAATTTGATCTTGAAGAGGTTCAGTTTTCGAATCTCATAATTCTTAAATCTATTAACATGATAGCGTAGATCTTGTGTTGCTGATCAATCTGATGTAAATTTCATGTAAAATGGTGCATTATTGAATGAGATATGTGTGAATAAAGTTTTGTGCACCAATTTTCTTTTGTTCGATTCTCTTAATTGATGTTGAATTAAGCTTAGTTATGAGTTGATCCATGATGTATGTGGAAAGAGCTTCATGATGATGTATTCATGTTAAGTTTCTGGAAATTTTTTGTTGAAGCTCATACTGTTCATCATCGTCTTCACGAGGAAGACGATGTTTTCCAGATTAGCGACGGCTTTGCGTCCGTTTTTGCGTCCACTCTGGTTCGCTAGGGTTTTCGTGTGAAACGACTGCGTTTCACATTGGCGCGCGCTTCTTTCAAATTCGTACCGAGTTCGAGTCCTGGCGAAAGCAGTTTTTCAAATTCATTCACATTTTATCCATTTCCCTCCTTATTTTCCATGTACTTGATCATTTTTATTTCAAATATTTCATCCAATTTTAAAAATTCATAACAATTTGAAATATGCTCCAAATAATCCCTGGTTTTTTGCTACTTGCTCATTAAGATGTCCTCTATTTTATGATGTTAAATTTTGAAGTTGTGCATGGCTGGATTTTGAATTGTGTTAGAATATGTGAACATGTGTACATTTGTGACCTTGCTCCATTCATCTTATCATGAAATGCTTGATTTTAATCCAATTGCCATGAAATTTTGCATGATGATTCTTGACATGTTGATGGATGTTTTAGGCTTGGTTTGGTATTTTTCCCATTTGTCATTTTTGTTTTATGTACATGTTTGCATGGTGTGACAATTTGTGTCACACAATTTGATGATCAACTTGTGCAATTTAATTTCCATATCAAATGACTTCTGTTGATTCTGATTTTTTGTTTGATGATCATGTTGGATGTGTTGAATGCTCATAAATTTTTCCAGAATTATTTGAATCATTTCTGTTTTGATTTGGAATTTTCATTCTCAATGTCCAAATGTGTGCTTTGAATTTGTCTTTGACTTCTCTTGCACATGAAATGCCTTTTCTAGATGATTTTGTTTTGGTCCTTTTTAGGACATGTTAATATGTGTTTGAAGTTGCATTGTGTTGAATATTAGCTCCTGTTTTGATTTTTTTCTTCACCTTTGACCCTAGGCTTTGACCTAGTGGTTTGTACTTACATGTGAGCTTTGAATTTCAGGACCAAGCATTCAATTTCCATGGTTGATGTTGCTTCATCATTTGAATGTTGATATTTGCTATTGATTGCTAACATTTGGTTGTTTTGTAGGTTGAGGATAATTCACTTGAGTTTGCCTTATGACTTATATGTTGTACATTGGGATTGTCTGTTTGTTGTTGACTGTTGTCTGTTTGTCTGAATATTGTACTGATTTGTTTAGTTGTTTACACAGGTACCTAAGTTGCTTTAAGTTCATTTGAACTTTGCTTTGCTTTGCTCGTGGTTGGCATACCACTTAGGTATAATCCCTAATCTTCATGTAGTCTGGAAGACCTGTCATGTTACTTTGGCAGGCACCTGTCTGAAGCCCTCCTTAAGAGGCAATGTTTGTGTTTGTTTATCTTTGTTCCTTCTGCATATAAAGACCTCCTAAGTGAAGAGGCATTGGCAGATAAAAGGGATGTGCAATCCATCCCCTGCTATTCAGTTGTGTCTTTCATTTTGCTCACACCATGTGTTGATGCACTTTGATTAAAAACCCAAAATCTTGTTGTGTCAGTCATGTGGAATAAAGTCCCACATTCTGGACTCCCACACCTTCATTGATACAAGCTCTCCCAGGCCAGGGATAAGAGCTGTGAGGTCTTACCCTCACTTCCCATTTCATCTGCTTCACCCTAACTCTCAATGTTAGGGTTAAGAGCAAACAACACCCCTTTCTAGTTGGCTTGTTTGTCGAGGTTGATTTGACCCCTTGACTAAAGCCCAGCCTTGTATAAGCCACTTGTTTGCATATAGTGTGTGTGCTTGCTCTTGTGATTGCTTATTCGCTGTTTATCTGCTGTTTCAACTTGCT
Organism: Lathyrus oleraceus; assembly: GCF_024323335.1. Taxonomy (NCBI): domain Eukaryota; kingdom Viridiplantae; phylum Streptophyta; class Magnoliopsida; order Fabales; family Fabaceae; genus Lathyrus; species Lathyrus oleraceus. Next base: position 194,077,290 of record NC_066580.1, on the reverse strand, counting down.
GCCTGTGCGAGTTAGGATCTGTTCAGATACCTCAACCTAGGACTATTGTGGATTGCATGACAACTTTTAGGCTCGAGTCAGTCTCCCTTTTAGTTGTTATTTCCCGGTCTCTGGTTTAGGAGAAAGTTTCTCCCCTGTTCAGGGGAACTACGTCGCCCTGATCCTCATACCAGATGAGGTACGTAGGCAGGAGATTGTGCGAGAACTCTCTGGACAACCATTCTCTTTTGTGTGTGTTTGCTTGACAGTTATTAGGCTCGAGTTCCAAACTCCCTTTTAGCTTGTCTGTTTGTTAACCTCTTGTTTGTGGGCGTGGAGTCTGACATAAGTCCAGCGATTGGCAGTCGGTTTCTTGTTTGTGTTTGTGTACTTGGAGTCTGATGTAAGTCCAGCGATTGGCATTCGGTTTCCTGTTCGTGTTTGTGTGCTTGGAGTCTGATGTAAGTCCAGTGATTGGCATTCGGTTTCCTTGTTTGTGTTTGTTGTTTGGAGTCGGACGTAAGACCAGCCATTGGCAGTCTGTTTTCATTTGTGTGTTTGTTTTGACTTCTCAGCGTCTGTGCGAGTGTTTTGTTTCGGCGTGCGTTAGCCGAACTACGGTAGCTCTAATTCTCATTCCAGATGAGATACGTAGGCATAGGATGCAATATCCTAGCGAGCCCGTTCCCATTTCCTCGAACTACGTCGACTCTGATGTTTGTTTCTGACAAACTACGTAGGCTCAGGATGCGATATCTTGCCGAGTCCGCCTCCGTCTTCTTTCATCTGTGTTTTATTACAGTGTGTGTGCATTCTTTGAGCAGTTATCTAGCAACCTTATTCTATTTCTTTTGAGCGTGGATCCCGTCGAGTACGACGGACGTGAGGGGTGCTAATACCTTCCCCTTGCGTAACTGACTCCCGATCCTTGCAATCTCCGGTCGTAAGACCATTTCCTTTCCAGGTTTACTTCGAGTGTTTCCTTTCCCTCTTTGGGAAAAATAACGCACGGTGGCAGCTCTGTTTGTTTGCTTTTTCCCGCCGGTTGTTTTTCGTGGATGCGACAGCTGGCGACTCTGCTGGGGACTTATAGAAGTTGACCTTTTGCTGGTCCATCTTCCCTAAGCGAGTCATTCCTAGTGCTCTCTAGGATAGTTTTGGTTACTTGTGCTGCTCTATTTATTGCATTTATGATTATTGTTTTGTATATATTTGCATATATGTTTGCATGCATCATATTATCATTGTGCTGGATTCTATACAGGTTTGGTTCCTCTGATTTGGGGTGGGTGTTCTGAGTGGGGCAAAAACCCAGGCCCGAGTATACACCTAGGATTAGCGTGGTCTCACGTTTCCTCACATGTTGGATCAGCATGTTGTTGCGACGTGACATACCACAAGCCGGACGAGGTTCTTCTGAGTGAGCTCTTCCTTTGTGTTGACTTCGATGATCGTTCTTTCCCGGATCTTTGGTTTAGACGATCTTATGAGAGCTGCAGCGGCACACCCGAAAGGGCAAACCCGTTGAGTATCTTGTCCGATTGTCGAGACCATTATCCGCCTTAGGATGACCTGATTAGAATTCACTTGTGAGGGGAGGGTTGATTCCTACAGATGCATGTTCTGATGGTGACTTTGATGGTGAGTAAGGATTCAGCCGTTGATCAGAGTCTTATTTATAAGTCGGATTTATGGATTTATTTCTGAGACGCCGGAGTTCTGTCCGTGGTATTTATCAGTGGGGATCCGTTTATTTCAGGATTCCTTGGGCTGGTTCAGAGGATCTGTTGGTTATCTGTTTAGAGGACTTTCTGGTGATGATGATGATATATTCTCCGTTCCGTTTATTTCGGAACCCTGAGTTGGATTTATGGTTACTCAGTACCTCAGATGGTTGTGATCAGTTCAGAGACCAGGGCTTCAGTACAGATGTTCAGATGACTTGGAGGATGGCACAGTGCATTGCATTCATACATCAGCATCATTCACATTTTGCATTTATCTGCATCTAACTCATGTTTATCCATATGCAGGGGACATTCTTGATCGAGATCCTGGTTGAGAGACTTCTTTGTTTCAGACATGAGGCCCGGCTTGAAAGATGACGTCGTCTACAGTTTCTTCAATCCAGAGATTGGTGTTGTGAGAGATATGATAGCATTGATTACACCTGACCATGTGGGGTTGTTCCGTGAGGATTATGGTGGTATTATGAAGTTGGTTTTCAGGCTTACTGATATAGATAAGAGTGCCATCCACACTTTTCTCCAGTTTTATGACCCAAGCTTGAGGTGATTTGTGTTCCCGAATTACCTGTTGGGGCCTTTGATGGAGGATTATGCCAGTATCCTGGGTCTTCCGATCAGGAACCAGATTCCATTCTATGTTACTAAGGGAGAACCTGATGTTGCTGAGATTTCTCGTGCTCTTTATTTGAGCCCAGAGGTGACCAAAGGGGGTTTGAAGGAGAAGGGAAAGTTGCCCGGTTTCCATCTGAGTTTCTTGGAGGCTAAAGCCAAGGAGCATGCTGTTGTGGGTAATTGGAGGGCCGTTTATGCTTTGATTGCTGTGAGCATCTATGGAATCATCATGTTTCCTAACCAGAAGAACTTTGTGGACATTAATGCCATCCGGGTGTTTATGCAGAGGAATCCTATTCCTACCTTGGTGGGGGATGTGTATTACTCGGTCCATAATCGGAACGAGAAGAGGCGAGGGGGATTGATCAGATGTTGTGCTCAACTGTTGCACAAGTGGTTCATGGGATATCTGCCTTCCAGAGGTGCTTTTGTTTCTCTTGAACCTACAGTTAATTGGGAGACCAAGTTGATGGGTTTGCGGGCCAAGGACATAGCTTGGACTCACAATGGTATGGTTGGACGAAACTTCATTTACAGTTGTGGGAGCTTTCCTAATGTGCCTCTTATAGGAGTTCAGGGTTGCATTAATTACAACCCGACGCTTCTTATGTGACAAATGGGGTTTGCCATGGAGGTTCCTCCTCTTGAGTGTGAGATTCAGGAGTCTTTTTACTTCCCGGCTGAGGGTAATCTGTCATAGTTGAGGCAAGTGTCCGGGGTATGGCGTAACATTCAGAGGAAGGGCAAGGTTAATAGCAGGTATTTTCCTCCGTTTGATGATTGGCTTAGGAAGAGGATTGAGCTCACACATCTACCATTTCCTGGGGGTGATCCTTGGTGCCCATTGATTGAGGGGCCATGTGCTTCTGTCAGCATGGAAGAGTTCCTTGAGATGAAGAAGGCTAGAGATCAGCTGCAAGTAGAGAAGACTAAATTAGAGATGAGTGTTGCTAGGATTCAGATGGCTAATTAGGAAATTAAAGGGAGAATAGAAGATCAGGATAAGAGACATGCCATTGAGGTGAAGCGCTTTGAGATAGACACCGCTTATTATTGCAAAATCAGCCAAGCTATGGAGTCATCTATAAAGGAGCACGACATCACTAAGGAGAAGTTTGCTAGAGCCTTGAGGGATATTGAAGATGAGAAGAGGAGGCAGATCCTTGTGAAGACCCAGAGAGATGCCAAAGTCAAAGTCCTTATCGCCGAGTGGGAAGTAAAGCTGAAGATCAAGGAAGAAGAGAACGTGAAGATTATTGCTGAGAGAGATCATTATCTTGCTGAGAGAGATCATTATTTCCGACAGATGAAGATTCACCAGAAGGAGATAGGAAGATTGCAGCAGGAGAACACTGAGTTTAGGTTCGCTGTGGAAGTTTACCAGGATGGTTGATGATGAAGAGCCCTCTGGGGGACCTCCTTCAGTGTAGACTTTTGTTATCATGTGTTGGATTACCGTCAGGCCTGTTGACGGAATTCACTTGCTTGTATTTTCTTTCTGATTCTGGAGAATTGTATTTGATTTGTATCAGCCTGATGTATAACTTTTGTACGTGTAGTGCACCCTTTTGATATACAGTAGTTATTATCATTCAGTGATTGATCTTCAAGCTTTATTTGCTTTTCTGCACACTCACATCACACACACATGGTTGGGTGGTATCTTTGCTAAATCATATATCTCTGTTCTGAATGGCAAAACTAGATGATTGATGTCAGAATGTTGCTGTCAAATTATTATCTGTCTCGATGAAACCAGGATCGAAAGACAGAGTGTTCCTCATATGGATAGACATTGCATTCATGCATGAATCATAATAACTTCTATTTTGCAGGTGTCAGTTTCTAACGTGCTTGATTGTTTCAGGAATCATTGCTCGCGCACGTAGAATCATTTTGTTGCACACAGCACGTCCATACAGATACCCTACTAGACGCAACACATCCAGGCTGATGGATCTACCCAATGCAGATATTCTCGAGCTGAAGGAGAAAATGAGCGAACTGATTAACGTCATGTAAGGGTTTGCCGTGGGGCAAAAAGCAATTGCTGATAAAGTAGAGAAGCTCGAGCGGGCTTCAGCTGCTAACAATGGTGTCAATGTAGAGGGTATCTCCAACAATGGCCTTGGTGGAGGGACGGGGGAGATCTCAGAAAGAAGACAACTGTTGGCGTAGTGATAAATAATGGGGGTGGTTTTGGTGTTGCCACAGGCGGTGGACCAGGTCTGGCGGGTAACAATTTGAAGGACAGTCTGTTTCCTCCTTTCTTCGGGGCCGAGGAGGATAGAGAAGAAGATCAGTTCTCTGTGCTTAATGAACAGTTTGGGCAATATGGTGTCCAACCTTCGAATAAAGAGATTCAGGTGCTGGCGAAGAAAATCAGGGCTCTTGAAAGCTATGCTACTCCGGGGGTTGTTAATATGTCGAACATGGGGCTGGTTGAGGGCATTGTGATCCCACAAAAGTTTAAAGCGCCTGCGTTTGACAAATATAATGGGAGTTCTTGCCCGGAAACTCATCTCCAGGATTTCGTCCGAAAGATTTCTGTTTATACAATGGACCAGAAGCTTTGGATGTACTTCTTCCAGGACAGTCTGTCTGGGGGGTCTTTGGAATGGTACACCAAATTGAAATCTTCTGACATTAAAAGCTGGCAGGATCTTGGCGATGCATTCTTTAAACAATACCAATTTAATGTTGATATGGCTCCTAGCCGTACCCAATTGCAGGGTATGTATCAGAAGCCTAACGAGGGGTTTAAAGAATATGCACAGAGGTGGAGGGAGTTGGCTGCCCGAGTCCAACCGCCGTTGGTATACCGAGAAATGTCAGATCTGTTTATGGGTACCCTGCAGGGGACATTTGCAGAAAGAATGGTTGGATGCCCGGTTACCAATTTTGCTGATATAGTGGTGGCCGGAGAAAGAATTGAAAGTTGGTTAAAGACGGGAAAGATCCAGGGTAGTGCTTCGTCATCTGGATCGAAGAAGCCCTTTGGGAATGGTCAGAGGAAGAAGGAAGGTGACACCAGCGCTGTGTATGCTCAGAGGGGGCAGAGTAGGGATCATTACTACCAGCACACTGCTGCAGTAACCATTCCTGCTGATAATCAACAACATCAACAGCAACAACCGCAACAACAACGACATCCATTTCAACAGAGACCGCAGAGGGCCGGGTATCAAGTAAGAGGACGAATGACTGATCGTCAATTTGATAGGCCATCTGTAACCTACTCATTCTTGTTGAAAAAGTTGAAGGATTTGGGTTTGGTTCAACTGAGAACCTTGGCTCCAGTGAGACCCGATCAGAGGCCTCCCAGCTATGATGAGAACGCCAAGTGCGAATTCCACTCAGGTGCCCCTGGACACTGTAGCGGTGTATTCGTCACTTTATGATTTATTAATTAAACCAAAAGCAAAGTATACAAAGAATAGAGTCGCCACCGCACTTTTATTTATCCAAAGGACTGGCTAAAAAGTGAACAAAAGCCTAAGAAGTTTTACTCGTAGAAAACTAATGAAAAGATCAGAGATCGGGGTAAGGGGTAAATTACGCAATGGGAAGGTGTTAGGCACCCAAAACGTCCTAGGTACTCCTAGGGAGCCCTTTTCACACTTGTTGAATGAAAATGTTATTTGTTATGAAATATTTATTGTGCAAACATGAATGGGATGATGAGAAAAGAATGTACAAGTTATTATTTTTGTGTTTGAACGGATGAACCTGTTGCCTACGTACCTTTCCATGAAAAGGTAAAGGATCAAAACGCCGTAGTTCGGCTCAAAACTTCCAAAAGTTAGTGGATTCAATTTTAAAACACAAGCACTAAGGCTTTTCATTACCAAGGGGAGAAAACTCAACCAAAATCAACAATCCACCATGCGAGGATAGCTTCAACATACTAGTGAGGGGTTAACCCTATAATAAGTATGGAAGACTTACAATCAACTCACTAAGGATAAGGTAAGATTTACATCAACCACTATGGTAATTGAAACCTATGGCTAATGTGTGAAAAAGTTAACAAGAATGGACAAAGCCACAAAACATTTGAATGGGTGAAGTTAATTGATTATGATTATTCACAAAAGGATGGTCAAAGTATGGTTAAGGTCAATTCAAAAGAAGTATTAACAAAAGTGAGGTTTGAAAAATCAAGGACTTAAGGTCCAAGTTTCTAATTTGAAAAGAAGTGAGAATGTTTGCACAATATCTATCTCAAGTTTTGAAAGCAATGTGTGAAAAAGTTTAGGACAAAAAGGGATGAATGGATGAAAAATGGAATGTAAAACTTCTCAGAAGGGTTCACCTCTTGAAATCATATAGAAGATGATTCAAGTGTGTCCTTTGGAATAGGCAACAGATGAGCAACAACACATGAACATGGTAACAGATGAAAGTCAACAAAAGCGGATACTGGATGCCACTCAATGGTCTTATACCAGTCTCCTAAAACAAACAAGGATATCAGAAGCCACTCTATGGACTTATACCAATCTCCATCAAAACCAAACAAGAACAAAACATGGATGTCAGCTGCCAATCTATCTGGACTTATACTAACCTCCACAGATGATCATAGGAAAACAAATGCCAAATCTGATGGACTTACAGTTGAATCCTCACATACAACAAACAAACTCAAGCAAAGAGCAAAGAGGATATGAGTGACCAATGAAATGGTCTTACACTCTATCCCTTCCATATCATGGGAATACTGGCCAATGAATGGACTTACAGTTGCTTCCTCAATGGGTAACCAAAGATGTGTCACAAAGACAAGTGCAATGATGATCATGCACTAATGAACAATTAATGATGATAAATGCACAATGGCAAATAAGCAAGCATGCACAAATGAGTCAAGTAATCAAGCCAACAACAAGGCAAATAGCACACACTATACACAAGCAATTAGGCTCACACAAGGTTAGGCATTGAAGCCAACTGGAATGGGGTAAATGGAGCTCTTAACCTTGACATTGAGGGTCAAGGTGAAGTAGATGAAAGGATATGAGGGGTGTGCCTCATTACTCTTATCCCTGGTCAGGGAGAGCATCAAATGATAGAAGGTGTGGGAGTTCAGAAAGTTGGAACTCTCTCCACAAGTCAATGACTCTATAGATCTTGGGTTAATATCCCTAATGCATCAACATGTTATGTGAGCAAAGGGATGACACACTGACTAGCAGGAGATGGATTACAGATCTCTTTTATCTGCCAATTGCCTTATCAAAGGACTTTTCCTGCTTGGGGACAAAAATAAACAATCACAAGCATTGCCTCTTAAGGAGGACTTCAGACAGTTGCCTGGCCAAGTAACAAGCCAGGTCTTCCAGACTACATGAAGAAGAGGATGTTATACCTCAATGCTAATGCTATCAAGCAAAGCAAAAGCAAGTTCTCAAAGGAACTAAAGCAACTAATGTACCTGAAATCAATCAAATATAATCAGTACACCAATCACAAAGTCAAAACAGACAAGATAAGAACCAACAGTCAACACAATCAATCATATGTGCAAAGCACAAGCTCAAATCAAATGAGCTAGAGGCATCCTACAAAACAAACCAAGTTAGTCTATAACAATCAAATAAACCAAACTCAATCAACTTGAATTAATCTCCTTAAAGCATGTGCTTCTTTATCCCGAAAAGCAAACTCAAACATGAGAAGTAGACCACTAGGACAAGCCTAGGGTCAAAAGGAGATGAAACATTTAAAACAGAACATGAAACTTGACAAGAAACAAGATTAATCAATCAAGAACAATGTCCAAGTGGTCCAATATCAAAATCGTGAACCAATTTTATTTCATCAAGCATATAGCGCAAAGTGTGCAAATTGGAATCACATTGGAGCAACAGAATGAGCACAAGCATATTAATTCCAAAATGGCTCAATAAATCTCAAGAAAATTCAAGTCTAAATAGAACAAATAGAATGAGCAACACACAAAAATTCATTGCATTTGGACAAGCATAGGTATGGAAATTAAATTCACTAAGTCATGGTATGCAAAAGTAAGCTCAAACTAGACCACAAATGGTACCTCAACTTCAAACAAGTGCAAAACAGAATTGGCACAAGATAAATGAACCAAACCAAATACAAAATGAACTTCAACATGTTAACAAGCAATGCACAAAATATCAAGTTCATAGCATAAGTCATGAGAATTTCACAAATCATGGAAGTTGAACACTCAACAAAAGTCCAATTATGACCAACCAGCAAAGAAAATATCAAACAAATTGGAAATGGATCTAAAAATTCTACAAAAAGTCATGCTCAAACCTAAAATCCAGATGTGTCAACATGAAAAATTTCAGAGCATTTCAAGCTCATATGGCATGGTAGAAAAAATCAAGAAGTTGGACAAAAAATAGTGTGACACACATTGTTACACCTATAATGATCACATCATATCGCAACATCTAGACATGCAAAAATAGAAAACTCAAAGCCAAAATGTCACTTATGGTGTCGAGATCACACATGTGAAATTTCAAGAATTTTGGATCAAGCATCAAGATTTCATGAACACAATGGTAGGCAAGGTGCAAGGAATAGCATATGAAAACAAACCCTAAGCATTTTAAAAATCCAACCGTGCACAAATCTGGAAAAAATAACCATAAAAAAGTAGACATGATGATGAACAATTCACAAAAAGAATCATGTAATTTGGATTATTATTTGATGAGTTGTGGATTTTTTAATGTGGAAAGAAAATTAAAAAATGAATGAAAGGAAGCATGTGAATGTGATAAGCATATGTGAGAAAATGCAAAAGGCAAAATATGTGGATGCTGTGGGCAAGAATCGAACGCGCGAGCTTTTTAAATGGTGGCGCTCACTTAATAAAATGCACCGTTTCATTAAGTGAGGTGGCAGCGTGCTACTGGTGCATGGCAACACAAACACGAATTTCATGCAAACAAGGCTCATGCAAGATCAAACCACTTCTGGAAATTGAAAACCTAGACATTCAAACATGTTCATCACGTTCATCAATCCTCAAGAACAAAACATCACCAAAATGCATGAAAATTATATGGATCGAATCATCATTCAACACACATCACTAATCCATCAATGATTTAGCCTAATTCTAACCACAGCAAAAGAATCGATCAAGATAAGTTTCATCCATCAATGTTCAAATCCACATAACTTGCTCAAAACTTAATGAAATTTCATGATCTAAGTTGCAGAATGCTCTACGTGCTAAGATCTACAAGAACCACATCAAGATTTCAAGAATTGGAGCATTTGAATTTTCACCTTATGAAGATGCAGCAGCTGGATTCGTGCTCTTCAAGGCTTGGAAGATGAAAACAGATGTCCTATAAGGCTTGGAGGAATGTATGGAAGCAAAACTTCAGCTCAACACAACTTAAATTCGAAGCAATTTCCAACTGTCATGTGAATGCACCAAGTTCAACAGTTCCAATTCTTCAAGAATTCTCCAATGTTTGGCTTCAATTCACTTCAATAATACATGCAGATGATGATTAGCACAAGGAACAAGCAAGAGAAATGGTGAAAATCGATGGAAGAAGTTGAGAAAATTTTTAGAGAATTTGAGAGAATTTGAGTTTTGGATATGAAATTGTGAAGTGTTGATGTGATTTTCTGTTATGATTAGTGCTTTATACCTCCTGTTAACCAGCATTGTTAATCATGATTAGCAAAAACTCAAGGATTAGTGAAATTGGCATGGTTCATGCAAGTTTGCCAAAATGCCCTCATGCATGTGCATGGCAATGGAACAGTGTGAATTTTTGCTTCAAACAAGTTGTAAATTCTATTTTGATGCAATTGGAATTGATTTGGAATGAAAATAATGCATGCTTTTCAAATTGACATTTTCCCACCAAAATTCAAAATGCATTCACTTGAAAAATGCCATTTTTGTGATGAGAATTTGTGAAATATGATGCATGATTATGAAAGTAGGGATCAAGAGAGAATTGCTCCAAAAAGAACCACATGAATTGGCCTTTTGATGCAAAAGTTATGCCTTGTTGAAGTTCAAATTCCATGGACAATGATTAAATCACAACTTGCCAACCACACATGAGAAATGGATGTTCTTGAAATTTTTGGAAAGGTGAGAGCAAGATCTTCAACTTTCATGTTGGACAAAAGTTCATTTGAAGCATTCTTGGACATGAAATCTTGAGGAGAAAACCTTTCCATATTTGGCAGTTTGAAATTACAGGTCACTTTCTATTTTTGGAATGTTTTCATCTGACCTCAAATCCTTCAATGTTGATGTTTGAAATGTCAAATGAGACTTGTATGGACATGAATGAGGTCTTTCTAACCCTCTCCCACCTTCAAATCCATGGTTGAATGCACAGTTGACTTGATTTGACTTTTCTAGGGTTTCAGTTGACCTAGCTGGGCTTTGATGAAGTTCAAGCCTCTTCCACTTGAGATCTTGATTCAAAATGATGTCACAAGTCGTATGAACTTCTTATGAATGATCATGGTGCCCAAATTCTTCAAGAATGGCCACCATCTATTGCTCAATGAATGCCTTTAACTATCTTGACCTAGTTTGCTTCATCTGCAAGTAACATGGTTAGATGACATATTTTTGTACTTTGGGTTAGTAAACAAATGAAAAGCAATGACATACAAATGCAATACATGCTTGGTGATCAAGAACCACTCTCAAAAGGTAACCCACCCACAGGGAAGGAAGCAAGGTGTACAATGATCCTTGAGGCAATGATATGATATGATATGAGCCATGAGGGATCTTAGGGACAAAATTGGGGTCTTACAGATGCCCCTATTTAAGGTCATTCTAGCCGGAGAAGTGAAGTTTAGAAATCTTCATCTCGACGCGGTAGAATGGGCTTAAATAACAGTACTGAGACAAATTTTGGTCCCTAAGAGACCTCATGATGCAGATGTATGCATGCAAAAGACACAAAACTCTGTGGGGATATAATTTACACAGAAGAAAAGACGATCCTTCGGAGTAATACACTCACCAAGAACAGAGACTCTAATAAGACTCTTATGGGACTCTAATTGGGGATAAAAGAAAAAACATGCGTGAGCAGAACACGACTTTGAATTGGGAAAAACAAAACTGACACAACGTGAACAAGACACAACTGGACCGGAGACTTCACTGGGAAGTGAAGGACTCGCCCCGGGGAATAAAAGAATTCCAAAGGAAAACACCCATTGGAAAGACACAAGCTGACTCAAACTATCCACAAAGGATACTTCGGATAAAAATCCGGACTCGGACCAGGAAAAGATCCCCAAAGAACCTCCCTGCCGGAAAAAATGCATATACTGGGAAAAACGCCCATACAGCAAAGGGTAAAATCACCAAAGGAAACTCCGCAGGGGAATGTCTAACAAAGAGACTCTCCTGGGGAAAAGCAACAAAGAAATGATATGTTACCGGTATAAGGGTAACAAACTCAGGAAGAAAGAATATCTAAGACCGGTATAAGGGTGAGAGATATCAATCAATCAAGCATCTGAGAAAGACCTAAAAAGGTACATCGACTCAGGAAAATCTGACTCCACAAGGGACCAAGGTCATAATAGGGAGTAGAAAGGAAGTAACACCAGGGATACCGAGGTATATAATAGGTGACCGACCAACGCGTGAATTGGTATATATGCCAAAATACTCATCATCCGAAAGGCGGGCTTAAAAGCAAATCAACTTACAGGATGGACATTCGAATCCACAACGGGAAAACGAATCTTACTCAAGTGAGAAAAATCAACAAAGGAATCCAACCAAAGAGCGCATGAGATATAATATCCATTACCGTCAGAACGTGGATAGAATACTCGCATGAGATATATTATCTATTACCGTCAGAACGTAGATAATAAACTCGCATGGTAAGAAACACCAAGGATACCGAGGTATATAATAGTTGATCTACCGAAAACGTGATTTGGTATATATGCCCAAAACACACATCATCCGAAACACAAACTGGTTAAAGGATGGATATTCGATTCTGCAAAGAATACGAATCTTACTCTACTGGGGAAAATCAACAAAGGACTCCAACCAAAGAGCGCATGAGACATATTATTCATTACCGTCAGAACGTGAATAATATACTCGAAAGGAAAAGACACCAGTGATACCGAAGTATATAATAGGTGACTAACCAAAAAGAGAGACAATCGTTACCAAGCATCCGGGTAGACGAAAGACAACTCAAAGGGATAAATTGCAAGCATCAGGCAATTATCCAACAAGAAGAATATTCGACTCCACAAAGGGAAATAACGAATCTTACTCGACTAGGGAAAAACAAAAGGCTTCGACTGAAGAGTGCATGAGATATATTATCCATTACCGTCAGAACGTGGATAATAAACTCGCATGGAAGATTATCCACAACCGGTATAAGGGTTAATAAAGGATAAATCGACCGAAAAGAAAGGCATCGGGATACCAAAACTAGGTATATAATGATGACCAATCAAAGGGAGCAACAACATTACCAACAAACGGGTAAATGAAAGAAGACTCGCTGGGGATGCATTGATACAACATCAATGACCCGGGGATGGATTGCGTAAACAACAATTATCCACAAGACTAGCTGGGGATTCATTGATAGCAATCAATGATCCGGGGAACAAATCACTAGCAAACGGTGAAAAGACCCACTGGCAACTTCAAAAGGGATAACATTGCAAGCATCCGACAATGGTCCAGAAGACTTGCTGGGGATACAATTGCTAGCAACCGGCAATTACCCAGAAGCAAGGAGGAATATCAACATCGAATATTGAATGAAGATAACCACAAAGAGTAACCATCATCGGTTAGGATGAACAACAAGGTTAACTCTGCAAAGGGAGAGATTAGGGTTTACAACTACCGAATACGGGGCAGAATACCAAAATCTGGCTGAGGAAACAAGAGGTTTAACAATACCGACTACTGGGTAGAAAACCAAAGACTCAGCTGAGGATAAAATTGCTAGCAACCGGCAATTATCCACATGTACCACAAGGTACAAACTCTGCTGGAGAGAAATATCACAGCGACAAGGATTTACAACTACCGAATACTGGGTAGAAGACCACAAGCTCCACTGGGGATGGAAATCACCGCAGGGAGATACAAACTTTGTTGGGGATAACACCACAACAACAGAAAATCCACCATCAACCAGACCGAACCACAAAGGTTACCTCTACTAGGGGAAAAGAGATAGGACTTACGACTACCGAATACGGGGTAGTAGCCAACAACTCTGATAAGGATAAAAAGGTTAGGGTTTACCTCAAACCACCAACTCCGCGTGGGGATGGAAATATATCACAAATCCGCACGGGAAACAAAATAGGGTTGATAACAAACCACTAACACTTGCCGAGGAATAAAAGGTATATAACCACCAATTCCGTCAAAAGGGCAAGGAAAATAGGACTTACAACTACCGGTATAAGGGTAGAGGCCAAAGAACTCCGCTGGGGATAAGATGAATTATTGCCGGTTATTGGGCAATTCATTCATTTATTCCACAGGGAAATACAGGAAACAGCTAACAAACGCCAATTCGGGATCAATCCGAAAAGACAGACTGAATCAAGACTCATCCTAATGAGGATATAACTCAAATAGGACCATCCATCCCAATATATGTGTTGGGAGGAAACGGAACAAACCGTCATCCACGAGGACATATCTCAGTGGGGAACTGCAGAAGGAAAGAGAGACACTTTCTGCTTATGGGGCTGACTCTACATGGAGAGATTGGACACCCAACATCTGCTTGGGAAGATCTATAAAGAGATCTATATCACCATAGCAGGGAACAACAAACAAATGATATATGGCAAAAATGCAACATGAATATCTGAATGTTTATGAGTTATGCATGAATATGCGTGATTTATGTTTGATGAATGCTGACAAAACAGACATATCTAACTCAAACAGGTCCAGGAATCAAACGCCCGGTATTATACTTCCAGGGGAAAATAAAGAAATCCAACTGGAAAAGCCAATCTGCTGGAGATCCACATGCTAAACAGCCAAGATCTGCGGGGAGGCAAGGGATCAGAGATATCAGGAAAACCAAGTCTCTGAGTAATGGATCAACCAACATCCCAACCAAGGCACAGAAAGTAACAACAGGGAAAACGCCATCAAGACAAATCTGTTGGGGAACAAGAGAAATCTCAAAGTCTCTGCAGGGGATCCCAGCAAACGCTGCTACGAAAACGGATCCACATGACTCCACTGGGGAATAACCCACTGAGGGAGCAAAGATCATCCAGGTAGAATCTGGCTGCATAAGCAACTCTACTGGAGATATTGTCAATCACTGTCGGAGACATCCAACGAGGGAGAACAATAGATCACACAAGTAGATTTTGCAACATAAGCCACTCTACTGAGGATCAAAAGCATCAGGATATCAATCCAATCTCTAGATGATAGATCACCAACCGACCCAACTGGGGAATAGAGGCTTCAACAGGCAAAAACTGCTACAACAACAACTCTGTCGAGGATACCAACCCTGGCGGGGATCTTGGGAAAAACCACAGATACAATCCGTCAAATCACAAATCTACTGACGGCTCCACCGGGGATCTACTGAGGATTCCACATGAAGGAGGAGGATAATTGCCCTGCTGAAGGGAACAAGCACTCTGATGGAGAGGAAACAACAACTCCACTGGCAACTGTGCTGTGGAAAGCAGATGAAGTACTGGGATACCAACCCACGTCTACCACTCTGCAGACTAAGCTGGGGGAAAAAATGGATGAAATACCGGGATATCAACCCAATCAACCACTGAATCTTCAAAAAGAAATCACCCATGCTGAGGAGAGACCACTGCTGTAGAAGAAACTGAGTCTTCAACAAACACTCCGCTCGCGACTGCACTGGGGAAAAAGACGGGGTATTGGGATGTCAACCCACTAACCACGAATCGTCGGAAAAGCAGAGCACCCATACTGAGGAGAGACCACTGTTGGAGAAGAAATTGAGTCTTCAACAAACACTCCGCTCTGGAAATCAAAATCTCAACAGAAGCTCTGCTTAGGGAACAACCCTAGCAACGAATCTCTGCTCGGGGAACAACCCCAACAACAATCTGGAGAAGAAGGATACAAACCAAGCCAGGAATATGAACAAATGTCTTACCTGTTGGAAATCATGCCACCCTTGGGAAAGCACTGAGAAATTCTTAGGTATCCTTTCATCATTGTGAATGTTCACTTTGTTTAAAACAACAAAATTTGAAAAAATTTATTTGTTTAAAACAATGACATTTTACCAATTGAAACATGCAAAACATTTGTTGAATTGAAACAAATAAGAGTGCAAATAATTGGATAAAAAGCTCAAATTTATTTGATGGAATGGTAGTCTGCAAATGGCAAGACTCCATAGATCTGTACAAATTTGAAATCAGTGATATATATTGGAAGAGGGCTACATTGAACATAATGATCCTTTCTCTACCAATTTGAATCTCGATGTATTCGAAGCTTCAGTTGACGACGAATCGAGAATCCCCTGACGAAAAGACGGTTGTGGAACAGAAAGTCTTGTTAGGATGCAGTTACTTGCCAAATCCCTAATTTTTGCCTAGATTGCCCCAGGGTGAGGTACTCAATCTAGCGGGATACAAATATTCTTTTTCAAGTCTCTAACTTTTGCCTGGATTACCCTTGCGGGTTCTCCACCGAGACACTCATTTTTGCCTAAGCCGCCCTTTCGGGTTTTCAACTTAGCGAGCTATTCTGTTTTTCTATTCTCCTTTTTTTTAGGCAAAGTATTTCTTAACTGCATCTGAATTCACAGGACGAGTGAAATCCTCCCCATCCATTGTTGTAAGCATCAAAGCACCGCCTAAAAAGGCTCTCTTGACAACATATGGACCCTCATAGTTCGGAGTCCACTTGCCCCTGGAATCGGGCACGAAAGACAAGACTTTCTTGAGCACGAGATCACCTTCTCGGAACACACGAGGCTTGACCTTCTTATTGAATGCTTTCTTCATTCTCTGCTGATATAACTGACCATGACACATGGCAATCAATCGCTTCTCTTCTATCAAATTCAGTTGGTCGTAACGACTCTGAACCCATTCAGCATCAGTCAACTTGGCTTCCATCAAGACTCTCATTGATGGGATCTCCACCTCTACTGGGAGAACAGCCTCCATGCCATAAACAAGAGAGAAAGGGGTTGCCCATGTTGAAGTGCGTACAGACGTACGATATCCATGCAAAGCAAATGGCAGCATCTCATGCCAATCTTTGTATGTAATAGTCATCTTCTGGATAATCTTCTTGATATTCTTGTTAGCAGCTTCAACAGCCCCATTCATCTTGGGTCTATAAGGAGAGGAATTATGGTGTGCAATCTTAAACTCAACGCACAACTCATCCATCATCTTATTATTCAGATTGGATCCATTATCAGTAATGATCCTCTCCGGCACACCATAACGGCAAATCAACTGATTCTTGATAAACTTCACAACCACCTGTCTGGTCACATTCGCATACGAAGCGGCTTCAACCCATTTGGTGAAGTAATCAATTGTTACGAGAATAAACCTGTGTCCATTGGACGCTTTCGGCTCAATCATGTCGATCATCTCGATCCCCCACATAGAGAAAGGCCATGGTGATGAAATCACGTTCAGTAGTGTCGGAGGAATATGAATCTTATCCGCATAAATCTGACACTTGTGACATTTCTTCACATATTTGCAGCAGCCAGACTCCATTGTCAGCCAATAGTAGCCTGCTCTCAACATCTTCTTAGCCATGGCCTGTCCATTGGAATGAGTACCAAATGAACCCTCATGGACCTCAGTCATCAACAGGTTTGCTTCGTGTCTATCCATGCATCTGAGCAAAACCATGACAAAATTTCTCTTATACAACACTTCACCACTGAGGTAGAAACTGCCTAACAACCTTCTCAGAGTTTGCCTATCTTTCACAGATGCCCTAGGCGGGTAGACCTGGTTCTGGAGGAAATTCTTGATGTCAAAATACCAAGGCTTGTCGTCAACGACTTCTTCGATTGCAAATATGTGAGCTGGTCTATCCAAGCGTATCACGGTAATATTGGGGACATCATTCCACCTTCTGACTACAATCATGGAAGCTAGCGTAGCAAGCGCATCTGCCATCCGATTATCCTCTCGAGGAATATGATGAAAATCAACTTCTGTAAAGAAAGTTGAAATCCTTCTTGCATAATCTCTATATGGAATGAGACCAGGCTGATTTGTTTCCCACTCACCCTTGATCTGATTAACAACGAGGGCCGAATCACCATACACATCAAGATGCTTGATCCTCAGATCAATACATTCTTCCAATCCCACAATACAGGCCTCATACTCAGCCATATTATTCGTGCATTTGAAAGTTAGCCTTGCTGTAAATGGAATATGAGAACCTTGAGGAGTAATGATCACTGCCCCAATTCCATTTCCATACTGATTAACAGCGCCATCAAACACCATCGTCCATCTGGAACCAGGTTCCGGACCTTCATCAAGTGTAGGCTCATCACAATCTTTCATTTTCAAATACAGAATCTCCTCATCAGGGAAGTCGTACTGAACAGACTGATGATCTTCAATTGGCTGGTGCGCTAAATGGTCAGCCAAGATACTACCTTTGATAGCTTTCTGAGCTCGATACTCGATATCATACTCAGACAACAACATCTGCCAACGGGCAATCCTCCCAGTTAAAGCAGGCTTCTCGAAGATATACTTGATTGGATCCATTCTGGATATCAACCAAGTTGTATGATTTATCATGTACTGGCGCAAACGCTTAGCAGCCCAAGCTAAAGCACAGCACGTCTTCTCCAGCATAGAGTACCGAGACTCACAATCAGTAAACTTCTTACTGAGGTAGTAGATAGCAGATTCTTTCTTCCCTGATTCATCTTGCTGACCGAGTACACCACCCATCGAGTCTTCAAGAACAGTCAGATACATAATCAGAGGTCTTCCTGCCACAGGCGGAGACAAGATCGGAGGTTCAGACAGATACTCTTTGATACTGTCGAAAGCTTTCTAGCAGTCCTCAGTCCAATCATGAGACTGATCTTTCCGGAGGAGCTTGAATATCGGAGCACATGTGGCAGTCATGTGGGATATAAATATGGAAATATAGTTCAAGCGGCCAAGAAAACCTCGGACTTTCTTCTCAGTTTTGGGTGCAGGCATCTCTTGTATTGCTTTGACCTTTACAGGATCAACCTCAATACCTCTCTCGCTGACAACGAAACCCAACAACTTGCCGGAACGGACTCCAAAAGTACATTTGTTCGGATTCAGGCGAAGTCTAAACTTCCTCAAACGCTGAAAAAGCATTAACAAATGCTCAATATACTCAACTTCCTTTCGGGACATAACAATCATATCATCAACATAGACCTCTATCTCCTTGTGCATCATATCGTGAAACAAGGTAGTCATAGCTCGTTGATACGTGGCTCCGGCGTTCTTCAAACCGAAGGGCATCACTCGATAACAGAATGTTCCCCAAGGTGTGATGAATGTTGTCTTCTCCATATCTTCGGGTGCCATCTTGATTTGATTATATCCGGAAAATCCATCCATAAACGAAAAGACTTTGAATTTAGCTGTATTGTCTACCAACATATCAATGTGTGGTAGGGGAAAATCATCTTTCGGACTAGCTTTATTCAAATCTCTGTAATCAACACACATACGGACTTTTCCGTCCTTCTTAGGCACAGGCACAATATTGGCCACCCATTGAGGATATGTAGAAGTCACCAGAAACCCCGCATCAATTTGCTTCTGAACTTCCTCTTTGATCTTCACTGCCATATCTGGATGAGTTCTTCTGAGCTTCTGCTTCACAGGCACGCACTCAGGCTTCAAAGGTAGGAAGTGTTGCACAATATATGTATCTAGACCCGACATGTCTTCATACGACCAAGCAAAGATATCTGAATATACTCGTAGCAAACTGATCAACTCCTTCTTGACAGACTCTTCAAGGAGTGCCCCAATCTTCACCATATGAACACAATCTTCAGACCCCAAGTTGACTGTTTCCAAGTCTTCTAGATGCGGCTGAATGATCTTCTTCTCGTGCTCAAGGAGACGGGTAATCTCATCAGGGATCTCTTCAACATCATCTTCCTCTGCCTCGAATACATGGAATTCAAAATTGGGAGATGGCGTTGGATCATTATGTTCAATGGGTTTTAGAATCAACCTGCATAATGATTTTGGTTAATGAAAAACTTTAGAATTTAAGCAAGCAAACCATTATTCAGATGAAAAAGGATTGCTTTTATTCTTGTTTTTATGGGTTTTTTGTGATCACTGATTTCATGCAAAAGCAAAAAGTGAAAACAAATGGAAAAACAAATGTTTTAACAATGCATTAATTGGATGAAAACATCATTGTATAAATGCGCCAACAATGTCATCACTTCTCCTTTTGGCATGGGAGAAGGGTTTTAAACAAAGTGAACAAATTACGTTGATCTATGGATAACTGTAGGAACATCCACATCGACCCAGTTGTGGCAGACCCCACCAGGGATAACAAAGTTGCTCAGATCCTCTGCATCCTCTTCTAAGATAGCAGCAGCTTCTTCAGATTGATCAGCATGGATGAAACCTCCACTCGTGAACAAACCTTGCTCATTATATGCCCCAGAACAGTAGCCAATGCCAGCCCAGGATTTATTGTCTTCAAGCTCAATCATCTTTCCTAAACCAGCAACTGCACCACATTCAATGGCCAGTTTTGCATCACGATAGGAAGCAAATGAAGGAGACTTCTTCTCAATTGGTTCATCAATAGACAAAGCTTGGAACGGAGTTCCAACTTCATCCTCAGTGTCAATATATGAGAAAGAAGACAAGTGGCTAACCAGGAGAGCCTTTTCTCCCCCTACCACAACCAGTTTCTTGTTCTTCACGAATTTCACCTTCTGGTATAGGGTGGATGTCACGGCGCCAGCCTCGTGAATCCATGGTCTACCAAGGAGACAGCTGTATGATGGGTGGATATCCATTACCTGAAAGGTGACTTGGAAATCACTTGGTCCAATCTTGATTGGGATATCAACTTCCCCAATCACGGTCTTGCGCGACCCATCGAAAGCCTTCACAACGACACCACTCTGCCTCATGGGAGGCCCTTGATATGACAATCTGGAGAGTGTGGTCTTTGGCAATACATTCAGAGATGATCCAGTGTCCACCAGCACATTGGACATGGCATCAGATTTGCAATTCATGGAAATATGTAAAGCCATGTTGTGGTCTCTTCCCTCCTCCGGGAGATCAGCGTTACTAAAACTCAAAGTGTTGCAAGCAGTGATGTTTGCAACTATACTGTCAAACTGTTCTATTGTGACGTCGTGATCAACATACGCCAAATCCAAAACCTTCTACAGAGCCTCCCTATGGGGTTCTGAATTCAACAGCAGAGATAATACGGAGATTTTGGATGACGTTTGTAGAAGCTGGTCTACAACATTGCACTCACTCTTCTTGATGAGCCTTAGCATCTCATCAGATTCTTCGTTCACAATGCCACTTGGGCCAACTGAAGAAGTATGAGTCTTTTGTACAGAGGAGGGTCGGGCAACATCAAGTGCTGGATTCTGAATATTCACTGCGGTCCCAACCGGACGCTCAACGGAATCAGAAACAACAGGAGCCTTGGGAGGTGCAGAAAACACACGACAACTCCGGGTCAACCCGCTCACATCAGCAATATTGGTCACGGAGGTAGAAGGCAACGACACTTCTTTCCCATCTTGCACAGCAACAGGGTTATATCTGAACGACACAGCTTTATCAGATGAATAAGGCACAGGGCCTGCAGGTTTAATCACTAGAGAAGGAGAAACCTTTGGCTTGCTGCTATCATAACGAATAACAACATGCTCAGGCAGCTTGAACACGGGGGAGATAACATTCACTTCCGGTTTGTCTTCATCAACATTGCGATTCTGGAGAATCTCAATGGTTCCCTCATCTAACAACTCTTGCAACTCTCTTCGTACCTGATTGCAACCTAGGCGATTAACCGAACAGATGCGGCACTTGTCGTGGTCATGCTCCATGTAGCTGTATTGACACAGCTACTGATGTAATTCAACCAACGACCGTCGAATACGGCTTACATATTTGACCTTGTACTTCCCAGGGCAACCCTGGACCATATTCACAGACTTCCCATGCGCGGGCAATGGGTTCTTGGTGACATTCGGGCCTGAATCGTCAAAGCTCAAAATTCCACATCTCATAAGGTCCTGAACCTTAGTCTTAAGTGGGTAGCAGTTTTCAATGTTATGGCCCGGAGCACCGGAGTGATAAACAGAGTGTTGGTCTGGTTTATACCACCATTGAGGGTTTGCAGGAATAGCAGGAGGATCCCTGGGAGTAACCAACTTCATCTCCAACAAGGAGGGATATAGCTCTGCATATGACATCGGAATCGGATCGAAACTGATCTTCTTCCTATTATAATTCAAATTAGCTTGGTTGGTGGTGCTACCACGAGGCTGGTAAGCCTGTTGCTGTGGACGCTGTTGCTGATACTGAGGCTGTTGATATTGCTGTTGCTGAGAATGCTGCTGAGAATCTCTGAAGACAGGTGCTATATGAGCCACCTGGTGCTGATGACCGGCACGGCGTGCGGGCTTCCTCTGAACAGAGGGTTTCCTTGGTTTGGCATGGGACTGCACAGCATGTGCTTCCCCATCCTTCTTCTTAAACGCCCCATAACGTTTAGAAGAGCCTTCATCCTTAGCCAATCGTCCTTCACGGACACCTTCTTCCAACCGCATCCCCATGTTCACCATCTCGGTGAAATTAGAGGGAGCACTAGCGACCATCCGCTCATAATAAAAAGAACTAAGAGTCTTCAAAAAGATCTTAGTCATCTCTTTCTCTTCCAGCGGTGGAGTAATCTGAGCAGCCAGCTCTCGCCACCTCTGGGTGTACTCCTTAAATGTCTCCTTGTCCTTCTGAGACATGGACCTGAGTTGATCATGGCCAGGCGCCATATCAACATTGTATTTATACTGCTTGACGAAGGCTTCGCCAAGATCGTTGAAGGAACGAATATTAGCACTGTCCAAACTCATGTACCATCTGAGTGCAGCACCGGACAGACTGTCCTGAAAATAATGGATCAGAAGCTGATCATTATCAGTTTGGGTAGACATTTTCCTGGCATACATAACCAGGTGAGCAAGAGGGCAAGTGTTCCCCTTATATTTTTCAAAGTCAGGCACTTTGAATTTGATCGGTATCTTGACACCGGGAACCAGGCAAAGTTCGGCAGCAGACTTGCCGAATAACTCTTTCCCTCTGAGAGTTTTCAATTCCTTCCTCAGCTCAAGGAATTGATCATTCATAGCTTCCATCTTTTCATTAACGTCCGGGCCCTCAGACGGCTCGGAATGATAGATGGTGTCGTCTACCCTCGGCATGGTATGCACGACAGGAGGAGCAGCAGCAATGACCGGGCTAGATGCCGGCATGGGAGCAAAAGTTGGAGCAGGAATATCCGGCATGAAACCTGGAGGCATACCCCAAGGAATCCCGGCTGGCATAGCATGAGGCATAAAATGAGCATTGGTTGGCACAGTCGGAGCAGCAACCTCTGAAATGACCGTCCTCTGGGTAGGAGTTGCAGGAGGTTGAGAAGGTTGATTCTGAGCAGACAGAAACTGCTCCATCAAAGCGCTCAGGCGAGCGACCTCTTCCTTCAGTTCCCGATTCTCTTGTTCTAGCTGATCCATAACTCTTGCAGAATTGGCTCGAGTATAATACCGGTGAGTCAGCTTGTCTTCAAAATAAATGAAGAGCACAGGGTTAGGACAAGAAGACCAGAAACAAGGTACCTGCTTATGCAAAATGATGCATGACATGTTTATGCAGATGCTTTATTTTTATTTTCAAGGAACCCTCAGGGTATTATTTGCAATTTTTTGAATATTTATCATTTTAATTGCATATGGAAAATATCTCTCTCAATATATTTGAGACAAAGAAGTACAACATTTTTTATCATTACAAAGAGAAAAGGAAAATAAACATCCTATGGATCCCTAGAAGCTCGGGATGCTGGAAGACGAGAAACACAAAGCTTCTTGATCTCTCTCTCATAGGCTGCTTCCATATCCGCTTTCTCTTTCGCAAGTCAATCATACTTCCTCTTCCAGAACTTGGAAGACTGAGGAAGCAGAGAAGTCCAAGCGTCATTCGGATCGTCGATCACCTGATGCTCGAGAAACTCTATCAGAGCGTCCTCCTCCTTAATCTGCTGAAGCAATTCCTCTCTTTCACGGATCCAAGCACGTGAAAGGTCTTCTTCTCTCAATTCCTCTACACGTTGGATAGGGAGGGTTGAAGGCCCAGCCACATCCAAAGGTGTAGGTCTCGGATGATCATATGGCATCAGGTATTCGGCAGCTCTCTGTCTGGCCCAAGAGGTATATGGCTCCAAAGCAATGCAATTCTTCGGACCCAACTCATTCCTACTCTTCTTGTGGATACTGCGCCAAGCACGGACAAATCTGGCTTTCAGGCCTTGGGGATCTTTACCCTCCTGAAATAATACACCTTCTAACAAGATGTTATGAGGTTTATCCTTTAGGGGGAACCCAAGCTGACGACGTGCAAGAATAGGATTGTAGCTGATCCCTCCACATGTACCAAGAAGAGGAACATTAGGGAATTCACCACAATAGTCAATAATCTGCACTGTATCATACACGTGATCATACCAAGAGATATCATCATTAGTGAGAGACATAAGTCTCTGAGACCACCATAGACATCCCTTGTTCTCCTTGAAAGCAACTGTCTACGGCAAGTGCGAAATAAACCACTTGTACAGCAGAGGCAAACAGCAGACAATGACTCCTCCACCTTTTGCATTCCTCAGGTGCAAAGAGACATAGGCATCACCCAACAAAGTCGGAACTGGATTAAGAACCGAGAAGATCCTAATAGCATTCATGTCCACGAACTTGTCGAAGTTGGGAAATAACACCAATCCATAGATGAGCAGCACGAACAAAGCCTCAAAGGCATCCTCACTCCTGGCCTTCCCATAAAAGGTAGCTTGATCAATGAGGAACTCGGAAGGAAAACCCTGAATTCCACCTTTGGTAATCAGATTAGCTTTGATCAAAGCTTCATCTATATGCAACAAACTTGCAATCTCTCGAGCAGACGGAATACTCTCTAGGCCACTGAACGACACCTGATCCAGAATCGGAATCCCAATAAGATGAGAATACTCCTCCAAGGTAGGCAACAGCTGGAAGTCCGGAAAAGAGAAGCAATGATACAGAGGATCGTAGAACTGAGCCAGAGTACTCATCAATCCCTCATCAACCTGAGTGGTCAGCAGAGGCAGAAGCTTCCCATATCGGGCTTTGAAACCCAAGGGATCTAGTACATAAGATGTCAGATTCCTTAACTCTTTTACATCAGGCTGTCAGAAACTGTACTTCTTTGTATGCCTTTTCGGTCTTTTAATGTCTGAAAATTATGCAAATAAACCCTTTTAAGTTCCTTCAAAATTTTCTTTTTCTGATGACATGAATGCGGATGAATGCATGAATGCAACAATCACACTCAAGGATCAAGCAAAGCACACCATACAAAGGTCATGGGAAAGCTCATAGTATCCTTAATATCAATCATCCATTTTGGTGGATTTAGGTTTTCACCTTATCAACACCCAAGTTCCATTGATATTAACGGTACATGAACCGGCTCGAACATCCTTAATATCAACCATCTGTTTTGGTGGATTTAGGTTTTCACCTTATCGACACCCAGGTTCCATTGATATTAAGGTTGTCTGAACGACTCAACAATGAATCACGGGTTTGCTGAGAGTCACGAGCATGGAGTCTCGGTTAAGAACCACCCAAAGGGAGTGTACTAGGGTTTAAACCTGCCGAACATGTTCTACCAGAGGTTCCCATAATCATCGTCCCATCTTTCGAATATTATCGGAGGAACGAATACTCGTATTCCAAAAATATTCTCAAGAGAGACTCTTATGAGTGTAGTATCGCGTAACAATCGCATCAGAACTTACATCTGAACGACCTCCGCACTACGTCCTAAAAATAGGCCAAGATGGGCTTGGTAAACTAAGGTCCTTGGCTTCTACGGCACATGATTGAAAGAATAATGCCTAACCACAAATAACTTGTGTGACATTATTAATCCAACATGACCTCCACCAAGTGAATGGACTCGCAAGTCAGCTGGCTAAGGAATACTCCACACCAGTCAACAAGACTATGCCATTCTCCTATCCTAGAGTGCACTCGAGTTCGGGTATAGAACTCATCTCACAGAGATCACCAAGCAAACAACAATTGTATATCAAGCAATTCAAACATTACAATCAATACAGTTATCCCAAGTTGTACAAAAATATGTCAAATAACAAATAACAATATATCACACAACAAGGGTGAAAAGTAGGCAATACCACCAAGGATGTTATTCCCCACCAGAGTCGCCACTTTTCTGTAGCGGTGTATTCGTCACTTTATGATTTATTGATTAAACCAAAAGCAAAGTATACAAGGAATCCAGTCTCCACCGCACTTTTATTTATCCAAAGGACTGGCTAAAAAGCGAACAAAAGCCTAAGAAGTTTTACTCGTAGAAAACTAATGAAAAGATCAGAGATCGGGGTAAGGGGTAAATTACGCAATGGGAGGGTGTTAGGCACCCAAAACGTCCTAGGTACTCCTAGGGAGCCCTTTTCACACTTGTTGAATGAAAATGTTATTTGTTATGAAATATTTATTGTGCAAACATGAATGGGATGATGAGAAAAGAATGTACAAGTTATTATTTTTGTGTTTGAACGGATGAACCCGTTGCCTACGTACCTTTCCATGAAAAGGTAAAGGATCAAAACGCCGTAGTTCGGCTCAAAACTTCCAAAAGTTAGTGGATTAAATTTTAAAACACAAGCACTAAGGCTTTTCATTACCAAGGGGAGAAAACTCAACCAAAATCAACAATCCACCATGCGAGGATAGCTTCAACATACTAGTGAGGGGTTAACCCTATAATAAGTATGGAAGACTTACAATCAACTCACTAAGGATAAGGTAAGATTTACATCAACCACTATGGTAATTGAAACCTATGGCTAATGTGTGAAAAAGTTAACAAGAATGGACAAAGCCACAAAACATTTGATTGGGTGAAGTTAATTGATTATGATTATTCACAAAAGGATGGTCAAAGTATGGTTAAGGTCAATTCAAAAGAAGTATTAACAAAAGTGAGGTTTGAAAAATCAAGGACTTAAGGTCCAAGTTTCTAATTTGAAAAGAAGTGAGAATGTTTGCACAATATCTATCTCAAGTTTTGAAAGCAATGTGTGATAAAGTTTAGGACAAAAAGGGATGAATGGATGAAAGATGGAATGTAAAACTTCTCAGAAGGGTTCACCTCTTGAAATCATATAGAAGATGATTCAAGTGTGTCCTTTGGAATAGGCAACAGATGAGCAACAACACATGAACATGGTTGTAAGACCCCAATTTTGGGCCCTAAGATCCCTCATGGCCCATATCATATCATATCATGGCCTCAAGGATCACTGCATGCCCTAGTTTCCCTCCTAGTGGGTAGATTGCCTTGTGAGTTGTTTCTTGATCACCAAGCATGTTGTGCATTTGTATATCTTTGCTTTTCATATGTTTATTAACCAAAAAGTACAAAAATATTGTCAGTCTAACCTTGTTGCTTGCAGTTGAAGCAATCATCAGCAATTAGGTCAAAATCAGTCACAGTCAGTCACAACAGTGGATGGTGGCCATTCTTGCAGAATTTGGGCACCATGATCAATAATCAAGAGTCCATATATCTTGGGACATCATTTGGAATCAAATTCTCAAGGAATTAGGGTTTGGAATTCATCAGAAATGCTTCAGTCATCCAAAACCCTAGAAAAGTCAAACTTGGTCAACTGTGGATTTAATCAGTGATTTGATGGATGGAATTGATTTGAAGGAGCTCATTCATGCTTATATAAGCCTCATATATCATGTCAAACCTCAACATGGAAGAATTTGAAGTCAAACAGAAAATTTCCAGAAATAGAAAGTGGACCTGTAATTTTAACTGCCAAAAATGGAAACTTCTTGATCCTTAACTTGCATCATGATACATGCTTCAAATGAATTTTTGCCCAACATGAAAGTTGAAGATCTTGTTCTCCCATTTTCAAAAAGTCCAAGAACTCTCAAATCCCATGAATGGTTTGCAAGATATGATCATTTCATTTTCACATTTTTTTGAACTTCAAAGAGCCATATCTCATGAACCATAAGGCCAATGTTAGTGGGGTTTTTTCTCACAATCTCCATTTGTTCCCCTCTTTCCAAAAATTCACTCCTCATTTACCAAAACCTCACCATTCAAAATGCCATTTTTGGACTTGACTTTATTCATTTCAAGTGTGCAAAATGTTGACTTTTGGATTTAGCTATTTTTAAGCAATTTGGCCTTTTGGGATCTGTTTTGAATGACATTTGAAACTTGTTTACAAGCCCAATTCGTACAGAACCTTGCACCTCCATATGCATATGTCAAAATTAGCAAAAATGCAAAATCACTTCATTTAAGTTAATCCTTGTTAGCACATGATTAGCCAATGTTAAACAGTGATATATAAGTTCATCTTCTGAGATTCTAGACCTAGCTGCAGCCTCTAACAGATCAAAAACTCTCACTCTCTCATTTTTCCATTTTTCACGATTTGCATTTTTCTACACAAAACTCCAAAACACTCGAGCAGCTCTTGGTTATTCCATGACCTAGCCATCATTTGGAGCCCTATTGCAGCATCAATTACCAACTGGAAATCGATTTTCAAGTTCTGTTTCACCAAGACATTTCCATGGCAAGTTTGGATTTAAGGTGGATTCGGTTTGTTTGAGCTGAGTTTCTTCAAGTAATCATCATTATCAACCATCAGCATCATCTGTTTGTGCCTGTGTCATCAAAACAACAACGATTTCACATTTTTCTTCCAAATCAAGTAAGGTTTCGAGTTCCTCTTTTCTCAAAATAATGCTATGTTTCTTGTAGTTCTTACCTTGCTGAGTCTATTGCAACTTGTCTCGTTCGAAATGGTTGTGTCATTCATGAGAAATTTGGATTTCATTTTTTATGCTCAAACTTGTTCTTAGTCGATTTGCTTTGATGTTGTTGATTCAATGAAATCTATGTTTGGAATATGCATGAGTGATGTTTGCTGGTCGTGTTGGTATGTGTCATTTCATTTTCTGGGCACACTTGTTCTTCACGATATTGAAGAAGATGATGGAACACTGTTGAAACCCTACTGCATTTCCAGAAATCTGAGTTTCATGTGTTGGTTGGTTTGCTGTATGATGTTGCATGAAGTTCATTATATCACCGCCATGCTGTTGTGTGATGCTGGTCGAATTTTGTTTGTTGATGTTGGTTGCATGAAATGCCTTGCTGCTGCTAAAACCCCAAGTTCCAAAACCCTAAGCCTGCCCAGAAACATGAACCACGATTGGTTGATTGTTTGAGTTTTCTGCCCCTGTTACTGTTTCATTGAAAACTGGCCAATCAAAACATTCTATTTTGTGGCCCTAAACGGTGCGTTTAGTTAAGTGGATGTGATAATTACCAGAATGCCACGCTGGTCAACCTTTGACTTGTTATTCATGTTACTTTGTTCATGTTTGTTCCAAATTGATGCATCATCTTACCAAAATCATTTCTCACTCATTTTAACTCCAAAAATCATGAAATCTTTTGCATCATGTTCATGAGAATGTCTACTTTTTTATCATGATTTTTAATTATTTTTTGTGTGGCTGGATTTTTATTGGCTTTAGAGTTCTTGTCATGTATGCACATTTGATACCTTTTGCCAAAACCCTTGTGAAATGATGAGGATGTATCCAATGATTCTGAAATTTTTTGTGGTGAATCTACACTCATCCATGTTTGTTTTCATGTAGAGTTTGTGCATTTGTCATATGTGGTTTGGGAGATATGAATTTTTGAAGTAGGGTGTGACAATTTGTGTCACACCAATGATATGCAAGTTCATGATTTTTGTTGACATACTTCCTGACCTTCAATTAATGTGAAATTTTGCATGAGCCATCTCTTATATGTCTAGTTGATGTATGAATTTTCCTGGATTTAATTATGCCATTTCCTATTTGTTTGAGAATTTTCTTCCCTGCCTGGTCAAATGTTGACTTTGTGTGATACCTCTTGCCATTTCATTTGGGAAATTCTCATACCTTATTGGATGATCATGAAATGTTACCTGTGCATACTAGACATCTTGAGCTTTGCATTGGTGTTGATCCCATCCATTTCTCATCTGTTTTCATTTAGTTATGATTTTTTGAAGTTGACCCATGTATGGTTGACTTCTTGGTGCATACTTGAAACTTGTTTGACTTCCTGATTTTAATTGACCATCTTCCCATGATCCAAATGAGCTGAAATTTTATATGCATGTCATTATGTGGATTGTGTTTGAGCATGAATTATTTCATGATTTTTGGAAATGATTATGATTGCTTTTGAGCTTGGTCTTGCTGTTGACCTTTGTGTGCTCTCTTTTGCCATGTTTTGCCTTCTTTGGTCTATAAAATGATGTTGATGCATGATATGAGCTTGAAACCAATTGTGCTTGCTTCTTAAATGTTTGAACTTGACTTTGGTTGACTATTGTTTGCTGCTTTGACTTTTATCATTTATTTTTGACCCTAGGCTTGCCTTAGTGGTCTCTTGGCTTATGTTGAGTTCATTTGTTTCAGGTTAAGCAATAATGCCTCAAAGAAACCATTGCCAATTTGATTGAGCTTGATTATATATCATGTGCTAACCTTTGTTTTGTAGGTGGTATGACTCATATAGTTTGAGTCTTGTGCTTTGCACATTGGTCCCTCTGTGTTGACTGTTGATTCATTTCCTTCTGATTTAAATTGTTGAACTGTGTACTGATTTGTTTGACTATTTCAGGTACCCTTAGTTGCTTAAGTTCTTTGAACTTGCTTTGCTTTGCTATTTAGCATTTTGCTTTGAGGTAATCCCTCTTTCTTCATGTAGTCTGGAGACCCGGCCTGTTATTTGGCCGGGCAAACTGTCTGAAGTCCTCCTTAAGAGGCAATGCTTGTGTGTGTTTAATTTTGTCCCAAGCAGGAAAAGTCCTTCAAGTAAGGCAATTGGTAGATCAAAGGGATAAGCAACCTATCCCCTACTATTCAGTGAGTCTTCTCCTTGCTCCCATTACATGGTTGTATCATTGAGATCCAAACCCAAGATCAATCGAGTCTAATAATGTGGAAAGAGCTCCATCTTTCTGAGCTCCCACACTTTCTAATGCTCTCCCTGATTAGGGATAAGAGCAATGAGGCACACCCCTCATCTTCTTTCATCTGCTTCACCTTAGCCTCTCAATGGAAAGGTTAAGAGCGACATTTACCTATTACAGTGGACTTTCATAGTCAAACCCTCTTGTGTGAGCCCCCCTTTGTTTGGCTATAGAGTGTGCTGTTTGATATTCATTGATCGATTGATTGCTTCATATGCACCTGTTTGCTTATATGTTGTGCATTTATCATCATCAATTGCCATTAATGCATGATCATCTCATTTGTTTTTGTGATATTGTCATTGTTGTTTACCCATTGAGGACAATTGTAAGTCCATTTTCTTTGGCCATTGCTCCTATGATATGGAAGTGAGTATAAGACCATCACCTTGGCCACTCATCTTATCTTTGCTTGTTGCATTGTTTGTTTGTATGTGAGGATACAATTGTAAGTCCCTGCAAGTTGGCATTTGTTTTCCTAGGATCATACTGTGTATGTTAGAGTAAGCCCAGACAGATTGGCATCTGATATCCATGTTTTGCTTTCTTTGTTTATGTGAGGTTGCAATTATAAGTCCCTGTAAGTTGGCATTTGCTTTCCTGTGAACATATGTTGCTTTTGTTCTTGTATGTGAGGATCCATTGTAAGTCCCTGTAATGTGGCATTGGTTTTCCTATGAGCATCTGTGGAGTTAACCTAAGTCCAGATAGATTGGCAGTTGACTTCCATGTTTCATCTTTGTTTTCTTTTGAGGAGATTAGTGTAAGACCATTGAGTGGCTTCTGATATCCCGTTCTGTTTTAGGAGATTGGTGTAAATCCATCTATTGGTATCCGGTATCCGCTTTTTATTTCTTTTGTTTGAGGAGATTAGTGTAAGACCATTGAGTGGCTTCTGACATCCATTTTGTTTTAGGAGATTGGTATAAGACCAGTGATTGGCATCCGATATCCGCTTTTCTTTTGCTTTGTTTGTTTGTTATTATTCATTGCCATTCCAAAGGACGCACTTGAATCATC
This sequence comes from Lathyrus oleraceus, assembly GCF_024323335.1. Taxonomy (NCBI): domain Eukaryota; kingdom Viridiplantae; phylum Streptophyta; class Magnoliopsida; order Fabales; family Fabaceae; genus Lathyrus; species Lathyrus oleraceus. The sequence continues at coordinate 194,045,478 of NC_066580.1, read as the reverse complement.
TGCTATATGATTTCAAGAAGTGAACCTCCTGAGAAGTTTTACAATCCATCTTCATCCATTCATCCTCATTATGTCCTAAACCTTTTCACATTGTGATTTCAAACTTGACATAGATATTGTGCAAACATCTTCATGTTTTCTAACTAAAAACCTGGACCCAAGTCCTTGACTTTTTCAAACTCATTTTCATAATACTTCTTTCAAATCAATCTTAATCATATCTTGACTCCACTTTCATAATCACAATCAATTAACTTCACCCATTCACTTGTTTTGGCTTTGTCCATTGTTAATCTTTTCATGCATTAGCCATAGGTTTCAATTATCATTGTGGTTGATATAAATCTTGCCTATCCTTAGTGAGTCGACTATAAGACTTCCGTACTGAAAACAGGGTTAACCCCTCTAGTGCGTCGAAGCTATCCTCACATGGTGGATGTTGTTCTTGGTCGAGTTTTCTCCCATTGATAATGAAAAGCCTCAGTGCTATTGTGTTTAAAATTGAATCCACCAACTTTTGGAAATCTTTTAGCCGAACTACGGCGTTTTGATCCTTACCTTTGATGGAAGGTACGTAGGCAGCGGGTTCATCCGTTCGAACACAAAAATAATTAACATGTATATTCTTTTCTCATCATCCCAATCATGTTTGCACAATGCTTATGTCATAACAAATAACAATTTTAGTACAACAAGTGTGAAAAGGGCTCCCTAGGAGTACCTAGGACGTAGTGGGTGCCTAACACCTTCCCATTGCGTAATTTACCCCTTACCCAGACTCTCTGATCTTTTTATTAGTTTTCTACGTGTAAAACTTCTTAGGATTTTGTTCGCTTTTTAGCCAGTCCTTCGGATAAATAAAAGTGCGGTGGCGACTCGAAATTTCATTGTATGCTTTGCTTATGGTTTAATCGATAAATCATATAGCGACGAATACACCGCTACAGAAAAAGTGGCGACTCTGCTGGGGAAATCAATCCTTGGTGGTATTGCCTACTTTTCACCTTGTTGTGCTATATTGTTATCTGTTATATGACATATTTTTGTACAATTTGGGATGACTGTATTGATTGTAATGTGTGAATTGCTTGATATACATTTGCTGTTTGCTTTGGTGATCTGTGAGATGAGTTCTATACCCGAACTCAAGTGCACTCTAGGATAGGAGAATGGCATAGTCTTGTTGACTGGTGTGGAGTATTCCTTAGCCAGTTGACTTGCGAGTCCATTCACTTGGTGGAGGTCATGTTGAACTAATAATGTCACACAAGTTATTTGTGGTTAGGCATTATTCTTTCAATCATGTTCCGCAGAAGCCAAGGACCTTAGTTTACCAAACCCATCTTGGCCTATTTTTAGGACCGTAGTGCGGAGGTCGTTCAGATGTCAGTTCTGATACGATTGTTACGCGATACTACACTCATAAGAGTTTCTCTTGAGAATATTCTTGGAATACGAGTATTCGTTCCTCCGATAATATTCGAAAGATGGAACGATGATTATGGGAACCTCTGATAGAACATGTCTGGCAGGTTTAAACCCTAGTACACTCCCTTTGGGTGGTTCTTAACCGAGACTCCATGCTCGTGACTCTCAACAACCCGTGATTCGTGGTTGAGTCGTTCAAACATTGTTAATATCAATGGATCCCGGATCAGGTGTAAAACCTAAAATCCACCAAAGCGGCTGGTTGATATTAAGAATGTTAGAACCGGTTCATGTACCGTTAATATCAATGGAACTTGGGTGTCGACAAGGTGAAAACCTAAATCCACCAAAATGGATGATTGATATTAAGGATACATAGAGCTTTCCCACGACCTTTGTTTGGCGTGCTTTGCTTGATCCTTGAGTGTGTTTGTTGCATTCATGCATTCACGCATTCATCCGCATTCATGTCATCAAAAAAGAGAAAATTTTCAAGGAACTTAAAGGGTTTATTTGCAAAATTTTCAGACATGGAAAGACCAAAGAGGTATACAAAGAAGTACAGCTTCAAGCAGCCCGATGTAAAAGAGTTAAGGAATCTGACATCGTATGTATTAGATCCCTTGGGTTTCAAAGCTCGCTATGGGAAGCTTCTACCTCTGCTCACCACTCAGGTTGACGAAGGGTTGATGAGTACTCTGGCTCAGTTCTACGATCCGTTGCATCATTGCTTCTTATTTCCAGACTTCCAGTTATTGCCGACTTTGGAAGAATACTCTCACCTTATTGGGATTCCGATTCTGGATCAAGTGTCGTTCAGTGGCCTAGAGAGTATTCTATCTGCTCGAGAGATTTCCAGTTTGTTGCATATAGATGAAGATCTGATTAGAGCTAATTTGACTACCAAAGGCGGAATTCAGGGTCTTCCTTCCGAGTTCCTCATTGCCCAAGCTACCTTCTATGGGAAGGCCATGAGTGAGGATGCCTTTGAGGCTCTATTTGTGCTGCTCATCTATGGATTGGTGCTGTTTCCCAACTTCGACAAGTTCGTGGATATGAACGCCATTAGGATCTTTGCAGTCCTTAATCCAGTTCCGACCTTGTTGGGTGATGCATATGTCTCCATGCACCTGAGGAATATGAAGAATGGAGGAGTTATTGTCTGCTGTTTACCCCTGCTGTACAAGTGGTTTATTTCGCACTTGCCTCAGACAGTTGCTTTCAAGGAGAACAAGGGATGTCTACGGTGGTCTCAGAGACTCATGTCTCTCACCAATGATGATATCACCTGGTATGATCGCGTGTATGATACCGTCCAGATCATCGACTCTTGTGGTGAATTCCCCAATGTGCCTCTTCTTGGTACATGTGGTGGGATCAGCTACAATCCTATTCTCGCACGTCGTCAGCTTGGGTTCCCCCTAAAGGATAAACCCAATAATATTCTGTTAGAAGGTGTGTTCTTTCAGGAGGGTAAAGATCCCCAAGGCCTGAAAGCCAGATTTGTCCGTGCTTGGCGTAATATCCGTAAGAAGAGTAGAAATGAATTGGGTCCAAAGAACTGCATTGCTTTGGAGCCCTACACCTCTTGGGTCAGACAGAGAGCTGCCACCTACCTGATGCCGTATGATCATCCAAGACCTACACCGTTGGATGCGGCTGGGCCTTCAACCCTCCCTACCCAACGTGTAGAGGAGTTGAGAGAAGAAGACCTTTCGCGTGCCTGGATCCGTGAAAGGGAGGAATTGCTGCAGCAGCTCAAGGAGAAGGATGCTATGATTGAATTTCTCGAGCACCAAGTGATCGATGATCCGAACGATGCTTGGACTTCTCTGCTTCCTCAGTCTTCCAAATTCTGGAAGAGGAAGTATGATCGACTTGCTAAAGAGAAAGCTGATATGGAGGCTGCCTATGAGAGAGAGATCAAGAAGTTGTGCACTTCTCGTCTTCCAGCATCCCGAGCTTCTAGGGATCCATAGGATGTCATTTACCTTTTCTCTTTGTAATGAATCAAAAATGCTGTATTTCTTTGTTTGGGTATATTGAATGAAATATTTTCCATGAACAATTAAAATGTTTAAATATTCAAAATATTGCAAATAATACCCTAAGGGTTCCTTGAAAAACAAAGCATTTGCACAAGCATTTCATGCATCATTCTTGCATAAACAGGTACCCCTTTTGTTTCTGGTCTTCTGGTTCTAACCTTTGTTCTTCATTTATTTTGATGACAAGCTGACTCACCGGTATTATACAAGAGTCAACTCTGCCAGAATCATGGAACATATGGAGCAAGAGAACCGAGATCTAAGGGAAGAGGTCGCCAGACTTGGCGCTTTGATGGAGCAACTTCTTGCTGCCCAGAACCAGCCTGCTCAACAGCCAGCAACTCCCGTTCAGCGGACGGTTATATCTGAAGTGGCTACTTCAACGGTGCCTGTCAGCGCCCATCAGCCTAATGCCATGCCTCCCGGTTTTCCTTGGGGGATGCCTCCAGGCTTTATGCCTGATCTGCCAGCTCCTACCTTTGCTCAAATGCCGGCATCTAGCCCGGTCCCTGTTCCCGCTCCTCCTGTCGTGCATACCATGCCCAGGGTAGACGACACCATTTATCACTCTGAAGCATCTGAGGGCTCAGATGTTCATGAAAAGATGGACGCTATGAACGATCAATTCCTCGAGCTGAGAAAGGAATTGAGGACTCTCCGTGGCAAAGATCTCTTCGGCAAGTCAGCAGCCGAACTTTGCTTAGTTCCCGGTGTGAAGATACCAGTTAAATTCAAGGTCCCAGACTTTGAAAAGTACAAGGGGAACACTTGTCCGTTAGCACACCTGGTCATGTACGCCAGGAAGATGTCAACGCAAACTGATAATGATCAACTCTTGATCCATTATTTTCAAGACAGTTTGTCTGGTGCCGCGCTCAGATGGTACATGAGCCTGGACAGTGCTAACATCCGGTCTTTCAACGATCTTGGCGAAGCTTTCGTCAAGCAATACAAGTATAATGTTGATATGGCACCTGACAGAGATCAACTCAGGTCCATGTCCCAAAAGGACAAGGAATCGTTCAAGGAGTACGCCCAGAGATGGCGTGAGCTGGCAGCTCAAATCACCCCACCGTTGGAAGAGAAAGAGATGACCAAGATTTTTCTGAAAACTCTTGGTTCATTTTATTACGAACGAATGGTGGCAAGCGCTCCCTCTGATTTCACCGAAATGGTGAACATGGGGATGCGTCTTGAAGAAGGGGTCCGAGAAGGACGGCTGGCTAAAGATGACAGTTCCTCCTCTAAACGATATGGAGCGTTTAAGAGGAAAGAAGGGGAAGCCCATGCCGTGCAGTCTCAGCCAAAACAAAGAAGACCCTCTGTTCAGAGGAAGCCTGCACGACGTGCCGAACATCAGCATCAGGTGGCTCATATAGCACCTGTATTCAAAGACAGTGCGCCACAATATCAGCCTCAACAGTATCAACATCAACAGCAATATCAACAACCGCAATACCATCAACAACAATCTCGTCCACAGCAACAGGCTTACCAGCCTCGTGGGAGTACGAGTAATCAAGCAAACATGGGTTATGAAAGGAAGAAGATCAGTTTTGATCCGATTCCTATGTCTTATGCGGAGTTATATCCCTCTCTAATAGAGCGGAAGTTGGTTTCTCCGAGAGATCCTCCGGCTATACCGGTCAACCCTCAGTGGTGGTATAAGCCTGATCTGCACTGTGTCTATCACTCTGGTGCTCCGGGCCATGACATTGAAAATTGCCTCCAGCTGAAGACTAAGGTTCAAGACCTTATGAGAAGTGGAATCCTGAGTTTTGAGGACTCGAGCCCGAACGTCACCAAGAACCCATTGTCTTCGCATGGGAAATCTGTCAACATGATTCAGGAATGCCTTGGGAAGTACAAGGTTAAATATGTCAGCCACATCAGGCAGTCGTTGGTTGATTTGCATAAGATGCTGTGTCAGCACAGTCATTTGGAGCATAACCACGACAAGTGCCGCGTTTGCTCGGTTAATCGCTTGGGTTGTGACCAAGTACGCAGAGAGCTGCAGAAGCTGTTGAATGAAGGTACCATTGAGATTCTGCAGAATCGCAATGTTGATACGGTTGAACCTGAGGTGAATGTCATATCACCAGTGTTCAAACTACCAGAGCCCGTTGTTATTCGCTATAATAGCAACAAACCGAAGGCTTCCCCTGCTTTGATTATCAAACCTGCTGGCCCTGTGCCTTATTCATCTGATAAAGCCGTACCGTTCCGGTACAATCCTGTTGCTGTCCAAGATGGGGTAGAGGTTCCTTTGCCTTCAACTTCGGTGACTAATATTGCTGATGTTAGTGGGTTGACCCGCAGTGGTCGTGTGTTTTCCGCACCTGCTAAAGCCCCTGTTGCTTCTGAATCTGTTGAGCGCCCGGTTGGGACCGCCGTGAATGTTCAGAACCCGGCACTTGATGTTGCCAAACCCTCCTCGTCTGTACAAAAGACTCCTGTTTCTTCAGGTGGCCCAAGTGGCATTGTTGATGAAGAATCTGATGAGATGCTGAGGCTCATCAGAAAGAGTGAGTACAATATTGTAGACCAGCTTCTACACACGCCATCCAAGATTTCCATCCTTTCTCTATTGCTGAACTCAGAACCCCATAGGGAGTCTCTGCAGAAGGTCTTGGATCTGGCATATGTTGATCATGACGTCACCCTGGAACAATTTGATAGTATTGTCGCAAACATTACCGCTTGCAACACGTTGAGCTTTTGTGACGCTGATCTCCCTGAGGAGGGAAGAGACCACAACATGGCTCTACACATCTCCATGAACTGCAAGTCTGATGCAATGTCCAATGTGCTGGTGGACACTGGATCATCTCTTAATGTATTGCCAAAATCCACACTCTCTCGTCTGTCATATCAAGGTCCTCCTATGAGGCAGAGTGGGGTTGTTGTGAAAGCTTTTGATGGGTCGCGCAAGACCGTGATTGGGGAAGTTGATCTCCCAATCAAGATTGGACCAAGTGATTTCCAGGTTACTTTCCAAGTAATGGATATCCACCCATCATACAGCTGTCTCTTAGGCAGACCATGGATTCACGAGGCTGGCGCCGTGACATCCACCCTACACCAGAAGCTGAAGTTTGTCAAAAACAAGAAACTGGTTGTAGTAGGGGGAGAAAAGGCTCTCCTGGTTAGCCACCTGTCTTCTTTCTCGTATATTGACGCAGAGGATGAAGTTGGAACTCAGTTTCAAGCTTTATCTATTGATGAACCAATCGAGAAGAAGTCTCCTTCATTCACTTCCTACAAAGATGCGAAACTGGCCATTGAATGTGGTGCAGTTGCTGGATTAGGGAAAGTGCTTGAACTTGAAGATAACCGATCCCGGGCTGGCATTGGCTATGGTTCTGGGGCATGCAATGAGCAAGGTCTGTTCAAGAGTGGAGGATTCATTCACGCCGATCAATCTGGAGAAGAGGAAGCTGCTGCTATCATTGAAGAAGAAGATGCAGAAGACTTGAACAATTTTGTTATTCCTGGTGGTGTCTGCCACAATTGGGTCGCTGTAGATGTTCCTACAGTCATCCATAGATCAGAGTAATTGTTCATTTTGTTTAAAACCCTTCTCCCAGGCCAAAAGGAGAAGTGATGACATTGTTGGCAAATCATATATACAATGATATTTTCATTCAATTTTCGCATTGTCAAACATTTGTTTTCCCTTTGTTTTCACTTTTTGCTTTTTTGCATGAAATCAGTGATCACAAAAAACCATAAAAACAAAAACAAAAAGCAATAAAAGAAAACATTTTTCATCTGCATAATGATTTGCTTGTTTAAATTCTAAAGTTTTTCCTTAACCAAAACTATTATGCAGGTTGATCCTAAAACCCATTGAACATAATGATCCAACGCCATCTCCCAATTTTGAATTCCCTGTATTTGAGGCAGAGGAAGATGATGTTGAAGAGATTCCTGACGAGATCACCCGTCTCCTTGAGCACGAAGAGAAGATCATTCAGCCGCATCTCGAAGACTTGGAAACAGTCAACTTGGGGTCTGAAGATTGTGTTCGCCTGGTGAAGATTGGGGCACTTCTTGAAGGGTCTGTTAAGGAAGATTTGATCAGTTTGCTACGAGAATTTTCAGATATCTTTGCTTGGTCCTACGAAGACATGCCGGGTTTAGATACAGATATTGTGCAACATTTCCTGCCTTTGAAGCCTGAGTGCGTGCCTGTGAAGCAGAAGCTCAGAAGAACTCATCCAGATATGGCAGTGAAGATCAAAGAGGAAGTTCAGAAGCAAATTGATGCGGGGTTTCTGGTGACTTCGACATATCCTCAATGGGTGGCCAATATTGTGCCTGTTCCTAAGAAGGACGGAAAAGTCCGTATGTGCGTTGACTACAGAGATTTGAATAAAGCTAGCCCGAAAGATGATTTTCCTCTACCACACATTGACATGTTGGTAGACAATACAGCCAAATTCAAAGTCTTTTCCTTTATGGACGGATTTTCCGGATATAATCAAATCAAGATGGCACCAGAGGATATGGAGAAGACAACATTCATCACACCTTGGGGAACATTCTGTTATCGAGTGATGCCCTTCGGTTTGAAGAACGCCGGAGCCACGTATCAACGAGCTATGACTACCTTGTTTCACGACATGATGCACAAGGAGATAGAAGTCTATGTTGATGATATGATTGCCAAGTCCCGAACGGAAGTTGAGCATATTGAGCATTTGTTGAAGCTTTTTCAGCGTCTGAGGAAGTTCAAACTTCGCCTGAATCCAAACAAATGTACTTTTGGAGTCCGTTCCGGCAAGTTGTTGGGTTTTGTGGTATGTGAAAGAGGTATTGAGGTTGATCCTGCAAAGGTCAAAGCAATACAAGAGATGCCCGCACCCAAAACTGAGAAGCAAGTCCGAGGTTTTCTTGGCCGCTTGAACTACATTTCCAGATTTATATCCCACATGACTGCCACATGTGCGCCGATATTCAAGCTCCTCCGGAAAGATCAGTCTCATGATTGGACCGAGGATTGCCAGAAAGCTTTCGACAGTATCAAAGATTATCTGTCCGAACCTCCGATTTTGTCTCCGCCTGTGGAAGGAAGACCTCTGATCATGTACTTAACGGTTCTTGAAGACTCGATGGGTTGTGTACTCGGTCAACAAGATGAATCAGGGAAGAAGGAGTTTGCTATCTACTACCTCAGTCAGAAGTTTACTGATTGTGAGTCTCGGTACTCTATGCTTGAGAAGACGTGCTGTGCTTTAGCTTGGGCTGCCAAGCGTTTGCGCCAGTACATGATAAATCATACAACTTGGTTGATATCCAGAATGGATCCAATTAAGTATATCTTCGAGAAGCCTGCTTTAACTGGGAGGATCGCCCGTTGGCAGATGTTGTTGTCTGAGTATGATATCGAGTATCGAGCTCAGAAAGCTATCAAAGGTAGTATTTTGGCTGACCACTTAGCACACCAGCCGATTGAAGATCATCAGTCTGTTCAGTATGACTTCCCGGACGAGGAAATTCTGTATTTGAAGATGAAAGATTGCGATGAGCCTACACTTGATGAAGGTCCAGAACCTGGTTCCAGATGGACGATGGTGTTTGACGGCGCTGTTAATCAATATGGAAATGGAATTGGGGCAGTGATCATTACTCCTCAAGGTTCACACATTCCATTTACAGCAAGGCTAACTTTCAAATGCACGAATAATATGGCGGAGTATGAAGCCTGTATTATGGGACTTGAAGAATGCATTGATTTAAGAATCAAGTATCTTGATGTCTATGGTGATTCAGCTTTGGTTGTCAATCAGATCAAGGGTGAATGGGAGACGAATCAGCCAAGTCTCATCCCATACAGAGATTATGCAAGGAGAATTTCAACTTTCTTCACAGAAGTTGAATTTTATCACATTCCTCGAGAGGATAATCGGATGGCAGATGCCCTTGCAACGCTCGCTTCTATGATTGTAGTCAGATGGTGGAATGATGTCCCCAATATTACTGTGATGCGCTTGGATAGACCCGCTCACATATATGCAATCGAAGACGTGAAAGATGACAAGCCTTGGTATTTTGATATCAAGAATTTCCTTCAGAACCAGGTCTACCCGCCTGGGGCATCTGTGAAAGATAGGAAAACTTTGAGAAGGTTGTCAGGCAGTTTCTACCTCAGTGGTGAAGTGTTGTACAAGAGAAATTTTGATATGGTTTTGCTCAGATGCGTGGATAGACACGAAGCAAACCTGTTAATGACTGAGGTCCATGAGGGTTCATTTGGTACTCATTCCAATGGACATGCCATGGCTAAGAAGATGTTGAGAGCAGGCTACTATTGGCTGACAATGGAGTCTGACTGTTGCAAGTATGTGAAGAAATGTCACAAGTGTCAAATTTATGCGGATAAGATTCATATTCCTCCGACACTCCTGAATGTAATTTCATCATCATGGCCTTTCTCTATGTGGGGAATCGACATGATTGGCATGATTGAGCCAAAAGCGTCCAACGGACATCGATTTATTCTTGTAGCAATTGATTACTTCACCAAATGGGTTGAAGCCGCTTCGTACGCGAATGTAACCAGGCAGGTGGTTGTGAAGTTTATCAAGAACCAGTTGATTTGCCGTTATGGTGTGCCAGAGAGGATCATTACTGATAATGGATCCAATCTGAATAACAAGATGATGGATGAGTTGTGCGCTGAATTCAAGATTGCACACCATAATTCCTCTCCTTACAGACCTAAGATGAACGGGGCTGTTGAAGCTGCTAACAAGAATATCAAGAGAATTATCCAGAAGATGACTGTCACGTACAAAGATTGGCATGAGATGCTGCCATTTGCTTTGCATGGATATCGCACGTCTGTACGCACTTCAACAGGGGCAACCCCTTTCTCTCTTGTTTATGGCATGGAAGCCGTTCTCCCAGTAGAGGTGGAGATCCCATCAATGCGAGTCTTGATAGAAGCCAAGTTGACTGATGCTGAATGGATTCAGAGTCGTTATGACCAGTTGAATTTGATCGAAGAGAAGCGATTAACTGCCATGTGTCATGGTCAGTTATATCAGCAGAGAATGAAGAAAGCATTTGATAAGAAGGTCAAGCCTCGGGTGTTCCGAGAAGGTGACCTCGTGCTCAAGAAAGTTTTGTCTTTCGCGCCCGATTCCAGGGGCAAGTGGACTCCAAACTACGAGGGTCCATATGTTGTTAAGAGAGCCTTTTCAGGCGGAGCTTTGATGCTCACAACAATGGATGGGGAGGATTTCACTCGTCATGTGAATTCAGATGCAGTTAAGAGATACTTTGCCTAAAAAAAAAAAAAGTATATGCAAAAAAAAAAAAAAAAAAAAAAAAAAAACAGAATAGCTCGCTAAGTTGAAAACCCGAAAGGGCGGCTTAGGCAAAAATGAGCGTCTCGGTGGAGAACCCGCAAGGGTAATCCAGGCAAAAATTAGAGACTTGAAAAAAAAGGATATATTTGCATCCCGCTAGATTGAGTACCTCACCCTGGGGCAATCTAGGCAAAAATTAGGGATTTGGCAAGTAACTGCATCCTGACAAGACTTTCTGGTTTATCAGTCGTCATTTCGTCAGAAGATTCTCGATTCGTCGTCAACTGAAGCTTCGAATACATCGAGATTCAAATTGGTAGAGAAAGGATCATTATGTTCAATGTAGCCCTCTTCCAATATATATCACTGATTTCAAATTTGTACAGATCTATGGAGTCTTGCCATTTGCAGGCTACCATTCCATCAAATCAATTTGAGCTTTTTATCCAATTATTTGCACTCTTATTTGTTTCAATTCAACAAATGTTTTGCATGTTTTAAATTGATAAAATGTCATTGTTTTAAACAAATCAAATTTTTCAAAATTGTTGTTTTAAACAAAGTGAACATTCACAAGATTGAAAGGATACTCAAGAATATCTCAGTGCTCTCCCGAGGGTGGCATGATTTCCAACAGGTAAGACATTCGGTCATATTCCTGGTTTGGTGGTACCTTCTTTTTTCAGATCTTTGTTGAGGTTGTTCCTCAAACAGAGTTGTTGTTGGGGTTGTTCCCCAGTATAGTCGCAAGCAGAGTGTTGTTGAAGACTTCGTTTTCTCCAGCAGCGATCTTCCCCAGCATGGGTGTTTTCTTGTGAAGTTTCGGTGGTTGATGGTTTGTCATCTTGGTGCCCCGTCACTTTCTCCAGTGGGTCGTATGCCCCAGACTTTATTTGTCTCCTCAGCACAGTCATGAGTAGAGCTGTTGATTGATGTTCCCCTCGGAGTCGCGAGCAGAGTTGTTATCACTCTTCCCAGTGCAGTTGCCAGCGGAATTGTCTGTTTCCTCAGCACGATCGCTTTCTTTTTGGAGAATCGGTAAGTCAGCGGTTTGATACCCGGTACTTTACCCCTTCTCCCCGGCGAAGTCGTCTGCGGATTTGTTGCTATCTCTCCATCAGAGTACTTATTTCTCCTCAGCAGAGCAGGATTTATTTTCCTATTCAGTGGTTGATTGGGTTGACATCCCAGTATTTTCATCCACCTTTTCCTCAGCATGGTCTGAAGAGTGTTTATTTGTGGCAGTTTCGCCTGTTGAATGCTCCTTCAATCCCCAGTATGGTCGGATGATGACTCTAGCATCCCGAGAATGGATTGATTTCCTGACTGTTTGTGATCCTCAGTAGAGTGGCTTGTATTGCAGAATCTACTTGTCGTGATCAGTTTGCTATGCATATTCTCCCCAAGTGGAGCGGTTCGTTGCAGAATCTACTTGTTTGATCTGTCCTCCCTCAGTGGGTTGTTCCCCAAGAGAGTAGCCGACAGTTTTCCCCAGTAGAATTGCTTATGCAGTTAGATTCTATTCGGATGACATCATTCTCCCTCAGTGGGTTGTTCCCCAGCGGAGTTGTATGGAGTTGCTTCTACAGCGGTTAGTGCTTATGCACCTTTTTGTTTCTCAGTTGACACTGAGATCCCCCGCAGATATCTTTGGGACTTCTCTTGTTCCCCTACAGATTCGTCTTGGTGGCTGTTTTGTCCCGTTGTGACTTTCTGTACTCTGATTGGGTTGTTTCCTGATATATTTGATCCTCTGCTTTTTCAGCAGTACCCGCAGATCTTTGCTTTACAGCGTGTAGATCTCCGCAGATTGGCTCTCCAGCTGGTTTTTTCCCCTGGAAGTATAATACCGGAAGTTTGGTTCCTGAACCTGTTTGTGTTAGAATTGTCTGTTTTGTCAGCATTCGTCAAACATAAATCACGCATTTTCATGCATATTCATAAATATTCAGATATTCATGTTGCATTTCTCGCCATGTACCCTTTGTTTGTCGTGTCTCCTGCTTTGGTGATATAGATCTCTTTACAGATCTCCCCAAGCAGATGTCGGGTGTTAAAAATCTCTCCATATAGAGTCAGCCCATAAGCAGAAAATGTTGTCTTTCCTTCTGTAGTTCCCCACTGAGATATATCCTCGTGGATGACGGTTTCTTCCGTTTCCTCCCAACACATATATTGGGATGGATGTTCCTATTTGAGTTATATCCTCATTAGGACGTGTCTTGATTCAGTCTGTCTTTTCGGATCATTCCCGCATCGGCTATTTGTCAGATGTCTTGTGCTTCCCAGTGGGTTGTTCCCCAGCGGAATGTTTTTGGGCCTCTACCTACAAACCGGTAGTTATAAGTCCTATTTTCCTGGCTTTCTTGACAGAATTTGTGGTTGTACACCTTTTATTCTCCAGCCAGAGTTTGTTTGGTTTTCTACCTTCATACCGGTAGTCGTAAATCCTATTTTCCTGATCTTCAGCAGTTTGTGGTTTGTTATAACCCTATTTTGGGTTCCCGTGCGGATTTGTGATTTGTTCTATCCCCACGTGGAGTTGTTGGTCTTCTACCCCGTATTCGGTAGATGTAAACCCTAATGTCGTGGTTATCTTCATTCAATATTTGATGTTGATTTTCCTTTGCTTGGATAAGTTGCTCAGATCAGCACTTATATCCCCAGCAAGTCTTTTGTGGATAATTGCCGTATGCTAGCAATTTTATCCCCAGCGGGTCCTTTCACCGTTTGCTAGTGATTTGTTCCCCGGATCATTGGTTGTATACCAATGCATCCCCAGCTAGTCCCTGTGGATAATTGCCGGATGCTTGCAAATTATCCTCAGCAGATCGTCTTTCATTTACCCTTTTGTTGGTAATGTCTGTTGCTCCTTTTGATTGGTCATCATTATATACCTATTCTGGTATCCCGATGCCTTTCTTTTCGGATCTTATCCTATAAACAACCCAGTAACCGGTTCAGGATAATTTTCCTTGCGAGTATATTTTTCACGGTCTGCCGGTAATGAATAATATGTCTCATGCGCTCTTTGGTCGGAATCCTTTGTTGATTTTCCCCAGCTGAGTAAGATTTGCATTCTTTACAGAATCAAATATCCATCCTTAAACAAGTCTGCTGTTCTAGCTTTCTTCAGGGTGATGAGTGTTTTGGAACACACACCAATTCACGTTTTTTTGTCCATCCTTAAACAAGTCTGCTGTTCTAGCTTTCTTCAGGGTGATGAGTGTTTTGGAACACACACCAATTCACGTTTTTTTGTCCATCCTTAAACAAGTCTGTTGTTCTAGCTTTCTTCAGGGTGATGAGTGTTTTGGAACACACACCAATTCACGTTTTTTTGTCCATCCTTAAACAAGTCTGCTGTTCTAGCTTTCTTCAGGGTGATGAGTGTTTTGGAACACACACCAATTCACGTTTTTTTGTCCATCCTTAAACAAGTCTGCTGTTCTAGCTTTCTTCAGGGTGATGAGTGTTTTGGAACACAAACCAATTCACGTTTTCGGATTTTATCCTATAAACAACCTACAACCCGGTTCAGGATAACTTTCCATGCGAGTATATTATCTACGTTTTGACGGCTATAGATAATATATCTCATGCACTCTCTTGTCGAACACTTTGTTTGTTTCCCCAACCGAGTAAGATTTGCATTCTTTACAGAATCAAATATCCATCCTATAAACAAGTTTGCTTTCGCTCTCTTCAGGATGATGAGTGTTTTGGAACACACACCAATTCACGTCTTTGGTCGGTCACCCGTTACATACCTACAACCCGGTATCCTTGGTGTTCCTTCCTGAGTTTGTTACCCTTATACCGGTAACATCTCATTTCTTTGTTGCTTCCCTCAGTGGAACTTTTTGTTGCTTCTCCCCAGGAGTCAGCTTGTGTCTCTCCAATGGATTTATTTTTCCTTTGGAATTCTTTCCCCCAGTGTGAGTCCTTCACTCCCCAGTGGGTTCTCCAGTCTGTTTTCTGTTATTCCCTAATCAGAGTCGTGTCGTGTTCACGCTGTGTCAGTTTTGTTTATCCCCAACTAGAGTCTTGTTAGAGTCTCTGTTCCTGGTGAGTGTACTACCCCGATGGATCATCTTTTCTTCTGTGTGAATCATCTTCCCCACAGAGTTTGTGTCTTTTGCATGCATACATTTGCATCATGAGGTCTCTTAGGGACCAAAATTTGTCTCATTACTGTTATTTAAGCCCATTCTACCGCGTCGAGATGAAGATTTCTAAACTTCACTTCTCCGGCTAGAATGACCTTAAATAGGGGCATCTGTAAGACCCCAATTTTGGGCCCTAAGATCCCTCATGGCCCATATCATATCATATCATGGCCTCAAGGATCACTGCATGCCCTAGTTTCCCTCCTAGTGGGTAGATTGCCTTGTGAGTTGTTTCTTGATCACCAAGCATGTTGTGCATTTGTATATCTTTGCTTTTCATATGTTTATTAACCAAAAAGTACAAAAATATTGTCAGTCTAACCTTGTTGCTTGCAGTTGAAGCAATCATCAGCAATTAGGTCAAAATCAGTCACAGTCAGTCACAGCAGTGGATGGTGGCCATTCTTGCAGAATTTGGGCACCATGATCAATAATCAAGAGTCCATATATCTTGGGACATCATTTGGAATCAAATTCTCAAGGAATTAGGGTTTGGAATTCATCAGAAATGCTTCAGTCATCCAAAACCCTAGAAAAGTCAAACTTGGTCAACTGTGGATTTAATCAGTGATTTGATGGATGGAATTGATTTGAAGGAGCTCATTCATGCTTATATAAGCCTCATATATCATGTCAAACCTCAACATGGAAGAATTTGAAGTCAAACAGAAAATTTCCAGAAATAGAAAGTGGACCTGTAATTTTAACTGCCAAAAATGGAAACTTCTTGATCCTCAACTTGCATCATGATACAAGCTTCAAATGAATTTTTGCCCAACATGAAAGTTGAAGATCTTGTTCTCCCATTTTCAAAAAGTCCAAGAACTCTCAAATCCCATGAATGGTTTGCAAGATATGATCATTTCATTTTCACATTTTTTTGAACTTCAAAGAGCCATATCTCATGAACCATAAGGCCAATGTTAGTGGGGTTTTTTCTCACAATCTCCATTTGTTCCCCTCTTTCCAAAAATTCACTCCTCATTCACCAAAACCTCACCATTCAAAATGCCATTTTTGGACTTGACTTTATTCATTTCAAGTGTGCAAAATGTTGACTTTTGGATTTAGCTATTTTTAAGCAATTTGGCCTTTTGGGATCTGTTTTGAATGACATTTGAAACTTGTTTACAAGCCCAATTCGTACAGAACCTTGCACCTCCATATGCATATGTCAAAATTAGCAAAAATGCAAAATCACTTCATTTAAGTTAATCCTTGTTAGCACATGATTAGCCAATGTTAAACAGTGATATATAAGTTCATCTTCTGAGATTCTAGACCTAGCTGCAGCCTCTAACAGATCAAAAACTCTCACTCTCTCATTTTTCCATTTTTCACGATTTGCATTTTTCTACACAAAACTCCAAAACACTCGAGCAGCTCTTGGTTATTCCATGACCTAGCCATCATTTGGAGCCCTGTTGCAGCATCAATTACCAACTGGAAATCCATTTTCAAGTTCTGTTTCACCAAGACATTTCCATGGCAAGTTTGGATTTAAGGTGGATTCGGTTTGTTTGAGCTGAGTTTCTTCAAGTAATCATCATTATCAACCATCAACATCATCTGTTTGTGCCTGTGTCATCAAAACAACAACGATTTCACATTTTTCTTCCAAATCAAGTGAGGTTTCGAGTTCCTCTTTTCTCAAAATAATGCTATGTTTCTTGTAGTTCTTACCTTGCTGAGTCTATTGCAACTTGTCTCGTTCGAAATGGTTGTGTCATTCATGAGAAATCTGGATTTCATTTTTTATGCTCAAACTTGTTCTTAGTCGATTTGCTTTGATGTTGTTGATTCAATGAAATCTATGTTTGGAATATGCATGAGTGATGTTTGCTGGTCGTGTTGGTATGTGTCATTTCATTTTCTGGGCACACTTGTTCTTCACGATATTGAAGAAGATGATGGAACACTGTTGAAACCCTACTGCATTTCCAGAAATCTGAGTTTCATGTGTTGGTTGGTTTGCTGTATGATGTTGCATGAAGTTCATTATATCACCGCCATGCTGTTGTGTGATGCTGGTCGAATTTTGTTTGTTGATGTTGGTTGCATGAAATGCCTTGCTGCTGCTAAAACCCCAAGTTCCAAAACCCTAAGCCTGCCCAGAAACATGAACCACGATTGGTTGATTGTTTGAGTTTTCTGCCCCTGTTACTGTTTCATTGAAAACCGGCCAATCAAAACATTCTATTTTGTGGACCTAAACGGTGCGTTTAGTTAAGTGGATGTGATAATTACCAGAATGCCACGCTGGTCAACCTTTGACTTGTTATTCATGTTACTTTGTTCATGTTTGTTCCAAATTGATGCATCATCTTACCAAAATCATTTCTCACTCATTTTAACTCCAAAAATCATGAAATTTTTTGCATCATGTTCATGAGAATGTCTACTTTTTTATCATGATTTTTAATTATTTTTTGTGTGGCTGGATTTTTATTGGCTTTAGAGTTCTTGTCATGTATGCACATTTGATACCTTTTGCCAAAACCCTTGTGAAATGATGAGGATGTATCCAATGATTCTGAAATTTTTTGTGGTGAATCTACACTCATTCATGTTTGTTTTCATGTAGAGTTTGTGCATTTATCATATGTGGTTTGGGAGATATGAATTTTTGAAGTAGGGTGTGACAATTTGTGTCACACCAATGATATGCAAGTTCATGATTTTTGTTGACATACTTCCTGACCTTCAATTAATGTGAAATTTTGCATGAGCCATCTCTTATATGTCTAGTTGATGTATGAATTTTCCTGGATTTAATTATGCCATTTCCTATTTGTTTGAGAATTTTCTTCCCTGCCTGGTCAAATGTTGACTTTGTGTGATACCTCTTGCCATTTCATTTGGGAAATTCTCATACCTTATTGGATGATCATGAAATGTTACCTGTGCATACTAGACATCTTGAGCTTTGCATTGGTGTTGATCCCATCCATTTCTCATCTGTTTTCATTTAGTTATGATTTTTTGAAGTTGACCCATGTATGGTTGACTTCTTGGTGCATACTTGAAACTTGTTTGACTTCCTGATTTTAATTGACCATCTTCCCATGATCCAAATGAGCTGAAATTTTATATGCATGTCATTATGTGGATTGTGTTTGAGCATGAATTATTTCATGATTTTTGGAAATGATTATGATTGCTTTTGAGCTTGGTCTTGCTGTTGACCTTTGTGTGCTCTCTTTTGCCATGTTTTGCCTTCTTTGGTCTATAAAATGATGTTGATGCATGATATGAGCTTGAAACCAATTGTGCTTGCTTCTTAAATGTTTGAACTTGACTTTGGTTGACTATTGTTTGCTGCTTTGACTTTTATCATTTATTTTTGACCCTAGGCTTGCCCTAGTGGTCTCTTGGCTTATGTTGAGTTCATTTGTTTCAGGTTAAGCAATAATGCCTCAAAGAAACCATTGCCAATTTGATTGAGCTTGATTATATATCATGTGCTAACCTTTGTTTTGTAGGTGGTATGACTCATATAGTTTGAGTCTTGTGCTTTGCACATTGGTCCCTCTGTGTTGACTGTTGATTCATTTCCTTCTGATTTAAATTGTTGAACTGTGTACTGATTTGTTTGACTATTTCAGGTACCCTTAGTTGCTTAAGTTCTTTGAACTTGCTTTGCTTTGCTATTTAGCATTTTGCTTTGAGGTAATCCCTCTTTCTTCATGTAGTCTGGAGACCCGGCCTGTTATTTGGCCGGGCAAACTGTCTGAAGTCCTCCTTAAGAGGCAATGCTTGTGTGTGTTTAATTTTGTCCCAAGCAGGAAAAGTCCTTCAAGTAAGGCAATTGGTAGATCAAAGGGATAAGCAACCTATCCCCTACTATTCAGTGAGTCTTCTCCTTGCTCCCATTACATGGTTGTAGCATTGAGATCCAAACCCAAGATCAATCGAGTCTAATAATGTGGAAAGAGCTCCATCTTTCTGAGCTCCCACACTTTCTAATGCTCTCCCTGATCAGGGATAAGAGCAATGAGGCACACCCCTCATCTTCTTTCATCTGCTTCACCTTAGCCTCTCAATGGAAAGGTTAAGAGCGACATTTACCTATTACAGTGGACTTTCATAGTCAAACCCTCTTGTGTGAGCCCCCCTTTGTTTGGCTATAGAGTGTGCTGTTTGATATTCATTGATCGATTGATTGCTTCATATGCACCTGTTTGCTTATATGTTGTGCATTTATCATCATCAATTGCCATTAATGCATGATCATCTCATTTGTTTTTGTGATATTGTCATTGTTGTTTACCCATTGAGGACAATTGTAAGTCCATTTTCTTTGGCCATTGCTCCTATGATATGGAAGTGAGTATAAGACCATCACCTTGGCCACTCATCTTATCTTTGCTTGTTGCATTGTTTGTTTGTATGTGAGGATACAATTGTAAGTCCCTGCAAGTTGGCATTTGTTTTCCTAGGATCATACTGTGTATGTTAGAGTAAGCCCAGACAGATTGGCATCTGATATCCATGTTTTGCTTTCTTTGTTTATGTGAGGTTGCAATTATAAGTCCCTGTAAGTTGGCATTTGCTTTCCTGTGAACATATGTTGCTTTTGTTCTTGTATGTGAGGATCCATTGTAAGTCCCTGTAATGTGGCATTGGTTTTCCTATGAGCATCTGTGGAGTTAACCTAAGTCCAGATAGATTGGCAGTTGACTTCCATGTTTCATCTTTGTTTTCTTTTGAGGAGATTAGTGTAAGACCATTGAGTGGCTTCTGATATCCCGTTCTGTTTTAGGAGATTGGTGTAAATCCATCTATTGGTATCCGGTATCCGCTTTTTATTTCTTTTGTTTGAGGAGATTAGTGTAAGACCATTGAGTGGCTTCTGACATCCATTTTGTTTTAGGAGATTGGTATAAGACCAGTGATTGGCATCCGATATCCGCTTTTCTTTTGCTTTGTTTGTTTGTTATTATTCATTGCCATTCCAAAGGACGCACTTGAATCATCTGCTATATGATTTCAAGAAGTGAACCTCCTGAGAAGTTTTACAATCCATCTTCATCCATTCATCCTCATTATGTCCTAAACCTTTTCACATTGTGATTTCAAACTTGACATAGATATTGTGCAAACATCTTCATGTTTTCTAACTAAAAACCTGGACCCAAGTCCTTGACTTTTTCAAACTCATTTTCATAATACTTCTTTCAAATCAATCTTAATCATATCTTGACTCCACTTTCATAATCACAATCAATTAACTTCACCCATTCACTTGTTTTGGCTTTGTCCATTGTTAATCTTTTCATGCATTAGCCATAGGTTTCAATTATCATTGTGGTTGATGTAAATCTTGCCTATCCTTAGTGAGTCGACTATAAGACTTCCGTACTGAAAACAGGGTTAACCCCTCTAGTGCGTCGAAGCTATCCTCACATGGTGGATGTTGTTCTTGGTCGAGTTTTCTCCCATTGATAATGAAAAGCCTCAGTGCTATTGTGTTTAAAATTGAATCCACCAACTTTTGGAAATCTTTTAGCCGAACTACGGCGTTTTGATCCTTACCTTTGATGGAAGGTACGTAGGCAGCGGGTTCATCCGTTCGAACACAAAAATAATTAACATGTATATTCTTTTCTCATCATCCCAATCATGTTTGCACAATGCTTATGTCATAACAAATAACAATTTTAGTACAACAAGTGTGAAAAGGGCTCCCTAGGAGTACCTAGGACGTAGTGGGTGCCTAACACCTTCCCATTGCGTAATTTACCCCTTACCCAGACTCTCTGATCTTTTTATTAGTTTTCTACGTGTAAAACTTCTTAGGATTTTGTTCGCTTTTTAGCCAGTCCTTCGGATAAATAAAAGTGCGGTGGCGACTCGAAATTTCATTGTATGCTTTGCTTATGGTTTAATCGATAAATCATATAGCGACGAATACACCGCTACAATGGTAACAGATGAAAGTCAACAAAAGCGGATACCGGATGCCACTCAATGGTCTTATACCAGTCTCCTAAAACAAACAAGGATATCAGAAGCCACTCTATGGACTTATACCAATCTCCATCAAAACCAAACAAGAACAAAACATGGATGTCAGCTGTCAATCTATCTGGACTTATACTAACCTCCACAGATGATCATAGGAAAACAAATGCCAAATCTGATGGACTTACAGTTGAATCCTCACATACAACAAACAAACTCAAGCAAAGAGCAAAGAGGATATGAGTGACCAATGAAATGGTTTTACACTCTATCCCTTCCATATCATGGGAATACTGGCCAATGAATGGACTTACAGTTGCTTCCTCAATGGGTAACCAAAGATGTGTCACAAAGACAAGTGCAATGATGATCATGCACTAATGAACAATTAATGATGATAAATGCACAATGGCAAATAAGCAAGCATGCACAAATGAGTCAAGTAATCAAGCCAACAACAAGGCAAATAACATACACTATACACAAGCAATTAGGCTCACACAAGGTTAGGCATTGAAGCCAACTGGAATGGGGTTAATGGAGCTCTTAACCTTGACATTGAGGGTCAAGGTGAAGCAGATGAAAGGATATGAGGGGTGTGCCTCATTACTCTTATCCCTGGTCAGGGAGAGCATCAAATGATAGAAGGTGTGGGAGTTCAGAAAGTTGGAACTCTCTCCACAAGTCAATGACTCTATAGATCTTGGGTTAATATCCCCAATGGATCAACATGTTATGTGAGCAAAGGGATGACACACTGACTATCAGGAGATGGACTACACATCTCTTTTATCTGCCAATTGCCTTATCAAAGGACTTTTCCTGCTTGGGGACAAAAATAAACAATCACAAGCATTGCCTCTTAAGGAGGACTTCAGACAATTGCCTGGCCAAGTAACAAGCCAGGTCTTCCAGACTACATGAAGAAGAGGATGTTATACCTCAATGCTAATGCTATCAAGCAAAGCAAAAGCAAGTTCTCAAAGGAACTAAAGCAACTAATGTACCTGAAATCAATCAAATATAATCAGTACACCAATCACAAAGTCAAAACAGACAAGATAAGAACCAACAGTCAACACAATCAATCATATGTGCAAAGCACAAGCTCAAATCAAATGAGCTAGAGGCATCCTACAAAACAAACCAAGTTAGTCTATAACAATCAAATAACCCAAACTCAATCAACTTGAATTAATCTCCTTAAAGCATGTGCTTCTTTATCCTGAAAAGCAAACTCAAACATGAGAAGTAGACCACTAGGACAAGCCTAGGGTCAAAAGGAGATGAAAAATTTAAAAGAGAACATGAAACTTGACAAGAAACAATATTAATCAATCAAGAACAATGTCCAAGTGGTCTTATATCAAAATCATGAACCAATTTTATTTCATCAAGCATATAAGGCAAAGTGTGCAAATTAGAATCACATTGGAGCAACAGAATGAGCACAAGCATATTAATTCCAAAATGGCTGAATAAATCTCAAGAAAATTCAAGCCTAAACAGAACACATAGAAAGAGAAACACACCAAAATTCATTGCATTTGGACTAGCATAGGTATGGAAATTAAATTCACTAAGTCATGGTATGCAAAAGTAAGCTCAAACTAGACCACAAATGGTACCTCAACTTCAAACAAGTGCAAAACAGAATTGGCACAAGATAAATGAACCAAACCAAAGCCAAAATGAACTTCAACATGTTAACAAGCAATGCACAAAATATCAAGTTCATAGCATAAGTCATGAGAATTTCACAAATCATGGAAGTTGAACACTCAACAAAAGTCCAATTATGACCAACCAGCAAAGAAAATATCAAACAAATTGGAAATGGATCTAAAAATTCTACACAAAATCATGCTCAAACCTAACATCCAGAAGTGTCAACATGCAAAAATTCAGAGCATTTCAAGCTCATATGGCATGGTAGAAAAAATCAAGAAATTGGACAAAAAATAGTGTGACACTTATTGTCACACCTATAATGATCACATCATATCTCAACATACAGACATGCAAAAATAGCAAACTCAAAGCCAAAATGTCACTTAAGGTGTCTAGATCACACATGTAAAATTTCAAGAATTTTGGATCAAGCATCAAGATTTCATGAACAAAATGGTAGGCAAGGTGCAAGGAATGGCATGTGAAAACAAACCCTAAGCATTTTAAAAATCCAACCGTGCACAAATCTGGAAAAAATAACCATAAAAAAGTAGACATGATGATGAACAATTCACAAAAAGAATCATGTAATTTGGATTATTATTTGATGAGTTATGGATTTTTTAATGTGGAAAGAAAATTCAAAAATGAATGAAAGGAAGCATGTGAATGTGATAAGCATATGTGAGAAAATGCAAAAGGCAAAATATGGGGATGCTGTGGGCAAGAATCGAACGCGCGAGTTTTTTAAATGGTGGCGCTCACTTAATGAAACGCACCGTTTCATTAAGTGAGGTGGCAGCGTGCCACTGGTGCATGGCAACACAAACACGAATTTCATGCAAACAAGGCTCATGCAAGATCAAACCACTTCTGGAAATTGAAAACCTAGACATTCAAACATGTTCATCACGTTCATCAATCCTCAAGAACAAAACATCACCAAAATGCATGAAAATTATATGGATCGAATCATCATTCAACACACATCACTAATCCAGCAATGATTTAGCCTAATTCTAACCACAGCAAAATAATCGATCAAGATAAGTTTCATCCATCAATGTTCAAATCCACATAACTTGCTCAAAACTTAATGAAATTTCATGATCTAAGTTGCAGAATGCTCTACGTGCTAAGATCTACAAGAACCACATCAAGATTTCAAGAATTGGAGCATTTGAATTTTCACCTTATGAAGATGCAGCAGCTGGATTCGTGCTCTTCAAGGCTTGGAAGATGAAAACAGATGTCCTATAAGGCTTGGATGAATGTATGGAAGCAAAACTTCAGCTCAACACAGCTTAAATTCGAAGCAATTTCCAACTGCCATGTGAATGCACCAAGTTCAACAGTTCCAATTCTTCAAGAATTCTCCAATGTTTGGCTTCAATTCACTTCAATAATACCTGCAGATGATGATTAGCACAAGGAACAAGCAAGAGAAATGGTGAAAATCGATGGAAGAAGTTGAGAAAATTTTGAGAGAATTTGAGAGAATTTGAGTTTTTGATATGAAATTGTGAAGTGTTGATGTGATTTTCTGTTATGATTAGTGCTTTATACCACCTGTTAACCAACATTGTTAATCATGATTAGCAAAAACTCAAGGATTAGTGAAATTGGCATGGTTCATGCAAGTTTGCCAAAATGCCCTCATGCATGTGCATGGCAATGGAACAATGCGAATTTTTTCTTCAAACAAGTTGCAAATTCTGTTTTGATGCAATTGGAATTGATTTGGAATGAAAATAATGCATGCTTTTCAAATTGACATTTTCCCACCAAAATTCAAAATGCATTCACTTGAAAAATGCCATTTTTGTGATGAGAATTTGTGAAACATGATGCATGATTATGAAAGTAGGGATCAAGAGAGAATTGCTCCAAAAAGAACCACATGAATTGGCCTTTTGATGCAAAAGTTATGCCTTGTTGAAGTTCAAATTCCATGGACAATGATTTGATCACAACTTGCCAACCACACATGATAAATGGAAGTTCTTGGACTTTTTGGAAAGGTAAGAGCAAGGTCTTCAACTTTCATGTTGGACAAAATTTCATTTGAAGCAGTCTTGGACATGAAATCTTGAGGAGAAAACCTTTCCATTTTTGGCAGTTTGAAATTACAGGTCACTTTCTATTTTTGGAACGTTTTCATCTGACCTCAAATCCTTCAATGTTGATGTTTGAAATGTCAAATGAGACTTGTATGGACATGAATGAGGTCTTTCTAACCCTCTCCCACCTTCAAATCCATGGTTGAATGCACAGTTGACTTAATTTGACTTTTCTAGGGTTTCAGTTGACCTAGCTGGGCTTTGATGAAGTTCAAGCCTCTTCCACTTGAGATCTTGATTCAAAATGATGTCACAAGTCATATGAACTTCTTATGAATGATCATGGTGCCCAAATTCTTCAAGAATGGCCACCATCTATTGCTCAATGAATGCCTTTATTTGTCTTAACCTAGTTTGCTTCATCTGCAAGTAACATGGTTAGATGACATATTTTTGTACTTTGGGTTAGTAATCAAATGAAAGGAATGACATACAAATGCAGTACATGCTTGGTGATCAATAACCACTCTCAAAAGGTAACCCACCCACAGGGAAGGAAGCAAGGTGTACAATGATCCTTGAGGCAATGATATGATATGTATTGAGCCATGAGGGATCTTAGGGACAAAATTGGGGTATTACAGACACAATGTGGAAAATTGTAAAGCTTTTAAGCATGTGGTCCAGGACTTGGTGGATTCTAAAGCTATCATTTTTGCTCCATCTCCAAATGTGAATGCTAATCCCATGCCCACGCATGGTCAAATGGGGGTGAATGCAATTTCTGAAGATGGTAGAACCGTTTGGCTGATAAATGTGGAACAGTTGAAGACTCCATTGGCTGAGGTCAAAAGACAACTGGTGAAGAATGGGGTCTTCCCGGGCTGTGATGACTATTGTGCTGCGTGCACCGTTGTTCCCGATGGGTGTGTATTATTGAGGGAGGCTGTCCAGAGGCTGATGGATGAGGGAAGCCTCAGATTTGAGAAAATTGATTCTGGGAAGGAAGATGTCTCCACCATAACCATTTACTTTGACCCGGTTGATTTGTCAACGCTGGCAGATGCGGCTCCAGTTACTATCACGGTACCTGGGCCAATTCCTTATGACAAAGATGACGCCGTGCCGTGGCATTATGGTGGAGAGGTTTATTGTAATGGGGAGAAACTAGAAGATCAAACTGCAGGTGAAACCACCGTTTCAAAGGTGGATAATACCGGACTTAGTGGTTTCACTCGCAGTGGAAGGTTGTTTGCACCGGACGCTTTGAGGAATGGGGATGGAGAGAGAGAAAAGAAAGATAAGGCCGAGGCTTTAGCCAGGGCAAGAGGGAAGCAGGTGGTAGGCAAGGGTACTCCTGTGGTGACACCGGCGCCTGGTGGGTCGAAGAAAGAACTTGATGATGAAGCCGAAGAATTCTTGAGAATCATCAAGAAGTCAGAGTATAAGCTTGTTGACCACTTGCAACAGACCCCATCCAAGATTTCAATTTTGTCATTATTGCTGAGTTCCGAGGGGCATAGAGAGGCTTTGCTGAAAATACTGAAGAGAGCCTATGTTCCCCAAGAGATAACAATCAATCAGTTTGAGACGGTGGTGTCAAACGTCAATGCCAGTCATGGGCTGGGTTTCACTGATCTTGATCTAACTGTGGATGGACGGAATCATAATAGGGCATTACACATTGCTATGGAGTGTAAAGGTGTCGTGCTCTCGCACGTGTTGGTTGATACCGGCTCATCATTAAATGTGTTGCCTAAGAAAGCCCTGGCAAAGTTGGACTGTGAAGGGTTAATCCTGAGGCCCACTGACCTGGTGGTGAGAGCTTTTGACGGTTCGAAGCGGGTTGTGTTTGGGGAAGTGGAGCTCCCGGTGAAGATCGGGCCCGAGGTGTTCAAGTCCGTATTTTATGTCATGGATATTCAGTCGGCATACAGTTGCTTGTTGGGTCGCCCATGGATTCATGCTGCTGGAGTAGTGACTTCGACTTTGCACCAGAAATTGAAGTATATCTGGGACGGGCAGGTCGTCACGGTTTGTGGGGAAGAAGACATCTTCGTCAGCCACCTATCATCGTTCAAATACGTGGAAATGGACGGTGAAATTATTGAAACACCAAGTCCAGCATTCGAAACCGTCAAGGTGGAGAATTCTATTTTTGCTAAAGAGGAGAAGCCGTCCATTTCTTCGTACAAGCAGGCTGCCGAGGTGGTGAAGAGTGGAGAAGCTCCAGGGTGGGGGAAGATGATGGACATCGCCGCCAAGAGAGACCGATTTGGGGTTGGTTATCAGCCGGGCCGAGGCTCGTCTAGTCAGAGCAAGGGACGTCGTCAGCCATTCACGTTCACCAGTGCTGGAATACTGGATCCAGATCACATCTGTATGGTGGGTGAAGAGGTCGACAGTGACTGTGAGATTGATCAATGGAAAAAGCCGTGCGTACCGGGGATGGAAGTCCAGAACTGGAAGGCCGAAAAGATCATCACTGACACTCTACGTGAAGAGTAATATTTCCTGTTTTTCAATTTTATTTGCATGGAAGCCATACGTTTTTCCCGAAACGTAATGGTTCATTGTAAGGGCCACCTCATGTGTTTCATTTTACAATATTTGCATCATAAATAAAAAGGATGTTTTTCATTAAAAGCGGTGTTCCCTGTCTTTCATTTATTTTTGCAGTTTAATAAAAACAAAAATAAAAATGGCAATGTTTTCATTTTCCTTTTTCAATTTGTCTCGCTCCGGTTCTAAAGCAATGCATGAATCAACATTCATGCAGATGTGATCATTCTCCGGATCTCATTGATAACAATCCTATTACACCCTCATATGACTTCGACAATCCGGTCTATCATGCCGAAGAAGAAGGCGAAGAAGATTGTGAACTGCCGGAGGAATTAGCCAGGTTGTTGAAACAAGAGGAGAAGGTGATTCAGCCGCACGAGGAGCAAGTTGAGATTGTGAATCTGGGTACCGACGAGGTCAGAAAGGTAGTAAAAGTTGGGGCTGCTTTGGAGGCGAGTGTTAAAAGCAGAATGGTAGCCTTGTTGAAAGAATATGTTGATATTTTCGCTTGGTCTTATCAAGATATGCCAGGGTTGGATACCGATATCGTTGTGCACAAGTTACCATTAAGAGAAGATTGTCCTCCAGTGAAGCAGAAGTTGCGCAGAACTCGACCTGAGATGGCAATGAAGATCAAAGAAGAGGTGCAGAAGCAGTTGGATGCTGGTTTCCTCGCTGTCACTAATTATCCGCCTTGGGTCGCAAACATTGTGCCGGTGCCGAAGAAGGATAGAAAGGTGAGGATGTGTATGGACTACCGGGATTTGAACAGAGCTAGCCCGAAGGATGATTTCCCATTACCTCACATTGACGTGTTAGTAGACAATACAGCTCAGTTCTCGGTGTTTTCCTTCATGGATGGCTTTTCTGGCTATAATCAAATCAAAATGTCGCTAGATGATATGGAGAAAACAACGTTCATCACACCATGGGGAACTTTCTGCTATAAGGTGATGCCATTTGGTCTCAAGAACGCCGGTGCTACTTATCAGAGGGCCATGGTGACTTTGTTTCATGATATGATTCATCATGAAATCGAATGTTATGTTGATGACATGATAGCAAAGTCCCAAACAGAAGAGGGGCATTTGGTAGATCTGGCCAAGTTGTTTGACCGGCTGAGACAGTTCAGATTGAGGTTGAATCGGAATAAGTGCACTTTCGGGGTGCGGTCCGGTAAATTGTTGGGGTTCATTGTAAGTGAAAGAGGAATCGAGGTTGATCCTGCTAAAGTAAAAGCAATACAAGAAATGCCTGAACCGAGAACAGAGAAGGAGGTTCGTGGTTTCTTAGGTAGATTGAACTACATTTCACGGTTCATATCTCATCTAACAGCCACGTGCGAACCTATATTCAAGCTGTTGAGAAAAGATCAAACGGTCAGGTGGAATAATGATTGCCAAGCGGCATTTGAAAAGATAAAGGAATATTTACAGGAGCCTCCGATTCTGATGCCTCCTGTGGAGGGACGACCATTAATTCTGTACTTGACAGTCCTCGAGGGTTCTATGGGGTGTGTATTGGGGCAGCATGACGAGTCTGGTCGAAAAGAGCATGCCATATACTACCTTAGCAAAAAGTTTACCGACTGTGAAACAAGATATTCACTGCTCGAGAAAACTTGTTGTGCTTTGGTCTGGGCTGCTCGCCGACTGAGACAGTATATGCTGGTTCATACCACTTTGTTGATTTCCAAGATGGATCCGATCAAGTATATTTTTGAGAAGCCAGCATTGATCGGACAGGTTGCGAGATGGAAGATGATTTTGACAGAGTATGATATACAGTATACCTCGCAGAAAGCAATCAAAGGGAGTGTATTGTCTGATTACCTCGCCCAGCAACCCATTGAGGATTATCAATCGATGAAGTTTGAGTTCCCTGATGAGGACATCATGTTTCTCAAATCGAAAGATTGTGAGGAACCAATCCCGGAGGAGGGGCCTAACCCTGAATCCGAATGGATTCTGATGTTTGATGGGACCGTTAACGTGAATGGTAGCGGTGTTGGTGTTGTTTTGGTTACGCCGAAAGGATCCCACATTCCTTTTGCTGCCCGGTTAACGTTTGAGTGCACCAACAACGTGGCTGAATACGAAGCTTGTATCTTGGGGATTGAAGAGGCGATTGATTTGCGGATCAAGAACCTTGTTATATATGGAGATTCAGCTTTGGTTGTGAACCAGGTTAACGGAAAATGGTATACGCATCAATCTCATTTAATTCCATATCGGGATTATACGAGGAGATTGTTGACATTTTTCACCAAGGTGGTATTGCATCATGTGCCTAGAGAAGAGAATCCTTTGGCAGATGCTTTGGCTACTCTGGCTGCCTTGATTAAGGTGCAATGGTGGAATCAGTTCCCAAGTGTTGAGGTGGGACGTCTGGATAGACCGGCTTATGTGTTTGCTGTTGACACAGCGCCTGACGATGAGAAGCCGTGGTATTACGATATCAAGCGCTATCTGGAAACCCAAGAATATGCTGAGGGAGCATCTAAGAAGGACCGAAAGACTTTGAGGAGGTTGCCCATGGTGTTCTATCTAAATAAGGATGGGGTTTTGTACAAGCGGAATTTCGATTGGGTTTTGCTCAGATGCGTCGATGACAGAGAAGCAAGCCATTTGATGAAAGAAGTGCACGAGGGATCGTTCGGTACCCATGCCAGTGGGAATGCAATGGTGAAGAAGCTGTTAAGAGCTGGATATTATTGGATGACGATGGAGGCTCAGTGTTTCAATTTTGTTCGGAAGTGTCATAAATTCCAGATTTATGCTGACAAGGTGCACGTGCCTCCGAACCCGTTGAGTTTGATGTCGTCTTCGTGGCCGTTTGCTATGTGGGGCATTGATATGATCGGGAAGATTGAGCCTACGGCTTCGAATGGGCACCGGTTCATATTAGTGGCTATTGATTACTTCACCAAGTGGGTGGAAGCAGCCTCTTATGCAAACGTGACGAAACAGGTTGTCGCCAAATTTCTGAAGAGAGATATCATTTGCAGATATGGGGTTCCCGAAAGAATCATTACTGATAATGGTTCTAATTTGAACAACAAGATGATGGTAGAACTGTGTCGGGAGTTCAAGATTGAGCATCACAATTCTTCCCCTTATCGTCCGAAGATGAATGGGGCGGTTGAGGCAGCCAATAAGAATATTAAGAAGATTGTGCAGAAGATGGTTGTGACCTACAAGGATTGGCACGAGATGTTGCCATTTGCATTGCATGGGTATCGAACCTCGGTGCATACATCTACTGGGGCAACGCCTTTCTCACTGGTAAATGGGATGGAAGCGGTGCTACCGGTTGAGGTTCAGATTCCTTCGTTGAGAGTCCTGATGGACGTGAAATTGCAAGAGGATGAATGGGTAAGAACTCGGTATGAGGAATTAAGCCTGATTGAGGAACAGAGGATGGCGGCCATTTGTCATGGGCAGTTGTACCAGCAGCGGATGAAGCGTGCTTTTGACCGAAAGGTAGGACCTCGGGTATATCATGTGGGAGATCTGGTGTTGAAAAGGATCCTTCCTCCTCAGAACGATCGTAGGGGCAAGTGGACACCCAATTATGAAGGTCCATCCGTGGTCAAGAAGGTCTTCTCTGGCGGAGCCTTGTTGTTGACGACCATGGATGGTGAGGATTTTCCATCCCCTGTGAATGCGGACGCAGTTAAAAAATAATTCGTATAAGAGACCCGCTGGACCAAAAGAATAAAATAGTCCAGGCAAAAAAAGGGCATCCCAACGAACCAAAGAAAAAATGAAAAGGTTCGGGCAAAAATTAGAGATAAAAAGAAAAAATGTACACCCGGCAACTCGAAAACCCCACAAGGGCGGCTTGGGCAAAAAAGGGTATCCCGGTGGACTGAAAACCCGAAAGGGCGGTCCAGGAAAAAGAGGGATTGAAACGAACAACTGCGTCCAGCATGATCGTTTGCTTTGGGTAAGACACCCTGGATAATCCCCGGCAGGGATCGGTCGGAAGCGTCTTGTTCAGAAAGCAGAAAGCACAGAAAGTCTGAGGACATATGGGGTGTAACTGAGTGAGAACTCGATGAGATCGCGGTTTCACATTGCCATTAGGATAGATTTTCCTTTTGTGCGCAATTACCTCTTTTCAGGAATTGCTTCCTTTGTACTGCTCAGTTTGAGCCACACTTTTTCCAATCAATAAAATGCATATTCAGTCAAATAATTTTGTTTTTGTTTTCATTACCGCTTTGATTGCAAAAACATCCGTTTATTTTGATAAAGAATCTTTGCATTTTGATACATGGAGGTCCCTTCCTATGCATGCTTATAAGATTGAAAGCTTGAAATCTTATTCGGATGGTTGAGTGACCTAGGTGTTGAAACTTTGGCACGCCTGGGGCACGTTTTTGTCTAACGATCTCTTTTGCAGGTGCTGTTAGATATTTTCACTCACTTGCAGGGTGTGATGAGAAGCTTTTTGAAAAAAGATCCCCGTGGAGTCCAATCAAGGACAAGGGACTGAGGAATGGTGAAAAGACTGCGAAAGACGTGCGACGATCCTTGAGAATTAATCAAGAAGACTCTTCAAAGTCTGAGGACTGGAAAGTTCGTATGAATCCAGAGGGTTCGATCTCTGTGGAGTACGGAGAAGGCGAGAATACAAGGTGGTGAATCAGAAAAGTCCAGACGAGTCTGGGAGCTCTCGAAAGTGGAAAGCTGACACTGGATTTAGGTATGGAATACCAAGGTTCGACGAGTCGACGGGTGTTCTATGCCAGACTTTCCTTATTTCCCCAAGCAGAGGCGGAATTATTACCTCCCCGGCAGATTCAAGGTCTGTGTCTTCCCTAGCAGAGTCGGGATTGTTATCTCCTCAGCGGTTTCGAGATCAGTATTTCCTTAGCAGTCAGGCTGGAAGGTTGCTATTTCCCCTAGCGGGGTTGGAGATTACTATTTCCCCAACGGAGGTGTCCGTTGCTAGTTTTTCCCCCAGCAAGTCGAAGACTGTTGTTTTCCCCGCAGAGTGTGTTGGTGGTTTCTTCCCCAGTGAATTCCCCAGGCAGGTCGGGTGCGGAGGAGGTTATCCGTAGTGAGGGTTGCCTATTTCCCAGCAGCAGTGCTATTCCCCAGCAGGGTGGAGGTTGGAGCGTTAGCAAGTTCCTCAGCAGAGTGCCTCGAGCTCTCCAGAAGAGTCCCTTGAGGGGGATACTTTTTATGCATTCATCATGTAGATAAGCATAGCATATTGCATAGCTAATTGCGTAGAATTTCCATGATTATGGAGCATTACGCTAAAAATCATCATCATGCATCAGCATTGCAAGCATAAGCTAGTCTCAAGTCGTGGTTACTGTTTGAGAGGTGGTTTCGCCAGAAGGTGAAGATGTTACTCTGAGGAGTTTGGCATCGTGATTTTAATCTACAGTATTCCCCAGTAGTGCGATATTGGAGGAAGGATTTCTGTCGGGCGGAGATGGAAATGATAATCCAAGAAGTTTTGGGGTTCAAGAAAAGCAAAAAAAAAGTAAAGAGAGAAAAATCCCCAGCTGAGCGCAAATTGTTCGTTTGCTAGGTTTGAATAGAGGATAGCATGCCCATGGCTTGTTATCCCCAGCATGGGTCGTTGGCACGCGTGACGCCTCATTTATCACCGTCCCTTATTTTTGCCGATGCTGACAGACATGACAAGTTTTTCGGGTATTCAGACCGATATGGCGTCCATGCCAGTTTTCCGGTGTTCAGGCTGAGGTGGGTATTCAGACCAGTTTCCGATGTTCAGATCAAAGAAGGTTCCGAAGTTCAGATCGATGCAGCTTGCGGCATTCAGGCCAGTTTTCCAGTGTTCAGGCCGAGGTGGGTATTCAGACCAGTTTCCGATGTTCAGATCGAAGAAGCTTCTGAAGTTCAAATCGATGCAGCTTGCGGCATTCAGGCCAATTTTCCGGTGTTTAGGCCGAGGTGGGTATTCAGACCAGTTTCCGATGTTCAGATCAAAGAAGCTTCTGAAGTTCAGATCGATGCAGCTTGCGGCATTCCGGCCAGTTTTCCGGTATCCAGACCGAAGTGGTATCCAGACCGAAGTGGTATCCAGACCGAAGTGGTATCCAGATTGAAATGGCATTCAGGCCAGTTTTTCGGGCATTCAGGCCAATCTCTCGGTGTTCAGACCGACATTAATACTCTCATAGTCCGATGCTTAGTATTCAGACTGACGAGCGGCGTTCAGGCCATGGTTATCCCTGTGTTACCATTTATTTTGGTATCCAGGTCAACGTTCCTTTTCGGTACTCAGGCCGACTTTCATCGTACCAGACGGATTCTTCTTTTGAGATTGCTTCTTTGCCGATTCTGACAGGCATTGTTAATTATTTTCCCAGCGGAGTGCAAATTGTTCGTCTGTTCTTGGTATTCAATCACTCTTCACCCTGATCATCTGAAAGCTGAGGCTGTTCATATCGACAGGTTCACAGTGGATTAAATAGGGGCCGCTGTAACGCCTCAAAATTTGCCCTCCTCTCTTGGGACTAGCTTAGCATATTGCATTTCATTTTTTAGGGCATTAGGCATTTGCATATTGCATATCATGTGAGAATAAACAAGTCATCCTCTAAAAGTCTTTCGCAGAAGATAGAGAGGTTAAGAGATGCAAGCCTGAGGGTCTCATAAATTGATCACTAGCCATCTGAGGGTTTGTGCTTCAATTAGGGTTTCTTGGTCCTTTAAGGAGTTTGAGCATTATCTTATTGGCAATGGTACATCATCATCATCATGGTTATGTCATCCTCAAGGGGCTCATTGTTCATGCTCAAATTCTTTGGGATTAGGGTTTTGACCTTTGATCAACCCTAATCAGTTGCATTCTACCAGTCAGAAATTTTCAAGGAGATGAGGTCTTTATTGAGAAGGAGATCATCATATGATTTTATTGAGCTTGTATAAGATAGGGTTTCATTTTGGAGCCATTTCATCAAGTGGTTGAGGCTCAAAGTCATCTGAGCATGTTCAAGTAATCTAGGGCCCCAGAAAGCCAACTGAGGGCTAGGAGGTGGAGAAATGAGTTTCAACATATCATTCATGTTCAAAAGAGGTTTATTAATCATGTCAAATGCATATCTTGAAGAATTTGAGGTCAGATCAAAGTTTCCAAAAATGGAAAGTGACATGTAATTGGAAGTTTCCAAAAATGGAAAGTTTTTGGTTCAAATTCAACTTGATCTTGCATCATGAAATAAGATTCAAATGAAATTTTGTCCAACATGAAAGTTGAAGATCTCTCTCTCCTATTTCCAAAAAGTCCAAGATCATGATATTATGATGAATGGTTGAGGAGATATTATCAAATCATTGCCAAGGATGCATGGAACTTCAAAAGGCCATAACTTTTAATTCATAACTCCAAATTTGGTGGTTCTTTTTGCATTTTGCTTCTCATGACATGTAGTTTCCAAAACACCCGTCACATTGCATGAAATTTGAACATATGATCATTTGCCTATCCATGAAGATTTTGGAGGGAAAATCATAAATTTAAAATTGGTGCATCATGAGAACTTTTTGCCATTGCCAATGTGTTTGGAAGATGATTTTGAGTGACTTTGACCATGTACATGGTACTGTTCACGTGGGATTACTACATGCACCATGCAATTTTCCAATTTTGTCAAAACACCTTATGTTGCTAATCACCATTAACCAATTGCTAATTAACATTTCAGTATGATTAGTAAAGCATATAAATACCATAATCATAACAGAATTTGGGACTTTTTGACCATTTTTGAGATCTAGAATTTTTCCCTCCAATTTTTTCTCTTCATTATAATTCAAATTTTTCTCACATAACCTTGCCATATTATTGCATTTTCTTGTTCTCTGGTGTGGATTGGATATAGATCAAGCTTTGGATTGCAGCATTTGGCCAAGGATCGTGCAGTTGAAGTTCAAGAACATAATCATGGAAAGTGAGAATTGAGCTAGATCTACACGTTTCCAAGCTTCAAATTCTTCATCAATCATCATAACAAGTATTCTGGAGTTGATTTGGATCATTGCAAGCCTTGATTCGCGCGTTTCCAGAATTTGATCTTCAAGAGGTTCAGTTTTTGAATCTCGTAATTCTTAAATCTATTAACATGATAGCGTAGATCTTGTGTTGCTGATCAATCTGATGTAAATTTCATGTGAAATGGTGCATTATTGAATGAGATATGTGTGAATAAAGTTTTGTGCACCAATTTTCTTTTGTTCGATTCTCTTAATTGATGTTGAATTAAGCTTAGTTATGAGTTGATCCATGATGTATGTGGAAAGAGCTTCATGATGATGTATTCATGTTAAGTTTCTGGAAATTTTTTGTTGAAGCTCATACTGTTCATCATCGTCTTCACGAGGAAGACGATGTTTTCCAGATTAGCGACGGCTTTGCGTCCGTTTTTGCGTCCACTCTGGTTCGCTAGGGTTTTCGTGTGAAACGACTGCGTTTCACATTGGCGCGCGCTTCTTTCAAATTCGTACCGAGTTCGAGTCCTGGCGAAAGCAGTTTTTCAAATTCATTCACATTTTATCCATTTCCCTCCTTATTTTCCATGTACTTGATCATTTTGATTTCAAATTTTTCATCCAACTTTAAAAATTCATAACAATTTGAAAAATGCTCCAAATAATCCCTGGTTTTTTACTACTTGCTCATTAAGATGTCCTCTATTTTATGATGTTAAATTTTGAAGTTGTGCATGGCTGGATTTTGAATTGTGTTAGAATATGTGAGCATGTGTACATTTGTGACCTTGCTCCATTCATCTTATCATGAAATGCTTGATTTTAATCCAATTGCCATGACATTTTGCATGATGATTCTTGACATGTTGATGGATGTTTTAGGCTTGGTTTGGTATATTTCCCATTTGTCATTTCTGTTTTATGCACATGTTTGCATGGTGTGACAATTTGTGTCACACAATTTGATGATCAACTTGTGCAATTTAATTTCCATATCAAATGACTTCTGCTGATTCTGATTTTTTGTATGATGATCATGTCGGATGTGTTGAATGCTTATAAATATTTCCAGAATTACTTGAGTCATTTCTGTTTTGATTTGGAATTTTCATTCTCAATGTCCAAATGTGTGCTTTGAATTTGTCTTTGACTTCTCTTGCACATGAAATGCCTTTGCTAGATGATTTTGTTTTGGTCCTTTTTAGGAAATGTTAACATGTGTTTGAAGTTGCATTGTGTTGAATATTAGCTCCTGTTTTGAATTTTTTCTTCACCTTTGACCCTAGGCTTTGACCTAGTGGTTTGTACTTACATGTGAGCTTTGAATTTCAGGACCAAGCATCCAATTTCCATGGTTGATGTTGCTTCATCATTTGAATGTTGATATTTGCTATTGATTGCTAACATTTGGTTATTTTGTAGGTTGAGGATAATTCACTTGAGTTTGCCTTATGGCTTATATGTTGTACATTGGGATTGTCTGTTTGTTATTGACTGTTGTCTGTTTGTCTGAATATTGTACTGATTTGTTTAGTTGTTTACACAGGTACCTAAGTTGCTTTAAGTTCATTTGAACTTTGCTTTGCTTTGCTCGTGGTTGGCATACCACTTAGGTATAATCCCTATTCTTCATGTAGTCTGGAAGACCTGTCATGTTACTTTGGCAGGCACCTGTCTGAAGCCCTCCTTAAGAGGCAATGTTTGTGTTTGTTTATCTTTGTGCCTTGTACATATAAAGACCTCCTAAGTGAAGAGGCATTGGCAGATAAAAGGGATGTGCAATCTATCCCCTACTATTCAGTTGTGTCTTTCATCTTTCTCACACCATGTGTTGATGCACTTTGAATAAAAACCCAAAATCTTGTTGTGTCAGTCATGTGGAATAGAGTCCCACATTTTGGACTCCCACACCTTCATTGATACAAGCTCTCCCAGGCCAGGGATAAGAGCTGTGAGGTCTTACCCTCACTTCCCATTTCATCTGCTTCACCCTAACTCTCAATGTTAGGGTTAAGAGCAAACAACACCCCTTTCCAATTGGCTTGTTTGTCGAGGTTGATTTGACCCCTTGACTAAATCCCAGCCTTGTATGAGCCACTTGTTTGCATATAGTGTGTGTGCTTGCTCTTGTGATTGCTTATTCGCTGTTTATCTGCTGTTTCAACTTGCTGCCTGTGCGAGTTAGGATCTGTTCAGATACCTCAACCTAGGACTATTGTGGATTGCATGATAACTTTTAGGCTCGAGTCTGTCTCCTTTTTAGTTGTTATTTCTCGGTCTCTGGTTTAGGAGAAAGTTTCTCCCCTGTTCAGGGGAACTACGTCGCCCTGATCCTCATACCAGATGAGGTACGTAGGCAGGAGATCGTGCGAGATCTCTCCGGGCAACCATTTTCTTTTGTGTGTGTTTGCTTGACAGTTATTAGGCTCGAGTTCCAGACTCCCTTTTAGCTTGTCTGTTTGTTAACCTCTTGTGTGTGGGCGTGGAGTCTGACGTAAGTCCAGCGATTGGCAGTCGGTTTCCTGTTTGTGTTTGTGTGCTTGGAGTCTGATGTAAGTCCAGCGATTGGCATTCGGTTTCCTGTTCGTGTTTGTGTGCTTGGAGTCTGATGTAAGTCCAGCGATTGGCATTCGGTTTCCTTGTTTGTGTTTGTTGTTTGGAGTCAGACGTAAGACCAGCCATTGGCAGTCTGTTTCCATTTGTGTGTTTGTTTTGACTTCTCAGCGTCTATGCGTGTGTTTTGTTTCGGCGTGCGTTAGCTGAACTACGGTAGCTCTGATTCTCATTCCAGATGAGATACATA
The DNA here is from genome assembly GCF_024323335.1 of Lathyrus oleraceus. Taxonomy (NCBI): domain Eukaryota; kingdom Viridiplantae; phylum Streptophyta; class Magnoliopsida; order Fabales; family Fabaceae; genus Lathyrus; species Lathyrus oleraceus. The sequence goes on along the minus strand of NC_066580.1, from coordinate 194,007,478 downwards.
GGCATAGGATGCAATATCCTAGCGAGCCCGTTACCATTTCCCCGAACTATGTCGACTCTGATGTTTGTTTCTGACAAACTACGTAGGCTCAGGATGCGATATCCTGCCGAGTCCGCCTCCGTCTTCTTTCATCTGTGTTTTATTCTAGTGGGTGTGCATTCTTTGAGCAATTATCTAGAAACCTTATTCTATTTCTTTTGAGCGTGGATCCCGTCGAGTACGACGGACGTGAGGGGTGCTAATACCTTCCCCTTGCGTAACCGACTCCCGATCCTTGCAATCTCCGGTCGTAAGACCATTTCCTTTCCAGGTTTACTTCGAGCGTTTCCTTTCCCTCATTGGGATAAATAACGCACGGTGGCGGCTCTGCTTGTTTGCTTTTTCCCGCCGGTTGTTTTTCGCGGATGCGACACACATGTGGCAGTCATATGCGATATAAATCATGCAATATACTTCAAGCGGCCGAGAAACCCTCTGACTTGATTCTCAGTTTTAGGCGGATACATTTCTTGCATTTCTTTGACCATGGCAGGATCAACTTCAATACCTTTCTCACTGACAATAAAGCCCAACAACTTACCAAAACGGATACCAAATGTACACTTATTGGGATTCAAATGGAGTTTGTACTTCCTCAAACGCTAGAACAACTTCAATAAGTGTTCAACATGCTCATCTTCAGACCTTGATTTGGCAATCATATCATCAACATATACCTCAATCTCTTTATGCATCATATCATGGAAAAGAATGGTCATGGCTCTTTGGTATGGCGCACCAGCATTTTTCAAACCAAAATCCATCACTCGGTAACAAAATGTTCCTCAAGGTGTAATGAATGTGGTTTTCTCCATATCTTCGGGTGCCATTTTTATTTGATTATAACCGGAAAATTCGTCCATAACATATAAGACTTTGAACTTAGTTGTATTATCTACCAACATATCAATGTGTGGCAGAGGAAAATCATCTTTAGGTATAGCTTTGTTCAAGTCTCTATAGTCGACGCACATGCGAAGTTTTCCATCCTTCTTCAGAACAGGCACAATATTGGCCACCCACTAAGGATATCCGGAGGTAACAAGGAAACCAGAATCAATCTGCTTTTGGACTTCTTCCTTGATCTTCACTGCCATGTCAGGATGAGTTCTTCTTAACTTTTGCTTGACAGACGGACATTCTGGATTTAACGACAATCTATGCTCCACAATATAGGTATCAAGACCTGGCATGTCTTGATAAGACCAAGAAAACATATCATATTACTCTCGAAGAAGCTCAACCAACCCCTTCTTAACCACTAGATGAAGTTTTGACCCAATCTTGACCTCGATATCATCTTCGGAACCCAAGTTGACCAACTCAAAAAGGGCTGAATGGTTCTTTCCTCGTGCTTAATTAAACGGGATAAGTCGTCAGAAACGTCTTCATCGTCATTCTCTTCCTCAACTTTGAACACATGGAAATCAAAGTTTGGAGAGGGAGTAGGGTCATTACTTTCAATGGGTTTGAGAAGCAACCTGCATAATGATTTGATATTTTGATTTTAGAAATATGAAGTGCAAACAAATATTATGCAGATATGGGAAAAATTATTGTCTATTTATGTTTTTTGTGATTTTAATTTTCAGGAAAAAAAGTAAAAAGTAAAAACAACATAAATGTGGATGAATAAAATCGTATTTTATTGATGATAATTGAAAATTCCTAACAATGTTTTCACTTCTCCCGTAGGCATGGGAGAAGGATTTTTCTTTAAACAATAAGGTATATTACTTTGAACGATGAATTATAACAGGAACATCAACAGTAACCCAATTGTTGCAAATTTGTCCATGCGTTACAAAGTTGACACCGTCTTCTTCTTCATCTTCATCTTCATGAAAAATCACAGCTGAGTGTTATTCTTCCTTGTGGATGAACCATCCGCTATGGAAAATCGGTTGCATAGCCTTGACTTCCTTCTTGAACGAACCTTGCCTGAATCCTAAACCTTCCTGATTCTTGTTCTCAACCACTTCCACGACACGGCCACAATTGTCTATGTCACCAGCCTGAACAATCTCTTGCGCATCTTTCAAAGAAGACATGGATGTCCTAGTCTTTTGGATCACATTAGCCACATATAAAGATTGGAATGGAGTTCCAACAACTTCCCCAGCTTCAACATATGTGAAAGATGATAAGTGGCTCACCAACAGTACCTTCTCACCTCCAACAATAACAAGCTTCTGATTCTTGACAAATTTGAGCTTTTGGTGTAGAGTTAACGTGACAGCACCTACTTCATGAATCCATGGCCTACCTGATAAGAATCTATAGGCTGGGTGGATATCCATTCCCTAGAAAGTAATTTTGAAATCGCTCAGACCAATCTTAATTGGGAGGTCAACTTCTATAATGACGGTTTTGTGAGAACCGTCAAACGCCTTCACAATCACACCACTATATCTCATGGGTGCTCCTTGATAAGATAGCCTAGCCAAAGTAGACTTGGGTAGAACGTTCAAAGATGAACCAATGTCTACCAAGATGTTGGGAAAGGCATCCTCCTTACAGTTCATAGATATGTGGATAGCTATACTATGATTCATGCCTTCTTCTGGAAGCTCCTCATCACAAGAACTCAGATTGTTGCATGTAGTAATGTTAGCAATGATGTGATTAAACTGATCAACCGTAACATCATGTTCAACATAGGCTTTCTCAAGTACTTTTTGCAAAGCCTTATAGTGTGCTTCAAAATTCATTAACAGAGATAAAACAGAAATCTTGGAGGGCGTCTGGGGTAGCTGCTCCACGATGTTAAACTCGCTCTTCTTTATCAGACGGGGTAGTTCATCATTATCATCCTTATTCTTCAAACAACTGGACTTACCAGACTGGTAGATTGGATTGTTAATAGGATCAAACAAAGGAACAACCACATCGGCCTTCTCACCAACCTTCGGGAATACCGGACTGAATAGTCGACCACTTTGGGTCACCTTGACAATGCCAACAATGCTTGCTACCGAAGTAGTTGCGGGAAGAGGAACCTCTTTCCCATCTTTGATCATAGTAGCATCGTACTTGTAAGGCACAACTTTATCAGATGCGTACGGGACTAGGCCTGCCAACCGTATCACTAATGGAGATATCGATGTATTACTTCTCTTACTGCTATCATACTGAATCATCATTCATTCAGAAGTTTTGAAAACTGGAACAATCACATTCACGTCATCATCCATATTTCTAGCTTGGTGGATGTGAATCATACATTCGTCTACTAACCTTTAAACACCCCTCTTCATTATCACACATCCACTTAGATTGAAACTACAAATGGTATAATCGTCATGATCATGCTCGCATTCACTAATTTGACACAAAGTCTTGCGAAGCTCTACCAAGGATCTTCAGATATATCGGATATCATGAATTTTGTACTCACCGGGACAACTGTCCACCATATTTACAGAGGAGTTACCATGAGCGGGTAACGAATTGGCTTTAACATTTGGTGCACGGTCCTCAAAGGACATCATCCCACTTCTTACCAATCATTGGACTTAGTATTTCAACGGATGACAATTCTCAATATCATATCCTGGTGCCCCTTGATGATAGGCACAATGTTGATCAGGCTTATACCACCACGGCAGAGGTTCAGGCATAGGCGGAGGACATCTTGGCTGAACCAGATTCTTGACAATAAGAGATGGATATAATTCGGCATAGGACATCGGAATAGGGTCAAATGTGACCTTCTTCCTCTAATAGTTGTTGTGCTGATTATTGTTGTTATGATGATTGTTGTTATGATTACGTTGTTGTTGTTGTTGTTGTTTTTGTTGTTGAGGTTGGCATGTTGTTGACTGAACGGCATAATTATTGGCAAACACTGGAATAATAGAAGACACTTGATGGTGCTGATGATGAGATCTGGAACTCTTCTTCACATAAGGCTTCCTTCGCCTCTCCACAGTCACTGAATTAGTTTCTCTATCCTTCTTTTTCGAGAAACCACCCCCATACTTCTTACCGGTTGACACTTCTTCTCTAGATAATCTGCCGTCACGTACACATTCCTCTAGACGCATCCCAATGTTCACCATATCGATGAAATCATTGGGAGTGCTAGAAATCATACGCTCATAGTAAGAAGAACTAAAAGTCTTAAGAAAAATCTTTTTCATTTATTTTTCTTCCAATGGAGGACTGGTCTGACCGGTTAGCTTTCTCCATCTCTGTGCATATTCTTTAAATGTCTCTTTGTCTCTCTGAGACATAGACCGAAGTTGGTTACGATCAGGCGCCATATCCATATTATACCCATGTACCAACGAAGAGCGGCATCAGTCAAGTTATCCTGGAAATAATGAATGAACAACTGGTCATTGTCTATTTGGGTTGACATCTTGCGGGCATACATCACAAGATGGCTTATAGGGCAAGTGTTCCCCTTGTATTTCTCAAAGTCATGGACCATGAACGTAACAGGGATCTTCACATTAGGCACGAAATAGAGCTCGGAAGCGCTCTTCCCAAACAAATCTTTTTCCCCTCGAGGTCTTCATTTTCTTCTTCAATTATTGAAACTGATCCTTTATTTCATCCATCTTTTCTTACATATTCGGGCCTTCAGATGACTCAGAATGGTAGATAGTCTCTTCAATACGAGGCATGACATGCATAATATGAGGAGGAGTAGACATGACTAGGCGAGATGCCGATATAGGTCTCTCTCTCTCTCTCTCTCTCTCTCTCTCTCTCTCTCTCAACTGCATGATCTTCGAGGATATCAATGAGTGCATCCTTGTCTTTTATCTCAAATTACAACTACATTTGCTTTCGATTCAAAGCATGGAACCATTCTTCCCAAAGGGCCTTCTCTTGCTTCATCTTATCTAGTGCGTCTTCCAACTCCTCTATGTCTTGGTTAGGGAGAGTTGATAGCTCAACCACAACCATAGACATAGGTCTTTCATATGCATTTGGCATCTTAATTTCTAATGCTCTCTTCTTCACCCAACTAGTGTAAGGTTCCAAACCTACGCAATTGTATGGTCCAAGCTAGACTTTTCACTTCCTATGGACACTATGCCAAGCATGCACCATCCTACCCTTCAATTTTTGGGGATATTTACCCTCTTGATAGAAAAGACCTTCTAACTGAATGTTATTAGGTTTATCCTTCAAGGGGAACCCAAGTTTACGACGAGCCAAAGCAGGGTTGTAGTTGATTCCTCTGTGTGTAGCAATGAGAGACACATTAGAGAACTCACCATGACTATCAATAATCTTCAAGCCATCGTATACAGAATTATACCAAGTAATATCATCATTAGTGAGAGACATAAGTCTCTAGGACCATCATAGACATTGCTTGTTCTCTAAGAAGACTGGTGTATGAGGCAAGTGTGAAATAAACCACGTGTACAGAAGAGGGATGCAACACACAATGGTTCTACTACCCTTATAATTCCTTAGATATAGGGAGAAGTACATGTCACCCAATAGAGTTGGAACAGGATTCCCGATCAAGATGGTTCTAATGGCATTAACATCGACAAAGTTATCAATGTTGGGGAACAATGCTAGACCATAGATAAGTAATACGAAGATATCCTCGAAGGTGTCCATACTACCGGCTTGAGTAAAAGTGGTAGCTCTTCCAATCAGAAACTCAGAAGTCAAACCTTGGATACCTCATTTCTTCATCATATTTACATCCATCTCATACTTCTTCAAATGAAAAGCATCAACTATGACTTGATATTTCAGAATCTCCTCTAATCCACTAAAAGGCACCTTGTCAGATACGGGTATACCTAAGAGATAGGCATACTCCTCCAACATAGGCATAAGATGATAATCAGGAAAGGTGGAGCACTGGTAGAGAAGATGTAGAACTGAACCAACACGCTCAAGAGTCCTTCAATAAGCTCGGTAGGTAGCACTGACAAAAGTTTCCCATGACGCTCTTTGAAATCCAAGGGATCAACTACATAGGATGCTAGCTTCCTTAACTCTCTCCAATCTTGACATATGAAACTGTATTTCTTAGTATTCCTTCGTCCATATTCCATGGTCTGAAAATATTTGCAAACACGACCTTAGTTCCTTGAAATTTATTTTTGTGATGAATGTTATGATGTGCATGTATGCATGAATGCAACAATCACACACAAGGGATCACACACAAGGCAAACACAAACAAAGGTCAAGGGATAGGTCAAGGTTTCATCAAGATCAATCATCCATTTTGGTGGATTAGGGTTTTTACCCCATTAGCACGCAAGATCAATTGATATTGATGGCAAATAATCGGATCAACAAAGAATCAAAGGGTTTGTTGCGAGTCACGAGCATGGAGTCAAGTTAAGAACCATCTTAAAGGAGTGTACTAAGGATAAAAACCTTTAGAGCATGTTCTAAAAAAAGTTCCTAGAGTCGTGATCCAATTTATCAGATACAATAGGTTTTAATGACTGACTCATCAACCCATAGTATTCTCAAGAGAAACTCGTCTGAGTGTAGTATCACGAAACAACTATTATCAAGTCTACACACGAATAGTCTTTTCATTACGTCCTAAATAGGCCAAGTCGGGTTAAATGTTATACGATTCTCATCTTCTGGGACTCTCAAGTCGGAGAAAGTAATGCATATCCACGACTTACTCGTGTGGAACCAATAACTCCAAAGGGGTCTCAACCAAGTGGATGGATTCTCAAGCCAACTTGCTAGGGACTACTCCACACTAGTCGAACATGATTATACCATCCTCTTATCTTAGATTGCACTCAAGTTCGGGTACAGAACTTATCTCACTACACAGAGATCACCAAGCACAAAAGACAGAAAATATCACACATACAATATATATACAAACATACAAACATCAATAACAAACAAATATAGTACACATACAAAGTAGGCTAAACCCACTGAGGACTTCGTCCCCAGCAAAGTCGCCATTTTTTTCTGTAGCGGTAAATTCATGACCACTGAGTCATGGGTTAACTCAACGCCAATAAAACCAAAGTCGTCACGACACTTTTATTATTTCCAAACAAAAAGGGGGAAAGTATGAACAAAATCCAAGGATAAGAAGTTTTCAATTCAAAACTAATAAAACGTCAGAGATTACAGGTAAGGGGTTGGTTACGCAGAGGGAAGGTATTAGCACCCAAAGTGTCATATGTACTCCTAGGAAGCCCTTTTTATATGCACTTGTTTTGGTTAAAAAGATGTTTGTTTTAAAAACAGAATGACGGGATGAGAAAAGAATCCATTATTTACATTTTTGAGTTTTATAAGACTTTTAGTCTTATGCCTACGTACCAACATAAATGAGGGATCGAAACCTCATAGTTCATGGTATAAATTTCAAAGATGGGTGGATCGACTTTAATAAAAGCTTAAAGATATTTTGTTATCAATGGGAGAATACTCAACCAAACATCCATCGATAATGAGGGTTTTACAACATTTAAGAATGAGGGCTCTAACTTGGATTAAATCAATAAGTATGCCACTAACCCCTAGTAAATGGAAATTATTACACTAAACATATCATAGAATAGGAGAATTACATCTCAAACAAGGATAACTCAAATATAAATGCTTTCTTTTTGAAAATTTTAAAAGGGAAAAAGGCACCAAGTGGCCAAAATGTTTTGATGAGGTTATTAGTTCTTTTCGGTCTTTTTGAAAATAAAGTCAATATTATTAAATATTTTTAAAAGTTTTATTAAGAAAATAATTTGAAAATCAATGGAATAAGGCCAGGGTTTATACTCATTAAAACAAGTCTAAGTTGAAAAACAACAAGCAAAGAAGTTTTGAAAATGAGAAGGAGATTTTGAAATTAAAGAAGAAGGAGGTGGAGATGAAGAGGCTATCCTAGACAAGATTAAGAGTTTTGAGTTGAAAAGATTTAACCCAAGGGAAGCACCCACAAGACAATAGTGTCATATAGAATACTATTTCCTTTGGATTGTGTCGCAACACAAAATGCGAAAAAAACAACCGGCGAAGAAAGAAGAAACAGAAGAGTCGCCACCGTTTGTTATTTATCCCAAATGAGGGAAAGGAAACGATCGAAGAAAACCTGAAGAGAAGGAAAAGACAAGGTCTCGCAACCAAATCTAGGGTTTGGGAGTCGATTATGCGAAGGGAAGGTATTAGCACCCCTACGTATCCGTAGTACTCTACGGGATCCACTCTTGTTGTTCTAGTCTAAAGGGTGTAGGTATATTTGAGGTACTATTTACTAAAAGGAAAGGTTAAAACAAAATGACTCACACGGATGTCGCATCCACTGCATACGTATCTCATCTGAGTATGAGAATCAGAGTCTTCGTAGCTCGGCTACCTATGGGTTAAAGAGAAGTGTGCTCCGTAAGACATCGCGTCTTATGCTTATGTATCTCATCTAGAATGAGAATCAGAGCAAAACGTAGTTCATCCTAACTACGGGAACAAGGGTCTCGATTGCAACTAGGGCAAGAAAAAGGGAAGGTCTCGATCGCAACGAGGGCGAGAGAAAAGAATCACAGCAAGGGCGAAAGAAAACAAGGATTAATTGTTAGTCGTCAGTCAACAAACTCCGCAAGACATCGCATCTCTAGCCTACGTATTTCATCTGAACATGAGAATCAACGTTGTCGTAGTTCGCCTAACTAGGGGTTAAGGATTGCCATCTGAACATGGACTTACAAAGAAAGACACCAGTTGTGTCAAAGGAAAGTGGGCAATGTGTTCAACGTCCTAGCAGTAGGTGTCGCAACTCGCTGAATCGAGTCTTAGGCAGTTACCTCTTTGCAATAGAACGGACTGACGTGCCACAAGATCGGAGACACACAGAAGGTCTAAAAGTGGGGAAGCTCTGCCCTAGAGTTGTCATGCAATATGGACCTATGAGTTAGGATTTACATAGGGGATCATCTACCTATTGTTAACATGCAAAGAATAAGGGAATTCTACCTATGTTATCATACAAAGGGTTCTACCTAGTGGGTGCTACCTAAACGAAACAAGAGTCGACGGATGGAGCAAGGAAAGGAGTCATGAATAAGGGTAGATGGCAATGCCAGAAGCAATCGACTTACAGGTAGATGATGATGCATGAAGCAATCGACTTACAAGAGAAATGGCAATGCCTGAGGCAATAGACTTACAAGAGGATGGATGAATACGTGCTGGTTCTGTTATGTTTTGAAAATGATTACTCGACGTTGGATCGAGCTTTTGATCTTGTTTTGAAATGATTATCGGATATTTGTTTTAATTCTTGTATTAACAGATGAATAAATAATGAAAGAATAAACATTATACACTTCATGGGAGAGGGGTACATTTGTTATGAATGGGGATGGATCATGGCAAACAACAATAAGAATATATGCCTCATACATCATACAAGTAGGCAGCAGTTATCAATCAAAACAGATAAATAAACAGGTATATAATCCAATCAAGGAATCAAAGAATGATATAAGGGGGAATTAAACAATGCATGAGAGGTATGAACATGTTAAACAATCAAACAATAGAAAGCATGAATGAAAGAAACAAATGCAACAGATAACAGATGAATCAGACAGATGAAATGATGCACAAAGAGTTCACTGAAATAATTTAATCAGGAATGAGGTGAGGATCAAATAAAATCAAGATGAAATGCCTCTAATACATGGCATATGAGATGAACAAGGGAGGATCAAAAGATCTCTTCAATAACCATAAGCAATCCCTAAGTCAAACATCGATCATAGAAAAGTCAACTAAAAATTCAAGCCAACTTAAAAAATAGCAAATAAATAGCAAATTAATAAAGAAAATTATGAAAAATTAAACTAAGTAAGGTGGGGTCAGGACATCATCATTCCCCAAAAAGATTTTAAAAATAATGAAAATTGGTCCATAAATTAATTGAAACAAAATAAAGGTCAAAACAAAAGTCAATCCACAAGACTAGGTTAAAAATAAATCCAAAATAAATTGAAAATGGGAAATAAAATTCCAAAAAAAGGTCAGGTTGACCATGAGACAGTGGTCAACCTTCATCCCAAAAATCAAAAGCTAAAAATAATTTTACGTTAGGGAAATAAAATCAATAAAAAAATGTATGTTAAAATGGATCCCCTAGGCATGATGAATACATGATCCAAACTTGATCAAATTTTATCGGATGTTATCGGATGTTCGTTCCAATTCCTGATTAAATGATGAATCCATGATCCAAACTTGATCAAATTTTACATGTAGGATCCCCCAGGCATGGATTTTGAGATTCCACTCTCAAAATGTCAGAAGTTGACTTTTTTGGCCCCACAGTTGACTTTTCCCAAACTGTCTGATTCCCGATTCCAGTGATCAATTGAAGTACTTCTGGCTCAAATAAAAAAATGATTTTTTGTACGTAGACCCTTTTGGACATATGGAGGAGTGATCAATCCCATGCTTGGATCATGATGGAGGAGTGATTCCCGATTCCACTCTCAATCTTGCTTTGTGTGGGCTCCTTCTGTTAAGGAGTGATCAATCAAAAACCTGATCCCCAAGTCATTAATGCAGTATGTAATGAGTATGACCTAGTATGATGCTAATGAAGTGTGAAACATAATTCCATGCTTCCAGGATTAAGTGAAGGGTAAATTTTGGGGTATTACAGCTGCCCCTTTTCAATCAACTGGAGACCCGAAAGGAAGATAGCAACGACTTTCGTACTTTCGAGGTATCAAGGGATTGAATAGAATAAAAGCCCGAAAATTTACACTGAAGTGAAAAGTGAAGTAACAATGCTGCTTGTCAGAATCGGCAGAGAGGTGGTCTTGATCTGAGCATCAACAAAGAATCCGTCTGGTACGGTGATAGTCGGTCTGAACACCCAAAAAGAATGTTAGCCTGAATACCAAAATAAATGGTAACACAGAAATAACCATGGCCTGAATGCCGCTCATCAATATGAATACTGGAAATGACCTCGATCTAAGCTTCGAAAGATACTAGATTATCAAACATCGGTCTGAACACCAGAAAACTGACATGAATGCCACTTCGGTCTGGATATCGGAAAACTGGCCTGAATGCCACATGTTGCGTCGACCTGAACGTCGGAAACTTCTTTGATCTGAACATCGGAAAACTGGCCTGAATGCCACTTCGGTCTGAATACCGGAAAAACTGGCCTGAATGCCACAAGTTGCGTCGACGTGAATGTCGGAAACTTCTTCGATCTGAACATCGGAAAACTGGCCTGAATGCCACTTCGGTCTGAATACCGGAAACTTTCATGCCTGTCAGCATCGGCAGAAATAGGGAAAATGATAATTGAGGCGGCACGTGGGCCAACGACCCCTGGTGGGAATAATAAAAGATAAGTCATGAACAATCTTCAGTCTGAGTACTGGAAACAAGCTTCTGGTTTATCACTTGGGATACCGAGAATATCTTATGCTTTACATGCGTATGTTTGAATTATTCAATGGCGTAATGCTCCATGAAAATGGAAATGCTACGCGATTTGGGAGGATGCAATGCAATATGATTCTACATGCAGGGATGTGAAATGCTAGGTTAGAAAGAACGCCAAGCCGAGGCAAGGAATTCTGTTGGGGAAATGATCACAATCTTCTGGACCCTGGCAATACTGTTGGAGATGCACACCACAATGAACTCTATGGGGAAATGAACAGACCACACGGTGTTCTGGCAATAACAAAATACTGAAACTCTGACTAGGGAGAGAATGGCACTGAGAGCCTGCTGCTGAGGAAAGCGGCCGTGGTTCTGGAAACCATAATCTGCAAGAGAGACGACTCAGCAGGGGAAGCAAACGTCGATATGGTACCGAGATTCTGCTTCAAGGAAAGAGACCATAGATCTAGCGTCGAGATCATCGATCTGGCATCGAACTCTAGAGCAGCCGTTTCTACTGGGAAGATACAGTCTGACACTATCAACTCCGGTGAGGATATACAGTCTGGCACTATCGACTCTACTGGGGAGTGTATAATCTGAAACAAATGCTTGGGGGAATACAGTAGTGAGAACCTGATGGGGATTGAAGAATCCAATGTTGGGGTCAGCTCTGCAGGGATAAGGTACCAAACACCAACTATTGAAGAAAAATATCCGTGATCATCTGCTTGAAACCCTAAGGGAATGCCCCGACTGTACCTGTTCTGAATAGATGATCCAAAGCACTTAAAATTTACAGCAATTTTAAATGTTTATTAAGCATGTACCTGTAGAGCTCTTATGTTTCATGATGCAATGTTTATCAAAAATTGGGACGTCATTTTTGCAAACAAACAGTAAAATGAAAATGAATACAGAGATATACTGAATAACATGATTTTATTGATTGAATGACCTCTGAATAGGCATTTACATCAGGAAGCAATCCCTGGAAAAAGGCAATTTCACAAAAGATAAAAACAGAAATTAATCTAATGGCAATGTGAAATGGATTTATATCAGGTTCCAATTCTGCTATGACTCGCTCGTCTTCAAGATCCTCCAGATGATCAGCTTTCTGAAAAAGTGATTGGATTGTTTCCTATCCTTCGAAAGTTTCCAGTTATCGACATGAGACGAGATTCATAACTACTCAGAACGCATTCATTCGCTTAATCCCTAACTTTTGCCTGGACTGCCCTTTCGGGTTTTCAATCCACCGGGATACCCATTTTTGCCATTAGATTCCTTTTCAGGTTTTCAACTTTTCGGGTGTACAATATTTTCACTTTTAATCCCTAACTTTTTCCCGAACCCTTTTTCATTTTCTTGGTTCGCCGGGATGCCCATTTTTTGCCTGGACTATTCTTTTTATTATCCAGCGGGTCTATTTTATGCGAAGTATTTTTTAACTGCATCTGAGTTCACAAGGGAAGTGAAGTCTTCACCATCCATAGTTGTAAGCATTAAGGCTCTACCATCAAAGATATTAGTGACAATATATGGTCCATCATAGTTAGGAGTCCACCTGCCCCTGTGATCTGTCTGAGGAGGAAGGATCCTTTTCAACACTAAATCTCCGACTTGGAAGCATCGAGGACGCACTTTCTGATCAAAGGCTCTTTTCATCCGACTTTGATACAACTACCCATGACAAATGGCTGCCATTCGCTTCTCTTTGATAAGACTCAACTCATTGAACCTTGTCTGAATCCATTCAGCTTCGTCTAACTTGACATTCAGCAGGAATCTTAGAGAAGGAATCTCCACTTCAACAGGTAGGACTGCTTCCATACCATACACAAGGGAGTAAGGGGTTGCCCCGGTCGATGTACGTACTGAAGTGCGGTACCCATGCAAGCCGAAGGGTAGCATCTCATGTCAGTCTTTGTACGTAACTACCATCTTCTGCACAATCTTCTTTATGTTCTTATTCGCTGCCTCAACAACACCGTTCATCTTAGGACGATAAGGGGAAGAATTGTGATGCTGAATGTTGAAGTTCTTGCACAACTCCTTCATCATTTTGTTATTGAGATTAGAACCATTATCAGTAATAATTCTTTCGGGAGTCCCATAACGACAAATATATTCTTTCTTAATGAATCGGACAACCATATGTCTGGTGACCTTTGCAAATGACACTGCTTCGACCCACTTGGTGAAATAGTTGATGTCAACAAGGATGAAGCGATGCCCATTGGAAGCAGTCGGCTCAAACTTTCCAATCATATCAATGCCCCACATAGCAAACGGCCACAGCGAAGACATCACATTCAGAGGATTTGGCGGCACATGCACCTTATCAGCATAAATCTGGCATTTATGACACTTCCGAGCATATTTGAAACAATCAGATTCCATGGTCATCCAGTAATAACCCGCTCTTAACAATTTATTAGCCATTGCATGTCCGCCGGCATGAGTACCGAAGGAGCCTTCATGAACTTCCTGCATTAACATGTCCGCTTCGTGTCTATCCACGCATCTGAGCAAAACCATGTCGAAGTTCCTCTTATACAGCACATCGTCTTTGTTCAAGAAGAAACTGCCTGCCAATCTTCTCAAAGTCTTTCTATCATTGTTGGATGCCCCTGCAGGGTAATCTTGATTCTTCAAAAAGCACTTGATGTCGTGATACCAGGGCTTATCATCAACTACAAGTTCAGCAGCAAACACATACACAGCCCTATCAAGGCGCATAACATCGATCCTGGGAACATGGTTCCATTGAGTCACCTCGATCATGGAGGATAGAGTAGCAAGAGCATCTGCCATCTGGTTCTCATCACGAGATATATGATATAGCTTTACTGTTGTGAAGAAAGTCAACAGTCTTCTCGTGTAATCTTTGTAGGGGACCAAATTAGGCTGGAGAGTATTCCAATCACCATTCACTTCATTGATCACCAGAGATGAATCTCCGAAGATGTCCAGAGTCTTGATTCTCAAATCAATGGCTTGCTCAATACCCAAGATACAGGCCTCATACTCAGCTTCATTATTGGTTCACTCAAAAGTCAAACGAGAGGTGAAAAGCATGTGGGCGCCTCTCGGAGTGGTAATGACAACACCAATTCCACTTCCTTTGGAATTGACGGCCCCATCAAACATTAAAGTCCACTTTTCATCTGGATCAGGTCCCTCCTCAACAACTGGCTCTTCACAGTCTTTCATCTTGAGGAACATGATGTCTTCATCTGGAAAATCAAAAGTCATCGGCTCATAATCATCAATCGGCTGCTGAGCAAGATAGTCTGACAGAATACTCCCTTTGATGGCTTTCTGGGATGTATACTGGATGCCGTACTCTGTCAGTACTATTTGCCAACGAGCAACCCTTCGGGTGAGACCTGGCTTCTCGAATATATACTTGACTGGATCCATTTTGGAGATCAGTAACTTTGTGTGAGTCAGCATGTATTGTCTCAATCTCTTAGCAGCCCATGCAAGTGCACAACATGTCTTTTCAAGCAATGAGTATCTCGACTCGCAATATGTGAATTTTTTACTCAGGTAGTAGATGACATGCTCTTTCCTACCTATCTCGTCGTGTTGACCGAGAACACAACCCATGGAATTATCAAGTACTGTCAAATACATAATCACCGGTCTCCCTGGGACTGGAGGAATAAGGATAGGAGGATTCTGCAAATACTCTTTTATTTTTTCGAAAGCCCTTTGGCAATCATCATTCCACCTGATAGCCTGATCTTTTCTCAACAAATTGAATATTGGCTCACACATGGCTGTTAGGTGAGAGATGAACCTTGAAATGTAGTTCCACCTTCCTAAGAAACCACTGACTTGTTTCTCTGTTCTTGGCTCAGGCATTTCTTGTATCGCTTTCACCTTGGCAGGATCCACCTCAATCCCTTTTTCACTAACAATAAAACCCAACAATTTTCCAGATATCACCCCGAAAGTACACTTGTTCGGATTAAGCCTCAGCTTGAATTTCCTCAAACGCTCAAACAGTTTCTGCAAATTCACCAAATGTTCTTCTTCTGTCTGAGATTTGGAAATCATTTCATCAACATAAACCTCCATTTCATGATGAATCATATCATGGAAAAGAGTTACCATAGCTCGTTGATATGTTGCCCCTGCATTTTTCAGACCAAACGACATCACCTTGTAGCAGAAGGTGCCCCATGGGGTTATGAAAGTTGTCTTCTCCATGTCTTCTGATGCAATCATAATTTGATTATAGCCATAAAAGCCATCCATGAAGGAGAATACCGAGAACTGAGTCGTGTTATCCACCAGAACGTCGATGTGAGGTAATGGGAAATCATCTTTAGGACTAGCTCTGTTCAGATCCTGGTAGTCAACACACATCCGTACCTTTTCATCCTTCTTAGGTACTGGAACGATGTTTGCAACCCATGGCGGATAATTTGAAACTGCTAGAAACCGTGCATCCAACTGTTTTTGCACTTCTTCCTTTATCTTGACAGCCATCTCTGGTCTTGTTCTTCTGAGCTTCTGCTTGACCGGGGGACAATCCTCTTTGAGAGGCAAACGGTGTACCACAATGTCTGTGTCAAGCCCTGGCATGTTCTGATAAGACCAAGCAAAGATGTCAACATACTCTTGCAGCAATTCAATCATCCCCTTCTTCACATTGTCTTCCAAAGCAGCCCCTATCTTGATCTCTCTCTTGACATCCTCGGTGCCGAGATTAATAACTTCAATAGACTCTTGATGCGGTTGAATGACCCTTTCCTCCTGTTTTAACAACCTGGCAAGTTCTTCAGGGAGTTCACAGTCTTCATCACCCTCTTCTTCAGCTTGAAAGATTGGATTTTCAAAGTCGAAGCGAGCCATAGCAGAACTGTTATCAATAGGATCCGGTGACATGCATCTGCATGAGTGATGGTATGTGCTTATGAGTGTGAACAAGAAGTGAAAACTAAACAAAACATTGCCAAATGTATTTTTTTTATTTTTGATTTTGGAAAACTGCAAAAGCAGAAAGACAATGAACAAAGTATTTGAATGCAAAAAGACGTCCTTTATTTATGATAAAAAAATGCAGGTATCCACATAGATGAGCCATACAATGAGTCATTACACCCTGGGCGGAACGTAAGACTTGGACATGCACAAATAAACAAAGAAAATTACTCTTCAAGAAGAGTGACTTGGATAATCCCTTCAGAAGACCAGTTGCGGAGGACTTCAACCGGGACCCTTGGTCGCACCCAATTGTCAATGTCGCAATCACTACCCCCATCTTCTTCGTTGATCGCAGAGATGTGGCCGTACTGAATGATTCCAGTGCTGGAGAAAGTAATCGGCCCCTGACGAGTCTGAGGCGTTGAAGTTGTAGAAGTCAATGCTGGCTGATACCCAATCCCAAACTTGTCTTCCTTTATCGGTAAATCCAACAGACTTCCCCAACCGGGAGCATCACCTGAATTTACCAAGGCTTGTGCCTGCTTGAAGGATAAAATAGAGGCACCTGCTTCAACCTCTTCCACTAGAGCTGCATCCTTGACTTGAACTGCCTCAAAGGCCTGACACAGGGTCTCATGAATCTCACCTTCTACCTCTACATACTTGAATGTAGACAGGTGACTGACCAGAATATCCTCCTCACCACAGAGAGTGATAATTCTTCCGTTGACCGGGAACTTGATCTTCTGATGCAAGGTCGAGGAGACTGCCCCGGCATTGTGGATCCAAGGACGACCCAGCAAGCAGCTATACGAAGGACTGATATCCATCACATAGAAAACGGTGTTGAAGGTTTGTGATCCAATCTGAATTGGCAATTCTACCTCTCCGAACACCAACCTCTTAGAACCATCGAAGGCTCTTACCACAAGATCGGAAGGATTCAAGATCAAACCTTCTACATCTAACCTTGACAGGGCTCTCTTGGGTAGCACATTGAGAGAGGAACCTGTATCCACCAGAACATGGGATAGCACAGTGTCTTTACACTCCATCGAAATGTGCAAAGCCTTGTTATGATTCGGTCCAGCTGGCGTCAAGTCAGAATCAGTAAAACCCAACCCGTTGCTTGCATGAACTTTTGCAACGATCCCATCTAGTTGGTTCACTGAGATCTCCTGAGGCACATATGCAGCATTAAGGACCTTCAGGAGTGCCTCCCTATGTGCCTCCGAACACAGCAGGAGTGAGAGAATAGATATCTTAGACGGCGTCTGAATCAACTGATCAACTACCTTGTAGTCGCTTTTCTTTATGATTCTCAATAGCTCGTCCACATCCTTTGCAAAAGCAGGCTCAGAGCCAGCCTGTGGTGCAGAGGTACCCTCATTCACAACTTGCTTGCCTTTGGCCTTCGCCGCGGCGTCAGCACTATCAGGTTGTGTAACAGGTGGTGAGAACAGCCTACCACTCCTGGTGAATCGCCCGATTCCACCAACATTGTCCACTGCGGGATCTTTTATTTCGACTTCAGGTTCAAACTTCTGATCCTGCACCTCCTCTATTTTTAGTGGCTGCTCCACTCTATGATCGTGCGTGTACACACTCCCCCCGTAATGCCAAGGAATGGCCCTTTCGCTGGTGAAAGGTAAAGGATCAGGGGTCATGATGGTCATAGTGGATTGACACGGTCGCACTGGTGGTACCGGTTGCACTACTGGCTCACTGATCTGAGCGGTCGGGTAGAAAATTGTGATAGTGGCGACGTCACAGTCATACTCAGAAATCTCATTTATTGAAGTACAAACATCCGAAACATCGGAATCGAGTTCAACAAGTACATCAGAATCAACCAGAATGTTTGGAATATCAGCAACAACATCAGAAAAATTGATTACATCATTGGGAATTACAAAATCAGCAGGAACAACATTTGTAAGTTCTTCAGCATCTTCAGGAAAGAGAGGATCAATACCAGCATTCTCAAACACCTCTTCAACAACCCCTTCAACACACCTTTGGGAAGATATGTCTTCAACTTGAAGGACACCATTGTCAAGCAAGGCCTGGATACCCTGCTGCAGCTTCACACAACCCCCACTCTATGCAATACAACCCAAACAACCGCTCCCGCAACCGGGGAAAACATCTGCCTTCAGCAAGTAGTCTTTAATTTCCAACAGCGGTGTCTTCAACTTCAACACATCCTTAACGGATTTGGCTTCTCCTTCGACCATGCTATCATTTTCCCCACCATGCTGCGGCATAGGATTGTTGACAACATTAGGAGTCGGCGCAAAGTTAATGGCCTTTGAATCAATGAGGTCCTGAACTACGTGCTTAAAAGCTTTGCAGTTCTCGATAGTGTGGGAAGGTGCCCTAGAGTGGAACTCACACCTAGCATTGGCGTCATAACCCACTGGAAGCCTGCCAATAGGAGGAGCCAAAGTGCGTAACTGCACAAGTTGCAACTGCTGAAGGTTGGGAAGCAATTGGGCGTACGACATCGGAAGAGTGTCAAAACACCTATCCATCATCCTCTGTCTCTGTTGATAAGTAGGTGTGTTACCCTGTTGTTGTTGGTATTGATTTTGTTGACGTTGAGGTTGTTGTTGTTGCACTAGTGCTGCAGATGGAATGGTCACAGCTGCAACATAAGGTTGTTGATGGTAATTCTGAAAACTGCTCTTTCGGTTACCTCTACTCTGATAAGAAGATATGGCATTTGCATCCCCTTCTCTCCTCTTCTGTCCTCCTAAGAACGACTTCTTTGACCCCGAAGCTGATCCAACCCCGTTTTGGATCTTACACGTCTTCATGTAGTTCTCCATCCTCTCACCGGTAGAGACCACATCAGCAAAATTCGAGGCGTTGCAACCCACCAGACGCTCCAAATAAGATCCAGGAAGTGTGTTCATAAACATGTTGGCCATCTCTTTTTCCAACATCGGAGGTTGAACACGGGAAGCCATCTCTCTCCAGCGTTGAGCATATTCTTTGAAGCATTCATTGCTCTTGAGAGACAGATTCTGGAGTTGAGTTCTGTCAGGTGCCATATCCGCATTGTACTGATATTGCTTCACAAAGGCCTCGGCCAAGTCTCTCCAGCAGTGAATATGGGCTCTGTCCAGCCTCATATACCACTCCAAGGATGCTCCAGCTAGGCTGTCCTGGAAGAAGTACATGAGCAGCTTCTCATCATCAAAATACGCAACCATCTTGCAGAAGTAAGCTTCCACATGAGTCTTCGGGCAAGAGTTGCCATTGTATTTATCGAAAACTGGGACTCTGAACTTTGGTGGAACTCTCACACCTGGGACCAGCCCCAAGTCAGCAACATCCACACCAAGAGCATTCTGCCCTTCCACAGCTTTCAACCTCTCTTCCAGTCTCCGAAACATAGGGTCTATAACATGGCCCATGCCAAAGTCCTCCTGAAGCAGGGGGAATTGATCCTCCTGATCATCATGGACGGGTTGTTGATCAAGGTTGACATGTGGAATCGGGATAGGCCCTGGTCCATTGGGTCCATTAGCCTCTCCAGCTGGAGGATCAGCCACAACCTCCGGTTGAGTAGTAAGGGGATCCCTCTGTACCAACAATCTAAGCTCCTGCTGTCCCTGAGCCACTCCTTGGACCACTTCCATGAACTGATTCTTGTGAATCCTCATCTCAGCGAGCTCTGCTTGTAGACCTTCCATTGCTCTTTGTTGATTTCTTCGGGTACCGTATCGGTGAATGCCTGAGTCAGCTATCCTGCTAGTGGAACACCAAACAAACTGAGAACACTACGGCGGTACCTGTTATGCAAGACCTGCTAATGAATATGCAAATGCAATGACATGTTTATCAATTCCAAAGGGTATTCTACCCCTTGATTCAAGTATCTCAATAGATGAACAGTGTAAGGAAACCCCGACTAGAATCAAGAAGAAGATATAAACCCCTGAGAATAGATAAACATGTGTTAAATGATATGAATGCAAAATGATGTGATGCAATGCAGTGGCATGAGAATCAGGATTGTTGTATCTGCTTGAACAACTGTCAGGTTGCACTGTCCGAAGAGAAACCCACTGAGGAATATATAAGAGATCAAAGTTCTGCTCCAGAAAATCGGGTTGGTTGAAGGTTAAGGTATCCTGAATTTAGCCCGCCCCTCACTGGTAGGTTCTAAGAACAGAAGTTCGTCAGCTTCTAGCCATTCAGTCGAATAATACGTTTACCATTGAAGGTTTGGCATTATCACGAGACAAAAGACCTCCACTGACTCCCCTCAACAGGACATCCTAAAAGCAAGTTCCCAGCCTCGGGGTCCTCGGATTGAGCAGCGAGAATGCGCCCACCAGAGCTAACATAACCACGTCTCGGAGGAGAGGCCTCGACTGAGTCCTCGGGAAATGGTCACCAGAGTCGATGATTTCTGAAGGAACATCTGCCGTTATGGAACACCCATAGGACAAAATATATCCAAAAGAAACCTCATCTGGGTGTGGGTCTTCATGACTGACTTAACGTAGAAACATGCTATGCAAGCCTCATGACTATCCACTTTAAAACCTGTGTGTACGCTCAAGCCTGAGTAGTGGGCTTATCTCTCATAGAACAACCCATCCCAATAAACAATCAACCCCACAGAGCCAACATATACAATAATGATATGTACACAATGCAATAAGATAAAGCACATAAATGCTAAAAGTAAAAAACTGTACAAAAGAATAAACACCCAACAAACAAGAAACTACAAAAGCTAAGAGGGACTCGCATAGGGAAACCAGGGTCCCCAGAAGAGTCGCCAGCTGTCGCAACACAAAATGCGAAAAAAACAACCGGCGAAAAAAGAAGAAACAGAAGAGTCGCCACCGTTCGTTATTTATCCCAAAGGAGGGAAAGGAAACAATCGAAGGAAACCTGAAGAGAAGGAAAAGATAAGGTCTCGCAACCAAATCTAGGGTTCGGGAGTCGATTATG
Source organism: Lathyrus oleraceus (assembly GCF_024323335.1). Lineage (NCBI taxonomy): Eukaryota > Viridiplantae > Streptophyta > Magnoliopsida > Fabales > Fabaceae > Lathyrus > Lathyrus oleraceus. Next base: position 193,986,148 of record NC_066580.1, on the reverse strand, counting down.
CGAAGGGAAGGTATTAGCACCCCTGCGCATCCGTAGTACTCTACGGGATCCACTCTTGTTGCTATAGTCTAAAGGGTGTAGGTATATCTAAGGTACTATTTACTAAAAGGAAAGGTTAAAAGAAAATGACTCGCACAAATGTTGTATCCACTGCATACGTATCTCATATGAGTATGAGAATCAGAGTCGTCGTAGCTCGGCTACCTATGGGTTAAAGAGAAGTGTTCTCGGTAAGACATCACGTCTTATGCCTACGTATCTCATCTAGAATGAGAATCAAAGCAAAACATGTTCAACCTAACTATAGGAACAAGGGTCTCCGTTGCAACTAGGGCAAGAGAAAGGGAAGGTCTCAATCGCAACAAGGGCGAGAGAAAAGAATCACAACAAGGGCGAAAGCAAACAAGGATTAATTGTTAGTCGTCGGTCAGAAAACTCCGTAAGACATCGCATCTCGTGCCTACGTATCTCATCTGAACATGAGAATCAGAGTTGTCGTAGTTAGCCTAACTAGGGGTTAAGGATAGCCATCTGAACATGGACTTACAAAGGAAGACACCAGCTGTGTCAAAGGAAAGTGGGCAATGTGTTCAACGTCCTAGCAGTAGGTGTCGCAACTCGCTGAATCGAGTCTTAGGCAGTTACCTCTTTGCAATAGAACGGACTGACATGCCACAAGATCAGAGATGCACGGAAGGTCTAAAAGTGGGGAAGCTCTGCCCTAGAGTTGTCATGCAATGTGGACCTATGAGTTAGGATTTACAGAGGGGATCATCTACCTAATGTTAACATGCAAAGAATAAGGGAATTCTACCTATGTTATCATACAAAGGGTTCTACCTAATGGGTGCTACCTAAACGGAACAAGAGTCGACGGATGGAGCAAGGAAATGAGTCACGGATAAGGGTAGATGGCGATACCAGAAGCAATCAACTTACAGGTAGATGGCGATGCATGAAGCAATCGACTTACAAGAGAAATGGTGATGCCTGAGGCAATTGACTTACAAGAGGATGGATGAATACGTGTTGGTTCTGCTAAGTTTTGAAAATGATTCCTCGACGTTGGATCGAGCTTTTGATCTTGTTTTGAAATGATTATCGGATGTTCGTTTTAATTCTTTTATTAACAGATGAATAAAGAATGAAAGAATAAACATTATACACTTCATGGGAGAGGGGTACATTTGTTATGAATGGGGATGGATCATGGCAAACAACAATAAGAATATATGCCTCATACATCATACAAGTAGGCAGCAGTTATCAATCAAAACAGATAAATAAACAGGTATATAATCCAATCCAAGAATCATAGTATGATATAATGGGGCATTAAACAATGCATGAGAGGTATGACCATGTTAAAGAATCAAACAATAGAAAGCATGAATGAAAGAAACAAATGCAACAGATAACAGATGAATCAGACAGATGAAATGATGCACAAAGAGTTCACTGAAATAATTTAATCAGGAATGAGGTGAGGATCAAATAAAATCAATATGAAAGGTCTCTAATACATGGCATATGAGATGAACAAGGGAGGATCAAAAGATCTCTTCAATTGCCATAAGCAATCCCTAAGTCAAACATCGATCATAGAAAAGTCAACTAAAAATTCAAGCCATCTTAAACAATATCACATAAATAGAAAATTAATCAAGAAAATTATGAAAAACTAAACCAAGTAAGGTGGGGTCAGGACATCATCATTCCTCAAAAAGATTTTAAAAATAATGAAAATTGGTCCATAAATTAATTGAAACAATATAAAGGTCAAAACAAAAGTCAATCCACAAGACTAGGTTAAAAATAAATCCAAAATAAATTGAAAATGGGAAATAAAATTCCAAGAAAAGGTCAGGTTGACCATGAGACAGTGATCGACCTTCATCCCAAAAATCAAAAGCTAAAAATAATTTTAAGTTAGGGAAATAAAATCAATAAAAAAATGTATGTTAAAATGGACCATTTAGAATAAATAATTAAAATAAAATACTAATATTAAATAAATATAAAAATAAAAATTAAATAAAATTAAATAAGACATTAAGAAATATAGAAAATATTTTTTTGGGATTTTTATGAATAAAGAAATTATTTTTAAAGAATTAAAATCAAAACAAAAAAATAATGGAAATGAAAATAGGATGGATTAATAGTGATGGGCCAGGCGTGTGGGGTGTCAACAGCAAACTGCGCAAGGCCCAGTCCAAAATCATTTATATTAGCACGTGACACACATAAAATGGACATTTTATTAAAAAAAATCATGTAACATGGCATCAATTGGGCAAGGTCACTTTAAACACTAAAAGACAAAAAAACAATGGATGGCCAGGATTAGAAGATGCATCATGGATCTAACAGTTCGTGATCATCTTCTTCCACAAAACTTGGAACCCTAGCCATGCATGCAGCCACACGAAAAATGCAGTGGTTTTTTCCAATTTTCCACTCAAGAATGCAAGCTCTATACTGCACCAAATGCCACGAAATAAAAACCAAAATTCAAGTATAAAATATGTAGATCATCATGGTAACTTGTTTTTGTAAAAATAACGGCTTAATCATGGAGAAAAGTTTACCACAAGAGGTCAACATGGACACGGCATAATGGAAAATCACAACACCAATCCATAACATCAAGAACACAAGCATAAAACAGTAGTGATAATAATGATGAGCATGGCAAGCAAGCATAAGAATGAAGAAAACAATGGCCATGGAAGAGATGATTACCTAGTGGAATGGTGTTTCCTTTGTGCCTCACTTCAAGGGCTTGATGAGGAGAAGAGATTTGGCTTGTGATGCTTGCCGCGAAATTCCAATGCCTCCTCTAGGGTTAGGGTTTCAGCTTCTTAAATAGGGTGGATTAGGTGTTCTCATGGGCTTTTTAATAAGTGATTTATCCATAATCCGAAATAATTCCAAGTGAGGTGTGAAATATTGTTATTTTAGGCAAGACTTAAGTGAATAAAATATTGTTGCATGGCCCAAATTGAGGTAAAAACATGATTTGGTTTGTGTAGCATAACTTGGCAAGCAAGAAATTTATTCCAAGGTAGTGACTTTATGGCCATGTATCTTGATGAGCAAGCAACCAAATGATGAGATAATGCAACAGTAGAAAGATCTCATGGAGCTTAGCAACTTTCATGTTGATCACAAGTTGAAATGGTGAATGGAAGAAGGTGAAAAATGGCCCCAAAGTCATGTCATCACAACTGCAAAACTGATTGGGCCAGTTTGGCCTAAATGTTGCCTAGAAAATCAAGTTATGATGCCCACTTTAGGTGAATGTATCTCTCAAATTATGAATCCAAATGAGATGATTCCAAAAGGATGTCAAATAGGACATGGAAAGGTACAATTGTTGTGAAGAAAATAGTTTCAAATAATGACTTGAAGTGCAAGAAATCTAACTAAGAAGTCTTGACAAACTTTAAAGATCTTTGGACTTAGAAAAATTTCTAAGTGTCCTAAAAATATGTCTCACTTTGACTAAGCATAACTTTCTCAATCCTGATCCAAATGGAGCAAACTTTATATCTCTAAAAATCTTGGAACAAGAGGAACAACTTTCATGTTGGAAAAGTTTCAAATGAAGCTTTTATCTTGATGGAAAATGGGCTTAAAGTGAGTGTAACAATCATGAAAACTTGCCCTAAATGGAAACTCAACCATTTCCAAATTAACTAACTTTTCCAATTCCTGATTAAATGATGAATCCATGATCCAACCTTGATAAAATTTTACATGTAGGATCCCCCAGGCATGGATTTTGAGATTCCACTCTCAAAATTTTAGGAGTTCACTTTTTTGGCCCCACAGTTGACTTTTCCCAAACTGTCTGATTCCCGATTCCAATGATCAATTAAAGTACTTTTGGCTCAAATAAAAAGATGAATTTTTGTACGTAGACCCTTGTGGACATATGGAGGGCCATGTAAAAGAGTTTCACCCAAAGGATCAAAAATAAACTGATTTTATACCAAACCCTAGTTTTAGGGCAAAATTGATCAGGAACTGATTGCACTGCTTGCCAATGGATCTTTCTGAGATAATTGTGAATCTTCATAGGCCAAGATGCCTCTCCAATCATGACATGGATAAGCTCCTCTACTTCTAACCAAACATTTCATGTTGCAAGTAGCCATGAAACCCTAATTTCCAAATTAAATCGAGATGAGCACTCTGATAGCTCTGAATCCTTCACTGACGAACTGAGGAACATAATAGGACACATGGAGTCCCCTGAGACCCTTGAGACTTGTATACTTAGAGAATGGAGTCCAATTCTCAATCTTGCTTTGTGTGGCCTCCTTCTGTTAAGGAGTGATCAATCAAAAACCTGATCCCCAAGTCACTAATGCAGTATGCAATGAGTATGACCTAGTATGATGCTAATGAAGTGTGAAACATAATCCCATGCTTCCAGGAAAAAGTGAAGGGTAAATTTTGGGGTATTACATATTGTCAAGCAAACAACAAAGCCATAACCATCCAAGCAATTAATAAGAAAACCCAATGGTATCAAATAAATATAACCAATCATCCAAGCTAGCACTCCAAAGTAAGAAATCTTCAATGTCTTTTATGTGTATCAGATAAAAAATCCCTTGAAGCATACTCAAAGATAAAACATAAAATAATAACAATAAGATCAAAATAACAACATAGACAAAGAGAAAGAGTGTATTAGATAAACCCAAGGGAGTCTCTCAAGCTTCTGTCAGATGAATGACATTGGCCATGTTTTAGTCTCAAATTAGTGGAATTGTCCAAGTTTTCCTTCCATAACTCATGGATGTTGCCTACTCTAAGTCGTTAGGTCCAAATCAAGTCACAGACAAAGATGGGTTCGTAACCCCCCCAAAGGTTACCTTTTATTAGTATTTAAGCAAGTGTTAGGAACCATTTTAGAGGGGGGCATTTTTAGCATTTGCAGTAGGAAGTACACTTGAAGTACCAAAGCGTTTACGAGAAAAGATTAATCTCCCTACAAAAAATGTACCTTTTCCTCCTTTTACATTCGTAAATCATTTTAACTTACCATATTTCCTTTACTTCATTGCTTTACTTTCAATACATTTTCGCTTATCATTAATTTCCACTACCCTTCTAACTCATCAAGAGTTATACTTATTCCCTTTTAATATCTCAAAAATGTTGGTCACCAAAACACCATACGCTCAAACACTAAATCCAGGACTTTGTAGCTGGTCCTGCAAGTAACCCTCTCATAGGAAGGCTAGAGATTGTTGATGAAACAACAAATTGGCACGCCCGGTGTGACTTTGACAGTGTTAGGTGTATGCGATTGCGCAGTGGAAAAATGACGTCTCCTCGGCTACACAAAGAAACCTCTTCGGAGGGAGACACAACAATGTCCCGTGCATCCGATGTTTTCTCTAGTGTGGTGTTGGCGATTTCGACAGTGTTTGTAGGTCCAATTCGGCCACAGACTCCGACACCAATAACAGTGGGAACTTCTGGGAAATATATGTCCAATTTTACAGTCACCATGCACATGACATTGGGAATGTCGACTGAGTTTATGGCGAATATGCATCACCTTGGTTCGACGTACAACGACACCTCATCATTGCCATTCCCTTGCTACCAGGGGTTTGGATCTTTGGGAACCCCATTTGGTCAACCCCCAGGTTTCGGACTGACGTCTCAGTCAGTCCCAACTTTTACGTCAAGTTCTGTCGTCGTTATCAGACAACAGATGGACGAGAGTAATCACGAAATGGTACACATGTTAGCTCAGCAATTGGGTACCATCTTGAGGCCTTTGATCCAAGATTCGACGCAAAGTTACCAGCAATTGGAAAGCCAAATGACAATGATATGGGACTTTTTGGGATCCCTGAGAGCTCCGGCCCGTCGGAATCCTACGCCTCCTCCTCTACCAGAAACACCAGTCCGACAATAGGTAATGACAGAAGATACTGTCGAACAAGAATATCAGGAATTCGAACAGATCCCAAGGGTGGCACAAAGGCTCCCCGTGGTCAGGCAATTGGTCAGGCAGATTTGACACGAGGCAGCCGTTGGGGAACAAAACCTAGAGGCTATCATCGAACGGATCATAGTACAAAACAGAATGAGTCCCTGCTTATAGCGACCGACTTACTCTTCACCCTTGCCAGATTTTGTCTTACAGACAGAATTGCCTAGGGGGTGGAAAGTCCCGAAATTTACCAAGTTCGCTGGGGATACTGAGGATTCCAGCATCGAACACGTGGCCAAGTATCAAACTAAGGTCGGAGACATAGCGAACAATGAGGATTTGAAGTTAAAATACTTCCCAAGTTCTCTTATAAAGAATGCATTTACATGGTTCACAATGCTACCTCCACAGTCGATCCAAACATGGACACAGTTGGAGAGATTGTTCCATGAACAATTTTACATGGGGCAATCAAATATTAGCCTCAAAGAACTAGCTAACGTTAAACGGAAGGTTGCTGAGTCAGTTGATCAGTACCTAAATATGTTTAGACTGTTGAAAGCGCGATGCTTTACTAAAGTCCTTGAGCACGAGTTATTCAAGATGGCGGCTAGGGGTTTGGATTATTTTATAATAAAAAAGCTGGATACTCAGTATCTTAGAGATATGGCTCAATTGGCTGACAGAGTTTGACGCATCGACCGCCTGAAAGCTGAGAAGTCCAAGACGGGTCGATATCATAAGAAAGAAAAAATATCCTATATCGCAGTCGAAGATTGTTCTTCCGACGATGAATATATAATTGACAGAAGCGAGGTCAACGTGGAAAAACTTAAGATTGGGATTCTATAAATTTCATAATTTCCTTGGTCACAAAACTCACCAATGTGTTCTTTTTAGGGATCTGGTGCAAAAAGAAATGAAGGAAGGAAGGCTCCAGTTTGGCTAAAGGCCAAAGATGCAGGTGGACTCTGACCCTCTGAAGGTGGAAGAAGCTTTATATGTGGAGCCTCTCGAATGCATGATGTTTGAGACTACTAATGGTCTCATAGAGGTTCTCGAAGCAACTTCCCTAGCTGAATATTCTAACGTTCTAATGGTCGAAACTACTGAGAGTTTCGGAAATAAGACCAAAAAGAAATTCGAGTCGGCCTATCCCCAACTAGGAAAAAATTTATCAGAATTCCAATAGAAGTGAAAAGAGAACTGGTCAAAGGCTCTGCTATGCCCAAAGTGCAGTGCGGTGTTCAACGAGAAAACTGCGGAGAAGTCGGAGACTGATAACAAGGATGTGAAAGAAGAAAAACTTGTTGTCCCACGATTTATGTTCGACAAACATGAAGCACCTCGACGAAACGAAGAGTATAGAAGGAAGTTTCAGCGTCCCCGACCAAAGACCTTCATTCCGCCGACTAGTGTTCCACAGGAAAAGTGAATAGAATCTGTCAACCAGAAAGGGGGAAGAAAACCAAAATGGAGAGTGTTAGAGAAGGAAACATCATCTCCATAGAAGAAAAGGGGTTACATGGTGTCTCCTAATTATAAAGGAAAGAATCTGATGACTAGGACACAATGGAGACGCTACCAGCGAAACAAAATAGCTGGGAGGAACGTCACCACTCCATATTTGAAACCCCCAGAGACCTCTAGACCAAAGAGACAGATACCAATGGTCTTAGGACTTGGACAAGAAAAAATGGTGGCCAGCCAGACAATGGCCATGACTGTCGACTCAACGGGGAAGAAAGCAGTGATAGCCTCCCAAAGTGTGAAGGGTTCGTCCGAAGTCGAACAACAGCCATGAGACGGGGGAAAACCAAAGGAAGAAGAACCTGAGTACTACCCCCAACCAGAGGAAGGAGAACCTGAATACTCCCCCCATTCGGACGAGGAGTTCGACGAATACATGTACGATGAAAACAATGATGACATTTATGGTGACGACTTCGTTGTCAACTGTGGCATTGTATTGATATTTCCAGTTGATTACTACATGGTATCTGAAGTCTCTAAAGTAGAGGGAGATTTTATTCTAAGTGAGACGGATGCAGGGAAACCTCTATGCTAATATGTCATGAATATCGGCATGGTGGAAGAACAGAAAGCCATGTTTGAAACACCCAGCCTAGGGATGATGTATAATCTAAAGCCATTGTTCATCAGGGTGAAGGTCGATGGAATTGCGGTGAATAAGGTTTTTATCGACGAAGGTGCTACAGTCAATATGATGCCCTATACTCTATTTAAGAAAATGGGAAAGGGTGACAAAGATCTTCGACAACACAACATGGTCCTATCAAACTATGAAGGGGAGACCAGCAATATAATGGGGGTTGTCCAGGTCGATCTCGTTGTAGGAATAACAACACACTCCATATTGTTCATGGTAATAGACTCCAAAGCTAATTTCAATCTACTCGTGGGGAGAGAATGGATCCATGGGATAGGGGTGGTACCTTTGTGGGTTCACCAGCGACTTACAATCTGGGGAAAAGACGGCATCTTGGAAAACATTGAGGATGACCAAAGTTATTATGGGATTGACGACAGGGGTTCCAAGAGGTCTTTTGACCAAAACTTGGCGAATATAGCACCACGATGACGAGTCGGGCTCCTATACTACCATCAAAATTGGTCGAGTTCTGAATTTAGACATTGATCATGGTTTCATATGGGATTACAAGGAAGACATAGGATCAGATACGGAAATTCCACCTACGGGGTAGCCTGCAGTCGACGAAGATGACTGCTGAGTCGGAGAGTTTGGCTCAAACTTCAACCTATTTGGCTGAAAATAAGAGAAAGTCAATTCTGGAAATGGAGAAGCTTCAGGATTTGGCCTGTGTGGTCAAAGGTCTAGAAAATGGTCGCCAAGACCAAACAACAGCTTCAGAAATCCGGTGGCTTAATTGTATTTATGATAACGAGCCTTTGGTGTTCGAAAATAACCCATTAGATGAATCCTAGAAGATGCAAGCACAAGATCCCCTCGAAGAGATCAATCTGGGAGATGGGATCACAAAAAGACCAACCCATATAAGCACTAAGGTAGGGTCATAAATGAGGGAGGAATTGGTTGAAGTATTGATTGAATACATGGACTATTTTTCTTCGGGTTATAACTAAATGTAGGGTTTGAACAGAAGCGTGGTGGAGCATCGACTGCCTATCCAACCTGGGAAAAATCCAGTGAAGTAACACCCTCGATGATTTGCTCCAGATGTCACCTCGTAACTTAAGCATGATATCGAAAGACTCCTCAAAAGTCGTTTCATCACAACTGCGAGGTACGTCGAAATGGTTGGCCAATATAGTGCTCGTCATCAAGAAAAATGGAACTCTTAGAATCTGTATAGATTTTAGAGATCTGAATAACGCCACACCGAAGGATGAATACTCGATGCCAGTGGCAGAAATGCTGGTCGATTTGGCCGCATGTTTTGAATACCTGAGCATGCTTGATGGTTACTCTGGTTACAATCAAATTCTTATAGCTGAAAAGGATGTCCCCAAGACAATGTTTCGATGCCCTAGATCCATAGGGACGTACGAATGGGTCGTGATTCCGTTTGGTTTAAAAAATACAGGAGCAACCTATCAAAGGGCTATGAATGCCATGTTTCATGACTTCATTGAAAAAATTATGCAGGTGTATATTGACGAAATCGTGATAAAATCGTCATCACAAGGAGTTCACCTGGAACACCTTCGACGTTCATTTGATAAAATAAGGAAATATGGATTGAAAATGAATCCATTGAAGTGTGCTTTTGGTGTGCACGCAGGAGACTTCCTGGGGTTTGTGGTACACAAACGAGGCATCGAGATCAATCAAAACAAAATAAAAGTGATCTTAGACCTCAAAGGCCCATCGACAAAGAAGCAGCTCCAGTCTTTATTGGGGAAAATCAACTTCTTAAGAAGGTTCATATCGAATCTAAGTGGTAAAACAAAGGTGTTTTTGCCACTACTCAAAATTAACAAGGAAAGTGATTTTTACTAGGGCCTAGAGCAACAAGAGGCTTTCGACACAATCAAGGAGTACCTTACCAAGCCTCTTATTTTGTTACCTCCTAGTAGGAAGAAAAATATGAGTTTATATATTGCTAATCGGATACCACTATAGGAAGTATGTTAGCCCAAGAGGATATTAGTGGTTTCGAAAGACCCATATATTACCTCAGTAGAATGTTAATAGTTGTTGAAACTAGGTACATTCTCATAGAGAAATTATGATGTGCTTGTACTTTGCTTGTATGAATTTAAAGCAATATATAAAACCAGTTGATGTTTATGTTTCGTCTCATTACGATATTATTAAAAATATGTTGTCCAAACCTATTTTGCATAGCCTAATTAGTAAATGGGAACTAGCTTTAACAGAGTTTTCTTTGACATTTAAACCTTTAAAGGCCATGAAAGGCCAGATTGTGGCAGATTTTAAAATGAATCATGCCATGGTCAAATCATCTCTACATATGATTGACACAAAACCATGGCGTTTATATTTTGATGCATCGAGCCACAAGGACGGAACAGGAGTCGAGGTATTAATATTATCCCCATAGGACGGCCCGATGAGATTTAAGTGCAAGATCAGCAAAAATTGTTCCCACAATGAAGCTGAGTACGAGGCCCTAATACTTGGTCTTCGACTTTTGAAAGGGTTGGGAGTCTGATGAAACGAATTAAAGGGAGACTCAGAATTGGTAATCAAGAAAGTCACACGCGAGTACAAGTGCATCAAGGTAAATTTATTGAAGTGCTTTGTGACGGCAACACGACTGTTGGAACAATTTGAGGTTGCGGACATAAAACATGTACCGAGAAACGAAAACCAATAAGCCAACGAGTTGTCCTAGATTGCTTCCGAGTATAAGATGTCTAAGTTGGAATTCCAAGATATGATTGAAGTTCGAGAAAAGATGGTGTCAGACGCACCACCTCTAATGAAAGATATCCTCGACAGGAACGATAATCGTGATGAAGGGGTCGACAAAGAATGTCATGAAGCCTGTGGATTCAAGATGTCCGGGGGATATGGAGTTTTCACTGTCAACAGTTAATCACCATCAGACTTGAGGAAACCAATTATGGAATATTTAGAGAATCCAGTTGGAGGCACTTATAGGAAAATCAAATACAGAGCTTTGAGCTATGTGTTGTTATGAAATGAATTGCTGAAGAAAACACTAGAAGGGGTATTACTTAAATGTATGGGAGATACTTAAGCATATTTCTCCATATATGAGGTGCATAGTGGAACCTGTGGCACGCACCAGGCAGGCCATAAGATGAAGTGATTGTTGTTTCGACAGGAAGTTCATTGGCCTAGTATGTTGAAAGATTGCATCAAGTTCGCCAAGGGATGCCAAGATGCCAGAGGCATGTAGCTGTTCAACATATGCCAGCGAGTGAGTTGCATGAGATCATCAAGCCATGGCCTTTTAGGGGGTGGGCATTCGACGTCATTGAAAAAATTTGACCCGCCTCGTCGAAGAAACAGAAGTTCATCCTGGTTGGGATAGATTACTTCACTAAGTGGATCAAAGTCGTCCCTCTGGTGAAGGTGGACCAGGAGACGGTGATTGAATTCATCCAAAAACATATTGTATATATATTCTGCATCCCAGAGACCATTACCAAATATCAAAGGTCGGTGTTTGTGGGATAAAGGATGCAAGATTTCGCTGGCAAAACAGGTTTCAGGTTGGTTACCTCTACGCATTACTACGCACAAGCAAATGGCCTATTCGAAGCGGCCAACAAAGTGATAATAATTTTAATTAAAAAACATGTTTCCAAAAAAAAATTGGCATAAGACTTTGGACCAGATCTTATGGGCCTGTCGAACGTCCCCAAAGGAAGCAACAAATTTGACATCTTTTCGACTAACACTTGGGCACGATGCCATATTGCCATTGGAGATCTGTTTACAATCCGTCAGAGTACAACGCCAGAATGACCTCCAGTCGGAACAATGTTGGGAAAGATTGGTTGTGGTGGAAATACTGGCATAGGAGAAAGAACACGTAGCCAGAGTATACAACAGGAAGGTAAGGGCAAAAACCTTTACGGCTGATAAATATGTTTGGAAAGTAATCTTACCTATGGATCGTCGAGATCGAACTCTGGGTAAATGGTCTCCAAACTGGGAGGGATCATTTCAAGTGATCCGAACATTTGCCAACAATGCTTATGAGATGAAAGAACTTGGTATGGATCAAAAGGTCTTGAGAGTAAACGGGAAATATTTAAAGAAATATAAACCTATGCTACAAGAGATAAAAAATGTAACAAATTTATTGATTCTTTAAAGTTGCCCTAAAGGCATTACAAAACATGGTCAACAGACCTTACAGGAGAAATAAAAACAAGAAAAAGAATCAAACAGGGAATCTAGACTTGAAGTCCTCAAAAGAGGTTATCTCATGAATAATCCTATTGTCTAGAGAAACCTTCTTTCCACGCAAGTATTTTATGTCGGCCTCAATCTTGAGGTCTCTTTCCCCATGGGATATCCCCTTCAGAACCTCACAATTGATAGTTTCTTGCACTGGAATTCCCTTATCTCCAAGGAAGCTTTTTGTGCTTCCACATCAGCAATCTTTCTATTGAGTTCAACTATCTGGGCTTGATAGTTGAAGATTTTCTAGTCGAAGGCTTGTCGCTGACGAAGGCATTCCTCCTTTTTGTTTTCAAATTCGTTGAGCTTTTGTTCACATGCCTCACTAGAGTCCCATTCAAGCTTTGCCTATTTAAGTTTCGTCTTGATATGAAGGTTAGCATTTTGTCGAAGGTTAAGGTCCTTGACAAATTGGATAAAGGCCTTAAACTCGACGAAATACTTGACCATTGAGGCTGGAAGATCATGAAGGGCAAGTGAGCCGAGGAACTTAAAAATGTGACGTGCAAGCTCTTCTTCTATTTCAAGAGCACTTAGAATGTCACTCTAGAAAAGTGATGCGTTTAGTTGCTAAAGGATGAAAACAACCTCAACATTTATCTCTAAGGGAGGAACAACGGTCGGAGATAGGAGTGGCGCATCAGTTGATAGATGGAGGATTTGTTGTAGCTTCCGAAGGGCCTCAGCAGGGTTCTTTTGTTTGATAATCCTGATTTCTCTCGAATTTAAAACACCGGTCGACTCACTTTTGTCAACAACGTTCGACGGATTGAGAGTTGGTGAAGAAACAGGACTTTAGGGAACCACTGGTGAGGCACTTTAAAACTCAGCTTGCCGCTGCGGACTCAGGACAACGTCGGCAGAAGGATGGTCGGTCTTATCTTTGACCACAGTTTCAACCTCAATTAGAGAGCCCACAGGTCCTTGAAAGATGTAAGTATTAGATCACATGACGAAGAGAAACCCATAGTCGGTGGAGATAAAGGTGGATGAATACCTGAAGATCCATAGGAGGTGGAGAAGAGGTGGGAGTCCTCTCTGAATCATGAGGAGTGAAAGATTCCTCGATATCATCTTGGATTGTCGGGGTCGGATCCGATGGAGTCTTCTTGGCCTGAGCTTTTTTCCGTTGCATAGGAGTATGGGGCATTTTGGGCGGTGCCTTCGACATGGAACAAATGTGCGAGTGCACACTCCCATCAGACTCCTCATTTTCCGCTACAAGTACTTCTTCAGGTACCTAAATCTTAAGATGGGTGAAAAGGTAATGGAAATTGATAAACTAAAAAACATTTTCATGATGTTGATATGTGATACCTATGAAGTGGGGGTCGAATGAGCCTTTTGCTTCTTCGAGGGCTTGGCTAGAGTCGACTCAGTAGAGGAGATGACCCTCTTTCGACCCTGATAACAGAAACTGTTAGCATTGTACATCCCCAAGAAAAGAGGAAATAAAATCACTGACATATACATTTTTGGGGGCTTCGTCGACTTGAGAAGTTTGGATTTTTCGGTCGGGAGCCTTAACGGATGGAGGCGGAGGCAGTATATCACTGACGAGGGTGGAGAGAGCGTCAACCATGTTCTGGAGAAATTGGTCACTTAGGAAAGAATGACTCTGGTAGGAATTCCACCATTGGTCGAAGTCAATTGTTGTCAAAAAAGATTGTTGGAATTTGAACATCGGAAGTTCATAACAGTGAGTGGATTTACAGAAGCGGAGACAGGCTTTGTCGTCATTAGCAGTTAATGATCGACCGGACCATACAATATCAGTTTCATGCAATACCAGAGGATTCAGAACCATCTGACTTAACCCAAACTAGCAAGCCACCAGATTTAGTTGATAGCTCATGAAACCGAACCCCTTTGACCCTAGCTCAGTTATGTAGGACAATAAGGTAGGAGTCAAAAAAGCTCTCCATATTGCATTCGATTGGGCTGCAATCTATGGAGAGCCACCTGAAAAAGGATCTTTAAACCATTTAGGGCCGAAGGTTCGGTCAGCAAATGGCGCCATACCAGGATCAAAATTACTCGCTTCGATGAACATATTTAAGTCCTTTATGAAGAGATGTATGTTAGGAGTCTCTTGGGAGTTCGTCAAATCCAACCTAGCTCCTTCGATCGGTTGATCTTCAATTAGCCTCACGATACGGTCCGACACGGGTTATCCCAGCTGATACTCAAAAGTAGCATTTAACCAATGTTGTAAAAGCCATAAAGGACCCGAGATTCAAGGCCTTGGGAGTGTTGGAGATAAATTCCAGTTTCAGGGTTGCTAGCCCCAGAGTTTGATATAACGAGGCTAGCAGCAGTTTACCTAAAGACACCTGTCGACCCTCATGAAGCTGGATCGCGATGGCAATATAGCTTTTTGCTATCTACAAAGAACCAAGACATGATACATAGTATGAAAGCCATAAAGTAAGGAAGGCTATATGTTCTTCATCAGACACTTTGACAGAGTCCTTGTTGTAGTGATCTTCGATGTCATTCTGAAGACTGGCCCGACTAAACGAGAAGGTACTCTCCATCGAAAAGGTGGGGTCGAGGACTTCCCCCAACAGCGAAAGATCGGTGATTTCTGCCATATCAAAGAGTGTGGGTGTTAACATCCCACAGGTCAATTGAAAAGTGTTGGTAGAACCTTCCCAAAAATATAGAGACGCTAGTAACATACAGGGATTTACACGATGAGCATACCTCGATATTTGAATAAGGTCGTAGATCCCTGCACTCCTTCATTGGTCTTAGCGTTTTCGTTGGACTTTGTTAAGCCAGGCCAGGTACTCTTTGTTTCTAGGAATAAGCATGGACCTAAAGACCCTGGATTTAGCCTCCATGAATCTGACGTCCAGTACGATGGATTTGTCGAAGGGAAGAGGAGCAACGGGTTTGTATCTAGGGAAAAAGGTTGCAATAGCCTTCGGTGAATATTTCTGATCCGAAAGAGGTTCATGGAAACTAACAGTTTCCTATCAACCACGAAGGGAATTAACATCTGGTGTTGCCAGTTCTTCACCACCGTTTCATCAGAAGACGTGGGTTGAGGAATACGGTTCATACCCTCTTTTATAGTGAGTTTGAAAGCAATGGGGTTGTTTTCGGTAGCGTAGGTAGTAAGTTCTTTGACATGGGAAGAAAAAGTCATTTTGAGATGAAGCAAATGGGTTGAGTTTGAAGATTATGGGTGATAGATTGTACTGCAGAGGTTGTTTGAAGATATGAGCAAGAAATATGTATGGTTATGGAAGTAGAAAAACGTTTGAGGGGGAAGAAAGAACTATTTATAGGTTGCCAAGGTGAACAGTTGAGCACTGAGTGAGTGACAAATGGCTAGCGAGGAAGTGGTGAAAGAGTAAGTGGATTCAGTTGATTTCCGAAGACCTAGGGATAGACGTCAATGATGGTGAAGTGTCTGGGGAACCGCACAGCAGAACAATCATCATCACTTGCTCGGCCATAATTAGTGATAAGACGGCTAGCCGAAATTTAGGCAAATCAAAAGGCAAGTTCCTCGATAGACGAGCTCATGTCGAAACCAGCCTTTTCAGGGGGAAATTTGTTAGATGACAAATATCGCCCAAAGAAGATAAGTCCATTCGATTAGGAAACATGTCATAACATCATCCACAGGAAGCTAGACAATTCATGGGTCGACACTTAGAGTCCCGGTCGAAGTCGAAGGGTCCAAATGGCAAGAGCGGTCGCGGGCGGCCAAAGAACGTGGGAAATTATCTACTTACATGGGAGAGGTGGGCCGACACGTGTCATCTCATGATGGGTTCTTAACCCACCCACCCCACCCCCCCCACCCCCGAAGGTTACCTTTTATTAGTATTTAAGCAAGTGTTAGGAATCATTTTAAACGGGACATTTTTAGCATTTACAGTAGGAAGTACACTTGAAGTACCAAAGCGTTTACGAGAAAAAGAGTAATCTCCCTACAAAAAATATACCTTTGCTTCCTTATACATTCGTAAGTCATTATAACTTACCACATTTCCTTTACTTCATTGTTTTACTTTCAGTACATTTTCGCTTATCATTACTTTTCACTACCCTTCTAACTCATCAAGAGTTATATTTATTTCCTTTTAATATCTCAAACGCTTCGGTCACCAAAACACCATATGCTCAAACATTAAGTCCAGGACTTTGTAGCCAGTCCTGCAAGTAACTCTCTCATAGGAAGGCTAGAGATTATTGACGAAACAACACATATGTGTTTACCTACCATGCTTGATATTGTTATGATCATGCTTCCATATCTTTGTATTGATGTCATGAATGAACATCTTCTTCATTTGCTTATCTTTGTAGATGTCATACTTGAACATCTTCTTTATCATGTGTTTACCTTTGTAGATGTCATGCTTGAACATCTTCTTCATCCTTGTTTGTCCTTGTTGATGTCATGCATGAACACATTTATTTACCATTTGTTTACATTTGATGTCATGCTTGAACATCTTCTTCATTTTCTTATCTTTGTGGATGTCATGCTTGAACAACTTTCTTTACCATTTGTTTACCATTGATATCATGCTTGAACATATTTATTTATTTTTTGGTTATCTTTGTGGATGTCAAGCTTGAACATCTTGCTTATCTTTTGTTTATCTTTTTGCCCAAATCCAAGGGAAATAACTCTTTATTGACTTAATGTCACATGTAGTAGCAATCCCTAGTTTGACTTTGTTAGAGTCATTTCCACTTTCAAATTAGATTTAAGTAAGACTTTATAACTCTTGTGAGTGTGTTTGTTAAGAAGACTTACTTATCCCTTTTGAACCTTGATCACTATTAAGTATTTTTTCACCCCTTAGTTAGGTGAACTACGGTTGCTCTTATTCCATCCTTATAAGGGTACGTAGGCACATGACCGCGAAGTTTTGGCGAGCAAACTTAATAAAAAATTTAGGTCCTTCCCAATAAAATGTTTCCAAACAATAGCAAACAAACAATAATATAACACAAATACTTTCAAAAGGTTCCTATAGGATACTATAGATACTGAGGAGGATAATACATTACCTTAGGATAACCAACCCCCAAACCTTAGAACTCTTCATATTGTTTTTACATTGCACAATTAGGTTTTTATTCGATCTTTTCCCTTTCCCTTTGATAAATTAAAGTTTGGTGGTGAACATTCAATGTTTTGTGATTTAAGTTAATACAATAGCTTGATATCTGATGCTTACTGCAACAAAAATGGAAACTTCACTGGGGACAACGTTGTAAGAGGGTTAAGCTTATTTTGATTATATTTGTGTTATTATTATTAGTTGTTTGTCTTTTTTGTTTGGATTCTTTGCTTTGGATGATCCATTGTGTGGTGAGCTAAGTCCTAACCCGGACTTGAGTATGTTACCACAAGAAATCTATAAGGCATGTTGAAGGCGTAATTAATGAAAGTTCCTTATGAATTTAAGTTTTATACCCCATCAAGGGGTGGATATATGCCTAAGATAAGCAAGAGTTGAGAAAAACATAAATAATCAGGGGATGAAACCAACAGAAGAATCATGTTTGGTCGAAAACCCATTTCGTTGACTGATATGAAGATTGGGACTTAAGGAATTTTGGGTTGTGCCAAACACATACAAGGCGGGAGAAGTTTGAAATTGAAAATGACTAGCAGTTACAAGAAGAATAGGTGCCAAAATATGGAGTAGTTTGTAGAACGTGTGGCACGACGCCTGCTATGTTTTAGGAGTTTTGGGCCTATAGGCAGTTTCTTTAGTTTAGTATAAATAGGATATCCCACGAGGGGCTCGAGGTGTTCACTTTGTACCAAAATCACTTGTAAAAAAACTTCTCATTTCCAGCGCGAGGAAGCAGGAGTTTTTTAGAGTGCTATATACGTGAATCACCACATTTATTTCAATGCAACTTCCTTATTTTTCAATTGTTCCCGTTGAACACTTTATTTTAATTTCATTTACTTTTGAGTTATCACTTTACGTTGTCGTCTACGCTGTCAACACTGATTCTATTACGATAATAGAGTTCACCAAAAGCGTGTTCGTCGTGTACGTCTTTTGAATGTTGTAGTGATGTCGGTCACAAGTCACCCATAGGCTATAGCATCACTTAACATTTCGTGTGGAAAAAACTTGCGCTTGTTCAATACTTTGTAAGGAGTCGTTCCTCACAAAGCTGATTATCTGTGGAATTGAATAAGCTGCACTGTAACACTAGCACATGTCTTAGGATCAACTGGTCGATCCTGCAAGTAACCCTTAGTTTTAAGGCTTAGGGAGGACCAGCGGTTGTTTACCAATTTCCACAAAAAACAAAATGGCACGCCCAGTGAGGCCGTGCTAGTGCAGTTACGAAATTGCATGAAACTTAGAAGTGGCAAACTATATAGTAAGCCACAGGGAACATTGAAAATGTCAAACTCCAATACAGATGAAGTGCCACAAGGGACTTTATCCACTATGGAAACAACAATCTCATAGGTTTCCACTTTGCCGCTGATGACAAGTGCAACCTCAACGATGTTGACTACGAGTGCGGTTGGAACCTCTATTCCTTTACCTCCACCGGGAGGTTCAGGATCAACGATAACGACGTTCAGACCTTATGTCCCTCGCTTTGGCACCACAGATCCTCTTTATGGAATGTTGTATTCCTTAATGCCAGGATATCAGTCGACATCAAGTGCAACCTTGTTTTCAGACAACGCTCAAAATACTAATCCCGACCTGCAAGGATCAGCGCAAGGGGGAAATGTTAGGAATAATACTCAGAACAGAACCATGCCGTTGTCGAACACTTCAATAGCGGTGTTGAGGCAGCAAATGGATGATAGTAACCATGAGTTGGTTAATATGTTAACCAATCAAATGGGTACAATTTTTAATCCAGTGATACAGGAATCTGCTGAAACAAATAGGTAGGTGGTGAATCAATTGACGCGCTTGTCTAATTTTCTGGGGGCACCGACTCGACAGATGGCACAAGTGGTTAGGCAAATCGTGCCTGTTCAGATGGAGATAGGGGCAGCAGAAGATGAGACAGTCCACGAGGGACAAATTCTTAGACCCCAAAAAAATTAAGGCGTTGAATCAGGAGTAGCAGGACGTAACCAGATGGTGTTGGTTAACTGACACCAAGATGCTGATCAAATTGTCGATCAACATCGACAAGAAGACTTAGCAGTAGAAAATAATTTGACAACTATTGTCGAAAGGATTATGGATAGAAATGGTATGGATGCCACATTGAAAAGGCCACTATATGCCTCACCGTTGGCTGAATTTATTCTCCAAACCGAGGCACCTAGGGGAGTGAAAGTGCCTAAGTACACTAAGTTTGGGGGAGAATCTGGTGAGTCGACAATAGAGCATGTTGCCAGATATCTAACAGAGTCAGGAGATTTAGCTCAGAATGAGTGTTTGAGAGTGAAAAACTTTCCTTCCTCTCTGACTAAGGCTGCCTTCACATGGTTCACTTCTTTGGCCCCAAGTTCAATTGATTCGTGGGCCAAATTAGAAAACAAGTTCCATGAACAGTTTTACGACGGACACTCCAAAATTAGCTTGGAAGAATTGTCTAGTATTAAGAGAAGGTTTGCTGAGAGTATCGACGATTATCTGAATAGATTCAGATCATTGAAGGCCAGGTGCTTTACGCAAGTACCAGAACATGAACTTGTTCAAATGGCTGCTGGGGGGTTATGTAAGACCCCAATTTTGTCCCTAAGATCCCCCATGGCATCATAACATTGCATTTGCAAAGCCTCAAGGATCATGTGCATCTTGGTTCCCTTTGTCTTTGGGTGGGACTTCTTGTGAGTGGTTTGAGATCACCAAGCATGCTTGAATTGTATATTATGGCTTTTCTTACTTTATTTACTAACCAAAAGCACAAAAATATGTCACTAACATCTTTTGTTTGTAGCTTGAGCAATCAACAAGGTCAAGAGTTTCAAGGAGATCATTGGTGCAAAGATATGATCAAGTGGAGAGGAAAGCAAGCATGGTAATGGTTCCCAAATCTCTCATCCATCAAATATGCCTCCCTAGTATCTCAATTCATCATTTTGATCCAAGCAAGTCAAAGGGTTGGAGGTTGTGTTTCTCAAGAAACCCTAATTCATCTGTGTACCACAATGCCTTGCTCATGAAGCAACCTCAGCACATGATCAAATACAATCAAGGGAAGTTATTTAATTCATAATTTCATGCATACTTGAACTTATTTGAGTGTCCTCAATCATCAATTCATCAAGATATGGGTTGTGGACTTGAGAAGTTGATCAGTCAATTCATCTGACTATTTTGAAATGTACTGAGACCTAACTTTTATGTGTTGGTCAAATGGAGATGATTCCAAAAAATATTTCTTAAGGACAATATGAACAACTTTCATTTTCATCAAAAATTGATTTGAAGCTTGGAAGATCATCTCCCATTCCAAGACATTATAGGTTATTTTGACTGAAACCCTAATTTTGGGTCAACTTCCCAAGGACACAACTCATTCATTTTTTATGATTTTGAGGTGGGATCAAATGCATTGGAAATCTTAAGATGCCTAATTCAAATGTTATGTTGAACACAATTTCAAAATCTCAAAGAAAATACATGTGATAATGAAAAACAGTATAGGTCACTTTGGACCAAATGCATTGAAAGGCAAAAAAGTCCAACTTCAAGTGCCCATAACTCTTTCATCAAAAATCCAAATGATGCAAAATTTAAGTCCATTTTGATTTTCTTGAGAAGATTTACAACTTTTTTGTTGAAGGTTTTTCTATTTGAGGTTTGCATCATTGAAATAGAGGGGCTTGAACATTGCCCAAATTTAGAAACTTTGCCTTTATATGTTTTGCACCTTGCACTTTAAACTCAAATTTCACCAATTTCCACTCTTCAAATGGATTTTTGCCCAACATAACAATTGTTCCTTACATCAAAACCTTTCCAACCATTACTCACATGATCATGTTTGGATTTGGCAAATGGTATTTTCGAAGAGGAGAACTTTTAGGCATGATTATGCATAACATGATGGAACTCATTATACAAGCTTGTGCATTGCCAATTCCACGACCATTTCAGTTCAATTATGCTTCAGAGTGCATTTGGTATTAAATTTGGGCCTTTTGAATGATCATGCAAGCCCATGCAATGAATATCCAATTCCATGCACACGGATTGAATCACACTCACCTTGCCTTTCCTTTTATAAATAGAGGCATCATTCCATTCAAATATCATCCCTGAATCAACCTGAAATGCTGTTGAACTGAAAACCTAACCTCTCGCCAAAGAAGCTATTTCACTTTTCTTCAAATTTTTCAGATCTAAAATTCAACTACATCTGGTTGAATCTTTGGATCCAAAGCTTCTAGACCTTCATCCTTTAGTCCATTGCACTTCTGTTTTGCCAAAGGAAGCAAGGAAGCAAGCTAAAAAATCCAGAATCCAAGGTTGTTCTTCAATTGGTATTTTCTTCGAAACTCATCAACTATTGATCTATTTGCTTGGATTTTGTGTTGGCTGAAGTCCTCTCAATAGAGGCATCATTATTGTGCATTTAATTTTTGAAATCCATCAAGTTCTCATGAACATCACAAAATTTCCATCTCTGATTTCTCTCAATATAGAGATCTAGAGTGGAATTGAGTGGTACAGGGATGATGTACATCATCCCAGCTTTCCAATGATGTATGGATCGTGTATTTTTGTTAAGCTTTTGAAACCTGCAAATCTGGCCGGAATTATGAAGCTCACCGGAGAAGACGGTGGTTTCCACCACCGTCCCCACGTGGCTGAATTCTTAGCCCTTAGATGCTTTGACTCCGATCTAATCTGGTTCATGAATTGTTATGACTTTCATTAATGCAGCGTGTGTTTCCTTTGACCAATGCCTACCATACGCGCGCGCTTATCCGCCATCTGATCATCCACGTCATTTAATGAACCTTGATCAGACGTGCCATATTTTTTCCAATTTCTAATTTTTCATTCTATTTTCTTTTATTTCATTTTATTTCAAAAAATCATATCTCTTTTATTATTGGTCCAAAAAATATGGGACCAATTGCACTCTTCTTCAAATAATTTCTAGTTTCTAATTTTGATTTTTAATATTTTTTATTTTGACATTTGATATTTTTTATGAATTTTCTCTTTTCTGGTTATTTTTAATTCATTTTAAATAGTTTTTGATATTCAAAAAATACAAAAATATTTTCCTAACCTATTTGAATGATGATGAATCTATGAAAAATATTCTCATCAATTTATTAATTGATTTGAGATTTATTTGAGATTTTAGTTCAATT
Source organism: Lathyrus oleraceus (assembly GCF_024323335.1). Lineage (NCBI taxonomy): Eukaryota > Viridiplantae > Streptophyta > Magnoliopsida > Fabales > Fabaceae > Lathyrus > Lathyrus oleraceus. The sequence continues at coordinate 193,963,468 of NC_066580.1, read as the reverse complement.
AGGTTATTTTTATTCATTTTTAATTGATTAAAAATAGTTTCTGACTTTTAAAAATGCTGAAATTTTTTGTCAAACTTTGTTTGACCTTGTTGAACTTAGGATAAATCAATTGGACTTTTCAAAGTTGATTTGAAGTGATTTTGAAGTTTGACCTTTCTTTAATATTTTAATTCAAGTTTATTTTAAATATTAAAAATGCCAAAAAATATTTTGCTTATTGTTTGACTTCCAATCTTCATCTCATTTCTGATTTCTCATTGTTTGACTTTGACTTTCAATGTCATTTGGTCAACACACATGGATTGGTACACTTTATTTCACCTTATGCACTTTATTCTTTCTTTTTCCTTTTCCATTATTCATCTCTTTCTTCTTCTTCTTTCTTTTTCTTTTTGATCAATGAGTTGAAGGTTGATAAGTTAGCATTGATTAAGGAGACTTAACCTTCCTTGATTCAAATCTAATTCATCTTGATCAATTGATCAAGTGAATGGCTTTGCATTAAGGATAGGTTGTTTCCTAAATTATGCAAAAGGCTTAAACCAATACAAGATCAATTCTCTTCTTCTTTTTGGCATGGCAAGTTGTTGGAACTTGGTTCACTAATCAAGACTTCTAACTTGTGTTGTTGCCTACATTATTATTGACCGGCCTCAGATAGTTGTGACTTCTACATAAGTCCAATTACGATTGCTTAACATAGCGCTAAATTTTTCCTTATGGCACACTAACTATTAACCACTAACTATTAACATTTACTTTTTGCACTTTACATTTATGCAATTTATCATTCTTGTACATATGATTCATTTGCTTTTTCCTTTGCTCATTGGAGCACATGTTTATGTTAATGCCCTTTGCCTTTTGCCCACTTGGGTATATAATTGTGTATATATCTTTTGTGCTTGTGTTTGTCTGTTTGTTGTGAACCCAAATGCAAAGAATTGGATAAAATGGACTTAGATTTTAGGACCTTACCCAAGCACAAATGGAGTTTGAAGAGCAACTAGGCCTCATGCCTTTAGAGTGCTTAAATGTCAAAGAGCAACTAGGCCTCATGCCTTTAGAGTGCTTAAATGTCAAAGAGCAACTAGGCCTCATGCCTTTAGAATGCTTAAAGCTTAAGGATGAACATTGAAAGGACCATATTCTAAACTCCTTCTTGTCCATTCTTTGATTGTTAATAGAACCTTTTGATGTGTGTGTTTTCTTGTGCTAGGGATTCCAACTTGAGCCTAATTGAGGAACCATTACCATGAGCTTCTAAGAGAGAGAGATCCAAGATACATTGAAGAGTCTTTCCAAGAGTTCTTTTGACTATTGATTGTTTGAGTTATTGCTTGTGATTGCTTATTCTAAAGGATGGGAGCTACTTGGATCATCAATATGATCTCAAGAGAGGAACTCCTTGTGTGGTTTTGTTCTCTTCTCCCTCACCTCTTGTATGCTTAGGACTTTAGCCCTTCTTCTTCTTCTCTCCACTCTAACCCAAGCCAAAACTTTTTGTGCAAACATTTAACACTTGTTTTCAACATTAGAAACCTAAGCCTTATTCTTTTGATTTTCAAACTTTCTTTTCATAATACTTATTTTGAATTGAACCTTTTAATCCACTTTGACCATATTTTGTAAATACTTTTCATTGGTAAGTACAACCCATTCAAATACTTTTGTGGTTTCAAAGGCCACTTTCTAATCAAAACTTTTTCATAACCTTTAGCTATTAGGTTTGAGTTATCTTTGTGGTAGATGTAATACTCACCTATATCCTTAGTGATGGACAATGAGTCTTCCATGCTTATTATGGGGTTAACCCCTCACTAGCATGTTGAAGATATCCTCACATGGTGGATTTGTGGTTTTAGGTTGAGTTTTCTCCCTTGGATAATGTCGCAACACGAAAAACAACCGGCGGAAAAAATACACAGAGCCGCTACCGTGCGTTATTTATCCCAAAGGAGGGAAAGGAAACGCTAGAAGTAAACCTGAAAAGGGGAAAGGAACGGTCTTACAACCAGAGATGCAGGGCACGAGAGTCGGTTACGCAAGGGGAAGGTATTAGCACCCCTCACGTCCGCCGTACTCGACGGGATCCACGCTCAAAAGAATAGGATAAGGTTGCTGATAAACTGCTCAAAGAATGCACATACTGGAATAATAAAATAGGTGAAAGAAAACGGAGGAAACGGACTAGGCAGGATGTCGCATCCTGAGCCTACGTAGTTTGTCAGAAACAAACATCAAAGTCGACGTAGTTCGGGGAAATGGGGAATAGGCTCGCTAGGACATCGCATCCTATGCCTATGTATCTCATCTGGAATGAAAATCAGAGTCGTCGTAGTTCGGCTAACGCACGCCGAAACAAAACACAACACAGAGACGCTGAGACGTCAAAAGAAACTCAACAAGGAAACAGAATTCCAATAGCTAGACTTATATCCGACTCCAAACAAAAGCAAACAAGGAAACAGAATGCCAATAGATGGGCTTACATCCGACTCCAAACAAACAAACAAACAATCGCTAACCAGCGAACACCAAAGCAAAAGGTTCACCGATTGACAAACTAAAAGGGAGTCTGGAACTCGAGCCTAATAGATGTCAAGCAAAACACACACACAAAAAAGAAAAGGGTCCCGGAGAGATCTCGCTCGACCTCCTTCCTACGTATCTCATCTAGTATGAGAATCAGGGCGATGTAGTTCCCCTTAACAGGGGAGAAACTCTCCTAACCAGAGACCAAGGGAATAACGAACTAAAAGGGAGACTGACTCAAGCCTGACAGTCGTCATGCAAACAATAACCCTAGGTTAAGGTCTCTAATAAGAGTTTGACTCACATAGGAAGTGAGTCAACTCAAGTCTATCTCTACGTACGTTCAACTTCCTCGAAAGTTGATCATACGACTCCTACAGAAAAGGAGATAAGAAGCAGAAAGCAGATAAACATATCAAAAGCAATCATCACACTCTATATACAAACAAGAGGCTCAGACAAATGGTCGGGCTTTAGTCAAGGGGTCATATCAACCTCGACAAATAAGCCAAAACTGTAGGGGTGTGCTGAAGCTCTTAACCACTAACATTGAGAGTTAGGGTGAAGCTGATGAAAGGTAATGAGGATGAGAACTCATGCTCTTAACCCTGGCCTGGGCGAGCTCCAATCAATGAAAGCGTGGAGGTCCAGAATGAGGGACCCTATTCCACTTGACTGACTCTATACAAGATCTTGGGTTAGGTTCAAGAGCATCAGCACGTAGTGCGAGCATAATGAATGACTCAACGATTAACAGGGGATTGATTGCTAATCCTTTCTATCTGTCAATTGCCTCTTCACTTAGGAGGACTTAACAAGTAACATGCCTCAACAAGGAGGTCTTTGGCACAAATATAAACAAACACAGACATTGCCTCTTAAGGAGGACTTCAGCCAAACGCCTGCCAAAAAAGCGACAGGGCTTCCAAACTACATGGAGTGAGAAGGCTAAACTACCTCAGTGGTGTACCAACCACACTCCAAAGTAAAAGCTCAAGCAAGAGCTAAAAGTGGCTAATGTACCTGTACAAAAGCTAAGCAGTCAGTATTGTATTCAGAGAAACAAATAGACAACAACAGGGCTTTTCCAATATGTACACAGTGCAAGTCATAAATGCAATCACTCAAGTGAGTTAATCACACCAATGGACCTAAAACACAATAAGAGTTAGTAAACAAAGCAACTTGCGTCTCAAATAATGAGCAAACCAACCATTAGTGCTAAATACCTGAAACACAAACACAATTGGTGAGTACAAACCACTAGTACAAAGACTAGGGTCAAAGGAAAGTCAAATGACAAAAACAGAAGTCAAAACTTCACATGAATCACATTTAATCAAACAAGAAAGAGTCCTCAAAAGGACCAAAGCCAAATCAAAAGGCAAAGCCATCAATTAATCAAGATAAGGCAAAGGCAAACAATGTGATCAAAATTGGACATCAAACATAGAAAATCCACATTAAAATAGAAATGTATCCAATGATCATGAAAAATTTTATACAGGCTGCCCATGTTAAGAATGAACATCTTACAAAAACTCAACTCCATAAGAGATCAAATGGCATATGAATGAAAATGTGCAAATGCAACATAAGAATTGTGACACAAATTGTCACACTACACGCTCATGTATCCAAAACAGTGGTAGAACATGATAAAAATGCCAAACTAATTCTCAAAAATCAAGTCACATGTTAGGATTAAGCATGTCAAATTTCAAGTCAAATGGACAAACCATGAGCATTTCACAAATCAATTATCACAACATGTCATTTTGGCATCATGTTCAAACAACAATTCCCAATTAAAAATCCAGAAGCACAAAAATCATGAGATAAATATCAAAAAATAATAGACATCAACACAAGCATGTGGAAAAAAGTTTGGATTAAATTGGATATTTCTACTATTTTTTATGATTTTCCAAAGTTGTTGGAATATATTGAAATAATATGAGAAATGTGGAGGGAAATAAAGTTGAATGCAAATTTAAAAAAATGCTGGAAACAAGTATTGAACCCATGCCATGTAAGTCAAATGAAGCGCTAGAAATAATATTCAGAAACATCACAACCAGGAATCGAACTCAGGAAGCCAAGGCAAAAGCAGCGCTGGAAATTAAATCACAAACAACGCAAGGTGGGAATCGAACAGAGGTATACATGGTAAAAGCAAGCGCTGGAAAATAATATCACAAATGAACAAATGCCATGCCAAGGATTCGAACCCAGGCCTATGAGGTTGCAAGCGCGTTTAGAAGCAAAACGATGCGTACCACTAATTGAAGTGGCGCCTAGTCATCAGGTCAAGGCACGCGTGGACAAGGTCAAAATAGCGCAGGCCAATGGAATTGCCAACAGGCGCATGCGTGGCGCCTGCAGGGATCAAAACCCTAGCACTAATTGCAGACGGGGGAGGGAGGTTTTTTCCACCGTCTTCTCCGGCCAGCCAGGCGGAGAAGACACAATTTTTTTTCCAGAATTCATCAATAGGCATATGGTTCGAACCGTCTCGTCATGAGGATCACAAATATCATGTTATCTAAACCTAATTCATCATGGATCAAGCAAATCGAAGGAAAACATCTCATACATTCAAAACTTCAAATCAACATATCACGCTCAATACTTCACCAAATCAAGATCTATTTACATCAGAATTCTCAGCACATCATGATCTACATGTTTATGTTCATGGATTGGAAAATAGTGAGATTCGAATTTCCACATACTTGAAGTGCAGTGAGTTGAAATTGTGTGTTCAAGGCCTCAAATCTTCCCGATCTTCTCCTCCAACCTTGATATGAAGTTTGATGCACGAATCGACACTTGAATCCACCTGAATGAAGCTCAATTTTCAAGATCCATCTTCATGTCCAAGTTTTGTGTATGCACGAATCTGCACCAAATTCTCCAATCCAATGCTTGATTCCTACTCAATAATGCTCAATGAACCAGATTATGCAAGAAAAATCATGAGTTATGTGAAGAAATTTCAAGTTTGAAGTGAGAGAGTTTTAAGAGGGAAAGATGAATTCTAGATCTAGAATTGTCATTATGGCAAATTCTATTATGATTTAGCTTATATACTCTGTGTTAATCACCATGCTAATCACAATTAGGCTTGGTTAAATGAGATTAAGGAAATGAGAGGTGTGATGCAAAATACACAAGTGTGCTTAGCATGGCCTTCCCATACGTGAACAGTACCATCCAAGCATCCAAATCCACTTAAAATCATCTAATAAACACAATGGAAGTGGTATTTTGTTGGTAGCATCAACCAATTTTGAATTATCACTTTTCCCTCCAAAATGTACATGAATGAACAAGTTATCACATGAGCTTTTTCCATGCAAGGCAATGGTTGATTTGAAAAGTATTGGTCATGACAAGCATTTTGCAAAAAGAGTGGACCAATTTGGAGTTTTGGATCAAAAGTTATACCAAGTTGAACTTCCATGTACACTTTGTGATCATTTGGCCATAACTTCTCAACCATTCATCAGATGGACATGATATAGGACTTTTTGAAAATAGGAGAGAAAGATCTTCAACTTTCATGTTCACCAAAAATCCATTTTAAGCATCTTTGATGTTGAAAAGTCAAGTCGAATATGAACCAAAAACATGCCGTTTTTGGAAACTTGAAATTACAGGTCATTTTCCATTTTTGGAAACTTTTGCCATGACCTCAAAATCTTCAGGATAGATGTTTGGAATGACAAATGGACCTCTTTTGAACATGATGGAAGTGTTGAAACTCATTTCCCCACCTCATAGCCATCAGTTGACTGCACAGTTGACTTTCTGGTGGTCCACAGATGACCTTAACATGCCCTAATCAGCTTGAACCTCCACCATTTGAGGAATTTTCTCAGAAATAAAACCCTAGCTCATATGAGCTCTTCAACATAACCATGTGATCTCCACCTCAATAGAATGCCTCATCTCCTTGAGAAACCCTGGTTGGAAGAAAGTCATTGATCAGGGTTGACCAGAGGTCAGAACCCTAATCCAAAGGACCTTGAGAATAAACAGTGAGATCCTTGATAATGATAGCACCATGATGATGGTAGCATATCCTTGAAAAAAAGATAATACTCAAGACCTTTGAAGGATCAGGAAACCCTAAATGAAGTACAAACCCCCAGATGGTTGATCACCAATTCACAGAAACCCTCAGGCTTGAATCATACAACTTCTCCATCTCTGAAAAAGACTTTGGAGGATGACTTTTTTTTCTTCAGATGATATGCAAAAATGCAATGCCTAATGTCCTAAAATGAAATGCAATGTTAAACTAGTCCTAAGAAGAGGAGGGCAAATTTTGAGGTGTTACAGATAACAAAAGACTTTAAGGCTTTTGGACCAATCAATTCACCAATTCATTTTGAGATTTTTACCCCGAACTACGAGGTTTTGATCCTAATATTTTTTAAGATGGTACGTAGGCAATGGGTTCATCCATTCAAACACAAAAATGTAAATAAACTTGTATATTCTCTTCTCATCTCTTCAATCATGTTTGCACAAATAAATTTTCACAAAATACCAACCTTACAACAAATGTGAAAAGGGCTCCCTAGGAGTACCTAGGATTTTTTGGGTGCCTAACACCTTCCCATTGCATAACCAACCCCCTTACCCAGATCTCTGACATTTTTACTAGTTTTTGATTCGATAAAACTTTTAGGTTTTTGTTCGCTTTCTAACTATTCCTTTGGATAAATAGAAGTGCGGTGGCGACTCGAATTGTATGATTTACCTTGGATTTAGTCAATATCTCTAATGGTAACGTATACCCCGCTACAGGTTAGCCTATTCCATTAGGAAGAAAATAGACCTAACGTTTGTGAAGAGTATGTCACAATTGGCTGATAGAGTTCGACATCTCGAACGGCTAAGGTTAGAAAAGGTTAGACACAATAAGGCTAAGAAAGGAAAAGTAGCATTTATCGATTATGACGCGATGGATCCAATATATGAGGTTGATTATGCCTCATCGACCAAATTAGAAATTGACGTGGCTGAGTTAAAGCCAGGATCTGCCTATGAGTGTCGGTCATTACTTCCTGCGCAAGGAAAAAATCCTGTCGAAAACAATCCAAAATTCCCTTCGAAAACTTATACTTTTGATGTAACCAAGTGTGAGGAAATTTTCGATTTGTTAGTTAAAGATGGCCAAATGGTGGTGCCACCTGGTACTAAAATACCACCATTAGAACAAAGACAGAAAAGAGGATTTTGTAAGTATCATAATTATCTTGGTCATAATACCTCTAATTGTTACCTTTTCAGGGATCTGGTTCAGAAAGCGATTCAAGAAGGCAGACTGAAATTTGTTAGCCACAAAATGAAGATTTACGCTGACCCTCTCCACCAGGAGGAAGCTCTATTCGTGGAGCCAGACGAGATCAACATGGTCGAGATCACCGAATACGATAAGGCCGGCATGCTGGAGCAAACTGGTGAAAGCCCAGATATCGACATAGCTGAAGTTTACCCAAGAGATGATGAGGATTTGGTAGATTTCCTGTATCGATGCAAGAATAAGGGTTCGCAGGTTTGCTTGTGCCCTAGGTGTGGTGCTGTCACTGACAAAATAGCTGCTGAAAATTTCCAGAAGCTACAATTGGGTAAGAGCAAAAGAAGTGGGCTAAATAGAGAGCGCCAAACTAAAAGAGCCCCAAAGAAGGCCGTGGAAAGTGCTCAAGCGAGGCCTAGGAGCTTTGTACCGTCGGAAAGTGTTCCTAGAGGCACTTGGGTCATGCCTCGGGAAAAACAAGAAACCCCGCAAGGGGCTGCTACTGCTAGAGAAGGTCTAGCAATTACTTATAGGCGTGAGTTCAAGTTTGAAAAAAGGACTCATGTCTCTGAAAATTACTTGGGAAAGAACCCTATGCCGAGGACTCAATGGAGACGCTTTCAGAGGCGTAAGCAGGCCGAAATAGAGGCTGCTAAAGGAATAGCTGGAAAAAGCATGGTCAATGGGGCAAATGCTGGAAAGAAAGTTGTTGTGAAGGTCGACACGGCAGCAAAAGAACGGATCAAAGAGTATGTCCGTCGACCAACTGAGAAATGTTTTGATGAAGTTACTGATGACTTCAATTCAGAATCTGAAGCAAGTCTGGACATCTTAGTCAACATGGTGTCAATTTTACCACAAGAATATAATTGTGTGACTAAGGTGGAGGAGTCGGTAGACGATGTCGACGCTGAAGAAATGGCTTTACACCAGCCAAGATGCTATTTTGTGTTAAACGATGGTTCTGCTGAGAGCCAAGAAGGAGTTTTCGAAAGGCCCACGATGACTATGAAAAATCATTTGAAACCGTTGTTGATTAGGGCCAAAATCGAAGGCGTAACTATCAACAAAGTGTTGGTAGATTGTGGCGCCACTGTCAACATCATGCCACATCATATTCTGAGGAACATTGGCAAATATGATACTGACATCGATGCTTCTTTTATTTTCCATTGTCATGTTAGGAATGAAATAAGTGGGGGAGAAGCGTCTGCTTCTCTTGGATGTTCCAATTGTATAGAGCTTGGACATTATGTTGTTGTCTGCAAGAGTGCAGTGTTGGCTAGTTAACCTGTTTTGAGGATGTTGTGCTTTTCCTGAACCCGAAGAGAGGTCGGATTCGAGGACGGAGTGGATTAGAAGTTAAACGGGTGTATATCAACTGTTTCGAGAAGACGGTTATTTTTCCTGAGGTTGGTGCGAAGGAAAATTGGTTTGTGTCTGCTAAGCAAGTTGATGAATCGGTGCAAGATGGTGCCGAGTTGTTTATGTTGTTGGCAACTTTGGATATTCGTGAGAAGAGGACGATTGAAGAATTGCCAATAGTTTATGAGTTTTGGAGGTGTTTTGATGCAAAAAGGGAAAGTGGTAGCTTATGCTTCAAGGCAACTTAAAGTTCATGAGAGGAATTATCCGACGCATGATTTAGAGTTGGCCGTCGTTGTGTTCGTGTTGAAGCTTTGGAGACATTATTTGTTTGGGTCGAGATTTGATGTGTTCAGTGATCACAAGAGTTTGAAGTACTTATTCGATAAGAAAGAGTTGAATATGAGGCAAAGGAGATGGTTGGAATTCTTGAAAGATTATGATTTTGGTTTGAATTATCATCCTGGAAAGGCGAATGTTGTAGCCGATGCATTGAGTAGGAATTCATTTCACATGTCTATGTTGATGATTCGAGAGTTTGAATTGTTGGAGCAATTTAGAGATTTGAGTTTGGTTTGTGAAGTGACGTCTTCATGTGTTAAGCTTGGTATGTTGAAGCTTACGTGTGTCATTCTTGACGAGATTAGAGAAGATCGAGAAGTGAAGAAGCTTCGTGGTAAGGAAATTGCTTTGGTGAAAGTGATATGGGGCGGCGTCACCAATGGCAATATTACTTGGGAACTCGAGGATAAGATGAGGGAATCATATCCGGAGTTGTTCGTTTGAGGTGAATTTTTGAGGACGAAAATCTTTTAAGTGGGGGAGAGTTGTAACAACCCAATTTTAGTAATTATTTCTTATATTATTATTAGTATATTTTATTTTACTTATGCGGAGTGTTAATTAATTATTTAGTTGATAGGAGATATCATGAATAATTGAATTAATTAACTTGGTGGATATATGGTGTTGGTTTAATTTCTTTGAATTAAATTAGAGATATTTAAATATTAGGTCTTATTGGGCCTATTAATTAAATTAGAAGTATAATGACTTAAGCCCAAATAGAATACTAATATAAATAGTAAGAGGTGAGGAGAGTGAGAATTAGGATTCATTTGATCATTTGAAGGTAATAGAGAAAGAGGAGATGAAAAGTAAAGAGAAGAGCTAGGGTTTCCATAAAATTGAAGAGGTAAGGGGGGAATCCTTATTATTATGGGTTAGTATGATCGGGTCAATGGATAGGAACATGTTTAGGTTGAAATCCTTAAATTGCATGTTTTGGAATTGTTAGGTTTTGATGAGTATACTTAATTTATGGTGATTTAATTGTGTTAAAACTGGAAATTAACGTTATATAATTATGGTATTGTATGAGTTATAATTTTTTGAACGTTAAGCTTTTTACGGAATCGAAATCGGAGGTCCGGAAGTCCTCCAACGATGAAAAACGTAGAAAACTTTGCATGCTGTTTTACAGTAACCGGTTACTTGCTTTAAAATCTGTGAATTTTGTTTTACAGTAACCGGTTACTCACCGAGCGTTAACCGGTTACTTGTCCAAAAATCTGTTAATTCTGTTAAACTGAGTAACGGGTTACTCACCGAGCGTTAACCGGTTACCACTGTTTGAAAAGGGAAAAATTGAGATTTTAAATGCTGTATTTATTTTGAAATGCAATCTAAGTGTGTGTAGTTGATAATTAGCCTATATTTGTGAATGATATACTGTTATGAATGTTTATATGTACCATTGTTGGACTGTGAATGATATATTGTTATGAATGTTTATGTTTACCATTGGTGTATTGTGAATGATATATTGTTATGAATGTGTATATGTACCATTGGTGGATTGTGAAAGATATATTGTTATGAATGTGTATATGTACCATTGGTGGATTGTGAATGATATATTATTATGAATGTGTATATGTACCATTGGTGTATGAATCATACAGTTCAATTATGGTGATATATGGAATGTTAAGATGGTAGAGATGATCTTAATTGCATATGTATTGGTATTTGTACATTCATTCATGGCATGGTCGACTTCATTGTGGAAGCGGTGAAACTGTGGGTTCACATGGTATTAGACGTTGATCCTTAATTGGAAATAGGTGTAGCAGACGTTGATCCTTAATTGGAAATAGGCGAGGTAAATAGACGTTGATCCTTAATTGGAAATAGGCGTAGCAGACGTTGATCCTTAATTGGAAATAGGCGTGGTAAATAGACGTTGATCCTTAATTGGAAATAGGCGTAGCAGACGTTGATCCTTAATTGGAAATAGACGTGGTGGCTTGGATTCTAGATATTGAATCGGAAAGCGGTGAAACGTTGGGTTCACATTGGTACCACATGCATAGAGTCACATGTCATGCATTGAGTCACACTAGAGTTATGTGATAATTGAATGTTTGCATTGATGTGATTGTGATGTGTGTATGAGATATGGTAATTGAATTTGATGATGTTTGGAGTTATGTGATAATTGAATGTTTGCATTGATGTGATTGTGATGTGTGTATGAGATATGGTAATTGAATTTGATGATGTTTGGATATCAACTGTTTCGAGAAGACAGTTATTTTTCCTGAGGTTGATGCGAAGGAAAATTGGTTTGTGTCTGCTAAGCAAGTTGATGAATCGGTGCAAGATGGTGCCGAGTTGTTTATGTTGTTGGCAACTTTGGATATTCGTGAGAAGAGGACGATTGAAGAATTGCCAATAGTTTGTGAGTTTGGGAGGGTTTTTGATACAAAAAGGGCAAGTGGAAACTTATGCTTCAAAGCAACTTAAAGTTCATGACAGGAATTATCCGACGCATGAGTTAGAGTTGGTCGTCGTTGTGTTCGCGTTGAAGCTTTGGAGACATTATTTATTTGGATCGAGATTTGATGTGTTTAGTGATCACAAGAGTTTGAAGTACTTATTCGATCAGAAAGAATTGAATATGAGGCAAAGGAGATGGTTGGAATTCTTGAAAGATCATGATTTTGGTTTGAATTATCATCCTGGAAAGGCGAATATTGTAGCCGATGCATTGAGTAGGAAGTCATTGCACGTGTCTATGTTGATGATTCGAGAGTTTAATTTGTTGGAGCAATTTAGAGATTTGAGTTTGGTTTGTGAAGCGACGTCTTCGTGTGTTAAGCTTGGTATGTTGAATCTTACGTGTGGCATTCTTGACGAGATTAGAGAAGATCGAGAAGTGAAGAAGCTTCATGGTAAGGAAATTGCTTTGGTGAAAGTGATATGGGACGGAGTCACCAATGGCAATATTACTTGAGAACTCGAGGATAAGATGAGGGAATCGTATCCGGAGTTGTTCGTTTGAGGTGAATTTTCTAGGCCGAAAATCTTTTAAATGGGGGAGAGTTGTAACAACCCAATTTTAGTAATTATTTAGTTGATAGGAGATATCATGAATAATTGAATTAATTAACTTGGTGGATATATGGTGTTGGTTTAATTTATTTGAATTAAATTAGAGATATTTAAATATTAGGTCTTATTGGGCCTATTAATTAAATTAGCAGTATAATGACCTAAGCCCAAATAGATTACTAATATAAATAGTAAGAGGTGAGGAGAGTGAGAATTAGGATTCATTTGATCATTTGAAGGCAATAGAGAAAGAGGAGAGGAAAAGTAAAGAGAAGATCTAGGGTTTCCAGAAAATTGAAGAGGTAAGGGGGGAATCCTTATTATTAAGGGTTAGTATGAACGGGTCAATGGGTAGGAACATGTTTAGGTTGAAATCCTTAAATTGCATGTTTTAGAATTGTTAGGTTTTGATGAGTATTCTTAATTTATGGTGATTTAATTGTGTTAAAACTGAAAATTAACGTTATATAATTATGGTATTGTATGAGTTATAATTTTCTGAACGTGTAGCTTTTCACGAAATCGAAATCGGAGGTCCGGAAGTCCTCCAACGATGAAAAACGCAGAAAATTTTGCATGCTGTTTTACAGTAACCGGTTACTCACCGAGCGTTAACCGGTTACTTGCTCAAAAATCTGTTAATTCTGTTTTACAGTAACCGGCTACTCACCGAGCGTTAACCGGTTACTTGCTCAAAAATCTGTTAATTTTGTTAAACTGAGTAACGGGTTACTCACCGAGCGTTAACCGGTTACCACTGTTTGAAAAGGGAAAAATTGAGATTTTAAATGCTGATTTATTTTGAAATGCAACCTAAGTGTGTGTAGTTGATAATTAGCCTATATTTGTGAATGATATACTGTTATGAATGTTTATATGTACCATTGTTGGATTGTGAATGATATATTGTTATGGATGTTTATGTGTACCATTGGTGGATTGTGAATGATATATTGTTATGAATGTGTATATGTACCATTGGTGGATTGTGAATGAGATATTGTTATGAATGTGTTTATGTACCATAGGTGGATTGTGAATGAGATATTGTTATGAATGTGTATATGTACCATTGGTGGATTGTGAATGATATATTGTTATGAATGTGTATATGTACCATTGGTGTATGATTCATAGAGTTGAATTATGGTGATATGTGGAATGTTAAGATGGTAGAGATGATCTTAATTGTATATGTATTGGTATTTGTACATTCATTCATGGCATGGTCGGCTTCATTGTGGAAGCGGTGAAACTGTGGGTTCACATGGTATTAGACGTTGATCCTTAATTGGAAATAGGCGTAGCAGACGTTGATCCTTAATTGGAAATAGGCGTGGTAAATAGACGTTGATCCTTAATTGGAAATAGGCGTAGCAGACGTTGATCCTTAATTGGAAATAGGCGTGGTAAATAGACGTTGATCCTTAATTGGAAATAGGCGTAGCAGACGTTGATCCTTAATTGGAAGTAGATGTGATGGCTTGGATTCTAGATATTGAATCGGAAAGCGGTGAAATGTTGGGTTCACATTGGTACCACATGCATAGAGTCACATGTCATGCATTGAGTCACACTAGAGTTATGTGATAACTGAATGTTTGCATTGATGTGATTGTGATGTGTGTATGAGATATGGTAATTGAATTTGATGATGTTTGGAGTTATGTGATAATTGAATGTTTGCATTGATGTGATTGTGATGTGTGTATGAGATTTGGTAATTGAATTTGATGATGTTTGGATACATAACTTGACTGAATATGTGATTATGTGATAATTGTAGTTATGTGTATATTTGAGAATATAATATTGGATTTGAATATTATACTCCTTGAGCTTTTATGTGTGCTTGAAACATGTGAAATAAATGTTGGTTAATATTATTTACATGGTTATATAAAATGTGTTGAAATCCTTTAATTGTCGATTTAATCATTGTGCTTGATTAATACTTCTTCATAATGATTTGAATTCTCACCCTTTCTGTCTGAATGTTACCTTTACATGGGTATCACGCAGATACTCAGGAGTAGTATCGCTGAAGTAAGTGGACGGTAGCTCACTCGAAATTAGCTGGAGAGCTACGGTACTTCATTTAGAGACTAAGTAGTGAGTCAATGCTCTGGTCATGTAACACTGGGTAGATTGGGAGTATGGAACTCATATCTGATTTGGATACGTTTTATGTTATTAATTGTGAACATGTTTAATTAAAGAGATTATTGAGAGATGATCATGGTATGGGACAGGGATCATTTGATGAAATGCATGGATATTCGTTATTTTCCGCTGCGAACGCATATGCTTGAATAGTCATGATAAGTGAAAGGTGTTATTTTAAATGACCAGGTGTATTGTTGGTTTTTGAAAGCTTTTAGTTTTTGAAAACGTCGATGTGACACCCTTTTGTTTATATGCGTGCTTATTTACTCTTATTATATGTTAAATATTTTGGGGTAGAAAAAGGGGTGTTACATTAGTGGTATCAGAGCCTAGTCGACAAGTTGGTCAATAGTCGTTAAGGTTTTCCATACCGTTGTATTTGATTCGTGTATCTAACACGATCGATACTGTTTGTCTTGTTGGTCCGTCCGGCCAGGTTGTTTAATTAGGTTGGTTCCCTAGTATGCGACATGTCTGTGAGAACACTGCCGATGCTTCTTTTATTTTCCATTGTCAGGTTAGGAATGAAATAAGTGGGGGAGAAGCGTCTGCTTCTCTTGGATGTTCCAATTGTATCGAGCTTGGACATTATGTTGTTGCCTGCAAGAGTGCAGTGTTGGCTAGTTAACCTGTTTTGAGGATGTTGTGCTTTTCCTAAACCCGAAGAGAGGACGGATTCCAGGATGGAGTGGGTTAGAAGTTAACCGGGTGTATATCAACTGTTTCGAGAAGACGGTTTTTTTTCCTGAGGTTGGTGCGAAGGAAAATTGGTTTGTGTCTGCTAAGCAAGTTGATGAATCGGTGCAAGATGGTTTCGAGTTGTTTATGTTGTTGGCAACTTTGGATATTCCTGAGAAGAGGACGATTGAAGAATTGCCAATAGTTTGTGAGTTTGGGAGGTGTTTTGATGCAAAAAGGGCAAGTGGTAGCTTATGCTTCAAGGCAACTTAAAGTTCATGAAAGGAATTATCGGACGCATGATTTAGAGTTGGCCGCCGTTGTGTTCGTGTTGAAGCTTTGGAGACATTATTTGTTTGGATCGAGATTTGATGTGTTTAGTGATCAGAAGAGTTTGAAGTACTTATTCGATCAGAAAGAATTGAATATGAGGCAAAGGAGATGGTTGGAATTCTTGAAAGATTATGATTTTGGTTTGAATTATCATCCTGGAAAGGCGAATGTTGTAGCCGATGCATTGAGTACGAAGTCATTGCACATGTCTATGTTGATGATTCGAGAGTTTGAATTGTTGGAGCAATTTACAGATTTGAGTTTGGTTTGTGAAGTAACATCTTCGTGTGTTAAGCTTGGTATGTTGAAGCTTACGTGTGGCATTCTTGACGAGATTAGAGAAGATCGAGAAGTGAAGAAGCTTCGTGGTAAGGAAATTGCTTTGGTGAAAGTGATATGGGGAGGAGTCACCAATGGCAATATTACTTGGGAACTCGAGGATAAGATGAGGGAATCGTATCCGGAGTTGTTCGTTTGAGGTGAATTTTCGAGGACGAAAATCTTTTAAGTGGGGGAGAGTTGTAACAACCCAATTTTAATAATTATTTCTTATATTATTATTATTATATTTTATTTTACTTATGCGGAGTGTTAATTAATTATTTAGTTGATAGGAGATATCATGAATAATTGAATTAATTAACTTGGTGGATATATGGTGTTGGTTTAATTTATTTGAATTAAATTAGAGATATTTAAATATTAGGTCTTATTGGGCCTATTAATTAAATTAGAAGTATAATGACTTAAGCCCAAATAGAATACTAATATAAATAGTAAGAGGTGAGGAGAGTGAGAATTAGGATTCATTTGATCATTTGAAGGCAATAGAGAAAGAGGAGAGGAAAAGTAAAGAGAAGAGCTAGGGTTTCCAGAAAATTGAAGAGGTAAGGGGGGAATCCTTATTGTCGCATTACGCGAAAAATCGGCCGGAAAAAGACACAGAGCCGCCACCATGCGTTATTTATCCCAAAGGAGGGAAAGGAAACGCTCGAAGTAAACCCGGAAAGGAAATGGTCTCACGACCAGAGATTGATAGGATCGGGAGTCGGTTACGCAAGGGGAAGGTATTAGCACCCCCTCACGTCCGTCGTACTCGACAGGATCCACGCTCGGAGAGAATAGAAAGAAGTTTGCTGAATAACTGCTCAAAACTGCACAAACACTGGAATAGAACACAGGAAAGACGGAAGAAGCGGACTCGGCAGGATATCGCATCCTGGGCCTACGTAGTTTGTCCGAAACAAACATCAGAATCGACGTAGTTCGGGGATATGGGAAACGTGCTCGCTAGGATGTCACATCCAATGCATACGTATCTTCTCTAACCAGAGAAAGAATCAGAGCACTCGTAGCTCGGCTAACGCACGCCAAACAAAACGCTGCAAGAAGACACTGAGACGTCAGAGCAAACACACAACTGGAAACGGAATGCCAATCATTGGTCTTACATCCAACTCCACAAAAGAACACAGGAAACCGAAGGTCAATCGCTGGTCTTACATCAGACTCCGAACACACACACAAACGAAACAGGAAACCGAAGGCCAATCGCTGGGCTTACATCAGACTTCAAACAAGGAAATGCAAACAGGAAACCGAATGCCAATCGCTGGACTTACATCAGACTCCAAACAAAGAAACACAAACAGGAAACCCACTGCCAATCGCTGGGCTTACGTCAGACTCCAAACACGCACACAAAACAGAAGGGTCTCGATTGCAACTAGGGCAAGAGAAAGGGAAGGTCTCAATCGCAACGGGGTCGAGAGGAAAGGATTAAAGTTAGTTGTCAGTCAAACTCGACAAGACATCGCATCTCGTGCCTACGTATCTCATCTGGACATGAGAATCAGAGTTGTCGTGGTTCGGCTAAACTATTTCTATTTGTTTTGTGTTTTTTAGATGAACAACGTCACTACGCAATCTACCGGATGCTCGACCTTGGGAGAATTACTCACCTGTAGTAGAAGGAGTCAACGTGTTCTTAAGAGGGGATCAAGTTGGTTTGTGTTTTAGGAAAGCTCACGCAAGAAAGGAAGTCCTAGACGAAGGAACCGTGCTACCTTAATTGACATGCAAACGAGACTATGCGAAGTCTAGCAATCCTATGGGGATACAATCACACCACACAAACACATATAGCATGAAGTAAACACACCAGCAAGAGGCTCAAACATCAAGGGCAAGGCTTTAGTCAAGGGGTCATATCAACCTCGACAAACAAGCCAACTGGAAGGGTATCTAAGGCTCTTAACCACTGACATTGACCGTCAGGGTGAGCAGATGAAAGGTGATGAGGATAAGACCTCATAGCTCTTAACCCGGGTCTGGGTGAGCTTCAATCAATGAAAACGTGGGAGTCCAGAATGTGGGACTCTACTTCACTTGACCGACTCTATATACAAAGGATCTTGGGTGTTTATTCAAAATGCATCAGCACATAGTGCGAGCAAGATGAAAGACTCAACTAAATAGCAGGGGATGGATTGCACATCCCTTCTATCTGCCAATGCCTCTTCACTTAGGAGGTCTTTGAAGTACATGGCACAAACATAAACAACCACAAACATTGCCTCTTAAGGAGGGCTTCAGACAGGTGCCTGCCAAAGATAGTAGGTCTTCCAGACTACATGGAGAACAAGAGTGCTTACCTAGGTGGTATGCCAACCACAGCAAAGCAAAGCAACTCAAGCAATGAGTTAAAGCGGCTAAAGTACCTGTAAGAAAAGCTAACCAATCAGTACTATGTTCCGACAAACAATCAACAGTTATCAACAGCGGTTCCCAATATACACAACAAGCAAGCTTTATGTGCAAGCATTCAAATTGTTTCATCATCTCAAATGACCTACAAACAGCAAGGGTTAGTGGACAAAGTAAAGGCATCTCAAATCATGAGATCAACATCATCCCTTAGGACTATAAGCTTGAGCCTGAAATGCAAAACTCAAAAGATGAGTACAAACCCCTAGGGCAAAGCCTAGGGTCAAAGGTGGAGAAAAAATTCAAAACAAAAGCTAATACTCAACATGAAGCAACTTTAAACAAGTAAGAACATGTCCTAAAAAGGACCAAGTCAAAAGCATTAAGCAAAGTCATCATTCAACCAAGAGAAGGCAAGGCAAGCAAAAGGTGCATACAATTGGTCAACAAGAATCAAAATTCCATATTAAAACAGAAATGACTCAAACAATCATGGAAATTTTTATGAGCATACAATATGTCAAACACAATCATCATGCCAAAAATTGGAAACAGAAGAGCTCATTTGATAAGGCAATGAAAATGAATAATATCAACATCAAATTGTGTGACATACATTGTCACACCATATTAACACATGCCTAAAACAGAAAAGGAAAATGCTAAAAATGCACAACCAAGCCTCAAAAATCACACAACATGTTGAGAATCAGCACACAAAATTTCATGTCAATTGGATCATTATTGAGCATTTCACATCAATTTGAATGAGGCATGGTACAAATTCATACATGTTCAAACAATTCAACACATTTTAATTTCCAGAAATGATAAAATCATAAAATCACAACCAAAAAATAAAAGACAAACACATGATCATGTAGAGAAAAATTGGGAATTAATTGGATGTGTTTTCAATTTTTAATGATTTTTTGAATGTGGAGGAAAAATATGAAATAAAATGTGACATATGTACATGATATTTGGAGGGAAATAAGAAAAGGTTGAGCAATTTGAAAATGTGGTCTCAGCAGGGATCGAACCGTGCATGGCAAAAATGAGCGCTTAAACAAAATGAATCCCAAATTATACATGGCTGGGAATCAAAGTGAGGGAAATGCCAAAACGCAGCACTTCACTTAATGTGCTGGCGTCCATCTCATCAGGTCTAAGCACATGTGGCTCGGTCAAACGCATGAGAGCCAACCAAAAGGCCAGCAAGCATGCACATGTGGCGCATGACAGGGCAAAACCCTAGGAAAAACCAGAAGCGGAGCACGCGGCCAGGCATGGTGGAAACCACCGTCTTCTTCATGAAGACGGTGGGTGAACAGTGACCGTTATTAATTTTTTTTCCAGAATTTACGAACCAATACACCATTCAAAAGCTCTCAACATGAGGAGTTCAAATCTAACATCCATTAAACCTGATTCTCAATAACGAATGCAAATCGAAGAAAAGAAAATCTAACATCCAAACTTTGATTCCTCATAACTCCACCAATACTTGTCCATTTTTCAAGAATTTTAAATCAGGAGAATCAGCAAGAGAAGATCTACAACATTACATGTAGATCAGCTCTAGCAAACTTTTTATGACTTCTGAAGCACGAATCAACTCTTGGAAAGGCTTGGATCTAGATAAATCTTCAAAACTCCATGTTCATGTTCATGTATGGAATTGCTTGATTCTTCACCAAATTATGCAAATCAAAGCTTGATCTATATTGAATAATGATCAAAGAACACAAATATGCAAGAAAATCCGAGTGTTATGTGGAAAAATTTCAAATTATGATGAAGAGAATTTTTGGAGGGAAGGTTTGAATCTAGATCAAGAATGATGAAATCTGAAAATTCTGTTAGGATTATCCTTTTATATGTTGTGTTAATCCATTTGCTAATTAGAATTAAGCATGGTTAATGAAATTTTAGTGAGAAATAAGGTGTAGTGCAAAAATTGATTTTTGACCCCATGCATGCAACATGCACGTGAACAGTACCACATGGCCATGCAATTTCACTTAAAATCATCTTATGAACATGTTAGAATGGTTAAAAAGCTCATATGATGCACCAAATTCAAATTCATGATTTTCCTTCCAAAATGAGCATGAATGAGCAAATGGTCATGTGATGAAATTTCATGCAATTCCTTGATGGATTTGGAAAATATGAGTCATGACAAGCATTATGCAAAAAGAGGCACTCAATTTGGAGTTCTAGATCAAAAGTTATGGCTTGTTGAAGTTCCATGCACACTTGGCAATGATTTGATCATATCTCCTCAACCATTCATCAGATGCTCATGATCTTGGACTTTTTGGAAATGGGAGAGAAAGATCTTCAACTTTCATGTTGGACAAAGTTTCATTTGAAGCTTCTTTGATGTTGGAAAGTCAAGTTGAATTTGGTCCAAAAACTTGCCATTTTTGGAAACTTGAAATTACAGGTCACTTTCCATTTTAGGAAACTTTTGATCTGGCTTCAAATCCTTAAAGGTATGAGTTTGACATGATGAATAAGCCTCTCTTGAACATGAATGAAGTGTCTCAAACCATTTCTCCACCTCCTAGCCCTCAGTTGACTTAGAGTTGACTTTTATGGGCCCCCAGGTGACCTGAAACTGCACTGATGACTTTTGAGCCTTCAACACTTGGTACAATTACTTCAAAATGAACCTTGATTCATATAAGCTCTTTAGAATAGCCATAAGGCTTCCATCTCAATGAAATGCTTGGTCTCTTGCACAGATGAATCAATCCTCTTGATGTCAGTCTTGACTGATGAGATGCAATGTACTATGCAATGTTAATGTAATGTCAATGACCTAAAAATGAAATGAATGCATGAATGGGGTGCAAATTTGAGGTGCTACAACTGTCCCTATTCAATCAACTAGGAACCTGAATGGGTGAGAGCAGCGGCTGTCAGACCTTCAAGGTAAACAGGGATTGAATACCAACAGAACCGTAGAAATTTGCACTCTGCGAGAGGATGATAAAAGAAAAGAATGTTCATCAATGGCAGCTTCCAATGGGGATTTGATATTTACAACTGGAACCAGACAAGACGTTTACCGACGACCCTACTGGGGATTTTGATTTTTATCAAAGAAAGGATACATGACCATACATTGACCGATGAATGGGAATAAAGAAACCACGACTTGACATCGACAGATGAATGGGAAGAGAAACCACGACCAGACGCCAATGGACGAATGGGAAAAACTCAACCATGCATCAACGGATGAATGGGAGAAAGAAACCACGACCAGACATCGAAAGATGATGAATGGGAAGAGAAACCACGACCAGATGCCAACGGACGAATGGGAAAGACTCAACCAGACATCAACGTATGAATGGGAGAAAGAAACCACGACCAGACATCGAAAGATGATGAATGGGAAGAGAAACCACGACCAGACGCCAACGGACGAATGGGAAAGAAAAACTCAACCAGACATCAACGGATAAATGGGAGAAAGAAGCCACGACCAGACATCGACAGATGAATGGGAAGAACTCGACCAAACATCAATGGATGAAAGGTAGAAAGAAACCACAACCAGACATCGAAAGATGATGAATGGGAAGAGAAACCACGACCAGACGCCAATGGACGAATGGGAAAGAGAAGCCACGACCAGACGCCAATGGACGAATGGGAAAGACTCAACCAGACATCAACGCATGAATGGGAGAAAGAAACCACAACCAAACATCGAAAGATGATGAATGGGAAGAGAAACCACGACCAGACGCCAACGGACAAATAGGAAAGACTCAACCAGACATCAACGGATGAATGGGAGAAAGAAACCACGACCAGACGCCAACGGACGAATGGGAAGAGAAACCACGACCAGACGCCAATGGACGAATGGGAAAAACTCAACCAGACATCAACGGATGAATGGGAGAAAGAAACCACGACCAGACATCGAAAGATGATGAATGGGAAGAGAAACCACGACCAGACGCCAACGGACGAATGGGAAAGACTCAACCAGACATCAACGGATGAATGGGAGAAAGAAACCACGACCAGACGCCAACGGACGAATGGGAAAGACTCAACCAGACATCAACGGATGAATGGGAGAAAGAAACCACGACCAGACATCGAAAGATGATGAATGGGAAGAGAAACCACTACCAGACGCCAACGGACGAATGGGAAAGACTCAACCAGACATAAACGGATGAATGGGAGAAAGAAACCACGACCAAACATCGAAATATGATGAATGCGAAGAGAAACCAGGACCAGACGCCAACGGACGAAGGGGAAAGACTCAACCAGACATCAACGGATGAATGGGAGAAAGAAACCACGACCAGTCGCCAACGGACGAATGGGAAAGACTCAACCAGACATCAACGGATGAATGGGAGAAAGAAACCACGACCAGACATCGAAAGATGATGAATGGGAACAGAAACCACGACCAGATGCCAACAGACGAATGGGAAAGACTCAACCAGACATCAACGTATGAATGGGAGAAAGAAACCACGACCAGACATCGAAAGATGATGAATGGGAAGAGAAACCACGACCAGACGCCAACGTACGAATGGGAAAGACTCGACCAGACATCAACGGATGAATGGGAGAAAGAAACCACGACCAGTCGCCAACGGACGAATGGGAAAGAAAAACTCAACCAGACATCAACGGATAAATGGGAGAAAGAAGCCACGACCAGACATCGACAGATGAATGGGAAGAACTCGACCAGACATCAACGGATGAAAGGGAGAAAGAAACCACGACCAGACATCGAAAGATGATGAATGGGAAGAGAAACCACGACCAGACGCCAATGGACGAATGGGAAAGAGAATCCACGACCAGACGCCAATGGACGAATGGGAAAGACTCAACCAGACATCAACGCATGAATGGGAGAAAGAAACCACAACCAAACATCGAAAGATGATGAATGGGAAGAGAAACCACGACCAGACGCCAACGGACAAATAGGAAAGACTCAACCAGACATCAACGGATGAATGGGAGAAAGAAACCACGACCAGACGCCAACGGACGAATGGGAAGAGAAACCACGACCAGACGCCAATGGACGAATGGGAAAAACTCAACCAGACATCAACAGATGAATGGGAGAAAGAAACCACGACCAGACATCGAAAGATGATGAATGGGAAGAGAAACCACGACCAGACGCCAACGGACGAATGGGAAAGACTCAACCAGACATCAACGGATGAATGGGAGAAAGAAACCACGACCAGACGCCAACGGACGAATGGGAAAGACTCAACCAGACATCAACGGATGAATGGGAGAAAGAAACCACGACCAGACATCGAAAGATGATGAATGGGAAGAGAAACCACTACCAGATGCCAACGGACGAATGGGAAAGACTCAACCAGACATAAACGGATGAATGGGAGAAAGAAACCACGACCAAACATCGAAATATGATGAATGCGAAGAGAAACCAGGACCAGACGCCAATGGACAAAGGGGAAAGACTCAACCAGACATCAACGGATGAATGGGAGAAAGAAACCACGACCAGTCGCCAACGGACGAATGGGAAATACTCAACCAGACATCAACGGATGAATGGGAGAAAGAAACCACGACCAGACATCGAAAGATGATGAATGGGAACAGAAACCACGACCAGACGCCAACGGACGAATGGGAAAGACTCAACCAGATATCAACGTATGAATGGGAGAAAGAAACCACGACCAGACATCGAAAGATGATGAATGGGAAGAGAAACCACGACCAGACGTCAACGTACGAATGGGAAAGACTCGACCAGACATCAACGGATGAATGGGAGAAAGAAACCACGACCAGTCGCCAACGGACGAATGGGAAAGACTCAACCAGATATCAACGGATGAATGGGAGAAAGAAACCACGACCAGACATCGAAAGATGATGAATGGGAAGAGAAACCACGACCAGACGCCAACGGACGAATGGGAAAGACTCAACCAGACATCAACGGATGAATGGGAGAAAGAAACCACGACCAGACATCGAAAGATGATGAATGGGAAGAGAAACCACGACCAGATGCCAACGGACGAATGGGAAAGACTCAACCAGACATCAACGGATGAATGGGAGAAACTCGATGTTATGGACATCGAAAAATGATGTCTACTGACACCAAAAAGGGAAGGACCCACACGGGGATCAACACGACACCTACTGGTATCGTAAGAACGACATCTACATGTGTCAAGACAAGGCCAACTACTTACCGGGGACTACTCTGGGGAAGTCAAGCTTTCCTTTCGCTGACGGGTGAGGAAATAAACCTCTTTGGGGGATTACCAATCCTGAATGTTGTCAAGAGCAACTGCAGCAGACGTGCCATACAGATGTTGCAAAACGGTCCACCTCTGCTGGGGATATGGTCCAATCCGGTTTAACACATGTATGCATATGTTTGAGCTTCTATGGCGTAATGCTCCATATTGAATGGAAATGCTACGCGATTTGAAGATGCAAATGCAAATGATTACTATATGCAAGATGCAAAGGCTAAAATCCCTGCTGGGGAAAACTGGTCGCTCTGCTGAGCACACAATCCTGTTTTGATCTTCCAATTCTGTGGGGAGACGCAACAACTCTGCTGCGGATGCTAACTGATCCGACACTCTGGGAACGGCAGAGAAACC
Source organism: Lathyrus oleraceus (assembly GCF_024323335.1). Taxonomy (NCBI): domain Eukaryota; kingdom Viridiplantae; phylum Streptophyta; class Magnoliopsida; order Fabales; family Fabaceae; genus Lathyrus; species Lathyrus oleraceus. The sequence continues at coordinate 193,938,292 of NC_066580.1, read as the reverse complement.
AACTCAACTGGGGAGTCACCTGTTGGGAAAACACCAACCTTCCAATCATGCTGGGGAATAGCATTGCTGCTAGGGGAAGGGGTAAACCTCACTGGGGACGACCTCCACTGAATCCAATCCACTCGGGGACTCCGCTAGGGAAAACAACCAATGCCAACCTCCGCTGAGGATAACTACCAACCCACGGGCAGAATTAACTCTACTGGGGATAATTTTCACCGAACATGATCCGCTTGGGGACTCCGCTAGGGAAAACCATCAGCACAAACCTCCGCTGGGGAAACTGCCCACTTCAGACCCGCTAGGGGAAAACATTCACAACCCTGCTGGGGAAAGGCATTCACAACCCTGCCGGGGATTCCGGTACTTAAGACCTGACTGCTGAGGAACAAACTACCCGCAGACACCTCCGTTGGGGAAATAGCAACCTTCAGGCTCGCTGGGGAACTATCAGTCCTCAGAGCTGCTGGGGAAAAGGCCACCTGTAGACCTGGTTGGAAAAAACATCCTCAACCCTGCTGGGGATTGCAGTCAACTTCAGGCCTGGCTACTGAGGAACAATCTAACCACTGATACTTCTGCTGAGAATTACAGCACTTCAGACCCGCTGGGGACACTAACAGTCCTCCGACTTGCTGGGGAAATAACCTTCTCGACCCTGCTGGGGATTACAGCACTCAACCCTACTGGGGATGATAACCAAGCTCAGGCCTGGTTGCTGAGGAAACACTGATCTCGAATCCGCTGGGAAGACAACAACCTCGAACCCTCTGGGGAAATACGGCCTCCTTGACACGGAACGCCCGTCGATTCGTCGAACACTGGCATTCACCATCCAACCACAGCGTAAACTTTCCACTTTTGAGAGCTCCCAGTCTCATCTAGTCTCTTGTAATTCATCATCTTGTATTATCGGCTTTTCTCTAGGCTTCGAGACAATCGATCTCCTCAGATTCGGGTCAACTCTCTAGTTCTCAGACTTTGAAGAGTCTTCTTGATTACCCTCTAGGATCGTCGCCATTCTTTCGTCTTCTTTTCACCGTTCTTCTATACCTTGCCCCTGATTGGACTCTGCGGGGGATCTCTTGTGAAAACGCTCCACATCACAACCTGCAAGTGAGTGAAAATATCTAACAGCACCTGCACAAGAGATCGTTAGATAAAAACGTGCCCCAGGCGTGCCAAAATTTCAACACTTGGGTCACTTCTACCTTCCGAGTAAGATTTCAGGCTTTCAATCTTATAAACATGCATTGGAAGGGACCTGTATGTCTCAAAATGCAAAGATTCTTTATCAAAATAAACGGATGTTTTTGCAATCAAAGCGGTAATGAAAACAAAAACAAAATTATTTGACTGAATATGCATTTTATTGATTGAAAAAGGTGTGGCTCGAAACTGAGCAATACACAGGAAGCAATACCTGAAAAGAGGTAATTGCGCACAAAAGGAAAATCTATCCTAATGGCAATGTGAAACCGTGATCTCATCGAGTTCCAACTCGGTTACACCCTATATGTCCTCAGACTCTCCGCACTTTCTGCCTTCTGAACAAGACTCTGTCGACCGATCACTGTCGGGGACTATCCAGGTGTCATACCAAAGTGCAGACGATCATGCTGGACGCAGTTGTTCGTTTCAATCCCTCTTTTGCCTGGACCGCCCTTTCGGGTTTTCGGTCCACCGGGATACCCTTTTTTGCCCAAGCCGCCCTTGTGGGGTTTTCGACTTACCGGGTGTGCAGTTTTTCCTTCTTCTTCTTTTTTTTTATCCCTAATTTTTTCCCGAACCTTTTTCTTTTTTCTCTTGGTTCGCCGGGATGCCCTTTTTTGCCTGGACTCTTTTATTCTTTTTGTCCAGCGGGTCAATTTTTACGAAGTATCTCTTAACTGCGTCCGCCTTCACAGGGGATGGAAAATCCTTGTCATCCGTGGTCATCAACAACAAGGCTTTTCCAGAGAGAACCTTCTTGACCACGAATAGACTTTCATAATCGTGTATCCATTTGCCCCTACGATCTCTGAGGAGGAATGATCCTTTTCAACACCACATCTCCCACGTGGTACGCACGAGATCACACTTTTCGGTCCAAAGCACGCTCGTTGCTGGTACAACTGCCCCATGATGGTTACCAGCCTCTTTTCTCAATTGGGCTCAACTCTTCATACCGAGTCCCTATCCACTCAACAGTTTCCAACTTTCATCCATCAGGACTCTCCACGATGGGATCTGGACCTCAATAGGTAATACCACTTCTATCCCATACACGAGCGAGAACGGCATTGCCCCAGTAGACGTACCGAGGTTCGACACCCAGGATACAAGCTTCGTACTTGCCACATTGTTGGTGCATTCAAATGTTATCCGGGCAACAAAAGGAATGCGGGATCCCTTTGGCGTAACCAAAGCAACACCAACTCCTACCATTCACGTTAACAGCCCCATCAGACATCAAAATCCGTTCGAATTCAGGGTCAGGCCCCTCCTCTGGGATCGGTTCTTCACAATCCTTTGATTTGAGAACCTCAATGTCCTCATCAGGGAATTCAAACTTCATCGGTTGATGATCCTCAACGGGTTGCCGGGCGAGGTAATCAGACAATACACTCCCCTTGATTGCCTTCTGAGAGGTATATTGTATATCATAATCCGTCCAAATCATCTGCCATCTCGCAACCCGTCCGGTCAATGCTGGCTTCTCAAATATATACTCGATCGGATCCGTCTCGGAAATCCACAAAGTGGTATGAACCAGCATATACTGTCTCAGTCGGCGAGCAGCCTATGCCAAAGTACAGCAAGTTTTCTCGAGCAGTGAATATATTGTTTCACAGTCGGTAAACTTTTGCTAAGGTAAATTGCATGCTCTTTTCGACCAGACTCGTCACGCTGCCCCAGTACACACCTCATAGACCCCTCGAGGACTGTCAAGTACGGAATTAATGGTCGTCCCTCCACGGGAGGCATCAGAATCGGAGGCTCCTGCAACTTATTCTTTTATTTTTCAATGCCCCTTGGCAATCATTATTTCACCTGACCGTTTGATATTTTTTCAACAGCTTGAATGGGTTCACATGTGGCTGTTAGATGAGATGTGAACCGTGACATGCAGTTCAATCTACCTAAGAAACCGCGAACCTCTTTTTCTGTTCTCGGTTCAGGCATTTCTTGTATTGCTTTTTTTTTTCTCTCTCTTTTTTTTAGCAGGATCAGCCTCGATTCCTCTTTCATTCACAATAAGCCTCAGCAACTTACCGGACTGCACTCCACAAGTGCACTGATTCGGATTCAACCTCAGTCCGAATTGTCTTCACCGGTCCATCAACTTGACCAAGTCTACCACATGCCCCTCTTCTGTATGGGACTTTGCTATCATGTCATCAACATAGCATTCGACTTCATGATGAATCATATCATGAAACATAGTCACCATAACTCTTTGATACGTGGCACCGGCATTCTTGAGACTGAACGACATCCCTTATAACAAAGAGTTCCCTATGGTGTGATGAACATTGTTTTCTCCATATCATCTGGCGACAGTTTAATCTGGTCACAGCCAGCAAACCATCCATGAATGAAAACACCGAGAACTGAGTTGTATTATCAACCGATACATCAATGTGAGGTGATAATAAAGCATCCTTCGGGCTAGCTCTTGTTCAAATCTCGGTAGTCCACACACATTCTCACCTTCTCATCCTTTTTCAGCATCGGCTTCTGCTTCGCTGGAGGACAGTCTTCTCTCAATGGTAGCTTGTGCACAACAATATCGGTATCCAACCCTGGCATGTCTTGATACGACCAGGCGAAGATATCAACACACTCTTTTCAACGGTGCTACCATTCTGCTCTTGACATTTGCCTCCAGAGCGGCCCCAACTTTCACTTTTTGACCTCCTCGGTGCCTGGATTAACAATCTCAACTCGGTCCTCGTGCAGTTGAATCACCTTCTCCTCTTGTCTCAACAACCTGGCTAATTCCCGCAGATCACAATCTTCTTCGCCTTCTTCTTCGGCATGATAGATCGGATTGTCGAAGTCATACAGAGGTGTAACCGAATTGTTATTAATGAGATCAGGAGGATAGTCACTTTTAAGGTCGGAACAAGACAAATCAAAAGGAAAGAAAAATGAAAACAAACATTGCCATTTTTATTTATTTAAACTGCAAAAATAAATGAAAAACAGGGAACACCGCTTTTAATACAAAAACAACTATTTATTAATGATGCAAAATGTTGCAAAATGAAACACATGAGGTGGCCCTTACAATGGACCAATACGTTTCGGGCAAAACGTATGGCTTTCATGCAAACAGAATTGAAAGACAGAAATACTACTCTTCATGATGAGTGGCAGTGATGATCTTTGAGGCCTTCCAGTTCCCTGGTACGCACGATTTTATCCACGAATCAAGCTCGCAGTCACTGTCAATCTTTTCATCCACCGCACAGGCGTGACCTGGATCCAGCATTCCAGCACTGACGAATGTGAACGGTTGATGACGTCCTCTGTTTTACCCAGACGAGTCTTGGCTTTCCTGATAGCCAACCCCGAACCTATCAGCTTTTACTACAATGTCTACCACCCTTCCCCAGCCTGGGACCCCTCCATTTCTCACCACTTCCATGGCCTGTTTGTAAGAAGAAATGGACAGCTTTTTTCCTTCTCAGCACAGATGGCCTTCTCCACCTTGACGGTTTCAACTGCCTGACTCGGTGTTTCACATTTTTCATCGTCCATTTCCACCTCCGTCATTCTCTGAGTTGTTTCCCTCACCATTACACACCCATTTGTAGCGACAGCCGCACAACAATTATCACCACCAGGGAAAGCTCCACTCTTCATCAGATGCCTCTGGATCACAGACATTGTAGTTTTTAACTGATCCCCATTCGTTTCCTCCATTTTTCTCTTGTCCTTGGACATCACGTTCACTCCCATAGGACCATGCATTATCACGGGGTTAGGATCAACATCCGGTATCGGTGCAAAATTGATGGCTTTAGAATCCACCAAATCTTGAACGGCATGCTTAAAAGCTCTACAACCCTCAACATGATGTCCGGGTGCCCCAGAATGGAACTCGCACCTGGCGTTCTCATCGTAGTTTGCAGGCCTCCGATGTAGTTCTACAGGAACTAATATCCTCGGCTGAACTAACCCAAGATCCCTCAACCTCTTAAACAGAAGGGTATAAGTCATGGGTGGCTTATCAAACTGACGGTCCGTCGTCCCCTTCTTCACTTGGCACCCAGCTTTCTGTGCCCTCTGTTGAGGTGACTGTTGTTGCTGTCGTGCAGACTACCAGCAGGAATAGTCACTGTAGCAGCATACGGGTGGTAACGATCCTTACCGTGTCCTTTTCCGACCTGCACATCACTTGACTCAACCTCCTTCTTGTGCTGACTATTGCCAGAGGGCTTCTTTACTACGGATGACGGAGCCTTTCCCTGAGTCTTCTCCTTTACCAGCCATTTTTCAATCCTCTCCACCCTCTCAGCAATTGCTTTCTGCCCCAAGGCGAGTCCTTGTACGACCTTGAACAATTCCCTCATCATCTCTTTCAATTCGAGAATGTCGGCGTTGGGTGGATCCATCAGCTTGGATTTGTTGCGTCTGGCAGGATACCTGAGCAGACGAGCTATGTGCGGAGGTTAGATACTGACACCTACAAAACAGCAAACAGGTTAATATGACTCACACATGCAGTGTCTATCCGTATGAGGGAAATTCGGTTCTTTGATTCTGGCCTCATCGAGACAGATAATAATTTGACAATAACATTCTGACATCTGGATGTCTCTCAACCGGAATCTCAATCAATAATACTCCCCATATTGATAGACATGGGTTAAATGCAGATGAATGCAAAATGGGGATGATGCAGATGCATGAATGCAAGCCACTGTGCTATCTTCCAAGTCATTTGAACACCCATCAAGTCTCTGAATCGGTCACAGTCATCTGAGGGCCCATGTAACCACAAATTCAACTTGGGATTCCGAAATAAACGGAACCGGAGGTTATATCACCCTCATCACAGGACATCCACTTAACGGATGACAACCAGATTCTCTGAACAAGTATCCTCAAATTCAACCTGGGGATCCGAAATAAACGGAATCCGTTGATAAGTACCACGGACAGAATTCCGGCGTCTCAGAGATAAATATCCACAAATCTGACTGAACCAAAGTCACCATCACAAAATCACTGACAGAAACTGTACTTGCAAGAATCAAACCCTCCCCTCACAGGTGAATTCTAATAAGGTCATCCTAAGGCGGATAATGGTCTCGACAATCGGGCAAAGATACTCAACGGGTTTGCCCTTTCGGGTGTGCCGTTGTAGCTCTCTTGAGATCATCTAAACCAAAGATCTGGGAACAAACGGTCACCGAAGTCAACAGCTCAGATGAGATAACCCAACCTAAATGGAATAACTCCACCCGGAAGGACTCTGTCAGATGAACCTCGTCCGGTTGTGGTATGTCACATCTCCGCATCATGTCGTACAACATGTGAAGAGACATGAGACCATGCTAATCCTAGGTGTACACTTGGGCCTGGGTATTGGGCCCCACTCATAACACCCACCCCAAATCAGAGGAACCAACCTGTACAGAGTCCAACACAATGATAATATGATGCATGCAAACATCTATGTAAATGTATACAATCACAGCATAATAATGAATGCAATAAATAAAGCAGTAAAGCAACCACAACTATCCTAGAGCGCTAGGATTGACTCGCTTAGGGAAGATGGACCAGCAAGAGGTCAACTTCTCTATCTCCCCAGCAGAGTCGCCAGCTTTCGCATTATGCGAAAAACCGGAGGGAAAAAGACACAGAGCCGCCACCGTGCGTTATTTATCCCAAAGGAGGGAAAGGAAACGCTCGAAGTAAACCTGGAAAGGAAATGCTCTCACGACCAGAGATTGATAGGATCGGGAGTCGGTTACGCAAGGGGAAGGTATTAGCACCCCCTCACGTCCGTCGTACTCGACGGGATCCACACTCAGAGAGAATAGAAAGAAGGTTGCTGAATAACTACTCAAACTGCACAAACACTGGAATAGAACACAGGAAAGACGGAAGAAGCGGACTCGGCAGGATATCGCATCCTGGGCCTACGTAGTTTGTCCGAAACAAACATCAGAGTCGACGTAGTTCGGGGATATGGGAAACGTACTCGCTAGGATGTCGCATCCTATGCATACGTATCTTCTCTAACCAGAGAAAGAATCAGAGCACTCGTAGCTCGGCTAACGCACGCCAAACAAAACGTTGCAAGAAGACGCTGAGACGTCAGAGCAAACACACAACTGGAAACGGAATGCCAATTGCTGGTCTTACATCCAACTCCACAAAAGAACACAGGAAACCGAAGGCCAATCACTGGTCTTACATCAGACTCCGAACACACACACAAACGAAACAGGAAACCGAAGGCCAATCGCTGGGCTTACATCAGACTCCAAACAAGGAAACGCAAACAGGAAACCGAATGCCAATTGCTAGACTTACATCAGACTCCAAACAAAGAAACGCAAACAGGAAACCGACTTCCAATCGATGGGCTTACGTCAGATTCCAAACATGCACACAAAACAGAAGGGTCTCGATTGCAACTAGGGCAAGAGAAAGGGAAGGTCTCAATCGCATCGGGGGAGGGAGGAAAGGATTAAAGTTAGTTGTCAGTCAAACTCGACAAGACATTGCATCTCGTGCCTACGTATCTCATCTGGACATGAGAATCAGAGTTGCCGTAGTTCGGCTAAACTATTTCTATTTGTTTTGTGTTTTTTAGATGAACAACGTCACTACGCAATCTACCGGATGCTCGACCTTGGGAGACTTACTCACCTGTAGTAGAAGGAGTCAACGTATTCTTAAGAGGGGATCAAGTTGGTTTGTGTTTTAGGAAAGCTCACGCAAGAAAGGAAGTCCTAGACGAAGGAACCGTGCTACCTTAATTGACATGCAAACGAGACTATGCGAAGTCTAGCAATCCTATGGGGATACAATCACACCACACAAACACATATAGCATGAAGTAAACACACCAGCAAGAGGCTCAAACATCAAGGGAGAGGCTTTAGTCAAGGGGTCATATCAACCTCGACAAACAAGCCAACTGGAAGGGTATTTAAGGCTCTTAACCACTGACATTGATCGTCAGGGTGAGCAGATGAAAGGTGATGAGGATAAGACCTCATAGCTCTTAACCCGGGTCTGGGTGAGCTTCAATCAATGAAAACGTGGGAGTCCAGAATATGGGACTCTACTCTACTTGACCGACTCTATATACAAAGGATCTTGGGTGTTTATTCAAAATGCATCAGCACATAGTGCAAGCAAGATGAAAGACTCAACTGAATAGCAGGGGATGGATTGCACATCCCTTCTATCTGCCAATGCCTCTTCACTTAGGAGGTCTTTGAAGTACATGGCACAAACATAAACAACCACAAACATTGCCTCTTAAGGAGGGCTTCAGACAGGTGCCTGCCAAAGATAGTAGGTCTTGCGGACTACATGGAGAACAAGAGTGCTTACCTAGGTGGTATGCCAACCACAGCAAAGTAAAGCAACTCAAGCAATGAGTTAAAGCGGCTAAAGTACCTGTAAGAAAAGCTAACCAATCAGTACTATGTTCCGACAAACAATCAACAGTTAACAACAGCGGTTCCCAATATACACAACAAGCAAGCTTTATGTGCAAGCATTCAAATTGTTTCATCATCTCAAATGACCTACAAACAGCAAGGGTTAGTGGACAAAGTAAAGGCATCTCAAATCATGAGATCAACATCATCCCTTAGGACTATAAGCTTGAGCCTGAAATGCAAAACTCAAAAGATGAGTACAAACCCCTAGGGCAAAGCCTAGGGTCAAAGGTGGAGAAAAAATTCAAAACAAAAGCTAATACTCAACATGAAGCAACTTTAAACAAGTAAGAACATGTCCTAAAAAGGACCAAGTCAAAAGCATTAAGCAAAGTCATCATTCAACCAAGAGAAGGCAAGGCAAGCAAAAGGTGCATACAATTGGTCAACAAGAATCAAAATTCCATATTAAAACAGAAATGACTCAAACAATCATGGAAATTTTTATGAGCATACAATATGTCAAACACAATCATCATGCCAAAAATTAGAAACAGAAGAGCTCATTTGATAAGGCAATAAAAATGAATAAGATCAACATCAAATTGTGTGACATACATTGTCACACCATATTAACACATGCCTAAAACAGAAAAGGAAAATGCTAAAAATGCACAACCAAGCCTCAAAAATCACACAACATGTTGAGAATCAGCACACAAAATTTCATGTCAATTGGATCATTATTGAGAATTTCACATCAATTTGAATGAGGCATGGTACAAATTCATACATGTTCAAACAATTCAACACATTTTAATTTCCAGAAATGATAAAATCATAAAATCACAACCAAAAAATAAAAGACAAACACATGATCATGTAGAGAAAAATTGGGAATTAATTGGATGTGTTTTCAATTTTTAATGATTTTTTGAATGTGGAGGAAAAATATGAAATAAAATGTGACATATGTACATGATATTTGGAGGGAAATAAGAAAAGGTTGAGCAATTTGAAAATGTGGTCTCAGCAGGGATCGAACCGTGCATGGCAAAAATGAGCGCTTAAACAAAATGAATCCCAAATTATACATGGTTGGGAATCGAAGTGAGGGAAATGCCAAAACGCAGCACTTCACTTAATGTGCTGGCGTCCATCTCATCAGGTCTAAGCACATGTGGCTCGGTCAAACGCATGAGAGCCAACCAAAAGGCCAGCAAGCATGCACATGTGGCGCATGACAGGGCAAAACCCTAGGAAAAACCAGAAGCGGAGCACGCGGCCAGGCAGGGTGGACACCACCGTCTTCTTCATGAAGACGGTGGGTGAACAGTGACCGTTATTAATTTTTTTTCCAGAATTTACGAACCAATACACCATCCAAAAGCTCTCAACATGAGGATTTCAAATCTAACATCCATTAAACATGATTCTCAATAACGAATGCAAATCGAAGAAAAGAAAATCTAACATCCAAACTTTGATTCCTCATAACTCCACCAATACTTGTCCATTTTTCAAGAATTTTATATCAGGAGAATCAGCAAGAGAAGATCTACAACATTACATGCATAAGAGGAGGAATTAAGAGACTCGAAAACCTAACCTCTTGAAGATCCATCAATGGCAGCAACGTGTTCAAGGCCTTGCAAGTGTGTAGATCAGCTCTAGCAACCTTGTTATGACTTCTGAAGCACGAATCAACTCTTGGAAAGGCTTGGATCTAGCTAAATCTTCAAAACTCCATGTTCATGTTCATGTATGGAATTGCTTGATTCTTCACAAAATTCTGCAAATCAAAGCTTGATCTATACTGAATAATGATCAAAGAACACAAATATGCAAGAAAATCCGAGTGTTATGTGGAAAATTTTCAAATTATGATGAAGAGAATTTTTGGAGGGAAGGTTTGAATCTAGATCTAGAATGATGAAATCTGAAAATTCTGTTAGGATTATCCTTTTATATGCTGTGTTAATCCATTTGCTAATTAGAATTAAGCATGGTTAATGAAATTTTAGTGAGAAATAAGGTGTAGTGCAAAAATTGATTTTTCACCCCATGCATGCAACATGCACGTGAACAGTACCACATGGCCATGCAATTTCACTTAAAATCATCTTATGAACATGTTAGAATGGTTAAAAAGCTCATATGATGCACCAAATTCAAATTCATGATTTTCCTTCCAAAATGAGCATGAATGAGCAAATAGTCATGTGATGAAATTTCATGCAATGCCTTTATGAATTTGGAAAATATGAGTCATGACAAGCATTATGCAAAAAGAGGCACTCAATTTGGAGTTCTAGATCAAAAGTTATGGCTTGTTGAAGTTCCATGCACACTTGGCAATGATTTGATCATATCTCCTCAACCATTCATCAGATGATCATGATCTTGGATTTTTTGGAAATGGTAGAGAAAGATATTCAACTTTCATGTTGGAGAAATTTTCATTTGAAGCTTCTTTGATGTTGGAAAGTCAGGTTGAATATGGTCCAAAAACTTGCCATTTTTGGAAACTTGAAATTACAGGTCACTTTCCATTTTGGGAAACTTTTGATCTGGCTTCAAATCCTTCAAGGTATGAGTTTGACATGATGAATAAGCCTGTCTTGAACATGAATGAAGTGTCTCAAACCATTTCTCCAGCTCCTAGCCCTCAGTTGACTTGCAGTTGACTTTTATGGGCCCCCAAATGACCTGAAACTGCACTAATGACTTTTGAGCCTTCAACACTTGGTACAATTACTTCAAAATGAACCTTGATTCATATAAGCTCTTTATAATAGCCATAGGGCTTCCATCTCAAGTAAATGCTTGGTCTCTTGCACAGATGAATCAATCCTCTTGATGCCAGTCTTGACTGATGAGATGCAATGTACTAAGCAATGTTAATGTAATGTTAATGTAATGTCAATGACCTAAAAATGAAATGAATGCATGAATGGGGGTGCAAAATTGAGGTGCTACATTTATTATTATGGGTTAGTATGAACGGGCCAATGGGTAGGAACATGTTTAGGTTGAAATCCTTAAATTGCATGTTTAGGAATTGTTAGGTTTTGATGAGTATTCTTAATTTATGGTGATTTAATTGTGTTAAAACTGAAAATTAACGTTATATAATTATGGTATTATATGAGTTATAATTTTTTGGACGTGTAGCTTTTTACGGAATCGAAATCGGAGGTCCGGAAGTCCTCCAACGATGAAAAACGCAGAAAATTCTACATGTTGTTTTACAGTAACCGGTTACTCACCGAGCGTTAACCGGTTACTTGCTTGAAAATCTATGAATTCTGTTTTACAGTAACCGGTTACTCACCGAGCGTTAACCGGTTACTTGCTCAAAAATCTGTTAATTCTATTAAACTGAGTAACGGGTTACTCACTGAGCGTTAACCGGTTACCACTGTTTGAAAAGGGAAAAATTGAGATTTTAAATGCTGTATTTATTTTGAAATGCAATCTAAGTGGGTGTAGTTGATAATTAGCCTATATTTGTGAATGATATACTGTTATGAATGTTTATATGTACCATTGTTGGATTGTGAATGATATATTCTTATGAATGTTTATGTGTACCATTGGTGGATTGTGAATGATATATTGTTATGAATGTGTATATGTACCATTGGTGGATTGTGAATGATATATTGTTATGAATGTGTTTATGTAACATTGGTGGATTGTGAATAATATATTGTTATGAATGTGTATATGTACCATTGGTGGATTGTGAATGATATATTGTTATGAATGTGTATATGTACCATTGGTGTATAATTCATAGAGTTGAATTATGGTGATATGTGGAATGTGAAGATGGTAGAGATGATCTTAATTGCATATGTATTGGTATTTGTACATTCATTCATGGCATGGTCGACTTCATTGTGGAAGCGGTGAAACTGTGGGTTCACATGGTATTAGACGTTGATCCTTAATTGGAAATAGGCGTAGCAGACGTTGATCCTTAATTGGAAATAGGCGTGGTAAATAGACGTTGATCCTTAATTGGAAATAGGCGTAGAAGACGTTGATCCTTAATTGGAAATAGGCATGGTAAATAGACGTTGATCCTTAATTGGAAATAGGCGTAGCAGACGTTGATCCTTAATTGGAAATAGGCGTGGTAAATAGACGTTGATCCTTAATTGGAAATAGGCGTAGCAAACGTTGATCCTTAATTGGAAATAGACGTGGTGGCTTGGATTCTAGATATTGAATCGGAAAGTGGTGAAACATTGGGTTCACATTGGTACCACATGCATAGAGTCACATGTCATGCATTGAGTCACACTAGAGTTATGTGATAATTGGATGTTTGCATTGATGTGATTGTGATGTGTGTATGAGATATGGTAATTGAATTTGATGATGTTTGGAGTTATGTGATAATTGAATGTTTGCATTGATGTGATTGTGATGTGTGTATGAGATATGGTAATTGAATTTGATGATGTTTGGATACATAACTTGACTGAATATATGATTATGTGATAATTGTAGTTATGTGTATATTTGAGAATATAATATTGGATTTGAATATTATAGTCGTTGAGTTTTTAGGTGTGCTTGAAACATGTGAAATAAATGTTGGTTAATATTATTTACATGGTTATATAAAGTGTGATGAATTCCTTTAATTGTCGATTTAATCATTGTGCTTGATTAATACTTATTCATAATGATTTGAATTCTCACCCTTTCTGTTTGAATGTTACCTTTACATGGGTATCGCGCAGATACTCAGGAGTAGTATCGCTGAAGTAAGTGGACGGTAGCTCACTCGAGATTAGCTGGAGAGTTGCAGTACTTCGTTTAGAGACTAACTAGTGAGTCAATGCTCTGGTCATGTAACACTGGGTAGATTGGTAGTATGGAACTCATATCTGATTTGGATACGTTTTATGTTATTAATTGTGAACATGTTTAATTAAAGAGATTATTGAGAGATGATCATGGTATGGGACAGGGATCATTTGATGAAATGCATGGATATTCGTTATTTTCCGCTGCGAACGCATATGGTTGAATAGTCATGATAAGTGAAAGGTGTTATTTTAAATGACCAGGTGTATTGTTGGTTTTTGAAAGCTTTTAGTTTTTGAAAACGTCGATGTGACACCCTTTTGTTTATATGCGTGCTTATTTACTCTTATTATATGTTAAATATTTTGGGGTAGAAAAAGGGGTGTTACATTAGTGGTATTAGAGCCTGGTCGACAAGTTGGTCAATAGTCGTTAAGGTTTTCCATCCCGTTGTATTTGATTCGTGTATCTAACACGATCGATACTGTTTGTCTTGTTGGTCCGTCCGGCCAGGTTGTTTAATTAGGTTGGTTCCCTAGTATGCGACATGTCTGTGAGAACACTGCCGATGCTTCTTTTATTTTCCATTGTCAGGTTAGGAATGAAATAAGTGGGGGAGAAGTGTCTGCTTCTCTTGGATGTTCCAATTGTATCGAGCTTGGACATTATGTTGTTACCTGCAAGAGTGCAGTGTTGGCTAGTTAACCTGTTTTGAGGATGTTGTGCTTTTCCTAGACCCGAAGAGAGGTCGGATTCCAGGATGGAGTGGGTTAGAAGTTAATCGGGTGTATATCGATTGTTTCGAGAAGACGGTTATTTTTCCTGAGGTTGGTGCGAAGGAAAATTGGTTTGTGTCTTCTAAGCAAGTTGATGAATCGGTGCAAGATGGTACCGAGTTGTTTATGTTGTAGGCAACTTTGGATATTCGTGAGAAGAGGGCGATTGAAGAATTGCCAATAGTTTGTGAGTTTGGGAGGTGTTTTGATGCAAAAAGGGCATGTGGTAGCTTATGCTTCAAGGCAACTTAAAGTTCATGAGAGGAATTATCCGACGCATGATTTAGAGTTGGCCGCCGTTGTGTTCGGGTTGAAGCTTTGGAGACATTATTTGTTTAGATCGAGATTTGATGTGTTTAGTGATCACAAGAGTATGAAGTACTTATTTGATCCGAAAGAATTGAATATGAGGCAAAGGAGATGGTTGGAATTCTTGAAAGATTATGAATTTGGTTTGAATTATCATCCTGGAAAGGAGAATGTTGTAGCCGATGCATTGAGTACGAAGTCATTGAACATGTCTATGTTGATGATTCGAGAGTTTGAATTGTTGGAGCAATTTAGAGATTTGAGTTTGGCTTGTGAAGCGACGTCTTCGTGTGTTAAGCTTGGTATGTTGAAGCTTAGGTGTGGCATTCTTGGCGAGATTAGAGAAGATCGAGAAGTGAAGAAGCTTCGTGGTAAGGAAATTGCTTTGGTGAAAGTGATATGGGGAGGAGTCACCAATGGCAATATTACTTGGGAACTCGAGGATATGATGAGGGAATCGTATCCGGAGTTGTTCGTTTGAGGTGAATTTTCGAGGACGAAAATCTTTTAAGTGGGGGAGAGTTGTAACAACCCAATTTTAGTAATTATTTCTTGTATTATTATTATTATATTTTATTTTACTTATGCGGAGTGTTAATTAATTATTTAGTTGATAGGAGATATCATGAATAATTGAATTAATTAACTTGGTGGATATGTGGTGTTGTTTAATTTATTTGAATTAAATTAGAGATATTTAAATATTAGGTCTTACTGGGCCTATTAATTAAATTAGAAGTATAATGACTTAAGCCTAAATAGAGTACTAATATAAATAGTAAGAGGTGAGGAGAGTGAAAATTAGGATTCATTTGATCATTTGAAGGCAATAGAGAAAGAGGAGAGGAAAAGTAAAGAGAAGAGCTAGGGTTTCCAGAAAATTGAAGAGGTAAGGGGGGAATCCTTATTATTATGGGTTAGTATGATCGGGTCAATGGGTAGGAACATGTTTAGGTTGAAATCCTTAAATTGCATGTTTTGGAATTGTTAGGTTTTGATGAGTATTCTTAATTTATGGTGATTTAATTGTGTTAAAACTGAAAATTAACGTTATATAGTTATGGTATTGTATGAGTTACAATTTTCTGAACGTGTAGCTTTTTACTGAATCGAAATCGGAGGTCCGGAAGTCCTCTAATGATGAAAAACGCAGAAAATTCTGTATGCTGTTTTACAGTAACCGGTTACTCACCGAGCGTTAACCGGTTACTTGCTTGAAAATCTGTGAATCCTGTTTTACAGTAACCGGTTACTCACCGAGCGTTAACCGGTTACTTGCTCAAAAATCTGTTAATTTTGTTAAACTGACTAACGGGTTACTCACCTAGCGTTAACCGGTTACCACTGTTTGAAAAGGGAAAAATTGAGATTTTAAATGCTGTATTTATTCTGAAATGCAATCTAAGTGTGTGTAGTTGATAATTAGCATATATTTGTGAATGATATACTGTTATGAATGTTTATATGTACCATTGTTGGATTGTGAATGATATATTGTTATGAATGTTTATGTGTACCATTGGTGGATTGTGAATGATATATTGTTATGAATGTGTATATGTACCATTGGTGGATTGGGAATGATATATTATTATGAATGTGTATATGTACCATTGGTGGATTGTGAATGATATATTGTTATGAATGTGTATATGTACCATTGGTGGATTGTGAATGATATATTGTTATGAATGTGTATATGTACCATTGGTGTACGATTCATAGAGTTGAATTATGGTGATATGTGGAATGTTAAGATGGTAGAGATGATCTTAATTGCATATGTATTGGTATTTGTACATTCATTCATGGCATGGTCGGCTTCATTGTGGAAGCGGTGAAACTCTAGGTTCACATGGTATTAGACGTTGATCCTTAATTGGAAATAGGCGTAACAGACGTTGATCCTTAACTGGAAATAGGCGTGGTGGCTTGGATTCTAGATATTGAATCAGAAAGCGGTGAAACATTGGGTTCACATTGGTACCACATGCATAGAGTCACATATCATGCATTGAGTCAGACTAGAGTTATGTGATAATTGAATGTTTGCATTGATGTGATTGTGATGTGTGTATGAGATATGGTAATTGAATTTGATGATGTTTGGAGTTATGTGATAATTGAATGTTTGCATTGATGTGATTGTGATGTGTGTATGAGATATGGTAATTGAATTTGATAATGTTTGGATACATAACTTGACTGAATATGTGATTATGTGATAATTTTAGTTATGTGTATATTTGAGAATATAATATTGGATTTTAATATTATACTCCTTGAGTTTTTATGTGTGCTTGAAACATGTGAAATAAATGTTGGTTAATATTATTTACATGGTTATATAAAGTGTGATGAATTCCTTTAATTGTCGATTTAATCATTGTGCTTGATTAATACTTCTTCATAATGATTAGAATTCTCACGCTTTCTGTTTGAATGTTACCTTTACATGGGTATCGCGCAGATACTCAGGAGTATTATCGCTAAAGTAAGTGGACGGTAGCTCACTCGAGATTAGCTGGAGAGATGCAGTACTTCGTTTAGAGACTAAGTAGTGAGTCAATGCTCTGGTCATGTAACACTGGGTAGATTGGTAGTATGGAACTCATATCTGATTTGGATACGTTTTATGTTATTAATTGTGAACATGTTTAACTGAAGAGATTATTGAGAGATGAGCATGGTATGGGACAGGGATCATTTGATGAAATGCATGGATATTCGTTATTTTCCGCTGCGAACGCATATGCTTGAATAGTCATGATAAGTGAAAGGTGTTATTTTAAATGACCAGGTGTATTATTGGTTTTTGAAAGCTTTTAGTTTTTGAAAACGTCGATGTGACGCCCTTTTGTTTATATGCGTGCTTATTTACTCTTATTATATGTTAAATATTTTGGGGTAGAAAAAGGGATGTTACACTAGTGGTATCAGAGCCTGGTCGACCAGTTGGTCAATAGTCGTTAAGGTTTTCCATCCAGTTGTATTTGATTCGTGTATCTGACACGATCGATACTGTTTTTCTGGTTGGTCCGTCCGGCCAGGTTGTTTAATTAGGTTGGTTCCCTAGTATGCGACATGTGTGTAAGAACACTGTCGATGCTTGTTTTATTTTCCATTGTCAGGTTAGGAATGAAATAAGTGGGGGAGAAGTGTCTGCTTCTCTTGGATGTTCCAATTGTATCGAGCTTGGACATTATGTTGTTGCCTGCAAGAGTGCAGTGTTGGCTAGTTAACCTGTTTTGAGGATGTTGTGCTTTTCCTGAACCCGAAGAGAGGTCGGATTCCAGGATGGAGTGGGTTAGAAGTTAATCGGGTGTATATCAACTATTTCAAGAAGACGGTTATTTTTCCTGAGGTTGGTGCGAAGGAAAATTGGTTTGTGTCTGCTAAGCAAGTTGATGAATCGGTGCAAGATGGTTCCGAGTTGTTTATGTTGTTGGCAACTTTGGATATTCGTGAGAAGAGGACGATTGAAGAATTTCCCATAGTTTGTGAGTTTGGGAGGTTTTTTGATGTAAAAAGGGCAAGTGGTAGTTTATGCTTCAAGGCAACTTAAAATTCATTAGAGGAATTATCCAACGCATGATTTAGAGTTGGCTGCTGTTGTGTTCGGGTTGAAGCTTTGGAGACATTATTTGTTTGGATCGAGACTTGATGTGTTTAGTGATCACAAGAGTTTGAAGTACTTATTCAATCAGAAAGAATTGAATATGAGGCAAAGGAGATGGTTGGAATTCTTGGAAGATTATGAATTTGGTTTGAATTATCATCCTGGAAAGGAGAATGTTGTAGCCGATGCATTGAGTACGAAGTCATTGAACATGTCTATGTTGATGATTCGAGAGTTTGAATTGTTGGAGCAATTTAGAGATTTGAGTTTGGCTTGTGAAGCGACGTCTTCGTGTGTTAAGCTTGGTATGTTGAAGCTTAGGTGTGGCATTCTTGGCGAGATTAGAGAAGATCGAGAAGTGAAGAAGCTTCGTGGTAAGGAAATTGCTTTGGTGAAAGTGATATGGGGAGGAGTCACCAATGGCAATATTACTTGGGAACTCGAGGCTAAGATGAGGGAATCGTATCCGGAGTTGTTCGTTTGAGGTGAATTTTCGAGGACGAAAATCTTTAAGTGGGGGAGAGTTGTAACAACCCAATTTTAGTAATTATTTCTTATATATTATTAGTATATTTTATTTTACTTATGCGGAGTGTTAATTAATTATTTAGTTGATAGGAGATATCATGAATAATTGAATTAATTAACTTGGTGGATATGTGGTGTTGGTTTAATTTATTTGAATTAAATTAGAGATATTTAAATATTAGGTCTTATTGGGCCTATTAATTAAATTAGCAGTATAATGACTTAAGCCCAAATAGAATACTAATATAAATAGTAAGAGGTGAGGAGAGTGAGAATTAGGATTCATTTGATCATTTGAAGGCAATAGAGAAAGAGGAGAGGAAAAGTAAAGATAAGAGCTAGGGTTTCCAGAAAATTGAAGAGGTAAGGGGGGAATCCTTATTATTATGGGTTAGTATGATCGGGTCAAGGGGTAGGAACATGTTTAGGTTGAAATCCTTAAATTGCATGTTTTGGAATTGTTAGGTTTTGATGAGTATTCTTAATTTATGGTGATTTAATTGTGTTAAAACTGAAAATTAACGTTATATAATTATGGTATTGTATGAGTTATAATTTTCTGAACGTGTAGATTTTTTTGGGAATCGAAATCGGAGGTCCTGAAGTCCTCCAACGATGAAAAACGCAAAAAATTCTGCATGCTGTTTTACAGTAACAGGTTACTCACCGAGCGTTAACCGATTATTTGCTTGAAAATCTGTGAATTCTGTTTTACAGTAACCAGTTACTCACCGAGCGTTAACCGGTTACTTGCTCAAAAATCTGTTAATTCTGTTAAACTGAGTAACGGGTTACTCACCGAGCGTTAACCGGTTACCACTGTTTGAAAAGGGAAAAAATGAGATTTTAAATGTTGTATTTATTTTGAAATGAAATCTAAGTGTGTGTGGTTGATAATTAGCGTATATTTGTGAATGATATACTGTTATGAATGTTTATATGTACCATTGTTGGATTATGAATGATATATTGTTATGAATGTTTATGTGTACCATTGGTGGATTGTGAATGATATATTTTTATGAATGTGTATATGTACCATTGGTGGATTGTGAAGGATATATTGTTATGAATGTGTTTATGTACCATTGGTGGATTGTGAATGATATATTGTTATGAATGTGTATATGTACCGTTGGTGGATTGTGAATGATATATTGTTATGAATGTGTATATGTACCATTGGTGTATGATTCATAGAGTTGAATTATGGTGATATGTGGAATGTTAAGATGGTAGAGATGATCTTAATTGCATATGTATTGGTATTTGTACATTCATTCATGGCATGGTCGGCTTCATTGTGGAAGCGGTGAAACTGTGGGTTCACATGGTATTAGACGTTGATCCTTAATTGGAAATAGGCGTAGCAGACGTTGATCCTTAATTGGAAATAGGCGTGGTAAATAGATATTGATCCTTAATTGGAAATAGGCGTAGTAGACGTTGATCCTTAATTGGAAATAGGCGTGGTAAATAGACGTTGATCCTTAATTGGAAATAGGCGTAGCGGACGTTGATCCTTAATTGGAAATAGACGTGGTGGCTTGGATTCTAGATATTGAATCTGAAAGCGGTGAAACGTTGGGTTCACATTGGTACCACATGCATAGAGTCACATGGCATGCATTGAGTCACACTAGAGTTATGTGATAATTGAATGTTTGCATTGATGTGATTGTGATGTGTGTATGAGATATGGTAATTGAATTTGATGATGTTTGGAGTTATGTGATAATTGAATGTTTGCATTGATGTGATTGTGATGTGTGTATGAGATATGGTAATTGAATTTGATGATGTTTGGATACATAACTTGACTGAATATGTGATTATGTGATAATTTTAGTTATGTGTATATTTGAGAATATAATATTGGATTTTAATATTATACTCCTTGAGTTTTTATGTGTGCTTGAAACATGTGAAATAAATGTTGGTTAATATTATTTACATGGTTATATAAAGTGTGGTGAATTCCTTTAATTGTCGATTTAATCATTGTGCTTGATTAATACTTCTTCATAATGATTTGAATTCTCACCCTTTCTGTTTGAATGTTACCTTTACATGGGTATCGCGCAGATACTCATGAGTAGTATCGCTAAAGTAAGTGGACGGTAGCTCACTCAAGATTAGCTGGAGAGATGCAGTACTTCGTTTAGAGACTAAGTAGTGAGTCAATGCTCTGGTCATGTAACACTGGGTAGATTGGTAGTATGGAACTCATATCTGATTTGGATACGTTTTATGTTATTAATTGTGAACATGTTTAATTGAAGAGATTATTGAGAGATGATCATGCTATGGGACAGGGATCATTTGATGACATGCATGGATATTCGTTATTTTCCGCTGCGAACGCATATGCTTGAATAGTCATGATAAGTGAAAGGTGTTATTTTAAATGACCAGGTGTATTATTGGTTTTTGAAAGCTTTTAGTTTTTGAAAACGTCGATGTGACGCCCTTTTGTTTATATGCGTGCTTATTTACTCTTATTATATGTTAAATATTTTGGGGTAGAAAAAGGGATGTTACACTAGTGGTATCAGAGCCTGGTCGACCAGTTGGTCAATAGTCGTTAAGGTTTTCCATCCAGTTGTATTTGATTCGTGTATCTGACACGATCGATACTGTTTTTCTGGTTGGTCCGTCCGGCCAGGTTGTTTAATTAGGTTGGTTCCCTAGTATGCGACATGTGTGTAAGAACACTGTCGATGCTTGTTTTATTTTCCATTGTCAGGTTAGGAATGAAATAAGTGGGGGAGAAGTGTCTGCTTCTCTTGGATGTTCCAATTGTATCGAGCTTGGACATTATGTTGTTGCCTGCAAGAGTGCAGTGTTGGCTAGTTAACCTGTTTTGAGGATGTTGTGCTTTTCCTGAACCCGAAGAGAGGTCGGATTCCAGGATGGAGTGGGTTAGAAGTTAATCGGGTGTATATCAACTATTTCAAGAAGACGGTTATTTTTCCTGAGGTTGGTGCGAAGGAAAATTGGTTTGTGTCTGCTAAGCAAGTTGATGAATCGGTGCAAGATGGTTCCGAGTTGTTTATGTTGTTGGCAACTTTGGATATTCGTGAGAAGAGGACGATTGAAGAATTTCCCATAGTTTGTGAGTTTGGGAGGTTTTTTGATGTAAAAAGGGCAAGTGGTAGTTTATGCTTCAAGGCAACTTAAAATTCATTAGAGGAATTATCCAACGCATGATTTAGAGTTGGCTGCCGTTGTGTTCGGGTTGAAGCTTTGGAGACATTATTTGTTTGGATCGAGACTTGATGTGTTTAGTGATCACAAGAGTTTGAAGTACTTATTCAATCAGAAAGAATTGAATATGAGGCAAAGGAGATGGTTGGAATTCTTGGAAGATTATGAATTTGGTTTGAATTATCATCCTGGAAAGGAGAATGTTGTAGCCGATGCATTGAGTACGAAGTCATTGAACATGTCTATGTTGATGATTCGAGAGTTTGAATTGTTGGAGCAATTTAGAGATTTGAGTTTGGCTTGTGAAGCGACGTCTTCGTGTGTTAAGCTTGGTATGTTGAAGCTTAGGTGTGGCATTCTTGGCGAGATTAGAGAAGATCGAGAAGTGAAGAAGCTTCGTGGTAAGGAAATTGCTTTGGTGAAAGTGATATGGGGAGGAGTCACCAATGGCAATATTACTTGGGAACTCGAGGCTAAGATGAGGGAATCGTATCCGGAGTTGTTCGTTTGAGGTGAATTTTCGAGGACGAAAATCTTTTAAGTGGGGGAGAGTTGTAACAACCCAATTTTAGTAATTATTTCTTATATTATTATTAGTATATTTTATTTTACTTATGCGGAGTGTTAATTAATTATTTAGTTGATAGGAGATATCATGAATAATTGAATTAATTAACTTGGTGGATATGTGGTGTTGGTTTAATTTATTTGAATTAAATTAGAGATATTTAAATATTAGGTCTTATTGGGCCTATTAATTAAATTAGCAGTATAATGACTTAAGCCCAAATAGAATACTAATATAAATAGTAAGAGGTGAGGAGAGTGAGAATTAGGATTCATTTGATCATTTGAAGGCAATAGAGAAAGAGGAGAGGAAAAGTAAAGATAAGAGCTAGGGTTTCCAGAAAATTGAAGAGGTAAGGGGGGAATCCTTATTATTATGGGTTAGTATGATCGGGTCAAGAGGTAGGAACATGTTTAGGTTGAAATCCTTAAATTGCATGTTTTGGAATTGTTAGGTTTTGATGAGTATTCTTAATTTATGGTGATTTAATTGTGTTAAAACTGAAAATTAACGTTATATAATTATGGTATTGTATGAGTTATAATTTTCTGAACGTGTAGATTTTTTTGGGAATCGAAATCGGAGGTCCTGAAGTCCTCCAACGATGAAAAACGCAAAAAATTCTGCATGCTGTTTTACAGTAACAGGTTACTCACCGAGCGTTAACCGGTTATTTGCTTGAAAATCTGTGAATTCTGTTTTACAGTAACCAGTTACTCACCGAGCGTTAACCGGTTACTTGCTCAAAAATCTGTTAATTCTGTTAAACTGAGTAACGGGTTACTCACCGAGCGTTAACCGGTTACCACTGTTTGAAAAGGGAAAAAATGAGATTTTAAATGTTGTATTTATTTTGAAATGAAATCTAAGTGTGTGTGGTTGATAATTAGCGTATATTTGTGAATGATATACTGTTATGAATGTTTATATGTACCATTGTTGGATTATGAATGATATATTGTTATGAATGTTTATGTGTACCATTGGTGGATTGTGAATGATATATTTTTATGAATGTGTATATGTACCATTGGTGGATTGTGAAGGATATATTGTTATGAATGTGTTTATGTACCATTGGTGGATTGTGACTGATATATTGTTATGAATGTGTATATGTACCGTTGGTGGATTGTGAATGATATATTGTTATGAATGTGTATATGTACCATTGGTGTATGATTCATAGAGTTGAATTATGGTGATATGTTGAATGTTAAGATGGTAGAGATGATCTTAATTGCATATGTATTGGTATTTGTACATTCATTCATGGCATGGTCGGCTTCATTGTGGAAGCGGTGAAACTGTGGGTTCACATGGTATTAGACGTTGATCCTTAATTGAAAATAGGCGTAGCAGACGTTGATCCTTAATTGGAAATAGGCGTGGTAAATAGACATTGATCCTTAATTGGAAATAGGCGTAGTAGACGTTGATCCTTAATTGGAAATAGGCGTGGTAAATAGACGTTGATCCTTAATTGGAAATAGGCGTAGCGGACGTTGATCCTTAATTGGAAATAGGCGTGGTGGCTTGGATTCTAGATATTGAATCGGAAAGCGGTGAAACGTTGGGTTCACATTGGTACCACATGCATAGAGTCACATGGCATGCATTGAGTCACACTAGAGTTATGTGATAATTGAATGTTTGCATTGATGTGATTGTGATGTGTGTATGAGATATGGTAATTGAATTTGATGATGTTTGGAGTTATGTGATAATTGAATGTTTGCATTGATGTGATTGTGATGTGTGTATGAGATATGGTAATTGAATTTGATGATGTTTGGATACATAACTTGACTGAATATGTGATTATGTGATAATTTTAGTTATGTGTATATTTGAGAATATAATATTGGATTTTAATATTATACTCCTTGAGTTTTTATGTGTGCTTGAAACATGTGAAATAAATGTTGGTTAATATTATTTACATGGTTATATAAAGTGTGGTGAATTCCTTTAATTGTCGATTTAATCATTGTGCTTGATTAATACTTCTTCATAATGATTTGAATTCTCACCCTTTCTGTTTGAATGTTACCTTTACATGGGTATCGCGCAGATACTCATGAGTAGTATCGCTAAAGTAAGTGGACGGTAGCTCACTCAAGATTAGCTGGAGAGATGCAGTACTTCGTTTAGAGACTAAGTAGTGAGTCAATGCTCTGGTCATGTAACACTGGGTAGATTGGTAGTATGGAACTCATATCTGATTTGGATACGTTTTATGTTATTAATTGTGAACATGTTTAATTGAAGAGATTATTGAGAGATGATCATGCTATGGGACAGGGATCATTTGATGACATGCATGGATATTCGTTATTTTCCGCTGCGAACGCATATGCTTGAATATTCATGATAAGTGAAAGGTGTTATTTTAAATGACCAGGTGTATTGTTGGTTTTTGAAAGCTTTTAGTTTTTGAAAACGTCGATGTGACGCCCTTTTGTTTATATGCGTGCTTATTTACTCTGATTATATGTTAAATATTTTGGGGTAGAAAAAAGGGTGTTACACTAAACACCTGGGCGGGTGAAGTTTAAAATTGAAAATGGCTAGCAGTTACAAGAAGAATAGGCGTCAGAATATGGAGCAGTTTGCAGAACGTGTATAGAGCAGTTGCAGATCGTGTGGCACGACGTCTCCTATGTTTTAGGAGTTTTTGGCTTGTAGGCAGTTTCTTTAGTTTAGTATAAATAGGATATCCCACGAGGGGCTCGAGGTGTTCACTTTGTACCAAAATCACTTGTAAAAAAACTTCTCATTCACA
This sequence comes from Lathyrus oleraceus, assembly GCF_024323335.1. NCBI lineage: Eukaryota > Viridiplantae > Streptophyta > Magnoliopsida > Fabales > Fabaceae > Lathyrus > Lathyrus oleraceus. The sequence goes on along the minus strand of NC_066580.1, from coordinate 193,913,058 downwards.
GCACGAGAAATCAAGAGTTTTTTAGAGTGCTATGTACGTGAATCACCACATTTATTTCAATGCAACTTCCTTATTTTTCAATTCTTCCCGTTGAACACTTTATTTTAATTTCATTTACTTTTGAGTTATCACTTTACGTTGTCGTCTACGCTGTCGACACTGATTTTATTACGATAATAGAGTTCACCAACAGCGTGTTCGTCGTGTACGTCTTTTGTATGTTGTAGTGTCGTCGGTCACGAGTCACCCGTAGGCTATAGCATTATTTAACTTTTCGTGTGAAAAAAACCTGCGCTTGTTCAATACTTTGTCAGGAGCCGTTCCTCACAAAGCTGATTATCTGTCGAATTGAATAAGTCGCACTGTAACACTAGTACATGTCTTAGGATTAACTGGTCGATCCAGCAAGTAACCCTTAGTTTTAAGGCTTAGGGAGGACCAGCGGTTGTTTACCAATTTTCACAGTAAACAAAGTGTACATAAATAAGATAGGATGTGGTACAATCAAGAAGGTTTATAGGGAGTTTAATCCTGAACAAGCTGACTTGAGAATCCAGCACTCATGTGGAGGTTCCCTTTACAACTAGTATTGTTTATCGAGCAATTAAGCATACTACAAATCTATCGAAGACACCAAAAATACAGATGATAGATAGATAAAGAAAGTAGATCTTGTGACGGGTAGGGTTTTATATTTAAGCTGAGTGTTTGTTTCCTTTATATTTTTAATTTTAAGGGTTTTATATGTTTTTCATCATTTGCATGAGTTTTCTTATGTGGTTTTCAATAGTGATTATCCATAAAAATCGGTTTGCTTATGTGTTTTTCATCTAATTATTTGTTGGAGACTTCACATTTTTACATGCAGCTCACTGAAAATATTTTATATGTATTCATTTACCCAATACCATAATAATAGGGGAAATAGTACAAAAGTACTAGTACAAAATTGCAGCATCAAGACCTTGTGAGATTGTTGGCTTGATGCATTGAGAAAAAAGGAGAAGTTACTTATATGTGAATATTTGCCCAATTCAAGCCTCAATGTCCAACTATACGGTATAACTCCCAAACTACCAACACACACTTAATTACCGTTTCGCTCCATTTACATCATATTAAAAAGGATAATGTTTTAAACAATTGAAACAAAATGTCTCAATAAGTGATTTTTCATGCTTGAATGGTTATTTTTCATCTACTCAATAAATACTTATCCATTTACTGCCTAAGTGGTTATATTTGAAATTATTCAACTTACATGGATTTTATATGATCCATACATTTTCTAAAGAGTTGGTTAGATTATTAGTTAGATAAGCAGTGAATTTTTTTTTTAAATATCCAGATTTTTAAAAAAAATTTCAAAAATACCAATTTTTTCAAAAAAATTACTAAAATGGGCAATTTTTGCCCTAGTTCTCTACATGGGCGCCACCCTAGTTGGCGCCTACCCTTAAAGGGTAGGGCAAGTCGCCACTAGGAGTGGCGTCTACCCTTAAAGGGTAGGGCAAGTCGCCACTAGGAGTGGCGCCTACACTCTTCCTACTTTTTTTTTTTTTTTTTTTTTAAATATGTTTTTTATTTTTTTATTTTTTTTAATTTATGAATTTATATTTTTTATAAATTATATTAATTTATATTAACACATATATATAAATAAATTATTTACAAGATATATATATATATATATATATATATATATATATATATATATATATATATATATATATATATATATATATATATATATATATATATATATATATATATATATATATATATATATATATATATATATATATATATATATATATATATATATATATATATATATATATATATATATATATATATATATATATATATATATATATATATAGATATATATATATATATATATATATATATATCTATATATATATATATATATATATATATATATATATATAATATTATATATATATATTAATTTAATTTATAAGTAATTAATATTATTTATAAATTTTTGGAAGAATTAGGGTTAATCATGTTAAGGTTAATTTATCAATTATAATTAGGGTTTATTGATCGGTTATAATTAGAGTTTGGTAGTTATGACCTAATTGAAACCCTAATTCCCCATAAGATTAATTAATCAAGTGCGACACTAATTAGGGTTAAGTAGACTGGTGTACAACCCAGATCTTTTCCTATAAATAAAGTGTTATTTCCTTGCATTTTCTTCACCACTATTTCCTATCACCTTCTCTATCAAGTTGAGTTCATGGCATCCCCAAGACCGTCGTCATGGCAGCGAACATCATCAAGGCGCCCGGATCCTGAACCAGTAATCTTAAAAAGGGATGGGCATGTTATTTTCTCGCCTTTGAACCCCCAATGGAGATGAAATTTTGGAACATCCGTTCGTTGGACCAACTAAAAAGGTCCTTGATGTCTTGGTTAGAGGGAGATTACCAACCTGGTGAAGTCATCAGAAGGATTCAGAGGCTTAGAACAAGGTTCTCATTTGAAACTGGAGAAACGATACGTTGGTGGGTTGAAGTTGAAAGCGACATTGATTGCATCCAAATGATGCATGGATCAGACGACATAGTGTTAACTGTTGTAATTTCTTAGATTTTAATGGTTGTTTGTCATGTTGTTGTTGTATTTGTTATTGTTCTAGTACTTGTTCTTGTTTTAGTACTTGTTTTTGTTCCAGTATTTGTTTTTGTTTTAGTAATTGGTGTTGTAATGTTAGATGTTTGTGTTTGTTGTTCAAGTGTCATCTTCTATTTGGTATAAAAAGTAAACTTTAATTTAAAATGATTTTGGTACACAGATTTATGAATATGAAAACTAAGTTGTGGAACTAGATCCACGATATGGACATTTGTTCTTATTATGCCCTAGTTGTCTACATACGCTACACTTTTTCTGCATTTTCTCTGCGACGTCCATTTCAGTTCTAATGCGCCTGCTATTTGGGCGACCACTTTTATTCCGCCGCATCGATTCGTTGTGCCAAACAATTTCCCCGTCATACTCTGGCCAATACGCCTCCAATGCTACCACCGGAAAGGGATTGTCGTATACATTGAGCAATGTTGCAACTTTGTAGATTGGAGACACTAGCGATAATGCATCAAAGTGGCTGTGTGAACACGCTGCAATGACATGGGAACAAGGCATACGATAGGCCTGAAATTGACCACAGTCGCACCAACGGTTTGGTATTAGGACCCTATACTCTTGTCTGGGCAGCCCTTGGTTGTGGTCAATTGTTTCCTTGACACTAAAAGTGTGGCCATGGCGGTCGAATTCCGTAACCCGATGGCTGCTGGCTTTGGCAGATTCCTGCCTCATAAACTTCATGCAGGCATCACTATATACTTGACTCGTCTGCAACACTTCATGCCAGCGCTTGCCTCTTGTTACGAACAACGTTGCCATCCGAAAATAGGTTGCACTCACCAATGCGGTTATCGGGAGGTTACGTATGCCCTTAAACACGTCGTTCATTGATTCCACAAGATTTGTTGTCATGTGGCCCCACCTCACCCCATCGTCGTATGATCTAGTCCACCTCCCTGCATCAGAATTTGCCAACACTATTTCCCGGCGGTAGTATTGGAATCCAGGTTGGTTTAATGCATACCCCGCGTTTATCAAATGTTGCTTCAAGAAGTTATCCTTGAACTCCCGCATAAAATTTTGAGCAATGTGCCTGATGCAGTAGACATGGGTAGACGGGGGGTCATGCCAACCATTTGCTGGATTATTGTATGCACTGTCTATTGAAGCGTGCCTATCAGAAATCACACAGATGCCAGCTTGTGGAGTCACGTGTGTTCGGAGATTCTTAAGGAAGAAACTCCAAGCAGCAGTCGTTTCTCCTTCTACCAATGCAAAGGCTATTGGGAAAATATTAGAATTTCCATCTTGTGCGACCGCCATCAGTAACGATCCTTTGTATTTCCCATACAGCCAAGTTCCATCGACTTGAACAAGTGGTTTGCAGAATGTGAAACCGATGATGCAGGGATGGAATGCCCAGAAAAGTCTATGGGAAATTCCATTACCTTCTAGACGAGTTCCGTCAGGGGATTGTGCCGGCAAGGTCTCCATTATAAAAACCGTCCCAGGTGAATACAATCGTAGTGCAGCCAGGTAGCGTGGTAGTTGTTGGTATGATTCCTCCCAGTTACCGTATACCAGTTCGATTGCCTTGGTTTTCGCTAACCAAGCCTTTCTGTATGACGGTGTATATTTGAAAACAGCCACACAATGGGAGATAATTGTTTTGACCTTGAGTGACGGGTCAGCCTCAACTAGAGGTAATATGGAATGGCAGATCATATCATGGCTAAGTTTGCGATGATCCTGTGCCATGTTGGTGTTGACGCAAATGTGAGCTTGAGAAATAGACCCTATCACCCACGCATTATGTTTCTTCTTGTACGATGCCATCAACCTATACCCACACTCCGGATTTTTTCATTCAATAACGTATCTTTCCGAATTTGATTTGATAACATCGTAGTCAACACAGTTTTTCAAGTGCCAGTTCTTTATTGCTAACAGACACTCTTCCTTGGTCCGAAATTGGTCACCCTTCTTTAAGTCCTCATCAGACCTCATATATGGGTTGTAGAACATATCTGATGAGGGTTCATCCTCGCCAAAGTTAAGTGTTGTGAAGTGCGCAGGCGGTGAGTAGCGTTGCGCTATAGGTATTTGAACTTGGTCTTCGTCTTCAGAATCACGGTTCACCAAGTCATCAACCACGTCTTCAGCATCATCAACCACATCGTCTTCAACGTGGTGCTCAACATCTTGTTCGTCATCAATCACAGGATCAATAACCTGTGACTGAATATTCTGAGCTGGTTGAAATTGTTCCAACACAATGTACAACACTATGTATTCGTAACCAGAATACTCATGGTTACGAAACATGTATTTTATCTCCATGTCATTTTGAATCAATGACTTATAAAACTTGACAGAGTTGTTTTCTGAAAAAAAAAGGTTGTTGATAAAAAATTTGGGACACGGGTTGTCTTAGTTTGGACTCAATCTTCCTTTTCAGGTAAGAGAAGTCAGCTCCTCTATTTAGACAAAAACGAGTGCATTCGGTGTTTCTAAATAGGAAGCCAGACATATCACATTCATAAGTCTCACCATTGACGTGAGCTTTGATTTTGTATTGTGATGAAGATGCCATGTTTTGTGAAGGTTTTGTGAAGATATTGTGATGGTTTTGTGAAGATATTGTGAAGGTTTTGTGAAGGTTTTGTGAAGGTTTTGTGAAGGTTTTGTGAAGGTTTTGTGAAGATATTGTCAAGGTTTTGTGAAGATTGCTGTGAAGATATTGTGAATACCTTTGTGAAAATGTGTGTGAATATTTATACTGCAAGAATCTTACTGCCTATCCATCAAATGTATTCTCCACCTAGCCTGAACTTAGTCTCAGAGATTCCCACGCATGCCTGTTCCTCAAAGTATTCACCACCAAGTCTGCAAGATTCCCACGCATGCCTTACACGTGTCACACCCTTGAATGCAACACTCCCACCTAGTCTGTACTAATGCATGCCAACCTATCCACCTAGCCTGAACTTAGTCTCAGAGATTCCCACGCATGCCTGTTCCTCAAAAGTATTCACCACCAAGTCTGCAAGATTCCCACGCATGCCTTACACGTGTCACACCCTTGAATGCAACACTCCCACCTAGTCTGTACTAATGCATGCCAACCTATCCACCTAGCCTGAACTTAGTCTCAGAGATTCCCACGCATGCCTGTTCCTCAAAAGTATTCACCACTAAGTCTGCAAGATTCCCACGCATGCCTTACACGTGTCACACCCTTGAATGCAACACTCCCACCTAGTCTGTACTAATGCATGCCAACCTATCCACCTAGCCTGAACTTAGTCTCAGAGATTCCCACGCATGCCTTACAGTCTCGGCTTTAGCTTTGCTTGCACCAAAAACTTAAACTTCTTGAACTTCCAATACTGAATATCACACTTCCAATACTAAACTACCTCTTTTTTCCATTATGTGTTTAAAATAATATTCAATCTTATTTAAGCTTAATTATTTATTTTAAATAATATTCCCACGCATGCCTTCCACGTGTCACACCTTTGCATCATCAGGTTCCACCAAGTCTTCCCCAAGACAAGACATATGCAACCTAGTCTGCACCAATGCATGCCAACACTACCACCTAGCCTGCACCTATTCTGCAAGATTCCCACGCATGCCTTACACTTGTCACACCTTTGCATCATCAGATTCCACCTAGCCTTCCCCAAGACAAGACATATGCAACCTAGTCTGCACCAATGCATGCCAACACTACCACCTAGCCTGCACCTATTCTGCAAGATTCCCACGCATGCCTTACACTTGTCACACCTTTGCATCATCAGATTCCACCTAGCCTTCCCCAAGACAACATTCCCACGCATGCCTTACACTTGTCACATTTTTGCATATTCAGTCTACTTGAAAACGAGTATAAATTGAAGGTCATTCTTGCAAGTTTTCATCAACCACTAACACTTTTATTCAGAGAACTCCGGCGAAACTTCTCATCCACCAAGCTTTGTTCTACATTGCAGTCATGTCTCTTCTTACCATGGGCCAAGAACACAGAGGCACTAGGGCAAACATTGCCTCATTCGTAAGTTTTTCTTGAACATTGCCTCTATCGTATGTTTGTAATTTGGTTTTTAAAAGTCCAATCTAATGATTGTTTATATTGTTTGTTTTTAAAGGATCCCAAGAAATTTCGTCAACGTTCACACCCTATGCCTTATCCAGACCCATGGTGCGTACCTTACATACAACGTGCGGGTTTCGGTCATGTTATGCATGTCGTAAATGCCACAATTGATGTCAAATTCATTCTGGCTCTGTGTGAACGTTGGAGACCAGAGACACACACTTTTCACCTACCAACTGGTGAATGTACCGTCACACTAGAGGACGTGTACATGCTTTTGGGTCTAAGAATAGATGGTAAACCTGTGACTGGAAATGTTCAACAGCCCAACCAAATATGTGTCCAAATGTTGGGGGTAGATCTGGTCGAGGGTGAGGGATCTGCAAAAGTAAGGGGTCAGGGTATTAAATTATCTAGCCTCCAAATGTACCACGACTCCATCTCTTTGACTGAGGAATCCTCTGAACAAGAAAAAGTCATAAAAACCCGGGTTTACATTATGCTATTGTTTGGGAACTTGCTATTTCCCGAAGGGACGGGAAATAGCATAAACTTTATGTACCTGAGTTTGCTCGGGGACATTGATAGAATAAGCACGTATAGTTGGGGTTCTGCTGTATTGGCATTCCTATATAGCTCTTTGTGTAAAAATGCACAGAATGACCACTGTACATTTTCTGGATGTGCTTTTTTGCTCCAAACATGGGGGTGGTGGAGATTGCCGAGGCTAGCCCCAGAAAATCCTAACGACTACTCCTTCCCCTACGCAACTAGGTAAATTTATGATGTTATTTCATTTTGTATATTTATTCTATAAATATTTGTAAATAATATTATGTATCTTTTTTTGTTTAGGTTCATTACAACCGGACTGGATTACAGTCTTACCCCCAAAAATAAAATTATATTTTATCGTCAACTCTTGGATCGTCTCCGAGCACAAGATGTATTACAACTAAATCACTCAGCTTCTAACTGATTTATTAATATCATGCATTCTCGATAAATAACATATTTGATTTTTTCTTTGCAGTTTATTTGGAGGCCATATTTGGGATTGGAACATAAACCCAACCCCGAAGATGCAGCTGTTTGGACAGCAAAAACGGCCATAATGCGGTTCACCACTGTGGAGATGCACCAAAGTGACCGTGTCAAGCTGCAATTCGGAATGCATCAAGATATCCCAGGCCCCCCAATGTCTATGGAACCTTGGCATCTAAAAAAAGTCAGCCACCAGTGGTATGCCCAACATTGGAAGGAATTTGCTAAGGAGTTTCGTAAAATGTGGAAAGACCGTGCCCACTATGTTCTACAATTTCCGGTGGCGCCCAACGAAATGAAGCCGACAAGGGAATATGTGGATTGGTATAGAGCTAATACAAATCCAGAAATGATTGTGTCTGACCCGTTCTATTTGGACGATCCCCGGATGCAACAGCCATATTTCCAACAACAACAACCCCCACAATATTCCCAACAACAACAACCACCACATTATTACCAACAACAACCACCACCACCATTTTACCAACAACAACCACCACCACCTTATTACCAACAACAACCACCACCACCATATTACCAACAACAACCACCACAACACATGTCCACCCCCCAACCAAATGAACAATACATACCACAAACTCAACCCCAATACCATGAAGATTACCAACACGAACCTCAACATTCCCACCACCATCAACAGTCCCAACACCTACCACAATATCAATCCCCCCACATCCACCAATCCTAACACTTCCATCACGACAATGTCCCGAGCGCTTCCAGTCCTCCACCTAGCCCCGACACGGGTATACAAGAGGATTACCAACAAGATTACTACACACCACAACAAACATTGTTCTTTGGCCAACCCGATTCAACCCTAAACTACCAAAGACCACATTTCGAGGGCGCACCCAGCAGTAGTCAGTTTGTCCCATCGAGACAAAGCTTTGAGGGCGCAGAGGGGACCCGTCTTTCCTACAGCACTGAAGGGACTTCGACCCAACCACAACGGCAAACGGCAAGGGGACGCGTTACGAATAGGGGTGGTAATAGGGAAGCACCACCACCACGTGAACCGTCTAGGCGAGTAATTAGACCTCCCCCGTGCGGATCGTACCAGGGACCGCATCATATGTGATAAATCCCAAATTAATAATGCATTTTAATCTTTATATCTTTATCTTTATCTAAAATATTTAAATAAAAATATTTTCTGTTTATTATCTTTATATCTTTATCTTTATATTTAAAGATATTGTCTATCATATATATATATATAATATATATATATATATATATATATATATATATATATATATATATATATATATATATATATATAATTATATATATATATATATATATATATATATATATTATATATATAATATATATATATATATATATATATATATATATATATATATTATATATATATATATATATATATATATATATATATATGTGTGTGTATAAATATTTATTTACACGTATATAAATTATTTTTTTTTCCAAAAAATTATAAATAATATTAATTACTTATAAATTAAATTAATATATATACATTAATATATATATAAATTAATATATATATATCTTGTAAATAATTTTATTTATATATTTGTGTTAATATAAATTAATATAATTTATAAAAAATATAAATTTATCAAATATCTAATATTTAAAAAAAATAATAATAAAACATGTTAAAAAAAAAAATTAAAAAACAAAAAAAATATGGAATGGGTGTAGGCGCCACTCCTAGTGGCGACTTGCCCTACCCATTAAGGGTAGGCGCCAACTAGGGTGGCGCCTATGAGTAATTTAGGGCAAAATTTGTCCATTTGTGTAATATTTTTGAAAAAATGATTAATTTTGAAATTTTTTTAAAATTTCTGGATATTTAAAAAAAAAAAATCGATAAGCAGTTATTTATAAGGGATTGGAATTTAAAGGATTATCAAGTGTATGTTTGATAAGACAATAAAAGTTCTAGTAAATTAGAATCACTTTGCAATGTTAAATTTATTAGTTTTGTTATTTTGTTTTAGAAGGGACTCAAGTGTATAATTGATAAATTTGTGAGTGGCTGTGTACGGATCTTTACCAGATTTGGAACTGGTGTGGACAGTTATTTATTGTCGATTTTACTGGTAAGATATTCAAAATCTTTTAAATTTTTTAGGAATTTCGTGGTCAATGATATTCTCTCAAAAGCATGCAGCTTTTGATCAATTACAAATTAATGATTCTGAATTAGCATTTATCTCATTAGTAACTAGTGAAAATGAATTCAGGTATGTTTGTTATTCTGTAACGAAGAGTTAACACCGTAAATTATTACATAAATTACGCATACGACAAAGAAAAAGTTGAACGAATTAATTTATTTTATTTTTAAGGAGTCTCGAGCATTTACCTTCTCTTTACAACAAAGTTCTTGTAGCCATTGTTGATGTCATATTTACATTCTCTTCAAATCAGAAGAAAAAACAGGTTTTAATTTCTCCTATTTGTCGCATTTTGGACATTAAAGTTCCCTATCATTGGAAAACATTTTAATAAGCCTAACTCTTTTGCTGCAGCCAACAAAGTCGGGGATTCTAGGTGGTATTGTCAGGGGATTGAAAGGTGGAAAAACCACTCAAACAGTTTTGCCTAAAATTAAAACCTTCATTTTCGGTCATTTGGAAGATATTTTTTTCAAGCCCCCCTTTCCAGATTCACTTCCAACAGTGGCAGTGGCCGATGAAAAAGAAGTGGAGCTCGATAGGTTTTCTACTAAAATGCCTATTCATTTTTTGAACTATTTCTAAAATTTTCAAAATATTGAATAACTTACTTGTTTCAGTCACTGTAATTATTTTGAACTATTTCTAAATTTTGCGAAGTATTGAATAACTTATTAGACTATCCCAACATAATTGGCCACAAAAAAAAAACATATATTTTGAACCAATCTTTCTACTATTCGACTATGGTAACAATACTCCTAGTAAAACATTACATTCAATAACTAACCTTCTTTACAATATCACATTATCACATACTTGATGAGCATATTACCTTCTTGCCAAAACTAGGTGTTGACTTTTGCACCAAGTTGACTAGTTCTCCATTGGATTTGTCAACAATTGACCCGTACAGTTTTGCAGCAGAGCCATTCCTATTATTAGATTTTCAAACTACATGTAAACTTAAGTTCTCTTTTATTGTTGTCTTCTTCGTAATCAATGTGGATTGGTGTAGCTGGTATGTCATTTTAATAGATTTGTCTGTCCATGACCAACATTATATTATTCAAACCGCATGATATAATTTTAACGTTTGCAGCTTCTAAATCCAATGCTTCTACTGTTGAAAGCATAGAAATGGATAGGATTTTTACATTAATCGTATAATTCAAGTTGTTGTGTTACACACTATTGTTTCAATCTTTCAATTATGAATGTTGGTGATTATTTTCCAAACTACATTAAAACTTTAGGTGTGAAAAAAGTGATTTCTCAAATCTAATTTTAGCAATAAAATGATACTAGAAGTTGGTTATTGTAGTCAATTATGTTTAATAAACTTTAATGTTATACTTTATGGGTTTTATTAATAAGTTAATGGAGAGATTAAAAGTATGTTGTACTTGGAAGGTCAAGAGATAGTGATCAAATTAATAGTATTTACTAATTATTATGTTTCCTAGAATATATGAAGTTTCTGAGTCTGTATAAAGACCAAGAATGTATTCTAATGAAATACAGAAGTTACAAAAGATTCGCTTTCTTCTGTCAAATTGGCATCAGAGCTAATGGCAAACATGATGAATCAAATGTCGTTGCCACGGCTAACGAAGTTAAATTACGAAAACTGAAGTATCCAAATGAAAGCTCTTCTCAGATCTCTAGACGCGTGGGAGGTGACCAGAGATGTGTTTGAAGAACCAACAGATATTGTGGGATATACGTCAGCTCAAAATAAGGCGTTGAAAGAGACGCGATCGAAGGATAAAACGGCACTATACATGCTGTTTAGGGTTGTTGATGAATCAGGCTTCGAAAAGATTGTCGGTTCGACTACGTCGAAAGAAGCGCGGGACACGCTAGAGAAAGTGTTCAAAGGAGCAGATCGAGTAAAGCAAGTTCGACTCCAAACACTTCGTGGCGAATTGGAGAGGATGCAAATGAAGGAGTCAGAAAATGTATCTGACTACATCACGCGTGTACAAAAGGTGGTGAACCAACTCACCAGAAATGGCGAAACAGTAACTGATGCACGAGTTGTTGAAAAGATTTTGAGATCTTTAACAGATAAATTTGAGAATATTGTGTGTGCAATAGAAGAGTCGAAGGATCTTTCGACGCTCTCAGTCGAAGAGCTCGCTGGTTCCCTCGAAGCACACGAACAACGTAAGATGAAAAAGAAGGAAGAAGGAGTAGAGGGCGCAAATGAAACCAAGGAGCAAATCAAAGACGAAAAGGTACTCTTTTCTCAAAATTTTCGAGGAAGAGGACGTGGTCGTGGAGGACGTGACAGTGGTCGAAGTGGTAGAGGCAGCAACTTCGAGAGAGGACAGTCGAGCCAGCAAAATTGGCGTGGCAGAGGACGTGGTCAAAGAGGTGGTAGGTCGAACCATTCCAACTTTGAATGCTACAAGTGTGGGAAGTATGGTCATTATGCGAAAGATTGCAACTTATTCAAATGTTATAACTGTGATAAAGTGGGACATCTTGCAAAAGATTGTCGAATCGAAAAGAAGGTAGAAGAAACAACCAATCTAACTTTGGAAGCTGAAGCAAATGAAGGTTTTCTCTTGATAGCTCAAAATGAGATCAACTCAAATGACAATGTTTGGTATCTTGACTCAGGAGCAAGTGACCATATATGTGGTCACAAACACTTGTTTAAAGAAATGAGAAAGATTGAAGATGGAAATGTGTCTTTCGGAGATGCATCGAAAGTGAAGGTCGAAGGCAAGGGAAAGATCCATTACTTGCAGAAGGATGGGTTGATTGGATCAATTCAAGATGTTTATTATGTACCAAATCTTAAGACCAACATCTTGAGTTTGGGATAACTTACAGAAAAAGGTTATTCGATACTTATGAAAGAACAGATACTGCATTTGAAGGACAAGCTGGGACATCTGATTGCTCGTGTCGAAATGGAGAGAAATCGAATGTACAAATTGAATCTGATAAACGTTCGAGAAAAATGTTTACAAGTAAGTGTCGAAGACAAAGCGTCACTATGGCATCTACGCTTTGGCCATCTACATCATGCTGGTTTAAAAAGGTTGGCGAAAAAGAACATGGTGCATGGACTACCAGATATGGATTATGAAGGAAAGTTCTGTGAAGAATGTGTGCTTAGCAAACAAACAAGAACTTCATTTCAAAAGAAGGCAGAATATCAAGCTAAGCATATCCTTGAATTGATTCACACCGACATATGTGGGCCAATCACGCCAGAATCTTTCAGTAGCAAAAGATACTTTATTTCCTTTATCGACGATTACTCACAGAAGACATGGGTTTATTTCTTGAAAGAAATGTCTGAAGCATTCGAGGTGTTCAAAAGGTTCAAAGTAATGGTGGAGAAGGAAATCGACAGACACATTAAAGCAGTTCGATCTGATAGAGGTGGTGAGTATACTTCGACAACCTTTATGAAGTATTGTGAAGAGCAGGGTATAAGGAGATTTCTAACTGCAACATACTCACCTCAACAAAATGGGGTGGCTGAAAGGAAGAATCGAACCGTCCTTGACATGGTTCGTTCAATGCTTAAAAGTAAGAACATGCCAAAGGAATTTTGGGCAGAAGTTGTACAATGTTCCATTTATGTTCAGAATCGATGTCCACATTCGAAGTTAGAAGATCAAACACCACAAGAAGCGTGGAGCGGACAGAAGCCAACAGTTTCTCATCTCAAAGTATTTGGAAGTGTGGCTTATGCACACGTACTAGATCAACGAAGAACGAAACTTGAAGACAAAAGTCAGAAATACATACTCATTGGGTATGATGAGAAAACAAAAGGGTACAAGTTATTTGATCCCATAAGAAAGAAGGTGATAGTGAGTAGAGATGTTCGAATAAACGAAGCAAGTAAGTGGGACTGGAACAGTTCGACAGAAGCTATCGTCGAAGTTGAAGAATCATCTGTCGTTGTACCACCAAACATTTCAACAAAACTTGAAGATTCTGACAATGAAGATGAACCTCCACAACCCAGAATGCGAAGTTTGCAAGATCTGTATGATTCGACAAGTGAAGTGCACCTTGTATGTCTCTTGGCAGATGTTGAAAACATTAGTTTTGAAGAAGCAGTACGAGGCAAGAAGTGGAAAAGTGACATGGACGAAGAGATGAGGGCGATTAACCACAACAACACTTGGGAGCTAGTTGAATTGCCAAAAGGTAGTCAACCCATTGGTGTAAAGTGGGTATTCAAGAAAAAGATAAACTTTCAAGGAGAAATAAAACGATACAAAGCGAGACTTGTTGCGAAGGGATACAAACAGAAAGCATGAGTTGATTATGACGAAATATTTGCACTTGTTGCAAGAATGGAGACAAATCGATTACCCATATCTCAAGTTGCTCAATTCAAATGGCCAATATTTCAAATGGATGTCAAAACAGCTTTTCTGAATGGTGTACTCGAAGAAGAAGTCTATGTTGAACAACCACTCGGGTACATGAAAGCTGGAGAAGAGAAGAAGGTACTGAAATTGAAGAAAGCGCTATATGGGCTGAAGCAAGCACTACGGGCATGGAACACACGTATCGACACATATTTCAAGGAGAACGGGTTCGAGCAATGTCCGTACGAACATGCCCTCTATGTGAAGAAGAATGGAAGGAATGTATTACTTGTTGCTCTCTATGTCGATGATCTTACTTTTCTGGGCAGTAATGATCAGATGATAGAAGAATTCAAAAGCACAATGACACGTGAATTCGAGATGACAGACTTATGCCTGATGAGATTCTTTCTTGGTCTGGAGGTTCGACAAGAAGAAACAGGAATCTTCATCTCACAAGAAAAATATGCAAAAGAAATCTTGAAAAGATATAAGATGGAAAGTTGTAATTCGGCTTCGACGCGAATGGAACCAGGAACAAAGTTGTCGAAATTTTATGGAGGAGAACGTGTCGAAGCAGGAAAATATCGAAGTTTGGTAGGAAGTCTTCGCTATCTCACATGTACAAGACCAGATATCTCATTAAGTGTAGGCATTGTAAGTCGATTCATGGAGGAGCCAGTTTACACACATTGGAAAGCATTGAAGCGAATTCTGAGGTACATCCAAGGAACACTGTCACTTGGGATGTTCTACTCGAATTCAGACAAATACAAGTTGGTTGGTTACTCTGACAGTGATTGGTGCGGAGACATAGACGATCGAAAAAGCACTTCTGGATATGTGTTCTTCATGAGAAATACTGCATTCACTTGGCTTTCTAAAAAGCAGCCAATAGTAACACTTTCGACATGTGAAGCAGAATATGTAGCAGCATCCTGGTGCGTTTGTCATGCAATATGGCTCAGAAGATTGATGAGTAAAATGGAGCTAAAACAGAAAGGTGCAACAATAATACAAGTTGACAACAGGTCAGCAATTGAGTTAGCAAAGAATCCAATAAACCATGAAAGGAGCAAACACATTGACGTTCGCTTCCACTTCATTCGAGAACACGTGAAGGAAGGAAATGTCGAATTGAAGCATGTAGCAAGTAAGGACCAAGCAGCAGACATTTTCACAAAACCACTATCAAAAGAAATCTTCGACAGAGGCAAGAAATTGATAGGTATGATGAATAGAAGAAACATTTAAGTTTATAGAGGAGTTTTGTTGAATAAACTTTAATGTTATAGTTAATGGATTTTATTAATAAGTTAATGGAGAGATTAAGAGTATGTTGTAGTTGGAAGGTCAAGAGATAGTGACCAAATTAATAATATTTACTAATTATTATGTTTCCTAGAATAGATGAAGTTTCTGAGTCTATATAAAGACCAAGAATGTACTCTAATAAAATACAGAAGTTACAAAAGATTCGCTTTCTTCTATCAAATTAGGAGTAAATCAATATTTTGCAAATAATCAAGTAAGAGATTTCTAGTTATAATGGCATACCTGCTTTACTGACACAATTATGAGGAAGTTGGAAATAATATACCCAAATACTTTTATGTTGCAATTTGCACTTTAAGTTTTTTCCCCTTTTTTTCCCAAATATTTTGTTAATACTTTTCATTTCTAGATTCTTTTGAAATGATTTTGTAGTAAAATTTTATTGAGAAAGTTATAAGGTTGCTATCAAGTTTCTTACGTTCTGTATATGCATGTACGTGATTTTGTCAACTTTGTATATGCCACTAATTCATAGTTCATTTGAGATGAATTTGGTTTTTTTTCTCCGTTAAAGATTCTATATAAGTAATATTCACTTTCTAATTTTAGAAATAATTATAATGTTAATGTTCTTTGTTTAACTAGACCTTTTGAATATTACGCATTTATTTTTTATCAAAAATGGGACTTGAAGTCATGTAAATGTTATAGAAAACAAACTATCCAAAAACTTTTAAAATGGTTTTCGTTTATGCTAAAAGTTAGTAAAAGTTTGTCTTAATATCAACTATATTTCTATTACAATCGAATGAAATAATACTTTCGAATTTACCCTTGCATTTAAAAGTTTAAATTAGTACATAATTATGTAATTATTCTAATACAATTATATTCATATAAATTAGTACATAATTATATAATTATTCTAATACAATTATATTTATATGATTACTTTTCATTACATACTACACTTAAATATATCATTTCATATTTGCAGCTATATCTAAATATACTTTTATCAAACGAGTATTTTAATAGTTTTTTTCAAAGAGATTAAGCATTAATAAAATCAAAATAACAGGGTTAAAAATATATTTAAACCATTTTAAAAAAAATCTTAAAATAGATAAATTTAGTTTCATCATTAAAAAAAATTAGAAAGTAATACTATCCTATATTAAATATAGTATGAATGAAGGGGAAAGAGATACACATATAAGCATGGTAAACACCTAGGTGTAGTAAAAATTTAAACGTAAGGTCCAACGTGTGGAATCTAAATTCGCAAATCTACAAAATAAAAATTATGAGAAAATGTTTTTTTTATGCATTGGAATTCAGAAAAACATTGATGAGTGAGATAAGAATGTATAAGAAATATCTCATAATAAAATAAATCATATATAAATTATTATTAAATAAAAAAATGAAATAAAAAAATGTTTTTTTAATAAAAAATAATTCAAAAGGAATTTAGGGAGTCTGTGATTAACTTTTTTTTTTTTACTCAATAAGTAACATTTCATGGCGGCCCAAACACACTATCAATAATTATATATACAATACAATGAAATAATTATCATTAAATGGAATAAGTAAGAAAAGGATATAACTGTCGTATAGTAAGTCTTTAGACTTACCTTGATAAATGGAAATCAAAGCATGCACCTTATTAGTGAAAATTATAATAATGATTTGAATTTAGTATTTCATATTTTGTTTTTTTTTAAGTTAGTCAATATGACAAAATGACAGTTTAAGGCATAATGAATTCTTTAAAATTAGTTTAAGTTTGGTTAATAAAATAACTTTTTTATGTTAAAAGAGGTAAAGGTATAAGTTTGAATCGCTATACTATATAATTATTAAATTAGATTAGTTAATATAACCAAAAATATTATGTATTATAATCCATCATTTTTTTTATTTTCTTTTATATAACAAAAAAAAAACTTAACTTATTTTAATAAGAACTTCAAATTATATATTTTTATTATAAATATAATATATAAAAATAAATATTTATTTCAGTTTTAATTTAAATGATCTTAAATAATTGAGATATTGTTAATTTGATTATTTAAAAATTATTATAATCATAAAGTATTTATCGAACAATTATATTTTTTTATAAGTTTACTTAGGATTTTTCTAATGATAAAATGTTAGTATTTATTCTGCATAAAATTGTTGGAAATATTTATTTTTTTATAAAAAAACACAAAAGTTATGATAGGTGAATACACAAATTTATTATGTAAAACACAAAGATATCTTTCTTTTTAAATTTGCAACCTCACCAAAATTTTGCAAACTCATCAAAAAGAATGTCAATTAATGTTTGAAATTTAGTTTTTTAAACCAGTTTTGCTACTAAATTCAATTATTCATTTGTTATAACTAAATAATCTTATTTTACTCATTAATATTTTTGTCTTAGTTTATAACAAAGTATAACCTATCATATACTTATGCATTTCTAACGGGCATTACTCCCTAAAATATAAAATTTACAAAAATTCATGCTCACCTGTTAATGTACGCGTCTGCAAATGACGGGATCGACATAACAGGGGTGCGAGCCCAAAAAAACTATTGGTAATGAAATAGAATAACTACATTACTTCAATTTTTATTGAGTTTTTTTAATTAAGAATGATCTCAAAAGAGATATCTACACAGCGGAAAAAGCCAACCAAAATATCTAACAATCAAGGACATCAAATTATCTTGTCCTTATCCTTCATCTGCTCAGAATTATCTGAAAAATAATCAACAACATGGAGTGAGATAATAATCACAATGGGTTCCCTATCTTATGGGTCCACTCGATTTTATAAGGTTTCTAATTGAATCTCTACTTAAGTCAACAAGGGAAAGAAGACTCAAGTAATGGGGAAATCTCGCAATGCATGGCAACATATTACTTGTATTCTCCTAACTCAAATAAATCACTATTCAGATTCACATCAATCCCAGAGCGGACCTACATCTAGGGTAAGCTCAGTTCACGCTGCTCATAAGATTCGACTTTCGTGGTGGATATCGGGTCCTCTATGAGACTCAAACTCATTTCAACCGACTGTCACCCGTATGGACCTCTAACCAACTTAGAGTATCTTTCACCGTATGGGACTCTAACCCACTTAGGTGTCCATCTTTCCCTCATGTCTACCATGGTTGGGACTAAAACCCAATTTAGGCACAAATCATTGATGTCACATCTCATTCCTACTTTACATAAGCATATTAAAGGGGATGTGCACCCTCAAGGGAAAATATCTGAATACGTGATTAGTTCCACAAAACATGATTGAATTCGTCAATCACAAGGTGATCTCATTCACCAATATTCACATCATCAACACATGCTCCCCATACATTGCCTATCATTTATGGCTAAACAACTATTTGCCCATGATACACACTGAGGTATCATTTTGAACAAGAATCGTTATCTAGGTTATTCGTCATACCCTAAGTTATCCATTCTAGTCCATTTACTTAGTTATAAACCTAGGTTTTCTCACTCATCTTCATAAGATTTTAAACATGTTACTTCACATTCAACATAATAACAATAATTAACAGACATCATAATATGATTAATAATATTCATAAGTACACAATGTAATATAATATGGTACAAGAATAATAGTCATTTACGTTATCTTTCAAATGCATCTGTCCGCGTTCAAAATGGAGTTACAACACTCAAATTATCTAACAAACTAACCTAATCAAGATTTAGGTTAATAATTAATCATTGCACAAGCATTCAATAACAAAAGTCTTGGCCTAGTGGTAAGGCTTGCACCATGACAAGGAGGTCCCGGGTTTAACCCCCATTGGTGGCACATTTTCATTTTTCAAGGAATAAGTCAATAGATCGACGTATGGAAGCAATGTGTCGACCTATAAAGGTCTTAGGTCGACCTATAACAACCAACATATTAGTCAGGGGCCACATGCTTCAAAACTGAGGCGTGGGTGTTGACCTATAAAGCTATGTGTCGACTGAAGAAAAACTTCTATAGGTCGACCTAAACAAGCCATGTTTCGACCTATGCTGAAGAAAAACTACTTTTCACAAAAAAAAACCCAACTTTTCCAACATGCAATGGTTTTTGTTTCATTTCTACCAACTTGTTTCATCAACATGATCACTAACACACATCAAGGGACTATCATACAATATATATATGTTCTTGTCTCTCCAAGTTCATGATTCTCATAATCAAAACAACAACAACATTCACACATATGGAGCACAACAATCATGGATAATAAAAATCAAGGTATTATTCATGGTGAACTCATGGCTATGTGGAACACATCACTGTTAGACGATAGTACCGATCTAGAAGGGGGGTTGAATAGATCAGTCTTGAAATTAAGCACTTTTTAAAATGTTTTCAACGGTTGCGGAATCACCTGTAAGACCCCAATTTTGACCCTAAGATCCCTCATGTCATCTCATCATATGCATTAGCATTGGGATCTTACCTTGGCATCCTCCTTACCCCTCTTTCATTGGGTTTGTTTTGGGAGAGATCACCAAGCACCATGTGATTGTATCATACTTGTATATTATCCTTTTACTAACGAGAATACCAAAAATATGTCTTTTCATTTGCCTAACTCTTTTGTAGGTAGGGCATGATCACCATTGATCTATCAAGTTCACATCTAGGGTTTAAGACCCTCATTGTTAAGATCTCTACCAAGGAATGATCTACAATGGCTCTAAGCATCATATATGAGTCCCAATGATCTCCACATGTTATTTTGATCAAGCATTCTTCAAGAGTTTGGAGTTGGTTTGTCTTGGAAACCCTAGTTCATCTAGGTATCTTGAGTAACTTCTTCAACAATCTTCTTCATCAATTGATCAAATTTCTCCAGGGACACTTCAAAATTCATCATCTTATACATATATGATCTACCACGAGCCTAAAAAGTCAAGAGAATTGCAAGTTAGCAAGTTGGTTGATGGTGGTTGGTCAGATGAATTCATCTAATCAAAACTGGGTCCCCCTAGACCCTATCTCCTACAATTTTCACCATATGAAAATAATTTCAAGAGAAACATTACTCTAAATGACATTTCAAACAACTTTCATGTTGAGACCTAGAGCTAGTTTTGCTTGCAAAATCATTTTCTATGTTGAAACATTATAGGTCATTTTGTCTAAACCCAAATTTGAAAGTCAACTTCCCAATGCCATAACTTGCTCAATTTTTATGATATGGAAGATTTACAAGTTTCACAATACAATTCAAGATGTCTACTTCCACTTTTATGTTTGGAGTGAGAGCTAATTCAACTTTTATGAGCATGTGATATGAGGATATATTATAGGTCATTTTTGCCCTATACCATTGAACAAGTGATTTTCCTCAACTTCAAAAATGTATAACTCTATCATTCTAAACCCAAATAACATGAAATTTGTTACCATTTTGAAGGACTTTGAAAGAGCTACAACTTTGATGAAGACATGTTTCTCATTTGGAGCTCACATAAAAAGTTAAGTAAGGTGGAATATTGAGATATATGACTTAACACTTAGAAAAAATTTCAACATGTTGAAATTTCCAAACTTCCACCTCAAAATTCACCATGATCCAAGTTCTAAATGGAAAAGTGTCCAACATCAAAGTTGTTCCCCTTGATCTAAGCTTTCCAAATAGTCATATTTCATACATTTTGGATGAGGTTTTCTAGGGTTGCGCATGGTCTTAACAGGTCTGCATCAAGTGGAAAAATCAAATGTCCAAAACTTCACATTGCATTGCCTTGCCATTCAAGCATCATTTGAACTTCAGTACAATTGGAATTGGATCAAATTGGATCAAATTGGATTGCTTCATGGGCCTGTACACGCTCATGCAAGCTTGTGCATGACATTTCCAAATTTAGCAAAATTTCAAGTGTGCAATTATCAATCCCAAATGCTATAAATACAAGGCCTCTGAGCTCATTTCAAACAGACCTTGTGCGCCAGCTTTGCCCCTCTCTTCAAACCCTCACAATTCAAAGGAAAACCTGAGAATTTTCAACTTGAAAATTGAGTTTGAATCTCACTGTTTGGAGATTCAAAAACTCCAGGATCCAAAGCTTTGTTCCATTGCCAAACCACCTCTACAAGCTCCTCGAGTGTGATCAAGTCAAGTTTGAAGCAAGCAAGATCCAGTTCTGCACAACATTGAAGGTATTTTTCAAAAATCTTCTTCTCTTCGATTCTCACTCAATTCTCATCAATTCTCTTGGATCTTTGGTTGTAGGAAGTCATACTAATGTAGGCAAGAAGATTGAGTTGCTTTGAGGTTAAGTTGAAGCAACTCAGTTGACACACCTCAAAATTCAACTCCTCATATCTTTCTATATATTTGGAGTTAGTTGAAATTTAGGTCAGATCCGTGTTCTACGCCATTTTTTATTTCAGATCATGTCCTCCTTTTTCATTTATGTGATGGTGATAACTGAACCAGTCCGGTGAGCCTCGCTTGAGAAGGTGAACGGTTCCAGCGTCGGTGGTGTGCTGGACAGGTTCTGTGCCATTGATCTGATTTAAATTGTTGTAATCGTGAGTGTTGCTTTTGAATACCATTGGTGTGGCGTGCTTACTCAAGTGTATCGTGGAACGCGCGTTTTCATCCACTTGATATGCCACCTCAATTAATGAGGGATATCAAGTGGTCCACGTATTTTCATATTTTCTGATTTTCCTTTTATTCCTCTAATTTTCATTAATTCATATTAATTTTAATATTGATCCAAAAAATATGGGAGTTTCACCAAAAAAATTCAAATAAAACTCTCTTTCATATTTTGAATTAAAATTATGTTTTGGATCATTATTAACATTTTTCATGATTTAACTGATTTTGTGAATATTTTTAATTGTTTAAAAATACTTTTTAGTTTCAGAAAATTCTGAAATTTTTTCCCCAAGGTCCTTTACCCTTGTTTGACCTATGATAAATCTCATGGCCATTTCTTTGGTGTTTTGATGAGGTTTTAGGAATTTGACAAACCATATTTAATTTAATGCATTATTTTTAGTATTTTTAAATTGAATAAATGCCAAATAATTGTGTTGAGCCATTTTAATTGTTTGTATAAGTTTGACTTGTGTTGTTGGGCCTTGGTCAAGGTTGATTTGACGTTGTTAGGTTAAGATCATTGGATTTAGGGGATTGATGGAATGTACATTCCATCTCCCAAAATGAATGAATGATCTTAACTTGGTAAAAGTCCTCCTTTGTCCAATTTGAGTTTTGATCCATTCCCCTCCCTCTTCATCTAATTCCCCTTCTTTATGCATCCATTTCATTTGACCTATGATATCTCAATATCCTAAGGCTAGTTGATTGCAAAATCAACATAAGTATGGATGAGATTAGGCCACGACTTTTGCATATTCTTTTTGTGTGTGGTATGTTTCATGAGCATAGTCCATTATACTATGTCTCTAACATGCATTAACACCAAAATTCTATTGCCCGGCCTCAAATAGTTGTGACTTCTACATAAGTCCAATTACGATTGCTTAACATAGCGCTAAATTTTTGACACCAAAGGCATATCATTCTAGTTAGTGAGATTGTAAGTCTCCCCTTTTTCATGGTATTGTGTGGAAACTTGGCCTTTTTTCCTTCCTTTGGAAGATGTCTTGGTTCAAGGATCCATGCTTGTGATAAGTGGGTTGAGTGTTCTCCAAAGAATGACTTAAAATAAAAAGCAAAAGTAAAAGAAATACTAACTTCTAACACATTAACAACCAACTTTAATTTCAAGTCATTTACTTTAATGCACTTTATTTTTAAGCTTTATTCATTTGCCATGATTCATACCATTCTAATTGTTTATATTAATGTCATTTTCACTTTGTCCACTTGGACCATATTGTGTGATATATCTTGTTTGTGTATATTTGGTTTGCTTGTGTGGTCTTTGACCATTAATGTACATAATAAAAACAAAAACCCTAAAAAAACTATTGTGTGGACTGTTGGTTTGATCTTGGACAATTGGACTTAGAATTTAGGCAACATTTCATATGCAAAGGACTTGGCCAATGCCAACTTTATGTAACCAAGTGCTTGCAATTTGAAACTTCATCTGTCACATCATTGAAGATCCCTTTGAGGTCATCTGCAACATGATCATTGTGTAGTTGTTATTTTGAACCTGTGACTTGTGGATTCATCTGCTACATGGGCCAATTTGAAGAAGATCATGGAGTTGCTAAGTTTGGATGTGGCTATCTTTATTTGATGCCTTTCTCTTCAAGTTGTTATATTGTATATTGTGTGTTGCTTGATTCTAATGTCCAAGGGAATTTGGGTTTCTATATGACATTCTTGTCTATTGGATTGCAGCCCATTAGTCAGATCTTTTCAACTCTCAACTTTTAATTTATGCTTAGGATTAGTCTCTGCATCTCCTCCCTATTTCTTTAATTTCAAAATCTCTCCCTCCTTTTAAAAACTTCTTTGCTTGTGTCTGTTTTTTTCTAAACTTAGACCACTTTGCAAACTAGAAACTTTAGCCTTATGCCATTGCATTTTTAAACTTCTTTCCTTAATCAAACTTGTAAATAGACTTAATTATACTTGACTTAAAACTTTCAAAAATACAAAAAGAACTAACTCATTCAAACCATTCTTAGGCCTTAGTGCCTTTCAAACTTAATTTTGTTAAAAGCAATGCATCCAATTTGAAATTTATACCATGAACTACGAGGTTTTTATCCCTCATTTTCCGTTGGTACGTAGGCACAAGTCCAAAGGTCTTGTCAAACACAAAAATATAATTAATGAATTCTTTTCTCATCCCCCCCCCCCCACTATATTTATTTGTAAACATCATTTTGTACAAAATACATATGCACACAAGAAAGGGCTCCCTAGGAGTGCCTATGACACTTTAGGTGCTAACACTTTCCTTCTGTGTAACCAACCCCCTTACCTGTAATCTTTGGCATTTTGTTAGTTTTGATTTGAAAACTTCTTATTTTGGGGTTTTGTTCGTACTTTTCCCTTGGAAACAATAAAAGTGTGGTGGCGACTCTGGTTTTATTGACGTCTAGCTTATCCATAGCTTGATGATCATGAATTTACTGCTACAAAAATTAAGTGGCGAATCTGCTGGGGAGTAGTCTCCAGTGGGTTTAGCCTACTTTTTTGTATGTATATAATTGTATATATTTGATATATGTATATTTGTTTGTATGATATAATTTAGTTGTTGTGCTTGGTGATCTCTGAGTGGTGAGATAAGTTCTAACCCGAACTTGAGTGCAATTAAGATAGGAGGATGGAATAGTCATGTTCGACTTGTGTGGAGTAGTCCTTAACAAGTTGGCTTGAGACCCATCTGCTCAGTGGAGACCCTTTTGGATTTGGAAATGTCAGACAAGTATTTATGGTTAGGCATTACTATCTCTAATTTGGGTCCGAGAAGCTGAGGACCGTAGAACATGTACACCATCTTGGCCTATTTAGGACGTAGTGCGGAGACTGTTCAAGTGTAGACTTGATAACAGTTGTTACACGATACTACACTCAGACGAGTTTCTCTTGAGAATATTATGGGTCAATGAGTCAGTCATCTTAACCTATAATATTCTATAGATGAAATTAAGACTCTGAAAACTTTTTAGAACATGATTTACAGGTTTTTATCCTTAGTTCACTCCTTTGGGATGGTTCTTACCCAGACTCCATGCTCGTGACTTACAACAAACCCTTGATTCTTGGTTGATCCAATCAAGTCTTGTCAATATCAATGGAACTTGAGTGTTGATAAGGTGAAAACCATAATCTACCAAAATGGATGATTGATCTTGACAATGACTTGATTCATCCCTTGACCTTTGTTTGCTTTCCTTGTGTGTGATCCCTTATTTGTGATTGTTGCATTCATGCATTCATGCGCATCATAACATTCATCGCACAAAAATTTCAAGGAACTGAGGTATTATTTGCAAATGTTTTCAGACCATGGATTATGGACGAAGAAACACTAAGAAGTACAGTTTCAGATGTCCCGATTTGAAAGAGTTAAGGAAGCTATCATCTTTTGTATTAGATCCCCTGGACTTTAAACAACGTCATGGGAAGCTTCTGTCTATCTTGTCTGCTGATGTGGTTGAAGGACTCTTGAGTGTATTAGTGCAGTTCTATGATCCTCTTTACCGTTGCTTCACTTTCCCAAATTATCAGCTTGTGCCTACCTTGGAGGAGTATGCCCATCTCTTGGGGATACCTATTTCTAGTAGAGTGCCATATAGTAGGTTGGAGGAGATGCCCATGTCTCACCTTATTGCTGAAGCTCTTCACTTGAAGAAGTCTGAGATAGAGGCTCATTGGGCGAAGAAGGGAGGATTATTTGGGTTGCCATCTGATTTCCTCATCAAGGAAGCTACTGCCTTTGCTCAAGCCGGTAGTGTGGACTCTTTTGAAGCTATCTTTGTGTTGCTCATTTATGGATTAGCTTTGTTCCCTAACATTGACGGTTTTGTTGATGTTAACGCCATTAGACTTATCTTGATTGGGAATCTTGTGCCTACTTTGTTGGGTGATATGTATTTCTCTTTGCATCTAAGGAACTCTAAAGGTGGTGGAACCATTGTCTGTTGCATTCCTATTTTATACAAGTAGTTTATTTCGCACTTGCCTCAGACACCTGCTTTCATGGAGAACAAACAATGTCTACGGTGGTCTCAGAGACTTATGTCTCTCACTAATGATTATATAGTGTGGTATGATCCTTCTTTGAGCAGTTTGGAGATTATTGATTGTTGTGGTGAATTCTCTAATGCGCCTCTCATTGGTACACAAGGAGGAATTAACTACAACTCTTCTTTGGCTCGTCGTCAACTTGGGTTCCCCTTGAGAGACAAACCTAATAACACTTTGCTAGAAGGAATTTTCTATCAAGAGGTTAAAGATCCCCAACATTTGAAACAGAAGATTATGCGTGCTTGGCATGATATGCATAGGAAAGGAAGATCCGAGCTTGGTCTGCGCAATTGTCTAGCTTTGGAAACTTACACTCTTTGGGTGAAGAAGAGAGCTTTGGAGTTGAAGATGCCTTATCCTTGTGAGAGACATGTGTCTATGGTTGTGGTTGAGCCATTAACTCTCCCTAACCAAGATGTAGAGGATTTGGAAGACGCGCTCGCCAAGATGAACCAAGAGAAGGATATGTGGGAAGAGCATTTCCATGCTTTGAGCAAGAAGCATGAGGAGTTGCAGTTGGAGTCTAAGGACAAAGATGCACTTATTGTGCTACTTGAAGACCGAGTGAAAAAGAGACAGAGAGAACCAGAGGTTTCATATTCCTCTAGCATGCCTCAGCCTTCCGTTGCATGGAAGAAGATTATTTATCAACTTTTCCTCGAGAAGACTCAGATGAAGGCTTCTTTTGAGACCGAGATTCGACGCATTCGAAGGAAATGCGTGCCTACAGCCAGATCTTCTGACATTGTTGTTGGGGATCCTTAGGACGACTAGTCTCCTTTTATCTTGTATTTTTCATTTGGTTTCTGAAATTGTACTTAGTGTAATCCTTCCAATTATATAAATGAAAATATATTTTTTCAAATTATTGCAATTGTTATATATATATATATATATATATATATATATATATATATATATATATATATATATATATATATATATATATATATATATATATATATATATATATATATATATATATATATATATATATATATATATATATGTCGTGGCTGGAAAAATGACAGAGTCGCCACCATCCTTTATTCGTTCCTAAGGAACAGGAAAATAATGATAAAACCTAATAGTTAAGGGTAAGAGACTAGGTTCGGGAGTCAGTTAAGTAAGGGGAAGGTGTTAGGCACCCCTTACCTCCATTGTACTCAATGGGATCCTCCTACAATTCTAGGGCTAGTGTGTGTTTCTAAAGTGTTTGCTTTAATATTTATTAATTATTTATTATGGATTTATTTACAGAAGGTATTACTTTTAAATGGACGAGAGACCCAAAAATATTTGTCATAATTGTACTCGTTAGAGTTTACAACTCTATGCCTACGTACCTTCGCATTAGGCGAGGGATCAGAATACCGTAGCTCTTCTTGAAAATGTTATTTGGTTGGTTGTTTTTATCCCTTGAAAATTCTCACACCCCGGGGGCGGAGAAGTAATTGATTCTGGAAAAATGCCTCAATGTAGTAGGGTAGAGGACTTATGATTTGAGGTGTGTTAGGTTGATTTTATCCTATGATTATTTGTGAAGATAATATTTAATTTATTTTAAGAAAATAAATGTTAGAATATTATATATAACCCTTATCCCGATTTTATCCCTGATTTTATCCCTTGAAAACCCCATACTTTTATCCCATATTTTTATCCCTTAAAATCCTAGGATTTTATCGCATATTTATCCCAAACTTCTATCCCATAATTATCCAAAAAAACCCTATCAATTGACTATAAATTTTCATTATATTAGTCCCTAATCAATTAAATATTTTCCCTTAATTATTTGAATAAAAATATAAACAAATCAAATTATAAAAATAAATAAAATATTGAAATATTGAAAATCCTAATTATTAACTTAATTACATTAATCTAATGTTAGTTAATTTAATAAACCAAACTATATATTAATTAACTAAAATAAATAAAAATAGGGGGAGAAAATGTTTGATTTGAAAGTGCCTCAGTACACAAAGGCAGAGACGCCTTGAAGTTTTAACTGTGTGAAATTTATTTTTATTATTGGTTAATTTGCAAAAAATGATGTGTTAATTTATTTAAGAAAATGAACTTCTAATAATATATATATATATATATATATATATATATATATATATATATATATATATATATATATATATATATATATATATATATATATATATATATATATATATATATATATATATATATATATATATATATATATAGTTTTAATCCAAAATATTAAAAAAAGTTATCCATTATACCTAATTATTTATCCCTGATTAGGTTGGTCAACCCTAAATTACCCTTGAATTTAATTCCTTAATGTCATACGGTGAACTGGACTTTTTTGTGGTTTTAATCGCAATGTCGCGGTTAGCAAGAGTCGCCACCGACTTTTCTTTTATCCAATAAGGAAAGGTGGAAAAGAACAGGAAAGACCTTAATTTAGATTTTGGGTTCGGGAGGTACATTATACAAAGGGAAGGTGTTAGCACCCTTTGTATCCATGGTTATCCATGGGCTCTTAATTGCTCGATCACTTATATTATTTTTGTCTGAAAAAAAGTGTTTGTGAATTGTTTGGAAAATTGTTTTTGGAAAGAGAATTTAACTTTGTAATGATTCTTGTATGAATGTATACAAAGTGATTATCTCGTTTAGTTTTGAAAATTGTTTAGAAAAATATAACTCGGTAATGATTCTAGTATGAATGTATACCAAGTGGTGATTTTCTGAAGGTATTTTGAAAGGTGTGAGGTGTAAAAAAATGTTTTAAGTTGTGAGCCAGCAATTAAGAGTTATACCGACCCAAGGTCTTTACGGGCATTTCCTATCCTTAGGAGGGTAAAACTGTCCTTATTATTGAGAAATAAGTAGTTTTATCCTTTGGATGTAAAAGGGTCATCGTAGGGTCATCGATGGGTCATTGAAGGCAACAGTTATGAGGATACCTTAGCATTCGAAGGGACTATCATCATTTAACCGTAGGCAACATCGGAGGGTCATCGAGGGACAAAGTTGTATATTCGAAGGCAACATCCGAGGGACTATAATTTATTTTATGATGATTTAGCCGAAGGGTCTTTGCTAAGGGTATCCCCACGTTCGCGGGACATGACCGTAATATCGTAATCGTAAGGCAACAAAGAGAGGTCCAAGATCACTTATTCAAAGGCAAAGTTTTACAATTAATTATATAATTAGGATGAAACTCCACATTAAAATTATTAAAAATAATATATTAAAAAATTAATACATTAGAAATTAATTTAGGGTGAAACTCCACAAGGGTATCCCACAAATAAAGTGGAATACCTAGCCAATAACCTTTTCCTGGGATATGAATACAAAACACAAAACATGTATCTCAGAGTAAAATGCCACCAAGGGGCTCAAACATTGCCTCCTATCGAGGTCTTCCAGCTAAGAAAGCGATAAAGTATGAGAAAGGGAAAAAATTACCACACGGATAAAGATCCGAAGCTATAGCAGTTAAAGGGGCAAGAAACCCTGAAATGTCTCCAGCTGGACCGTCAAAGGAAATCAGTCAACACGAATAATCAGAATAAAACTCCAGGGGGTATCCCCAAATAAAGTGGGAAACCACGCGAGTGTCTCTGCGAAAGCCATGTGAGCCCTCACAAAACTCGACAAAGGGTTAGAGCAGTAGGATGAAATCAAGAGAAAACAATGCCATGGAAACACAAGACAGGTTAGAATGAACAAAATAGGGTAACCCAGAGTTGCCCCTAAATCAAAATGTAACCACATGAATAATTCCATCAAAATTCACAAAAGGCTCCCAAAAAAAGTATCAAATTCACCCATAATACCTCATACATTTAGAGCATTCAAATAAAAGGCATAAAGATGATGGATATAGGGCAAACCTGATTGGAAAGCTTGATTGAAATTGAGTTGCACCCGTGAGGTTTACAAATTGAGTTCCCTTCAGGGCTTGGAGGTTGCTCTGAACTCTGTTGGCTTTTCTCTCACTATCTTTTTCCTCAGGGTTTGGTTCCAAGGAAACCTCAGAGTGTTTTGCTTCTCTTCCTTCTTTCTCCAGTGAATCTCCCAGTGTAAAACTCCAAGTGTGAAGCTTCAGTATTTATAGACTAATTTCGTGGGTAATGGGCTTGGAATGAGGGAGACCCAAGTCCAAAATAATTTGTTATATTTTATTTTTATTTTAATTATTTAATTAATTAATTAATTAATTAATTAATTAATTAATTAATTAATTAAAAAAATTTTTTTTTTTTTTTTTTTTTTTTTTTTTTTCGTTTTTTTTTTCTTTTTTTTTTTTTTTTTTTTTTTTTTTTAGGAAAAATGATGGGTAATTTTTGGGGTATGACAGCTGCCCCTGTTCAATATTCTTGAACCGAGAGAGTTAGGATGGCGTGTATGCCATTCGTGGTCTGGAGGTGGAAGATTATTGAACACTAGAATGCCTCAAAAATTTGCACTTGAGAATCGACAGTTGGTCTTGATGGAGATGGGCTTAAAGATGCCATCCGGGAGGTTTGATGACGAAAGCTTCAGATCGAGCCGTACATTAGGCCAATTTGAAGACATGGGTGCCACACTGGGTCGTACATTAGACCGAATAATGAGTCATCCATTAGGCTGCCGACTTCGCTGGGGAGTCGGAGTGTGTCATATGCTGTTGGAGACAAAGGATCAGAATGGACCATATGCTAGATCGTATCTGAGTTGCAGAATGAGCCGTACGTTAGGCTGAATCTGATGACGAAAGGGGTAGTCGTACGTTAGACTACACTTCAGAAATGTACCGTATGTTAGGTAGCATTTGAGGGGATGGACATCCGAACGGGTCGTACGTTAGACCGTCGCAGAATGAGTCGTCTGTTAGGCCGCATCTGATGATGAAAGCGGTAGTCATACGTCAGACTACACTTCAGAAATGTACCGTACGTTAGGTAGCATCTGAGGGTTGTAAGATCCAAACGGGTCGTACGTTAGACCGCGTTGGAGTTGCTGGAGTTCAGAATGGATCGTACGCTAGATCGTATCTGAGTTGCAGAATGAGCCGTACGTTAGGCTGTATCCGAAGAAGAAAGTAGTCGTACGCTAGACTACACCCCTGAATGTACCGTACGCTAGGCAGCATCTGAGGATTTGAAGGTCCAAATGGGTCGTACGTTAGACCGCATTGGAGTTGCTGAAGAAGTCATATGTTGGGCTGAATCAGAATGAACCGTACGTTAGGCTGTATCTGATAACCTGTATATGTTGTACTTGCAATAAATGTCTGGGATGGGCTTAAAGATGCCATCGTTAGGAGGATATCGAAGTGTTGTCAGAATGAATGTTCTCATGAACTGTATTTGAAATATGTATCTGAATCTTGAATGTGATTGATAAAGGTGTCTGTCTGAATGAACCTTTTATTTTGACTATATCAGGAGAATAAATAACCTGCAAAGAAAAGTTAGCTTCATGCTATGTCATGATGTATGAGATGTTTCGTGTTATGCTAAAATAAATGCGAATGTTGTATGCATGCGTATGCTGTGAAATGATGTAATGAATGAGTTATGCGTATGAGAAGTTCTGCTTGGGGACTCTACTGGGGAAAATAAATCCCCATCTACTGATTGGAGATATTTGTAACGATGACCCTTTCTCGGCAGGGGGTTCTTGATTCTGTCTGATGGTAGAAATATTCCACAGATCTTGGCTGAGGATGGATGAGATGATCAATCTGTCTGATGATGCCGACCTCTGTTGGGGAGTAACTGGCTGTGCCGGGGAATACTGCTAATTTCTTCTGAGGAATAACAGACTTGCTGGGGGAGTAGAATTGGTAGCGGATTCATTGAAAGCATGGTTAGACCTTCTCCTCGATCCTGAAGTCGGGTAGTAATTGCTATTGCTATTCTACGCATATATTTTGGTAAACATTTATCATATTCAAATGCACATATTAATTCAAATTAAATCAATGGACATTTACGCAAACAAAACAGAAAAAGTAAAACAAAAGCATCTTTTTTGAAATGAATTGCATTGATTTTGAAAGGAGGCCTATGAACAGGCAATTTGTGTACAAGGAGACAGAAATCCTAGTAAGAGGAAATTGTCAAAAACAAAGAGAAAGCTATGCAGAAAAGTCTTATTGATTTTAAGTCTACTACTGTCATTATGTCTTCAAGCATCTCATCCCCTGCTGTCGGATAGAAGTGATTGGTTTGGTCAATCCCTTGAACTTGGATAAAGTTGACTGAGAACGGGACATAGTCATACGCTTTAATCCCTAATTTTTGCCTGGACCGCCTTTTCAGGTTTTCAGTCCACCAGGATACCCTTTTTTGCCCAAGCCGCCTTTTCAGGTTTTCGACTTGCCGGGTGTACATTTTTTTTTATATATCCCTAATTTTTGCCCGAACCCTTTTGGTTCGCCGGGATGCCCTTACTTTTGCCTAGATACGTCGATCTAGCGGGTCTCTTTCATGCGTAGTATTTTTTAACTATGTCCGCGTTCACGGGATGCGGGAAATCTTCGCCATCCATTGTAGCAAGTATCATGGCTCCACCAGAGAATACCTTCTTAACTACAAATGGCCCTTCGTATGTGGGAGTCCATTTGCCTCTGGGATCAGTTTGTGGTAGGATGATACGCTTTATCACCAAGTCGCCCATTTGATACACTTGTCTCTTGACCCTTTTGTTGAATGCCCTGGTCATGCGCTTCTGATATATCTGCCCGTGACATACAGCCGCAAGTCTCTTCTCATCAATCAAATGTATCTGATCGAGTCGAGTCTGAATCCATTCGTCCTCGTCTAAGCCCGCCCCTTTCATGATTCTTAGAGAGGGAATCTGAACTTCCACTGGTAAGATGGCTTCCATTCCATAGACTAAAGAGAACGGAGTTGCCCCTGTCGAAGTGCGGTAACCATGAAGAGCAAAAGGTAACATCTCATGCCAGTCTTTGTATGTTACTGTTATATTCTTGATATTGTTAGCAGCCTCCACGGCGCCGTTCGTCTTTGGCCGGTACGGAGAAGAGTTATGGTGTTTTATTTTGAACTGCATGCAGAGTTCAATTTAGTACCATTATCAGTGATAACTCTTTTAGGAGACAGCAGGTTTCTCGAATGTATATTTGATAAGATCCATCTTAGAAATCAATAAAGTGGTATGATTCAACATATACTGTCTTAGTCGGCGAGCAGCCCAAGACAAAGCGCAGCAAGCTTTCTCGAGCTGTGAGTATCTTGTTTCACAGTCGGTACCTTTTGCTAAGGCAGTGTATGACATGCTCTTTTCGACCAGACTCGTCATGTTGCCCCAGCACACCCTATTGAATTTTCTAACACGGTCAAATACATAGTTAGAAGTCTTCCTTCAACTGGTAGCATCAGAACTGGAGGTTCTTGGGGATACTTCTTGATTTTGTCATTCATCATTCCATACCATCTCTTGATTTTTCTTTTTTAGTAATTTGAAGATGGGTTTGCAGGTAGCAGTCAAGTGTGGAATGAATCGGGCAATGTAATTCGAGCGCCCCAAGAAACCTCTGACTTCTCTCTTGTTTATTTCAGTACCCAGATTTACAATTTCAATTGATTCCTCATGCGGCTGTATGGTCTTTTCTTCTTGTAGTACCAGTCTGGCAAGTTCTCCAGGGACTTCACAATCTTCCTCACTTCCATCCTAGGCTTGGTAGATCGGATTTTCAAAGTCATAATGAACAGTAGCAGAGTCATTACCAACAGGATCCAGAGTGGATATGGATCGGCAAATTGTTACGTGAGTGTGTGCAAGAAAACATAGCTTGTTTGAAAAATGACAGGAAAGATAAAGAGCGCAATATTTGAATGCAAAAAGTCCATTGATTTATTGAATATGAATATGCTTATGAAAATGACAAAACCCTTGAAAAATTAGCTATTGTGCCCCGGGTATAGACACAATGCTTTAAAACACCAAATAGCAATAACAATTACTCCTGACTAAAGGAAATCGGGATAGTGTCCTCAGCCTTCCAATTATTGAGTCCGTCACCAATTGTTGGAAAAATCCAGCTATCCAAGTCGCAATCGCTATCAGCATCTTCTACAGCATTAATCTGATTTTTGACTATCTTTCCAGAGTTAAACCCCAGGCCAGCTTTATCAGACTTGTACGGTACATTAATCAGTCGACCCCAACCAATACGATCACCACTTTCAACCGCGGCTTGAGCATCTTTCAGAGAGATCATGACAGGGGGAGCACGAACAACCTTGGGCACAAGGGGAGTTGGCTTAAGGACAGGAATGGGTGGAGGAACTACTTCAAATGACTGAGAAGGAGTCTCAAAGAATTCACCATCCATCTCGACGTATTTGAAGGCTTGCACACTACTGACAATATACTCTTCTTCTCCACATACAGTGACGACCATGCCTGCTATTGGATACTTCAGCTTTTGATGAAGCGACGAAGCTACCGCACCTGCCCCATGGATCCAAGGGCGCCCCAACAAGCAGGAGTAGGCGGGACGAATGTCCATCACGTGAAAGGTAGTGCTGAAGACTTGAGGTCCTATCTTGATAGGGAGAACCACTTCACCATAGACAACACTCTTCGCACCATCGTAAGCACGCACCACAACATCACTAGGTTTCAGTTCAATGCCTTTGTAGTCAAATTTATCGAGTACAGCTTTCGGGAGCACATTCAAGGAAGAGCCGTTGTCGATCAACACGTGAGCCAGGGTGATCCCCTCACACTCGATGGAGATATGCAGAGCTTTATTGTGATTCTTTCCTGCTGGCGTCAGGTCAGCATCGGAAAAGCCTAGGCCATTGTCAACAGTCAAATTAGCAACATAATGTTCGAATTGATCGACGGATGTTTCTTGAGGCACATGAGCGGTCTTCAAGAATTTCATCAATGCATTGGCATGGGATTCAGAGGATAACAACAAGGACAACATTGAGATTTTAGACGGAGTATGCCCCAATTGTTCCACTACATCAAAATCGCTCTTACGGATGATTTTCAGCATCTCTTCCATTTCCTGTTTGGCAACATCTTCAGAAGTAACTTCGACCGATGTCTCTGACTGAGGAGGATTGACTGGTCTTTTTCCTCGAATTTCGGGAGCGGGAGGTGAGATTTCTGGAGAGAAGATCCTTCCACTTCGAGTAATTTTACTAGTCCCCGCAATATCATTAGGATTAGCAGAACTACCAACTTGCTTTATGCCATGGATGTAAACGTCGCCTCCATAGTTCCCCGGAATAGCTTTGCTGGAGGAATATGGCACGGGGCCAGGTGCGGTAATAATCAGGGGAGCCACTTTGGGCTCAGCGGTAATCTTCACAGGCACTCTAGTAGCGGTAATCTTCACTGGAGCTTTGGACCTAGCAATCACAGATACCTCTTCAATAGAGTTGTCCACCTTAGGAACCCTTTCAAATAGAATTGTACGATCATCCATCAGCCGTTGAATGCTGTTCTTCAACTTCAAACAATCATTGGGTCGGAGTACACAGAGATCGCAATCTTCAGCACAACCTGGAAATAAACCAGCTTGCAATAAATTCTTCTTAACGATCAGGAGAGGAGATGCTAAATCAGCAACGTCAGTAACGTGAGAATTGTCGTCCACAACATTAACATTCTGGTCATGATTAGGCATAGGTGCTGTGATGACATTGGGGGTCGCCGGAGGATCAAATTCAATTTCTCCAGCGTCGATCATATCCTGAATCTTGTTCTTCAACAACCAGCAATCATTCGTATCATGCCCGGGGCTATCGGAGTGATAGGCACACCTGGCGTTGGGATTATAACGAGGAGAAGTAGTGTTGGGATTTGCAGGAGGGCCTCTGAGGGTAATCAAATTGGCCTTTAACATACTCTGCAGTGCTTGGGTTAAAGTCATATTGATCTTGGTAAACTGTCTTCTCGACCTGTCTTGTCTGTGTTGGAAGTTCTGAGATGGCGGTGTGGCAATTGTAACTGCCCCAACAGTATGGTCACGATTCTTCTTGTTATGCTTCCTCTCACTGTACACAGCATTTGATTCATTCTTTCCCTGATAGGACTTTTTGGTGCTTGCAGAAGTAGCTGCCTGTATCTTTCCACTTCGAATGCCGCTTTCAACCCGTTCACCTGTCAAGATAAGTTCAGTGAAACCTGACGAGGAACTTCCCAGTAGATGGCTGTAGAATGGGCCAGTCAGTGTACCCATGAACATGTCCACTAACTCTCGATCAGTCATAGGGGGTTTGACTCTGCCAGCCAAATCTCTCCACTTTTGAGCATATTCTTTGAAACTTTCTTTAGAGCCCATAGTCATATTTTGTAGCTGTAGCCGAGTAGGCGCTAACTCAGAATTATACTGGTAGTGCTTGTAGAAAGCTGTTGCTAAATCAGTCCATGTGCGGATGTTAGAGCTCTCAAGCTGATAATACCACTCTAACTGTGTGCCTGACAGACTCTCTTGGAAGAAATGGATCCACAGTTTCTTATCAGTAGTGTGCGGCTGAATCTTTCTCACATAAGCCCTTAGATGCATCTGAGGACAAGAGGCACCATCATACTTAGTGAAAATGGGAACCTTGAATTTGCGGGGAATGACCACATCAGAGACCAGACCCAAGTTTTCGAAATCCAGACCGGGCACTTTCTGCCCCTCCATAGCTAGCATACGTTCTTCCAGCAACTTGTACTTATCATCCTTCGGAGAGTACTGTTCATGTTCATAATCTTCGTCGTCGTCCTCAGAATTGACGAGATTAGGATTCTCATCTTCCGAATCATTCTCGGTCTCTTCTTCTGAATCCTTCGGAATTCTAATCTTGACTCCTGTAACCTGTCCCTTAAGCCTTCTCCCCGGGTTGATGTAACCCACAGGTTTCTGGTCCTTCTTCTTCTCCATCAAAAGAGCTTTCAGTTCTTCCTGCCCCTTAGATAAGCTCAGCATCATTTCCTGGAATTGGGCATTCTGGGCCTGGAGATCTTTGACAGTTTGTTCGAGAGCCATTGTTCAATCTGTTTGAATCTGCTGGAATCTGTTTGATAGGAAAATCGTGAGAACACTGATCCTTTAGAATACCTGTTATGCGATGCAATGCAATGTATGAAATGTTTTCAAGGACTTTCGGGATTTAACTTTGCATAAACTAACAAAAAGAGCTTTTTTTTTCTCTCTTTTGTTTTTGCTTTTGTTTTTGTTTTTTTCTGTTTTTTTTTTAGCAGAGTTAAATCCCTAAATCCTTGAAATGGTTAGTACAATGCCATGATGTTATGATGTTATGATGTTATGTTGTTATGATGTTATGTTGTTAGATAAATAACAAGCACAAGCAAGTCACACAACAATCATTCCTAGGTTTTAAGGCTTGCGTGAGTTCCATAGGTAAATACCCTCCCCACTGAAGTTTGGTTGGTTCAACCTGTCTTAGAATAGTAACCGGGTTCTAGAAGGATCTCAAATCATTGACCTTTCCTTAAGTCCACTTCAGTGCAACACCAAGTGGTTGACCGAAGCTTCCCTAAAGTCCAATCTCAAAGAGTGTAGTATCGAGTCTCAACCAACTCCAGTCGGAACCGAAGCCAGTTATCTCACTACTTTCTAATGGCTAGGATGAGTCAATTAGGGTTCTAAAGGTCTGGTTAATGCTTTTATGACACCACGCGAATGCCAAATATTTCCTCAACTAACATGAGGAACATCAGGACATCCAAAGTGCCACATTAACCGTAGCCATCATTTTGACCATTCCAGTATACGCCGGACAGTCGCGATGATCTCTTGCTACTTACCTAAGGTACACTAGATCCGGGTGTAGGATCTTTCACTCAAGCATAACATACCCAAGCATTCCCTTAAAAATAAATCAGACAAATTGAATAAGTGATCTTGTTTTTAAGGTAACCTCTCTTTTTAAATATTCCGACTCCCCAGCAGAGTCGCCAGTTCTGTCATACGGTGAACTGGACTTTTTTGT
This sequence comes from Lathyrus oleraceus, assembly GCF_024323335.1. Lineage (NCBI taxonomy): Eukaryota > Viridiplantae > Streptophyta > Magnoliopsida > Fabales > Fabaceae > Lathyrus > Lathyrus oleraceus. The sequence continues at coordinate 193,874,744 of NC_066580.1, read as the reverse complement.
GGTTTTAATCGCAATGTCGCGGTTAGCAAGAGTCGCCACCGACTTTTCTTTTATCCAATAAGGAAAGGTGGAAAAGAACAGGAAAGACCTTAATTTAGATTTTGGGTTCGGGAGGTACATTATACAAAGGGAAGGTGTTAGCACCCTTTGTATCCATGGTTATCCATGGGCTCTTAATTGCTCGATCACTTATATTATTTTTGTCTGAAAAAAAGTGTTTGTGAATTGTTTGGAAAATTGTTTTTGGAAAGAGAATTTAACTTTGTAATGATTCTTGTATGAATGTATACAAAGTGATTATCTCGTTTAGTTTTGAAAATTGTTTAGAAAAATATAACTCGGTAATGATTCTAGTATGAATGTATACCAAGTGGTGATTTTCTGAAGGTATTTTGAAAGGTGTGAGGTGTAAAAAAAATGTTTTAAGTTGTGAGCCAGCAATTAAGAGTTATACCGACCCAAGGTCTTTACGGGCATTTCCTATCCTTAGGAGGGTAAAACTGTCCTTATTATTGAGAAATAAGTAGTTTTATCCTTTGGATGTAAAAGGGTCATCGTAGGGTCATCGATGTGTCATTGAAGGCAACAGTTATGAGGATACCTTAGCATTCGAAGGGACTATCATCATTTAACCGTAGGCAACATCGGAGGGTCATCGAGGGACAAAGTTGTATATTCGAAGGCAACATCCGAGGGACTATAATTTATTTTATGATGATTTAGCCGAAGGGTCTTTGCTAAGGGTATCCCCACGTTCGCGGGACATGACCGTAATATCGTAATCGTAAGGCAACAAAGAGAGGTCCAAGATCACTTATTCAAAGGCAAAGTTTTACAATTAATTATATAATTAGGATGAAACTCCACATTAAAATTATTAAAAATAATATATTAAAAAATTAATACATTAGAAATTAATTTAGGGTGAAACTCCACAAGGGTATCCCACAAATAAAGTGGAATACCTAGCCAATAACCTTTTCCTGGGATATGAATACAAAACACAAAACATGTATCTCAGAGTAAAATGCCACCAAGGGGCTCAAACATTGCCTCCTATCGAGGTCTTCCAGCTAAGAAAGCGATAAAGTATGAGAAAGGGAAAAAATTACCACACGGATAAAGATCCGAAGCTATAGCAGTTAAAGGGGCAAGAAACCCTGAAATGTCTCCAGCTGGACCGTCAAAGGAAATCAGTCAACACGAATAATCAGAATAAAACTCCAGGGGGTATCCCCCAAATAAAGTGGGAAACCACGCGAGTGTCTCTGCGAAAGCCATGTGAGCCCTCACAAAACTCGACAAAGGGTTAGAGCAGTAGGATGAAATCAAGAGAAAACAATGCCATGGAAACACAAGACAGGTTAGAATGAACAAAATAGGGTAACCCAGAGTTGCCCCTAAATCAAAATGTAACCACATGAATAATTCCATCAAAATTCACAAAAGGCTCCCAAAAAAAGTATCAAATTCACCCATAATACCTCATACATTTAGAGCATTCAAATAAAAGGCATAAAGATGATGGATATAGGGCAAACCTGATTGGAAAGCTTGATTGAAATTGAGTTGCACCCGTGAGGTTTACAAATTGAGTTCCCTTCAGGGCTTGGAGGTTGCTCTGAACTCTGTTGGCTTTTCTCTCACTATCTTTTTCCTCAGGGTTTGGTTCCAAGGAAACCTCAGAGTGTTTTGCTTTTCTTCCTTCTTTCTCCAGTGAATCTCCCAGTGTAAAACTCCAAGTGTGAAGCTTCAGTATTTATAGACTAATTTCGTGGGTAATGGGCTTGGAATGAGGGAGACCCAAGTCCAAAATAATTTGTTATATTTTATTTTTATTTTAATTATTTAATTAATTAATTAATTAATTAAAATTTTTTTTTTCTTTTTTTTTTTTTTTTTTTTTTCGTTTTTTTTTCGTTTTTTTTTTTTTTTTTTTTTTTTTTTTTAGGAAAAATGATGGGTAATTTTTGGGGTATGACACTTAATTATCCCCAAAAAAATTCCACTTAATTAACCTTAATTTCCTAATTATTATTTATTAATTATATTTTTCCTTTATTTTAATTACCTAATTATTAATTAAATAAATATTTTGTTTTATTATTATTTGATGACTTACTGATAAATACAAAGAAATTCAAATTAACTTATTAGAAAAGAAGGGTGCTCACATCATAATGGAGACTATAAACTCAACAAGGCCTAAGAAATCTAACCCTAATAACAAGATAAAAACCAATATAAAAAAGAAATAAATAATAGTATATTTTTTTATAAAATTACGAGGGGAGGCGCCTCTTACTTGCAGTAAGAATGGAGAAGAATTTTTCCAGGTCCTTTTAGAAACCAATAAGAAATCGAAACATGGCATAGAATTTTTAAAAGAAAAAAATAAATAAACAACAAAGAGAGGACGTGAAACTTTACTCATCCCTCGAAACTCTCTCAATCTCTCATCAATGCCCGATGTTTTCTTCTCCCTTTCATAGATCAATTTTTTTTATTCCCATCTCTCAAAAATCATTAATTTAAACACTCAATCAAATTTAAAGATATCAAGAAAAGAACAATAGCAAAAAATAGAACCGGGTGGCGACGAATCCGGCCACAGAGAAACGATGAAAAACGACAGAGAGGACGACAGAGGGGTGTCGCGATTCTGCAGCGGGGGTAGTATTTGTCGGTGCGAATGGTTTGTCGTCGGACTTGGTTATGCATCAGATCCGTAGTGGTGGTTTCTGGGTAGTCTCAGCTTGTAACACATGAAAAAGAAAAGTGGTTGTTACAACAATTTGTAATTTGCAATATACTACTATTACTAAATAAATAAGTTATGAATAGTATATCATGATAATAATCGGTACTTAGTTCATTCTTTCACATGAAACTAATAAATAGCTTGAGAATTTAATTTGCATTTTATTGTCGATTTATGATTTAGAAATTATTTACTATGAAATTTCAATAACAAAAAAAACTCAATTGTATGTAAAAGTGACTGTTAGTGTTTGTCTTAACAGATAAAAGGTAAAAAATATATATGATAAGGAGATTAAAAAAGAACCATCAGATGAACATCATTTGGTTAAAAAAAATCAGTTAAAGTAAAGCAGACGAAAAACTTATTTAAAAGAGAAACTGAAACTCTAAAAAATTTCGGACTGGTATAAAACTCTATAATTTTATCTAAATATGTGTCAAGTTGTTGTTCCCCCCTCCTCACTGATGTAGAGTTTTTTTTATATAATGAGACAATCTTTAATGCTAATTTATTTCTTTGATCTCTCTCACTCTTAATTTTAGATATTATTTGAATGTTGAGATATGGAGTTTTGAATGCTGATGAATGGTTGTCTATACATTGTTTTGGAAAGATTTTGATTTATTTTGGGAAGAGACGAACCATGTTTTTGATATCGGGAAGATTTGTGATCACATAATTTCCTAATAATAGTAAATAATAATGGACTTTATCTTTTCAATAAGTAACCATAATTAATAATAATAATAATAATAATACTTGAATTTTTATATTTTTAATTACTATAGTAATAACAAATATTTTTCTCACAAATAAAAAAAAAATTGTTTCTTTATTTTTATTTTTTATAATGATAGTAATAACTAATATAATAAATAACTATAATTTAAATTTAAAATAATGATGATAAATACAAAAATAATTAATAATAATAATCCAAAATGAAAATAAATAAATAATGATAATAGTTTTTTTTACTCTTCTTGGACTAAAATAAAATAATGATTATATTTAAAAATGCCTTAAATAAAAATGAAAAATGAAAATTAAAATCCCCTTTTTTTATTTTTTTGACTTATTTACTTACTCATATTGATTATTTCCAAAAATAGAATAATCTAAAAAGAACGAAATATTTAAATATTTATTGTATATCAAATTAAATTAATATCCTAAAATGATGAAATGTTAAATGAAATTAAATAATAAAATATGAACACAATTTTTCCAATCTTTTTTTTAATGATTTTTGGCTATTTTTTAAATAAAAAGTAAAAAAAAACAATTTTTTATTTATTTTAAAATGCCTATTTTATAAATACGAAAATTAATAATAAAAAATAAATAATGTAATTTTGTGATTTTTTTTGTAGTTTTAAAAATAGAAAAGTTAGAATTAAAGAAAAATAAATAAAAGAGAAAAAATAACTTAAAAGTGAGAAAGGTGGGATTTGAACTCATAACCTCTCACACTCATAACTCCTTACACATGCTCTTCTACCAATTGTGCTATTTCATTCATTAGAAATAAAGTGGTACTAGAGAGCATATGAAAAGTGGTCAAAATTTGAGGTACGACAGCTGCCCCTATTTAATCAGCTTCAAATTGGGAGGATGATGACGTTGAGCCTTCATCTTCTCATGGTGGAAGATGATTAAATATAGAGAGAGACCCTAATTTTGACCACGTAGTCAGTAGATTCTGGGAATACACAATGATTGAACAATCTTTGATGCTCTAATGGGATCAAGAACAACCTTTGATGGAACCTCAATAATACCCTAGTGATTAATTTCAGTCCATCCGAGTGAAATTTGCACACAATTCCTATAATCACCCAATCATGTTATTGGAATTTGGTAGGACTTTGACGATCCTCTGGTCGTTATTTGATAAAACCTTGGTAGAACCCCTAATAAAACTCATAATAAAACCCTTTGCAAAACTCTTGATGAAACCCCTGATACAACTTCTAATGGAACCTCTGATGATAAAACCCTAATGAAACCCTTTGACGAATTTCTGATGGAACCCCTTGATTAATCCCTGATGATCAGTTTCAACCTCTCCGGGTGACATTTGCCTATGATCCCCTGATCATGTCACTGGAGTCGAGTAGGAGTTTAGTGATATCACAATCACTCTGGATGAAACCCCTCTGGTGATATTCTGGTGAAACCCCTTGAGAAAGTTCTGGTAGACCCCATTGATGGAAACTTTTGATGAAACTTCGAATATAATCCCTAGATGAAACCCTTTATAAAACCTTTTTGATGAAATCCCTTTATGAAACCCCTTGATAGAAATATGGTGAAACCCCTTGATAGAACCCTTTGATGAAACTCTTGATAGAACTCCTTGATAGAATCCTTCAGATAGAATTCTTAGATGAAACCTTTGATAAAACTCTTTTAATGAAATCCCTTTATGAAACCCCCTGATAGAAATATGGTGAAACCCTTTGATAGAACCCCTTGATGAAACTCCTAATAGAATCCTTTGATGAAACCCCTGATAAAATCCTTAGTGTAACCCACAGTGTAAACCTGGTGGAATCCTGGTGGAACCCCTTTTATAAAACCATGATGAAACCCTTAATACCTTTGATGAAACCTACTAATGAAACCCTTTTTGATCAATCTTAACCCTTCTAGGTGAAACTTGCATATGATTCCCGTGATCATTCGATCATTTTACGGGAATCGGGTACTACTCTACTGATACCCCGATTACTCTGGATGAAACCCCTTGGTAAAATTCTGGAAGAACCCCTTGAGGGAATCTTTTGATGACATTCGTTATAAACCCTTTTGATAAAATCCCTTGAAAAAATCCTTTTGATAAAATTCTGGCAGAACCCTTTGATAGAAAATTCCGGTGAAACCCTTTGATAAATCCCTGATGAAACCCCTTGATATTAACACTTTGTTGAAACTTCTTGGTAAAACCCTAATGAACTCTCGGTGGATAATGCTCTGATGAAAACCCCTTGATTAAACCCCTTTGATAAAATTCCTTGGTAAAATCCCTTGATAGAACCCCTTGATGAAAATCCTTTATACTTTTGATGAAATCCCTAATGGAACTCCTGGTAAAAACTCTTTGATGAAACCCTTGGTGGAACCCCTTGAAAAACTCCGGTGTAACCCTTTGATAAACCCTGGTGTATTTGATGGAATGCATCCCTTGTATGGGATAGGTTAATAAGCTGGAGATGTGAGAGGTGAAGACCCGCTCAATAGTTGATAACGATCATTCAGGATGACAGACTAATGGATATATTCCTTTGATGACTCACGGTTAGTGAGTTTGTTGGGAAAGTCCTTTACTGAAAAGGCTCTGTGGAGATGGTTACTTATTGGGGAAACCCAATAAGCATTCTTGCTTGGGAATTGTACTTGTATATATGGGGATTGAGAATTCAATCATCCTCGATATGAGAACCAATGCTAAATAAATTATCATTGTTGTAAAACTCCGAGAGTAGTGATAGTGGTATAAGAACTAAAAGAAGTAACAACGGTAGAAGAACCGTAATCTGAAATGACAAACGGTATAAGAAACCGTACAAATGAATTGATAAACAGTGTAAAAACCAAAATGACTGGATGAAAACGACGTAAAAACCAAAGTGAGTACGTGACAACGGTGTAAGAGCCTAAGTGACTGAGTGGAAATAGTGTAAGAACCAAAGTGAACAGTGGTGTAAGAACCAAAGTGACAATGGTAATAGAACTCTTATTGAGGAGTTCTCTGAGAAGACGTGAATAAAGGGAGATTGATAAAAGAACTCGATGTCCCTAATGGGGAAGACTGGTGTCACGTAAGATGACTGTCTACTAGGGAATATGCTTCCAGGAGAGGTTCCCTGAGGAGCGCAGGTGTTGGAGAAATCCCTAAGAAATCCCTGCAAGGATCTGGTGAAGGAATTGTATACCATTAGAGCATACTAGGGACAATGCTGCTAAGTATTTTCTGCTTGGAGAATGAGTTCCAAGGATACTTGCGGGGGAATTGTCCTTAAGACTAACCCACTGGGTGTACAATGAAAAAGAGCTCGGGAGAAGCTTGGACTGAGATCTATCACCGATTTAGTTGAGGATTGATCCAGACTCTCACGACGAGTTCTAAGTCTCAGCCTATGTTATGTTATGCATGTTATGTATGCATGCTTAGAGTTTGTATGGCGTAATGCTCCATATTCATGGATATGCTACGCGTGATATGATGTATTAATGTAATGATTAATGCATGCAATGTATTAGTCTTGGGTTGTGCCGCTGAATATTGGGACATTTGTAGGTATTGAGTGCCAAGCAAGGTTGGGATTTTGTTAGATGCCAATCAGAGTTGAGCTTTTGGGGTCAATGCTAAATGAGGTTGGGTTTTTTGGATGTAAGTTCCGAGTGTGGTTGGGCTTTTGTAGATGTTAGATTCATGTTATGGGAATGTGCTAGATGAATGAGATGATATGCATGGTTTGACGCTAGAGCGTAGCGACATGATTAATGCATAACAATGATTTGAATGTTTCAACAAGTGCCCTTGTGGTGAATCAGAGTTGTCAAGGCTTAGAGAGGTTACTTATATTAGAAGGCTATTTGTCAAAAATGGTAGTGGGGTATTGAGATAGCATGACTTCCCGATATTCTTTACGAACTTGATGATTGATGATGTATGAAAGAGCTTGTATGTGCATCTTGAAAGTGTTGATAGGGATTGTCCTTGCAAAATCCCATAGTTGCCCCAGTCTGTTGGGGTATTTGAAGAGATTCTCCTTAATATGGGTTTTGAAGAAGCTTATCTTTACTATGTGCTTAAGACGACTTGCCATTGTATTAGCCTTAGAGAGATCCTTCCTTAAATAATCGACCCTTGGAATGATATGCCCCAGATGAACTGTTCTTTTGAAGTGGTCTCTTTTGATCAAGCCTTGTTGTGGTTTGCCCTAGATTGATTATGCTTTAGAGGGTATTTCCCGAAAAGGAACTTGGATCTCATCATGCTGTAGTATGACTTTGATATGGACTTCCCCAGGTAATGAATCTTGAAAAGTATCTCCTTGATTACTAGGGTCTGGCGGAGTACCCTGAGAAGGAACTTGGATCCCATAATATTGCGATATGACCTTTATATGAATTGCCCCAATATTTGAACTTTTAAAAAGTATGACCCAAATTAGATGACTTTTTAGAGTGATCGACCTCACTATGCTCTTGAGTTGGTATGCCCCAGTATGAGAGTCTTGAAAGGCATGCCTCTGATTATGAGGGTCATGGATGTTATTTGACATAGATGTGTCAAATATTGAAATGTTTCGCTTCTAATCAGTAGGATCTTCAGATGATGTGCCCCGAGGATCATAAGGATTTTCCCTCTAATTGGAAAGATCCTTAGGTGACTTTCCCCTAGTCAGGAATGTCTCGAAGTGGTGTGCCCTTTATCAGACCATTGTTGATATTTCCTTGGTGCTAAGTATTGATTTGTGAAAAAATGTTCCTATTTGAAAAGTAATTCTAACATCATGCTCATGCAAGTTTTTGAAATTGAAAATTGTTATGGAAAACAGATATGGTGTATATAGATGATATATGGCCATGATGTTGGCACAAATGAAGATGTGATAGAACAATATGGTTAGTAACAAACATTCAGAGTCAGTTTAACGCAAATTTTACTGAGTATGCTTTCATAGTGAACCTAACTTCAATTAGGATTTTTAAATGTTATAATGTGGCCTGGTTCACGGTTTATGAAACAAAAGATATAAGGCTCAAGTTTTTATTAAGACCCACCCCTTCTCCTTGATGATCTTCATTCCTAAATCCAATTACTTCAACAAATGCGTTTAGTCTGCAAGAGAATTTTGATAGATAATGATGGAAGTAGATGTAATAATTCAAGTACTGATGAGATTCTTGAGGTGGCAGTCACCTACTTTCACTCACAAGATTATTTCCCTTTTTCTTTCTTTCTTTTTAATCCCTATTTTTGCATGGAACCATTCTTTTGAATTTGTGATCCATTGGGATGCCCTAACTTTTGCCTAAGTCAACTCCTTTTTATATTTTGACTTAGCGGGCTTTTTTTTTAAACACGATGCCCTAACTTTTGCCTAAGTAAAAAAATTCTGGTTGTTTCCCTTTTTTTTACTTAGCGAGCTCTTTTTGGAATAATTCATGTGTTCTTTTTTTTTCTTTGATATTTCGAAAGTTATGACTGCCTTGTTAGCTATTGTGAGCTTTGTCCCCATTGCTTCCTCAATGTTGAATGGTGTAAGGAAGATGTTGCTTGAACCTCTTACTAATGTGATTGTGGAATAGTTCTCTTGAGACTAGAATGCATCATTGACTTAATTGAAACTACCCTGCCCCTGGTTAATATTAAGGGTTTTTATGAATAGAAAAAGAAACACCAACTTCTGGCTCGAGGGGGTTGACTACGGATTATCTCCTTATTTCTCCAGTGTTTGGGAAGTGAAACAATGCCTTACATCATCAGCCAGGTCTTACTATTAAAAGCATAGTCAGCAAAATTTTGTTTTTTTACATCATTCTCCTCATAAGTTTGTTAATAGAAGAGAGGTGAGAATAAAAGGTTTGATTGCTTTTTTATTTTTATTTTCATGATGGCATAAGAAAGAGAGTGTAAACGAATGGATTGATTTCAAAAACATGCATGCTCATTTTATTAAAATTATTTCCCAAAGAGTACAACTTTTAATACAAAAAACACTTAGCAAAAAAGAAATTACAACTAGAACTGATAAACCCTATTGATCCTAGGGATGAGCTTCATTGTTGATCCACTGTCTTTAGGGGATGCCTTTTTTTTGTGTTCTTGCACTTTGTCAAAGTAAGGGTGACCGTTCAATAATGGGACTCCTTTTTTCAAGAGTCAGCGGCTTGTCCCCAATCCAGTCTTAGACTTTGTATTCACACCAGGCATTCTCTTCATAACCGGGAGGATATGGACAAGGAGAAGGACCAAGGGATTGTAGCCTTACTATGACACTTCTGAGTAAGTCATGAGACATTGGTGTAGGATCCAATTTCCTTCCAAATTTCATTTATTGTGATTGATGAGGTGCATGAGGTTGCTGTTGAAGAAGATATTGTTGCATACCTTATTGCAGGGGTTGTCATCCAGGGTTGTATTTGAGGCTCTAGGTAGGCCGTGGCTGGCATGGCAAAGTAGTTACCTTCTCTCTTCAATGGTACTTTCCCTTACTGAGACGTCCTTCGAGTTCGTTTGTGAGTATCAGGAAGTCTGCTAGCTGGATGATAGTTGGATAAGGGAGGAAGCGGAAAGGATATGCAAATATATGTGTATGTATGCAAATGCATGTGTATGCAAAATGTTTTTTTTTAATTTTGAAGGTATGCTAAAAGTTTTGTTTTTTAGATGCAATGCAAGTGTCATGTTAGGACAATGATAGATAAGAGAACCCACATGGGTTTAGGGATTGTGATGGATATAAAACCCCCATATGGGTTTAAGGATAAAGCCAAATATAAGGATGCCTTGTTTAAGAAGGTTCCTTATGATTTGTCAGATCTAGGCTTAGACTACCCAATCCCCTCACTTGTAGGATATAATGTTTTTGTAGGATGATAGTCCTAGAGTCATGGATTATACCCTTGTTTTACCATGAGAAGGAGCAAGCCTTCCTACGGTAATCCTTCGGGATAAGTCTCGTCTAGGAGGGACCTTAGTAACAACCTTTGCAAGTTGATAACATAAGGTCACCCTAAGTTAAGAGGGTTCTAGAAGAGGTCCCCAGAGTCATGATCAAATTCAAAGTTTTATCACGAAGAAGTGATGGCCTTCTCATGACAACCCTTTTGAATTGATCTATTCTGGGCGGAATCGTCATCAAAGACCCCACGAGATGAAAACCCCGGTGGCCGAGACAGGACGACCCCTTACTTAAGCTTATATTTTTTCTCAAGCCTGGGTTTTGGCTTCACACCTTTGAAAATCCCAATCAATATGATATGACAGGCATAATAATATATTAAATGATAAAGTGAATAAATAAATAAATAAACATAAATAAAGGAAAGCAAATACACATAGAAACAAACACAACCCTAAAACCCAAGGTTAGGATTGACTCTTTTTAGGGAAAGTATAAGAACTCCCCAGCAGAGTCGCCAGCTGTCGTGGCTGGAAAAATGACAGAGTCGCCACCATCCTTTATTCGTTCCTAAGGAACAGGGAAATAATGATAAAACCTAATAGTTAAGGGTAAGAGACTAGGTTCGGGAGTCAGTTAAGTAAGGGGAAGGTGTTAGGCACCCCTTACCTCCATTGTACTCAATGGGATCCTCCTACAATTCTAGGGCTAGTGTGTGTTTCTAAAGTGTTTGCTTTAATATTTATTAATTATTTATTATGGATTTATTTACAGAAGGTATTACTTTTAAATGGACGAGAGACCCAAAAATATTTGTCATAATTGTACTCGTTAGAGTTTACAACTCTATGCCTACGTACCTTCGCATTAGGCGAGGGATCAAAGTACCATAGCTCTTCTTGAAAATGTTATTTGGTTGGTTGTTTTTATCCCTTGAAAATTCTCACACCCCGGGGGCGGAGAAGTAATTGATTCTGGAAAAATGCCTCAATGTAGTAGGGTAGAGGACTTATGATTTGAGGTGTGTTAGGTTGATTTTATCCTATGATTATTTGTGAAGATAATATTTAATTTATTTTAAGAAAATAAATGTTAGAATATTATATATAACCCTTATCCCGATTTTATCCCTGATTTTATCCCTTGAAAACCCCATACTTTTATCCCATATTTTTATCCCTTAAAATCCTAGGATTTTATCGCATATTTATCCCAAACTTCTATCCCATAATTATCCAAAAAAAACCCTATCAATTGACTATAAATTTTCATTATATTAGTCCCTAATCAATTAAATATTTTCCCTTAATTATTTGAATAAAAATATAAACAAATCAAATTATAAAAATAAATAAAATATTGAAATATTGAAAATCCTAATTATTAACTTAATTACATTAATCTAATGTTAGTTAATTTAATAAACCAAACTATATATTAATTAACTAAAATAAATAAAAATAGGGGGAGAAAATGTTTGATTTGAAAGTGCCTCAATACACAAAGGCAGAGACGCCTTGAAGTTTTAACTGTGTGAAATTTATTTTTATTATTGGTTAATTTGCAAAAAATGATGTGTTAATTTATTTAAGAAAATGAACTTCTAATAATATATATATATATATATAATATATATATATATATATATATATATATATATATATATATATATATATATATATATATATAGAGAGAGAGAGAGAGAGAGAGAGAGAGAGAGAGAGAGAGTTTTAATCCAAAATATTAAAAAAAGTTATCCATTATACCTAATTATTTATCCCTGATTAGGTTGGTCAACCCTAAATTACCCTTGAATTTAATTCCTTAATTATCCCGAAAAAATTCCACTTAATTAACCTTAATTTCCTAATTATTATTTATTAATTATATTTTTCCTTTATTTTAATTACCTAATTATTAATTAAATAAATATTTTGTTTTATTATTATTTGATGACTTACTGATAAATACAAAGAAATTCAAATTAACTTATTAGAAAAGAAGGGTGCTCACATCATAATGGAGACTATAAACTCAACAAGGCCTAAGAAATCTAACCCTAATAACAAGATAAAAACCAATATAAAAAAGAAATAAATAATAGTATATTTTTTTATAAAATTACGAGGGGAGGCGCCTCTTACTTGCAGTAAGAATGGAGAAGAATTTTTCCAGGTCCTTTTAGAAACCAATAAGAAATCGAAACATGGCATAGAATTTTTAAAAGAAAAAAATAAATAAACAACAAAGAGAGGACGTGAAACTTTACTCATCCCTCGAAACTCTCTCAATCTCTCATCAATGCCCGATGTTTTCTTCTCCCTTTCATAGATCAATTTTTTTTATTCCCATCTCTCAAAAATCATTCATTTAAAAACACTCAATCAAATTTAAAGATATCAAGAAAAGAACAATAGCAAAAAATAGAACCTGGTGGCGACGAATCCGGCCACAGAGAAACGATGAAAAACGACAGAGAGGACGACAGAGGGGTGTCGCGATTCTGCAGCGGGGGTAGTATTTGTCGGTGCGAATGGTTTGTCGTCGGACTTGGTTATGCATCAGATCCGTAGTGGTGGTTTCTGGGTAGTCTCAGCTTGTAACACATGAAAAAGAAAAGTGGTTGTTACAACAATTTGTAATTTGCAATATACTACTATTACTAAATAAATAAGTTATGAATAGTATATCATGATAATAATCGGTACTTAGTTCATTCTTTCACATGAAACTAATAAATAGCTTGAGAATTTAATTTGCATTTTATTGTCGATTTATGATTTAGAAATTATTTACTATGAAATTTCAATAACAAAAAAAACTCAATTGTATGTAAAAGTGACTGTTAGTGTTTGTCTTAACAGATAAAAGGTAAAAAATATATATGATAAGGAGATTAAAAAAGAACCATCAGATGAACATCATTTGGTTAAAAAAAATCAGTTAAAGTAAAGCAGACGAAAAACTTATTTAAAAGAGAAACTGAAACTCTAAAAAATTTCGGACTGGTATAAAACTCTATAATTTTATCTAAATATGTGTCAAGTTGTTGTTCCCCCCTCCTAATTGATGTAGAGTTTTTTTTTATATAATGAGACAATCTTTAATGCTAATTTATTTCTTTGATCTCTCTCACTCTTAATTTTAGATATTATTTGAATGTTGAGATATGGAGTTTTGAATGCTGATGAATGGTTGTCTATACATTGTTTTGGAAAGATTTTGATTTATTTTGGGAAGAGATGAACCATGTTTTTGATATCGGGAAGATTTGTGATCACATAATTTCCTAATAATAGTAAATAATAATGGACTTTATCTTTTCAATAAGTAACCATAATTAATAATAATAATAATAATACTTGAATTTTTATTTTTTTAATTACTATAGTAATAACAAATATTTTTCTCACAAATAAAAAAAAATTGTTTCTTTATTTTTATTTTTTATAATGATAGTAATAACTAATATAATAAATAACTATAATTTAAATTTAAAATAATGATGATAAATACAAAAATAATTAATAATAATAATCCAAAATGAAAATAAATAAATAATGATAATAGTTTTTTTTTACTCTTCTTGGACTAAAATAAAATAATGATTATATTTAAAAATGCCTTAAATTAAAATGTAAAATGAAAATTAAAATCCCCTTTTTTTATTTTTTTGACTTATTTACTTACTCATATTGATTATTTCCAAAAATAGAATAATCTAAAAAGAATGAAATATTTAAATATTTATTGTATATCAAATTAAATTAATATCCTAAAATGATGAAATGTTAAATGAAATTAAATAATAAAATATGAACACAATTTTTCCAATCTTTTTTTTAATGATTTTTGGCTATTTTTTAAATAAAAAGTAAAAAAAACGATTTTTTATTTATTTTAAAATGCCTATTTTATAAATACGAAAATTAATAATAAAAAATAAATAATGTAATTTTGTGATTTTTTTTGTAGTTTTAAAAATAGAAAAGTTAGAATTAAAGAAAAATAAATAAAAGAGAAAAAATAACTTAAAAGTGAGAAAGGTGGGATTTGAACTCATAACCTCTCACACTTATAACTCCTTACACATGCTCTTCTACCAATTGTGCTATTTCATTCATTCGAAATAAAGTGGTACTAGAGAGCATATGAAAAGTGGTCAAAATTTGAGGTACGACAATATATATATATATATATATATATATATATATATATATATATATATATATATATATATATATATATATATATATATATATATATATATATATATTTGCAAATACTATAGTAAGTTCCTTGAAAATAAAAACAATCAAAGCATTGCATTCCATGCATCATTTGCATAAGCAGGTTTTCTCTTTCACCATATGTCTCATTGGTGTTTCTTTTGTGCTTTAGCCAAGCTGACTCATCGGTACAACACTCGCGCCAATCACTCCAGAGTTATGGAACACCTTGACCAAGAGAATTGAGACCTGAAAGAGGAGAACGCCCGCCTGACTGCCATGATGGAGTCAGTGTTAGCTGCACAGAACCAGTCTTCTCCGGCACCCGCAACTCCTCATCCTTAGAGGAATGTTATTTCAGAGGTGGCTACCTCTACCATGCCTGCTGCTACTGCTCATTTCGTGCCTACCATGCCTTTCAGATTCCCGTGGGGAATGCCGCCAAACTTCATGCCTGAAAGCTTTGTGCCTACATTTGCTTCCATGCCGGCATCTAGCCCGGTCATGTGTGTGCCACCGCCCGTAGTGCACACCTTACCTCGTGTGGAAGACACCATTTATCATTCTGAGCCATTTGGGGGCCCGGACGTTTATGAGAAAATGGATGAGATGAAAGATCAATTTCTTGAGCTGCGCAAGAAGTTGAAAACGTTGAGAGGTAAGGACCTTTTTGGGAAGAGTTCTGCTAAATTATGTCTGGTGCCGAATGTGAAGATTCTGGTGAAGTTCAAATTTCCTGACTTTGAAAAATACCCAGGGAAGACATGTCCGCTCAGTCATTTGGTGATGTATGCCCGCAAGATGTCTACCCAAACTGATAACGATCATCTATTAATCCACTACTTTCAAGACAGTCTGACCGGCGCTGCACTTAGATGGTATATGGGGTTAGACAGTGCAAGCATCCGCACTTTCAACGATTTGGGAGAAGCCTTTGTCAAGCAGTATAAGTATAATATGGATATGGCGCCTGATAGAGACCAGTTGAGGTCTATGTCTCAGAAGGATAAGGAGACATTCAAAGAGTATGCATAGAGGTGGAGAGAATTAGCTGCTCAGATCACCCCTCCTCTAGAGTAAAAGGAGATGACCAAGACCTTTTTGAAGACCCTAAGCTCATTTTATTATGAGTGTATGATTGTCAGTGCCCCCAGTGATTTTACCGAAATGGTAAACATGGGGATGAGGCTTGAAGAAGGCGTCCGAGAAGGGCGGTTGTCGAAAGAGGAGGTATCATCTAGTAAGAGATACAGCGGCAGTTTCGGTAAGAAGAAGGACAGTGAAGCCAATGCAAATTCCAGGGGGAGGCAGAGGAGGCCTCTGATCAGAAGGAGTCAACCACCCTGTTAACATCATCATCAAGTATCCTCAGTAATTCCCGTTTTCTTAGCAAATCAGTCAACACCAATTCAACAACAACAACAACATCAACAACAACAACCACAGCAACGAACAAACACCTACAATAATAATAATAACACCAACAATCATCAACAACAAACTTTTGAGAGGAAAAGGTCTCTTTCAACCCGATTCCTATGACATATGCAGAGCTTTATCCATCATTGGTTCTCAAGAACTTGTTACAACCCAGAAATCTGCCACAAATTCCTGAACCACTTCCATGGTGGTACAAGCCTGAACTCCGATGTGCTTTTCACCAAGGAGCACCCGGACATGACATTGAGAACTATTATCCACTTAAGTACGAAGTTCAGAAGCTAGTGAAAAGTGGAGTGGTGTCCTTTGAGGACCGAGCACCGAATGTGAAAGCAAACCCACTGCCAGCACATGGAAATTCATCTGTTAATATGGTAGACAGCTGCCCTGGGGAGTTTAAAGTGTTTGATATTTGTTTCATCAGGAGATCCTTGGTGACGATGCATAAGGACATTTGTATGGTGAGTGATTATGAGCATGACCGTGATGGTTGTGTTATCTGCAGTGTTAATTCAAAAGGTTATGAGATTGTGAAAAGAGACATCCAGCGGTTGATGGATGAGTGTATGATTCAAATTGTTCAATCCTGTCATGTAGATGAAGATGTGAATGTCATAGTGCCCGTTTTCAAGAATCCGAAAGGAATAGTCATTCAATACGACAACAGTAACAATAACAGCATCAGTCAGAGATCGGTATCATCGTTGGTCATACGGTTAGCGGGCCCAGTCCCGTATTCATCCGATAAGGTTGTTTCGTATCAGTATAATGCAACAATGTTGAAGGATGGTCAAGAGGTTCCATTGCCTACGACCAACTCTGTAGTGAGAATTATTGATGTTACTAAGGTGACCCGTAGCGGTCGAGTGTGTGGGCCAATGTTCCTAAAAGATGTGGAAGATTCAACTGTCAGTAAGAAGATGGAAGTACCTGCAGTAGATCCGATTAGTGCTTCAAAGCGTCAGTCTGGTGAATCCATCAATTCGAAGACTAACGATGATGATGAGGTACTAAGGCTGATAAAGAAAAGTGAATTTAATATGGTGGAGCAGCTGCTCCAAACCCCCTAAAAGATTTCAGTACTTTCTCTGTTGATGAATTCATAAGTGCACAGAGATGCACTGCAAAGAGTTTTAGAGAAAGCGTTTGTGGAACAGGATGTTACGGTGGATCAGTTCGATCATATTGTAGCTAACATCACTTCATGCAACAATCTCAGCTTCTGTGATGAAGAACTCCCTGAGGGGGGTAGGGATCATAATTTGGCTTTGCATATCTCCATGAATTGCAAAGATGACGCCTTATCCAATGTGCTTGTTGACACCGGGTCTTCATTGAATGTACTTCCGAAGTTAACATTATCGAAGCTATCATATCAAGGAGCGCCTATGAGGTATATTGGTGTAATCGTCAAAGCTTTTGACGGTTCATGCAAAACAGTGATAGGTGAAGTGGACCTTCCGGTGAAGATAGGTCCGAGCGATTTTCAGATTACTTTTCAAGTAATGGATATCCACCCGGCCTACAGTTGTCTGTTGGGAAGGCCATGGATTCACGAGGCGGGAGTTGTTACCTCCACATTGCATCAGAAGCTCAAAATTGTCAAGAATGGAAAGCTTGTTATTGTTGGCGGGGAAAAGGTGTTGTTGGTTAGCCATCTGTCATCTTTCTCTTACGTTGAAGTTGAGGATGAGGTTGGTACTTCATTACAAGCCTTATCTATTACTGATAAAAAGATAGTCGGGGCACCCATGTCTTCATTTAAAGATGCAAGGAAGATTGTTGAAGAAGGTAATGTTGATCAACAGGGACGCATGGTAGAGGTCTCCGACAACAAGAACAGAATCGGTCTGGGTTTTCAGCGAGGTTCATCAACTGCTAGATCTGAGGATATGCAACTTAGCTTCCGTAGCAGAGGGTTCATTCATGGCAATGAACAACACTTAGTTGTTGTACTAGAGGATGATGAAGAGGAAGACTGCACCAATTTTGTGACGCATGGAAAGGCTTGCAACAATTGGATTGCTGTTGATATTCCTATTATTTTGCATCAATCTAAGTAATTGCTTTTATATGTTTTTAAAAATGCTTCTCCTATGCCTAAGGGAGAAGTGTACATTGTTGGGCATTTCAAAATTGATCATCAATAAAATTAATTCTATTCATCCACATCTATGATGTTTTCTTTTTACTTTTTGCTTTATTCTGAAAATGGTAATCACAAAAAACATAAATAAACAATATAATTGTCCATCTGCATAATATTTGATCACAAATCCACTTCTCTAAAATCAAAATATCAAACCATTATGCAGGTTGGTTTCTAACCCCATTGAATACAATGATCCTTCTCCTTCTCCAAATTTTGAATTCCCTGTGTTTGAAGCCGAGGAGGAAAGTGAAGAAGAAGTTAGTGATGAATTGTCTCGTCTTCTTGAGCATGAAGAAAAAGCCATTCAGCCATTCGAAGAACAGATTGAGTTAGTCAACTTGGGTTCCGAAGATGATGTGAAGGAAGTCAAGATTGGATCTCGACTATGTCCAGATGTAAAGAAGGGGTTGATTGATCTTCTTTGAGAGTATTCAGATGTGTTTGCTTACTCCTGTCAAGACATGTCTAGTTTGGATTCTGAGATTGTGGAGCATAGATTTTCGTTGAAGCCAGAATGCCCGCCAGTCAAACAGAAGTTGAGGAGAACGCGTCCTAATATGGCAGTAAAGATCAAAGAAGAAGTGCAAAGCAGATTGATGATGGTTTCCTTGTGACCACTGAGTATCCGCAATGGGTGGCCAATATTGTGCCCGTACCGAAGAAAGATGGAAAAGTCCGCATGTGTGTCGACTATAGAGATTTGAATAAAGCCAGTCCGAAAGATGATTTCCCTCTGTCACACATTGATATGTTGGTAGAAAATACTGATAAGTTCAAAGTATTTTTGTTTATGGACGTCTTTTCCGGATATAATCAGATCAAAATGACACCCGAAGATATGGAGAAGACCACATTCATTACACCTTGAGGAACATTCTGTTATAGAGTGATGCCTTTCGGTTTGAAGAATGCTGGTGCAACTTACCAAAGAGCAATGACTACTCTTTTTCATGATATGATGCATAAAGAGATTGAAGTTTATGTTGATGATATGATTGCCAAATCAATTGATAAAGAGGAACATGTTGAGCATTTGTTGAAGTTATTCCAGCGTTCGAGGAAGTATAAACTCTGCTTGAATCCCAATAAGTGTACTTTTGGTGTTCGTTCTGGTAAGTTGTTGGGCTTTATTGTCAGCGAGAAGGGTATTTAAGTTGATCCCGCCAAGGTCAAAGCAATACAAGAGATGCCTGCGCCCAAAACTGAGAAGCAAGTCAGAGGTTTTCTCGGCCGCTTCAATTATATCTCAAGATTCATTTCACACATGACTGCCACATGTGTGCCTATATTCAAGCTTCTTCGGAAAGATCAGTCTTGTGATTGGACCGAAGATTTCCAGAAATCTTTTGATAGTATCAAGGAATATCTGCTTAAGCCTCTGATTTTGTCTCCACCTATTGAAGGAAGACCGTTGATCATGTATTTGACTGTGCTTGAAGAGAGTATGGGTTGTGTTCTTGGTCAGCAAGATGAAACTGGAAAGAAAGAATTTGCAATTTACTACGTCAGTAAGAAGTTCACCGACTGTGAGACTCGGTATTCTATGTTAGAGAAGACTTGTTGCACATTGGCTTGGGTTGCTAAGCATCTGTGTCAATATATGTTGAATCATACCACTTGGTTGATATCCAAAATGGATCCAATCGAGTATATTTTTTAGAAGCCTGCTTTAACTGGGAGGATTTCCCATTGGAAGATGTTGTTATCAGAGTACGATATTGAATACCGATCTCAGAAAGCGATCAAAGGTAGTATCTTGGCTGACCATTTGGCTCACCAACCGATTGAAGATTATCAGTTAGTGCAGTATGACTTTCCTGATGAAGAGATCTTGTACTTGAAAATGAAATAGTGATGAACCATTTCTTGAAGAAGGGCCAGAACCTGGTTCCCGTTGGGGCATGGTATTTGATGGAGCTGTCAATCAATATGGTAATGGCATAGGGGCAGTGATTATTACTCTTCAAGGCACGCATTTTCCATTTACAGCTAGATTGACTTTCAAATGTACAAACAATATGGCAGAATATGAAGCTTGCATTATAGGGCTTGAAGAGGCCATTGATCTCAGAATCAAGCATTTAGATGTCTTTGGAGATTCAGCTTTGGTTGTGAATCAGATGAAAGGTGAATGGGAGACGAATCAACCCGGTTTAATACCATATAGAGATTATGCGAGGAGGATTTCAACTTTCTTTACAAAAGTTGAGTTTCATCATATCCCTCGAGATGAAAACCGGATGGAAGATGCTCTTGCAACGTTGGCATCAATGATTGTGTTGAAGTATTGGAATGAGGTTCCCAACTTGACTGTGATGCGTCTTGATAGGCCAGCTCATGTGTTTGTTGTTGAACAAATCAAAGACGAGAAGTCGTGGTATTACAACATCAAGTGTTTCTTCCAAAGTCAGAATTACTCGTCTGGGGCATCTTTGAAAGATAAGAAGACTTTGAGAAGATTAGCCGGTAATTTCTCCCTGAATGGTGATGTAATGTACAAGAGAAACTTCGATATGGTTTTGCTCAGATGTGTGGATAGACACGAAGCAGACCTTAGTTGACTGAAGTCCATGAAGGTTCCTCTGGTACTCATTCCAACGGACACGCAATGGCGAAGAAGATGTTGCGAGCAGGTTACTATTGACCGACAATGGAATCTGACTGTTGCAAGTTTGTGAAGAAATGCCACAAGTGTCAAATATATGCAGATAAGATTCATGTTCCTCCAACATTGTTGAACGTCATTTCCTCTCCATGGCCCTTCTCCATGTGGGGGAATTGATATGATTGGCATGATTGAGCCCAAAGCTTCGAACGGACATCGTTTCATTTTGGTGGCGATTGACTACTTCACAAAATAGGTTGAAGCGGCATCGTATGCAAATGTAACCAAGCAAGTTATTGTAAGGTTTATCAAGAATCAGATCATATGTCGTTATGGTGTGCCAAGTAAGATCATTACTGATAATGGATCGAACTTGAATAATAATATGGTGGAAGCTCTTTGTAAAGACTTCAAGATTGCATATCATAATTCTTCTCCCTACAGACCCAAGATGAATAGGGTTGTTGAAGATGCGAATAAGAACATCAAGAAGATTATCCAGAAGATGGTTGTGACATATAAGGATTGGCATGAGATGCTCCCATTTTCTCTGCACGGGTATCATACATCCATCCGCACTTCAACAGGGGCAACCCCTTTCTCTCTTGTTTATGGTATGGAAGCAGTGCACCCGTAGAGGTTGAGATTCCATCATTGCGTCTGCTCATGGAAGCCAAGTTGAATGAGGTTGAATGGTGTCAGACCAGGTATGATCAGCTGAATTTGATTGAAGAGAAGAGATTGATTGCCATGTGTCATGGTCAGTTATATCAGCAGAGAATGAAGAAAGCTTTTGATAAGAAGGTCAGACCTCGTGTGTTTAGAGAAGGTGACCTTGTGCTCAAGAAGATTATATCTTTCAAACGAGATTATAGGGGCAAATGGACTCCTAATTATGAAGGCCCATATGTTGTTAAGAGAGCCTTTTCAGGCGGTGCCTTGATTCTTACAACTATGGATGGTGAAGAGTTTACTCGTCTTGTGAACGCAGATGCAGTCAAGAAATACTTCGCCTAAAAAAGGAGAGAGCAACTCGCTAAGTTGAAAACCTGAAAGGGCAACTTAGGCAAAAATGAGCGTCTCGGTGGATTGAAACCCGAAAGGGCGATCCAGGAAAAAGTTAGAGACATAAAACAGAAAGAATTTTCCCGATAAATTGAGTACCCAACCTTGGGGAAATTTATGCAAAAATAGGGACTATGGCGAGTAACTGCATCCTGCTGATATTCAGTGCTGGGAAACATTTTTGAGCATAAGGGTTGACGATGATTCATCATCCCCAGTAGCGGCCAAAAGCACAGTGGATATCTAAAGCTGGTGGAAGGATTAGTGGTCATTTGTATTCAATGTAACCCTTTTCCATGTAAATTACCATTTTCAACTTTGTAAAAAATCTATGGAGTCTTGTCATTTACAGACTACCATTCTATTAAATAAAGTTGAGCTTTTATCCAATTGTTTCTACTTTTATTTGCTTCAGCTAAATAGTTTTAAATTTTATTATGATCATTTTTGAAATTAATTTTTTTTAATCAAAATCATTTTTCTTAAACATATAAAAGCAATTAAAAGGAATGTCAATAGCAATTCAAAAACAGCAAACCCTAAGCGTGGAAGCATTAATGGTTCTCCCCAAGCAGTTAACCCCCCGTTGTCCCCAGCTGAGTGGTTGGTTTTCTTCCCCACCTGAGTGGTTAATTTAGTCCCCGGCAGAAGTGGTGGTTATTACCCGGCTTATTTTTATCCCCCGCAGAGCGAGGATGGTTCCCTCGGCAGTTTGCTTGGTTACGTTGGAGCTTTGGCTTCCCACCAGTCGTCATCCGATCCGCTCCCAGTCAGAGTTTCTTCCTGATTGTTAAGCAGATATTAGTGTTTATCCTTTGCATGGTTGTCTCCCATTTGATATGGTGTTAACCTAAAATTCCTTGCAAACTCGATAACGGTATTTTTCCTCAGCAGATCTCCTCTCTCCCTAGCTAAGGTTAAGCCTTTGGGATGTTGATCTCTCTTTTCTCCAACAGTTGTCTCCCTCTTTTGTGGATTGATTGAGGATTGTATCAATGATTCAATTTTGTGACACCATTGTATCCTTTGCGGTCTCTTTGTCAGCATGATCATCATATATAGATATACATATACATATACACATATACACATATACACTCATATAACTTGCATTATCGCATTATTACATTTTTGTGATTTTTATCCTCTACTATGGTGGTACTTTATCCCCATACAAGTTTAGTGTCTGTCCTCCCTCAATTGTAGAGTGTCAGCCCCTTAAGTAGAAAGACTTTAACCTTTCTCCTTTCAAACCACTAAGTTATGTCCTCGTGGATGATTATTATATCAGTTTCCTCCCTAGTTGATTATCTGGATGGAATCACTCCCCTTGAGTTATATCCTCATTGGGTTGAGTCTTGATTGACCGTTTCTTTCTAGATCTTACCTAGATAGATGTTTTGGGTCCCCTAAGAGTTTATTACTCAATAGCTGGTAATATTCTTCTTAGTTTGCAGTTTGTTACTTCTTGCCCAATAACCAGCAAAAGTACCCCTGTCTTTCTCCTCAGTGGAGTCCCCAATGGATTCATTTTTGTGTTTCCCCGAGAAGTATATCCTTGATATGTTCATCCTAACCGATGACAAATATTTTCTTCCCCTGCTTTGAGTTTATCCTTGATATGTTCATCCTCACCGATGACGGGTACTCTCATCTTTTGGTATTCTACCTAGTAAAAAGGTAGTTGTAATCCCTATTTTGTTCCCCATAGAGTTAATCCTTGATATGCTCATCCTAACCGATGACGGGTTTTCTTCTTTTTGCGTTCTTCTGCCCAATAACTGGTAGTTGTAAATCCTGCTTTTCTCCCCTTAGCAGAGTTTATCCTTGATATGTTCACTTTAACTAGTGACAGATACTCTCTCTTGGTAGTCTATCCAGTAACTGATAGATGTAATTCCTATTTCTCTCCTCACAGAGTCTATCCTTGATATGTTCATCTTAGCCGGTGAAAGATTTTCTCTTTGATGGTTTTCTATCTAGCATTCGATAGATGTAATTCCTACTTTTTGTCCAGTTGGTTTATCCTTGATATGTTCATCTTAACCGATGACGGGTATCCTCCTTGACATCTTAGAAAAGTCTATCCTTGATATGTTTATCTTAACTGATGACGGATTTTCTTTCCTTTGGAGTCTATCCTTGATATGTTCACCCTAACTGGTGATTGATATTCTCATCTTTGGTTTTCTGCCTAGTAATTGGTAGTTATAAATCCTATTTCTGCAGTTTTCCCCAGCAAGGTTGTTCTTACCCAGTAACCGGTAACAAATACTCCCTCCTGGTGGTTCCCAGCGAGACATCCTTGATATGATCATCCTAATCGATGACGGGTGTCCTCTCTGTCATATCTTTATTATCTTCTTACCCAGTAACACGTAGTAGATGTTAAATTTCTGCTCCTCCTTGTCGCATTACGCGAAAAACCGGCGGGAAAAAGAAACAACAGAGCCGCCACCGTGCGTTATTTATCCCAAAAGAGGGAAAGGAAACGCTCGAAGTAAACCTGGAAAAGACATGGTCTCGCGACCAGAGAAAGATGGGATCGGGAGTCGGTTATGTGAAGGGAAGGTATTAGCACCCCTACGCATTCGTCGTACTCGACGGGATCCACGCTCAAAAGAAACGGATAAGGTTGCTAGAATCTGCTCACAAACTTCACACACACTGGAAACAAACACAGATGAAAGACGGAAGAAGGTAACTCGACAGGATATCGCATCCTGGTCCTATGTAGTTTGTCAGACACAAACATCAGAGTCGACGTAGTTCGGGAAACGGGGAAACGTGCTCGCTAGGATGTCACATCCTATGCATACGTATCTTCTCTAACCAGAGGAAGAATCAGAGCACTCGTAGCTCGGCTAACGCACGCCAAACAAAACACAAACACTGGAAACCGACTGCCAATCGCTGGGCTTACGTCAGACTTCACACAAAATAGGCAAACATGGAAACCGAATGCCAATCGCTGAACTTACATCAGACTCCGAACCAACAAACACACACAGGAAACCAACTGCCAATCGCTGGACTTATGTCAGACTCCACACAACACAAACCAGACACAGGAAACCAACTGCCAATCGCTGGACTTACGTCAGACTCCAACACAACACAAAGGGGTTGAAAAAGCAAAAGGTTGCCCGTAGAGATCAGCTCAATCTCCTGCCTACGTACCTCATCTGGTATGAGGATCAGGGCGACGTAGTTCCCCTTAACAGGGAAAGAACTTCTAACCTAACCAGAGACAAAGGGAGATAACAGACTACTAGGGAGACTACGACTCGAGCCTAGAAGTTTCCATGCATACGATCCCTATGTTGAGGTTTCTATCCTAACTTGCACAGGAAGCAAGCTAGCCTAAACAGCACATCACCAAACACAAGCACAAGAGAGCAAGCACACACACTATATGCAAACAAGTGGCTCATACAAGGCTAGGCTTTAGTCAAGGGGTCAAATCAACCTCGACAAACAAGCCAACTGGAAAAGGGTGTTGTTAGCTCTTAACCCTAACATTGAGAGTTAGGGTGAAGCAGATGAAATGGGAGATGAGGGTAAGACCTCACAGCTCTTATCCCTGGCCTGGGAGAGCTTCAATCAATGAAAGTGTGGGAGTCCAGAATGTGGGACTCTACTCCACAATGACTGACACAACAAGATCTTGGGTTCTTATTCAAAGTGCATCAACACATGGTGTGAGCAGGATGAATGACACAACTGGATAGCAGGGGATGGATTGCACATCCCTTGTATCTGCCAATGCCTCTTCACTTAGGAGGTCTTTGACTGTACAAGGCTCAAAGATAAACATTCACAATCATTGCCTCTTAAGGAGGGCTTCAGACAGGTGCCTACCCATAACAGTAGGTCTTCCAGACTACATGAAGATCAAGGAATTATACCTCAGTGGTATGCAAACCACAAGCAATGCAAAGCAAGTTCAAATGAACTTAAAGCAACTTAGGTACCTGTGGAAAACGCTAAACCCATCAGTACAAAATCCAGACAACAGTCAACAATCAAAGTCAAACAGACAGACAAAATCATCATCAGACAACAATGGTGTAAGGCATAAGTGTAGCGGTGTATTCGTCACTTTATGGTATATTGATTAAACCAAAAGCAAAGTATACAAAGAATCGAGTCGCCACCGCACTTTTATTTATCCAAAGGACTGGCTAAAAAGCGAACAAAAGCCTAAGAAGTTTTACATCTAGAAAACTAATGAAAAGATCAGAGATCGGGGTAAGGGGTAAATTACGCAATGGGAAGGTGTTAGGCACCCAAAACGTCCTAGGTACTCCTAGGGAGCCCTTTTCACACTTGTTGAATGAAAATGTTATTTGTTATGAAATATTTATTGTGCAAACATGATTGGGATGATGAGAAAAGAATGTACAAGTTAATTATTTTTGTGTTTGAACGGATGAACCCGTTGCCTACGTACCTTTCCATGAAAAGGTAAAGGATCAAAACGCCGTAGTTCGGCTAAAAACTTCCAAAAGTTAGTGGATTCAATTTTAAAACACAAGCACTAAGGCTTTTCATTACCAATGGGAGAAAACTCAACCTGAATCAACAATCCACCATGCGAGGACAACTTCAACATACTAGTGAGGGGTTAACCCTATAATAAGTATGGAAGACTTACAATCAACTCACTAAGGATAAGGTAAGATTTAGATCAACCACTATGGTAATTGAAACCTATGGCTAATGTGTGAAAAACTTAACAAGAATGGACAAAGCCACAAGACATTTGAATGGGTGAAGTTAATTGATTAGGATTATTCACAAAAATGGTCAAGGTATGATTAAGATCAATTCAAAAGAAGTATTTACAAAAGTGAAGTTGGCAAATCAAGGACTTAAGGTCCAGGTTTCTAATTTGAAAAGAAGTGAAGATGTTTGCACAATATTTATTTCAATTTTTGAAAGCAGTGTGTGAAAAGGGATTAGGACAAAAAGGGATGAATGGATGGTGGAGTGGGATGTAAAACTTCTCAGAAGGGTTCACCTCTTGAAATCATATAGAAGATGATTCAAGTGTGTCCTTTGGAATGGGCAACAAATGAGCAATAACAAATGAATGGTAATAGAAGAAAAGTCAGCAAAAGCGGATACCGGATGCCACTCAATGGTCTTATACCAGTCTCCTAAAACAAACAAGGATATCAGAGGCCACTCTATGGACTTATACCAATCTCCATCAAAACCAAACAGAAACAAAGCATGGATGTCAGTTGCCAATCTATTTGGACTTATACTAACCTCCAACAGATGATCATAGGAAAACAAATGCCAAATCACATGGACTTACAATTGAATCCTCACATACAACAACAAGCTCAAGCAAAGAGCAAAGAGGATATGAGTGACCAATGAAATGGTCTTACACTCTATCCCTTCCATATCATGGGAATACTGGCCAATGAATGGACTTACAGTTGCTTCCTCAATGGGCAACCAAAGATGTGTCACAAAGACAAATAAAATGATGATCATGCACTAATGAGCAATTAATGATGATAAATGCACAAAGGCAAATAAGCAAACATGCACAAATGAGTCAAGTAATCAAACCAACAAGGCAAATAACACACACTATACACAAGCAATCAGGCTCACACAAGGTTAGGCATTGAAGCCAACTGGAATGGGGTTAATGGTGCTCTTAACCTTGACATTGAGGGTCAAGGTGAAGCAGATGAAAGGATATGAGGGGTGTTCCTCATTACTCTTATCCCTGGTTAGGGAGAGCATCAAATGATATAAGGTGTGGGAGTTCAGAAAGTTGGAACTCTCTCCACAAGTCAATGACTCTATAGATCTTGGGTTAATATCCCAATGCCTCAACATGTAATGTGAGCAAAGGGATGACACACAGAATAGTAGGAGATGGACTATACATCTCTTTTATCTACCAATTGCCTTATCAAATGACTTTTCCTGCTTGGGGACAAAAGTAAACAATCACAAGCATTGCCTCTTAAGGAGGACTTCAGACAGTTGCCTGGCCAAGTAACAAGCCAGGTCTTCCAGACTACATGAAGAAGAGGATGTTATACCTCAATGCTAATGCTATCAAGCAAAGCTAAAGCAAGTTCACAAAGGAAATAAAGCAACTAATGTACCTGAAATCAATCAAATATAATCAGTACACCAATCACAAAGTCAAAACAGACAAGATAAGAACCAACAGTCAAAACCAAACATCAAACTCAATAGGCAAAGGCATATGCCACAAATTCAACTCCAATGAGTCAAACTCAACCTACAAAACACACATTAGTAAACCACAACAAATATCAAATGCTCTCAAGATGAGGCATCATCAATTGTGCAACTTGTAGGTGTAACCTGAAACAAAGCTTCAAACATGAGCAACCAACCACTAGGACAAAGCCTAGGATCCAAAGTGGATGAAAAATTTAAAACAGAACATGAAAATTGACAATAAGCAAGATTAATCAATCAAGAACAATGTCCAAGTGGTCCTATATCAAAATTATGAACCAAATTTATTTCATCAAGCATATAGGGCAAAGTGTGCAAATTGGAATCACATTGGAGCAACAGAATGAACACAAGCATATCAATTCCAAAATGTCTCAATAAATCTCAAGAAAATTCAAGTCTAAACACAACACATCCAAGGATCAACACACCAAAATTCATTGCATTTGGACAATCATAGGTATGGAAATTAAAATCATCAAGTTATGGTATGCACAAGCAAGCTCAAACTAGACCACAAATGGTACATCGACTTAGGGCAATCCTAAAACAGAGATGACATAAGATAAATGATCCAAACCAAAGCCAAAATGAACTTCAACATGTTAACAATCAATGCACCAAATTTCAAGTCCATAGCATAAGGCATGAGAATTTCACAAATCATGGAAGTTGAACACTCCACAAAAGTCCAATTATGACCAACCAGCAAAGAAAATATCAAACAAATTGGAAATGGATCTAAAAGTTCTATAAAAAATCATGCTCAAACCTAACATCTAGAAGTAACAACATGCAAAAATTCAGATCATTTGACATTTATTTGGCATGGTAAATAATATCAAGAAGTTGGACAAGAAATGGTGTGACACACATTGTCACACCTATAATGATCACATAATATCTCAACATCCAGAAATGCAAAAATTGCAAACTCAAAGCCAATAGATCACTCAAGGTGTCTAGATCACACATGTAAAATTTCATCTCTATTGGATCAAGCATCATGATTTCATAAATGAAATGGTAGGCAAGGTGCAAGGTTTGACATGTATGAACAAACCCTAGGCAATTTCTAAATCTAACTGTGCACAAATCTGGAAAAAATAACCAAAAAAAAGTAGACAACATGATGAACAATATGCAAAAAGAATCATGTGATTTGGATTTTTATTTTATGAGTTATGATTTTTTCAATGTGATGAAAAATTAAAAAATATGAATGAAGCATATGAACATGAAAGATGCAATGGAAATAAATGCCAAAACCAAAAAATGAGATTGCATGAGACCAGACTCGAACACGCGCGATATTGGAACGGAGGCGCTCACTTAATGAAACGCACCGTTTCATTAAGTGAGGTGTCACGCGGTAACTGGCTACATGGCACACAAACACGAAATACATGCAAATCATGGCTAATGAAGATCAAAGCAGCGCTGGGAAACGAAAACCTAGACATTCATCACACATTCATCCTGTTCATCATGCTCAAGATCCAAACTCCACAGAAATGCATGAAAATTATATGAATCGAATCATCATTCAACACACATCACTAATCCAGATTCAATTTGTCCTAACTCTAACCATATCAAAAGATTCGATCCAAATAAGTTTCAACATCCAACATTCAAATCCACATAACTTTCTTAATATTGCATGAAAATTCAAGATCTAAAGTGCAGAATACTCAGCAATGGAGGATCTATAAGATACACATCATAATTTTGAGAATTGGAGCAGTTGAATTCTAACCTTTATGAATGTGCAGAACTGGAATCGTGAGCTTCAAGGTTTGGAAATGCAAAACAGATGATCAATGATGCTTGGATGAAAGTATGGAAGCAAGACTTCAGCTCAACACAGCTTGAATTCGAAGAAATCTCCAACTGCCATGTGAATATTCAATGCTTCAACAGTCACGATTCAGCTTGAATTTTCAATGATCTTGCTTCAATTCACTTCAATAATGTCTGCAGATGATGATTAGCACAAGGAACAAGCAAAAGAAATCAAGAATATCGATGGAAAAAGTTGAGAGAAATTTGAGAGAATTTGAGATGAAAAGTGTTTGGATCTGAAATTGTGAAGTTCTCCTCAATTTTCTGTTATGATTAGGTTTAAATACTCCCTGTTAATCAACCTTGTTAATCATGATTAGCCAAAACCAAAAGATTAGTGAAATGGCATGATTTATGCACTTTGGCCAAAATACCCTCACATGCATGCATGGCAATGGAACAGTGCCAATTACACTTGAAATGCACTTCAAAATCAGTTTGGATGCAAATGACATTGGTTGGAATAGAATGAAATGCATAAATTTCAAATTGGCACTTTCCCTTCAAAAATTCAAATTAGTTCACTTGAAAAATGCCATTTTTTTGTGATGAGAATTTGTGAAATATGATGCATGATTATGAAAGTAGAGATCAAAATAAAATTGCTCCAAAAAGAACCACATGAATTGGCCTTTTGATGCAAAAGTTATGCCTTGTTGAAGTTCAAAATCCATGGACAATGATTTGATCATAACTTGCCAACCACACATGAGAAATGGGTGTTCTTGGACTTTTTGGAAAGGTGAGAGCAAGATCTTCAACTTTCATGTTGGACAAAATTTTATTTGAATCATTCTTGGACATGTAATCTTGAGGAGAAAACCTTTCCATTTTTTGCAGTTTGAAATTACAGGTCACTTTCTATTTTTGGAAAGTTTTCATCTGACCTCAAATCCTTCAATGTTGATGTTTGAAATGTCAAATGAGACTTGTATGGACATGAATGAGGCCTTTCTAACCATTTCCCACCTTCAAATCCATGATTGAATGCACAGTTGACTTGGTTTGACTTTTCTAGGGTTTCAGTTGACCTAGCTGGGCTCAGATGAAATTCAAGCCTCTTCCACTTGAGATCTTGATTCAAAATGATGTCACAAGCCATATGAGCTCTTATGAATGATCATGGTGCCCAAATTCTTCAAGAATGGCCACCATCTATTGCTCAATGAATGCCTTTGGCTGTCTTGACCTAGTTTGCTTCATCTGCAAGTAACATGGTTAGATGACATATTTTTGTACTTTTGGTTAGTAAACAAATGAAAAGAAATGATATACAAATGCAATACATGCTTGGTGATCAAGAACCACTCTCAAAAGGTATCCCACCCACAGGGAAGGAAGCAAGGTGTCCAATGATCCTTGAGGCCATGATATGATATGATATGATGCCATGAGGGATCTTAGGGACAAAATTGGGGTCTTACAGATGCCCCTATTTAAGGTCATTCTAGCCGGAGAAGTGAAGTTTAGAAATCTTCATCTCGACGCGATAGAATGGGCTTAAATAACAGTAATGAGACAAATTTTGTTCCCTAAGAGACCTCATGATGCAAATGTATGCATGCAAAAGACACAAACTCTGTGGGGAATATGGTTCACACAGAAGAAAAGACGATCCATTGGAGTAATGCACTCACCAGGAACAGAGACTCTAATAAGACTCTTATGGGGACTCTAATAGGGGATAGAAAGAAAAAAGAATGCGTGAGCAGGGCACGACTCTGAATTGGGAAAAACAAAACTGACACAACGTGAACAAGACACAACTAGACTGGAGAACTCACTGGGAAGTGAAGGACTCACACTGGGGAATAAAGAATTCCAAAGGAAACATATCCATTGGAAAGACACAAGCTGACTCAAACTATCTACAAAGGATGCTTCGGATAAAAATCCGGACTCGGACCAGGAAAAGATTCACACAGAACCTCCCTGCCGGGAAAAATGCATGTACTGGGGAAAACACCAATACAGCAAAGGGTAAAAAATCACCAAAGGAAACTCCGCAGGGGAATGCCTAACAAAGAGACTCTCCTGGGGAAGCAACAAAGATGAGGTGTCACCGGTATAAGGGTAACAAACTCAGGAAGAATGAATATCTAAGACCGGTATAAGGGTGAGAGATATCAATCAACCAACATCTGAGAAAGACCTAACAAAGGTACAGGAACTCAGGAAAATCTGACTCCACCAGGGACCAAAGTCATAATAGGGAGCAGAAAGGAAGGAACACCAGGGATACTGAAGTATATAATAGGTGACCGACCAAAGCGTGAATTGGTATATATGCCAAAACACTCATCATCCGAAAGGAGGGCTTGAAAAAGCAAATCGACTTACAGGATGGACATTCGAATCCACAACGGGAAAACGAATCTTACTCAACTGGGGACACAAACCCAAAGAGTGCATGAGATATAATATCCATTACCGTCAGAACGTGGATAGAATACTCGCATGAGATATATTATCTATTACCGTCAGAACGTAGACAATACACTCGCATGGTAAGAAACACCAGAGATACCGAGGTATATAATAGGTGACCAACCGAAAACGTGAATTGGTATATATGCCAAAACACTCATCATCCAAAACACAAACTGGTTAAAGGATGGATATTCGATTCTACAAAGAATACGAATCTTACTCTACCGGGGAAAATCAACAAAGGACTCCAACCAAAGAGCGCATGAGACATATTATTCATTACCGTCAGAACGTGAATAATATACTCGAAAGGGAAAGACACCAGAGATACCGAAGTATATAATAGGTGACTAACCAAAAAGAGAGACAATCGATATCAAGCATCCGGGTAAACGAAAGACAACTCAAAGGGATAAATTGCAAGCATCCGGCAATCATCCAACAACAAGGGATATTCGACTCCGCAAAGGGAAGTAACGAATCTTACCCGACCAGGGAAACACAAAAGGCTTCGACTGAAGAGTGCATGAGATATATCATCCATTACCGTCAGAACGTGGATAACACACTCGCATGGAAGATTATCCGCAACCGGTATAAAGGTTAACAAAGGATAAATCGACCGAAAAGAAAGGCATCGGGATACCAACTAGGTACATAATGATGACCAATCAAAGGGAGCAACAACATTACCAACAAAAGGTTAAATGAAAGAAGACTCACTGGGGATGCATTGATACAACATCAATGACCCGGGGATGAATTGCGTAAACAACAATTATCCATAAAAACTTGCTGAAGACTTCAAAGGGATAACATTGCAAGCATACGGCAATGATCCAGAAGACTGGCTGGGGATACAATTGCTAGCAACCGGCAATTACCCAGAAGCAAGGAGGAATATCAACATCGAATATTGAATGAAGATAACCACAAAGAGTAACCATCATCGGTTAGGATGAACAATAAGGTTAACTCTGCAAAAGGGAGAGATTAGGGTTTACAACTATCGAATACGGGGCAGAATACCAAATACTTTGGCTGAGGAAACAAGAGGTTTAACACTACCGACTACTGGGTAGGAAACCAAAGACTCAGCTGAGGATAAAATTGCTATCAACCGGCAATTATCCACATGCATCATAAGATACAACTCCGCTGGAGAGAAAAAAGTCACAGCGACATGGGATTTACAACTACCGAATACTGGGTAGAAGACCACAAACTCCACTGGGGATAGAAATCACCACAGGGAGATACAAACTCTGTTAGGGATAACACCACAACAACAGAAAATCCAACATCAACCAGAACGAACCACAAAGGTTACCTCTGCTAAGGGAAAAGAGATAGGACTTACAACTACCGAATACGGGGTAGCGGCCACAACTCTGATGAGGATAAAAAGTAGGGTTTACTTCAAACCACCAACTTCGCGTGGGGATAGACATATGTCACAAATCCGCACGGGAAACAAAAATAGGGTTTATAACAAACCGCTAACACTTGCCGAGGAATAAAAGGTATATAACCACCAATTCCGTCAAAAGAGCAAGGAAAATAGGACTTACAACTACCGGTATAAGGGTAGAGGCCAACAAACTCCGCTGGGGATAAAAAGAATTGTTGCCGGTTACTGGGCAATTCATTCATTTATTCCACAGGGAAGCGTAGGAAACAGTTGACAAACGCCAATTCGGGATCGATCCGAAAAGACAGACTGAATCAAGACTCATCCTAGTGAGGATATAACTCAAAAGGACCATCCATCCCAATATATGTGTTGGGAGGAAACGGAAGAAACCGTCATCCACGAGGACATATCTCAGTGGGGAACTACAGAAGGAAAGACATACACTTTCTGCTTATGGGGCTGACTCTATATGGAGAGATTTAAACATCCATCATCTGCTTGGGAAGATCTATAAAGAGATCTATATTACCATAGCAGGGAACAATCAAACAAAGGATATATGGCAAAAAATGCAACATGAATATCTGAATGTTTTAATTATGTATGAATATGCTTGATTTATGTTTGATGAATGCTGACAAAACAGACATATCTAGCACAAACAGGACCAAGAATCAAACGCCCGGTATTATACTTCCAGAGGAAAACCAAGAATCCAACTGGAAAAGCCATCTGCTGGAGATCCACATGCTAAACAGCAAAGATCTGCGGGGAGGCAAGATCAGAGATATCAAGAAACACCAAACCTCTGAGTGATGGATCAACGAAAATCCCAACTAGGGTACAGAAAGTCACAACAGGCAACACGGCCACAAAGACAAATCTGTTGGGGAACAAGAGAAATCTCAAAGTCTCTGCAGGGGATCCTAGCAAACGCTGCTACAATAGCGAACCCTACACAACTCCGCTGGGGAACAACCCACTGGGGGAGCAAAGACCACCCAAATAGAATCTGGATGCATAAGCAAATCTACTGGGGGTACTGTCAATCACTTTGTTAGAAACATCCAACGAGGGAGAAAATAGATCACCCAAGTAGATTCTGCAACATAAGCCACTCTACTGAGGATCAAAAGCATCAGGATATCAATCCAAACTCTGGATGGCAGATCACCAACCGACCCTACTAGGGAACAGAGGCTTTAACAGGCAAACACCTGCTACAACAACAACTCTGTCGAAGATACCAACTCTGACGGGGATCTCGGAGAAATCACAAATACAATCCGTCAAATCATAAATCTACTGACGGCTCCACCGGGGATCTACTGAGGATTCCACATGAAGGGGGAGTATAACTGCTCTGCTGAAGAGAATAAGCACCCTGGTGGAGGGAAAACAAACAACTCCACTGGCAACTGTGCTGAGGAAAACAGATGAAGTACTGGGATATCAACCCAACGTCTACCACTCTGCAGACTAAGCTGGGGAAAAAATGGATGAAATACCGGGATATCAACCCAATCAACCACTGAATCTTCAAAAAGAAATCACCCATGCTGAGGAGAGACCATTGCTGGAAAAGAAACTGAGTTTTTCCACAAACACTCTGCTCGCGACTGCACTGGGGAGAAAGACGGGGTACTGGGATGTCAACCCACCAACCACGAATCTTCTGAAAAGCAGAGCACCCATGCTGAGGAGAGACTACTGCTGGAGAAGAAACTAAGCCTTCAACAAACACTCTGCTCTGGGAATCAAAATCTCAACAGAAGCTCTGCTTAGGGAACAACCCTAACAACAAATCTCCGCTTGGGGAACAACCCCAACAACAATCTGGAGAAAAAGGATACAAACCAAGCCAGGAATATGAACAAATGTCTTACCTGTTGGAAATCATGCCACCCTTGGGAGAGCACTGAGAAATTCTTAAGTATCCTTTCATCGTTGTGAATGTTCACTTTGTTTAAAACAATAGTTTTGAAGAATTCTTTGTTTTTAAAACAATGACATTTTATCAATTAAAACATGCAAAACATTTGTTGAATTGAAACAAATAAGAGTGCAAATAATTGGATAAAAAGCTCAAATTTATTTGATGGAATGGTAGCCTGCAAATGGCGAGACTCCATAGATCTGTACAAATTTGAAATCAGTGATATATATCGGAAGAGGGCTACATTTAACATAATGATCCTTTCTCTACCAATTTGAATCTCGATGTATCCGAAGCTTCAGTTGACGACGAATCGAGAACCCTCTGACGAAAAGACAGCTGTGAACAGAAAGTCTTGTCAGGATGCAGTTACTTGCCAGATCCCTAATTTTTGCCTAGATTTCCCCAGGGTGAGGTACTCAATCTAGCGGGATACAAATATTCTTTTTTGAGTCTCTAATTTTTGCCTGGATTACCCTTGCGAGTTCTCCACCGAGACGCTCCCTTTTTGCCTAAGCCGCCCTTTCGGGTTTTCAACTTAGCGAGTCATTCTATTTTTATACACCTTTTTTTTAGGCAAAGTATTTCTTGACTGCATCTGAATTCACAGAACGAGTGAAATCCTCCCCATCCATTGTTGTAAGCATCAAAGCACCGCCTGAAAAGGCTCTCTTAACAACATATGGACCCTCGTAGTTTGGAGTCCACTTGCCCCTGGAATCGGGCACGAAAGACAAGACTTTCTTGAGCACGAGGTCACCTTCTCGGAACACACGAGGCTTGACCTTCTTATCGAATGCTTTCTTCATTCTCTGCTGATATAACTGACCATGACACATGGCAGTCAATCGCTTCTTTTCAATCAAATTCAGTTGGTCATAACGACTCTAAACCCATTCAGCATCAGTCAACTTGGCTTCCATCAAGACTCGCATTGATGGGATCTCCACCTCTACTGGGAGAACGGCCTCCATGCCATAAACAAGACAAAAAGGGGTTGCCCCTGTTGAAATGCGTACAGATGTCGATATCCATGCAAAGCAAATGGCAGCATCTCATGCCAATCTTTGTACGTGACAGTCATCTTCTGGATAATCTTCTTGATATTCTTATTAGCAGCTTCAACAGCCCCATTCATCTTGGGTCTGTAAGGAGAAGAGTTATGGTGTGCAATCTTGAACTCAGCGCACAACTCATCCATCATCTTATTATTCAGATTAGATCCATTATCAGTAATGATCCTCTCTGGCACACCATAACGGAAAATCAGTTGGTTCTTGATAAACTTCACAACCACCTGTCTGGTCACATTCGCATACGAAGCGGCCTCAACCCATTTGGTGAAGTAATCAATTGCTACGAGAATAAACCTGTGTCCATTGGACGCTTTTGGCTCAATCATGCCGATCATGTCAATTCCCCACATAGAGAAAGGCCATGGTGATGAAATCACATTCAGAAGTGTCGGAGGAATATGAATCTTATCCGCATAAATCTGACACTTGTAACATTTCTTCACATATTTGCAACAGTCAGACTCCATTGTCAGCCAATAGTAGCCTGCTCTCAACATCTTCTTAGCCATGGCATGTCCATTGGAATGAGTACCAAATGAACCCTCATGGACCTCAGTCATCAACAGGTTTGCTTCGTGTCTATCCACGCATCTGAGCAAAACCATATCAAAATTTCTCTTATAAAGCACTTCACCACTGAGGTAGAAACTGCCTGCAAACCTTCTCAAAGTTTTCCTATCTTTCACAGATACCCCAGGCGGGTAGACCTGGTTCTGGAGGAAATTCTTGATATCAAAAACCAAGGCTTGTCATCATTCACTTCTTCAATTGCAAATACGTGAGCTGGTCTATCCAAGCGTATCACAGTAATATTGGGGACGTCATTCCACCTTCTGACTACAATCATGGAAGTAAGCGTAGCAAGAGCATCTGCCATCCGATTATCCTCTCGAGGAATATGATGAAATTCAACTTCTGTGAAGAACGTTGCAATTCTTCTTGCATAATCTCTGTATGGAATGAGACCAGGCTGATTCGTCTCCCACTCTCCCTTGATCTGATTAACAACGAGGGCCGAATCACCATACACATCAAGATGCTTGATTCTCAAATCAATGCATTCTTCAAGTCCCATAATACAGGCCTCATACTCTGCCATATTATTCGTGTATTTGAAAGTTAGCCTTGCTGTAAATGGAATATGAGAACCTTGAGGAGTAATGATCACTGCCCCAATTCCATTTCCATACTGATTAACAGCGCCATCAAACACCATCGTCCATCTGGAACCAGGTTCCGGACCTTCATCAAGTGTAGGCTCATCATAATCTTTCATTTTCAAATACAGAATCTCCTCATCAGGGAAGTCATACTGAACAGACTGATGATCTTCAATCGGCTGGTGCGCTAAATGGTCAGCCAAGATACTACCTTTGATAGCTTTCTGAGCTCGATACTCAATATCAAACTCAGACAACAACATCTGCCAACGGGCAATCCTCCCGGTTAAATCAGGCTTCTCGAAGATATACTTGATTGGATCCATTCTGGATATCAACCAAGTTGTATGGTTTATCATGTACTGGCGCAAACGCTTAGCAGCCCAAGCTAAAGCACAACACGTCTTCTCAAGCATTGAGTACCGAGACTCACAATCAGTAAACTTCTTACTGAGGTAGTATATAGCATATTCTTTCTTCCCTGATTCATCTTGTTGACCAAGTACACAACCCATCGAGTCTTCAAGAACAGTCAGATACATAATCAGAGGTCTTCCTTCCACAGGAGGAGACAAGATCGGAGGTTCAGACTGATACTCTTTGATACTGTCGAAAGCTTTCTGGCAATCCTCGGTCCAATCATGAGACTGATCTTTCCGGAGGAGCTTGAATATCGGCGCACATGTGGCAGTCATGTGGGATATAAATATGGAAATAAAGTTCAAGCGGCCAAGAAAACCTCGGACTTGCTTCTCAGTTTTGGGTGCAGGCATCTCTTGTATTGCTTTGACCTTTGCAGGATCAACCTCAATACCTTTCTCGCTGACAACAAAACCCAATAACTTGCCGGAACGGACTCCAAAAGTACATTTGTTCGGATTCAGGCGAAGTCTAAACTTCCTCAAACGCTGAAAAAGCTTCAACAAATGCTCAATGTGCTCAACTTCCGTTCGGGACTTAGCAATCATATCATCAACATAGACCTCTATCTCCTTGTGCATCATATCATGAAACAAGGTAGTCATCGCTCGTTGATACGTGGCTCCGGCGTTCTTCAAACCGAAGGGCATCACTCGATAACAGAATGTTCCCCAAGGTGTGATGAATGTTGTCTTCTCCATATCTTCGGGTGCCATCTTGATTTGATTATATCCGGAAAATCCGTCCATAAACGAAAAGACTTTGAACTTAGCTGTATTGTCTACCAACATATCAATGTGTGGTAGGGGAAAATGATCTTTCGGACTAGCCTTATTCAAATCTCTATAATCAACACACATACGGACTTTTCCATCCTTCTTAGGAACAGGCACAATATTGGCCACCCATTGAGGATATGTAGAAGTCACCAGAAACCCCGCATCAATTTGCTTCTGAACTTCCTCTTTGATCTTCACTGCCATATCAGGATGAGTTCTTCTGAGCTTCTGCTTCACAGGCACGCACTCAGGCTTCAAAGGCAGGAAATGTTGCACAATATCTGTATCTAGACCCGGCATGTCTTCATACGACCAAGCAAAGATATCGGAATATTCTCGTAGCAAACCGATCTACTCCTTCTTGACAGACTCTTCCAGTAGTGCCCCAATCTTCACCATACGAACACAATCCTCAGACCCCAAGTTGACTGTTTCCAGATCTTCGAGATGCGGCTGAATTATCTTCTTCTCGTGCTCAAGGAGACGGGTAATCTCATCAGGAATTTCTTCAACATCATCTTCCTCTGCCTCAAATACAGGGAATTCAAAATTGGGAGATGGCGTTGGATCATTATGTTCAATGGGTTTTAGAATCAACCTGCATAATGATTTTGGTTAATGAAAAACTTTAGAATTTAAACAAGCAAACCATTATGCAGATGAAAAAGATTGCTTTTATTCTTGTTTTTATGGGTTTTTTGTGATCACTGATTTCATGCAAAAGTAAAAAGTGAAAACAAATGGAAAAACAAATGTTTAACAATGCATTAATTGAATGAAAACATCATTGTATATATGCTGCCAACAATGTCATCACTTCTCCTTTTGGCATGGGAGAAGGGTTTTGAACAAAGTGAACAATTACTCTGATCGATGGATGACTGTAGGAACATCCACAGCAACCCAATTGTGGCAGACCCCGCCAGGGATAACAAAGTTGCTCAGATCCTCTGCATCCTCTTCTAAGATAGCAGCAGCTTCTTCAGGTTGATCAGCATGGATGAAACCTCCACTCGTGAACAAACCGTGCTCATTATATGCCCCAGAACAGTAGCCAATGCCAGCCCGGGATTTGTTGTCTTCAAGCTCAATCATCTTCCCTAAACCAGCAACTGCACCACATTCAATGGCCAGTTTTGCATCACGGTAGGAAGCAAATGAAGGAGACTTCTTCTCAATTGGTTCATCAATAGATAAAGCTTGGAAAGGAGTTCCAACTTCATCCTCAGCGTCAATATATGAGAAAGAAGACAAGTGGCTAACCAGGAGAGGCTTTTCTCCCCCTACCACAACCAGTTTCTTGTTCTTGACAAATTTCAGCTTCTGGTGTAGGGTGGATGTCACGGTGCCACCCTCGTGAATCCATGGTCTACCAAGGAGACAGCTGTAAGATGGGTGGATATCCATAACCTGAAAGGTAACCTGGAAATCACTTGGTCCTATTTTGATTGGGAGATCAACTTCCCCAATCACGGTCTTGCGCGACCCATCAAAAGCCTTCACAACGACACCACTCTGCCTCATAGGAGGCCCTTGATATGACAATCTGGAGAGTGTGGTCTTTGGCAATACATTTAACGATGATCCAGTGTCCACCAGCACGTTGGACATGGCATCAGATTTGCAGTTCATGGATATATGTAAAGCCATGTTGTGGTCTCTTCCCTCCTCAGGGAGATCAGCATCACTAAAACTCAAAGTGTTGCAAGCAGTGATGTTTGCAACTATACTGTCAAACTGTTCTATCGTGACGTCATGATCGACATACGCCAAATCCAATACCTTCTGCAGAGCCTCCCTATGGGGTTCTGAATTCAACAGCATAGATAGAACGGAAATCTTGGATGGCGTTTGTAGAAGCTGGTCTACAACATTGTACTCACTCTTCTTGATGAGCCTCAGCATCTCATCAGATTCTTCGTTCACAATGCCACTCGGGCCAACTGAAGAAGTAGGAGTCTTTTGTACAGAGGAGGGTTTGGCAACATCAAGTGCCAGATTCTGAATATTCACTGCGGTCCCAACCGGACGCTCAACAAAGTCAGAAGCAACAGGAGCCTTGGGTGGTGCAGAAAACACACGACCACTCCGGGTCAACCCGCTCACATCAGCAATGTTTGTCACGGAGGTAGAAGGCAACGACACTTCTTTCCCATCTTGCACAGCGACAGGATTGTATCTGAACGACACAGCTTTATTAGACGAATACGGCACAGGGCCTGCAGGCTTAATCACCAGAGAAGGGGAAACCTTCGGCTTGCTGCTATCATAACGAATAACAACAGGCTCAGGCAACTTGAACACGGGGGATATAACATTCACTTCCGGTTCGTCTTCATCGACATTGCGAGTCTGGAGAATCTCAATGGTTCCCTCGTCCAACAGCTCTTGAAGTTCTCGGCGTACCTGATTGCAACCCAGACGGTTAACCGAGCAGATGCGGCACTTGTCGTGGTCATGCTCCATGTAGCTGTACTGACACAGCAACCGATGTAATTCTACCAACGACCGTCGAATATGGCTTACATATTTGACCTTGTACTTCCCAGGGCAACCCTGGACCATGTTCAAAGACTTCCCATGCGCGGGCAATGGGTTCTTGGTGACATTCGGGCCTGAATCTTCAAAGCTCAAAATTCCACATCTCATAAGGTCTTGAACCTTAGTCTTAAGTGGGTAGCAGTTTTCAATGTTATGGCCCGGAGCACCGGAGTGATAAACGCAGTGTTGGTCTGGTTTATACCACCATTGAGGATTTGCAGGAATAGCAGGAGGATCCCTGGGAGTTACCAATTTCCTTTCCAACAAGGAAGGATACAGCTCGGCATATGACATCGGAATCGGATCGAAACTGATCTTTTTCCTATCATAGTTCAAATTAGCTTGGTTGGTTGTGCTACCACGAGGCTGGTAAGCCTGTTGCTGTGGACGCTGCTGTTGCTGATACTGAGGCTGCTGATATTGTTGTTGCTGATAATGCTGCTGAGAATTTTCTCTGAAGACAGGTGCTATATGAGCCACCTGGTGCTGATGACCGGCACGCCGAGCTGGCTTCCTCTGAACAGAGGGTTTCCTTGGTTTAGCATGGGACTGCACAGCATGTGCTTCCCCATCCTTCTTCTTAAACGCCCCATAACGTTTAGAAGAGCTCTCATCTTTGGCTAATCGTCCTTCACGGACACCTTCTTCCAACCGCATCCCCATGTTCACCATCTCAGTGAAATCAGAGGGAGCACTAGCGACCATCCGCTCGTAATAAGAGTCTTCAAAAAGATCTTAGTCATCTCTTTCTCTTCCAGCGGTGGAGTAATCTGAGCTGTCAGCTCTCGCCACCTCTGGGCATACTCCTTAAATGTCTCCTTGTCCTTCTGGGACATGGCCCTGAGCTGATCACGGTCAAGCGCCATATCAACATTGTATTTATATTGCTTGACGAAGGCTTCGCCAAGATCGTTGAAGGAACGGATATTAGCACTGTCCAAACTCATGTACCATCTGAGCGCAGCACCGGACAGACTGTCTTGAAAATAATGGATCAGAAGCTGATCATTATTAGTTTGGGTAGACATTTTCCTGGCATACATGACCAGGTGAGCAAGAGGGCAGGTGTTCCCCTTATATTTTTCAAAGTCAGGCACTTTGAATTTGACCGGAATCTTGACACCGGGAACAAGGCAAAGCTCAGCAGCAGACTT
Source organism: Lathyrus oleraceus (assembly GCF_024323335.1). Taxonomy (NCBI): domain Eukaryota; kingdom Viridiplantae; phylum Streptophyta; class Magnoliopsida; order Fabales; family Fabaceae; genus Lathyrus; species Lathyrus oleraceus. The sequence goes on along the minus strand of NC_066580.1, from coordinate 193,831,851 downwards.
GCCAAATAAATCTTTCCCTCTAAGAGTCTTCAATTCCTTCCTCAGCTCGAGGAATTGATCATTCATAGCCTCCATCTTCTCATTAACATCCGGGCCCTCAGACGGCTCGGAATGATAGATGGTGTCGTCTACCCTGGGCATGGTATGCACGACAGGAGGAGCAGCAGCAATGACCGGGCTAGATGCCGGCATGGGAGCAAAAGTTGGAGCAGGAATATCAGGCATGAAACCTGGAGGCATACCCCAAGGGAACCCGGCTGGCATAGCATGGGGCACAAAATGAGCACTGGCTGGCACAGTCGGAGCGGCGACCTCTGAAATAACCGTCCTCTGAGTAGGAGTTACAGGAGGTTGAGAAGGTTGATTCTGAGCAAACAGAAACTGCTCCATCAAAGCGCTCAGACGAGCGACCTCTTCTTTCAGTTCTCGGTTCTCTTGTTCTAGCTGATCCATAACTCTTGCAGAATTGGCTCGAGTATAATACCGGTGAGTCAGCTTGTCTTCAAAATAAATGAAGAGCACAGAGTTAGGACAAGAAGACCAGAAACAAGGTACCTGCTTATGCAAAATGATGCGTGAAATGCTTGTGCAAATGCTTTATTTTTATTTTCAAGGAACCCTTAGGGTATTATTTGCAATTTTGAATATTTATCATTTTAATTGCATATGGAAAATATCTCATTCAATATATGCGAGACAAAGAAGTACAACATTTTTGATCATTACAAAGAGAAAAGGAAAATAAACATCCTATGGATCCCTAGAAACTCGGGATGCTGGAAGACAAGATGCACAAAGCTTCTTGATCTCTCTCTCATAGGCTGCTTCCATATCCGCCTTCTCTTTCGCAAGTCGATCATACTTCCTCTTCCAGAACTTGGAAGACTGAGGAAGCAGAGAAGTCCAAGTATCATTCGGATCGTCGATCACCTGATGCTCGAGAAACTCTATCAGAGCGTCCTTCTCCTTAATTTGCTGAAGCAATTCTTCCTTTTCACGGATCCAAGCACGTGAAAGGTCCTCTTCTCTCAACTCCTCTACACGTTGGATAGGGAGGGTTGAAGGCCCAGCCACATCCAAAGGTGTAGGTCTCATATGATCATATGGCATCAGGTATTCGGCAGCTCTCCGTCTGACCCAAGAAGTATATGGCTCCAAAGCAATGCAATTCTTCGGACCCAACTCATTCCTACTCTTCTTGTGAATACTGCGCCAAGCACGGACAAATCTGGCTTTCAGGCCTTGGGGATCTTTACCCTCCTGAAAGAACACAACTTCTAACAGAATGTTATGAGGTTTATCCTTTAGGGGGAACCCAAGCTGACGACGTGCAAGAATAGGATTGTAGCTGATCCCACCACATGTACCAAGAAGAGGCACATTAGGGAATTCACCACAATAGTCAATGATCTGAACGGTATCATACACGCGATCATACCAAGAGATATCATCATTAGTGAGAGACATAAGTCTCTGAGACCACCGTAGACATCTCTTGTTCTCCTTGAAAGCAACTGTCTGCGGCAAGTGCGAAATAAACCACTTGTACAGCAAAGGCAAACAGCAGACAATGACTCCTCCACCCTTTGCATTCCTCAGGTGCAAAGAGAAATAGGCATCACCCAACAAAGTCGGAACGGGATTAAGAACTGAGAAGATCCTAATAGCGTTCATGTCTACAAACTTGTCGAAGTTGGGAAACAACGCTAAACCATAGATGAGCAGCACAAACAAAGCCTCAAAGGCATCCTCACTCCTGGCCTTCCCATAAAAGGTGGCTTGAGCAATGAGGAACTCGGAAGGAAAACCCTGAATTCCACCTTTGGTAGTCAGATTAGCTTTAATCAATGATTCATCTATGTGCAACAAACTTGCAATCTCTCGAGCAGACGGAATACTCTCCAAGCCACTGAACGACACCTGATCCAGAATCGGGATCCCAATAAGATGAGAATACTCCTTAAAGGTAGGCAACAGCTGGAAGTCCGGAAAAGAGAATCAGTGATACAGAGGATCATAGAACTGAGCTAGAGTACTCATCAGGCCTTCATCAACCTGAGTAGTCAGTAGAGGCAGAAGCTTCCCATATCGAGCTTTGAAACCCAAGGGATCTAATACATAAGATGTCAGATTCCTTAACTCTTTCACATCAGGCTGTCGGAAACTGTACTTCTTTGTATGCCTTTTCGGTCTTTCCATGTCTGAAAATTTTGCAAATAAACCCTTTTAAGTTCCTTGAAAATTTTCCTCTTCTGATGACATGAAATGCGGATGAATGCATGAATGCATGAATGCAACAATCACACTCAAGGATCAAGCAAAGCACACCAGACAAAGGTCGTGGGAAAGCTCATTGTATCCCTAATATCAATCATCCATTTTGGTGGATTTAGGTTTTCACCTTATCAACACCCAGGTTCCATTGATATTAACGGTACATGAACCGGCTCGAACATCCTTAATATCAACCATCCGTTTTGGTGGATTTAGGTCTTACACCTTATCAACACCCAAGTTCCATTGATATTAACGGTACATGAACCGGCTCGAACATCCTTAATATCAACCATCCGTTTTGGTGGATTTAGGTCTTACACCTTATCAACACCCAAGTTCCATTGATATTAACGGTACATGAACCGGCTCGGACATCCTTAATATCAACCATCCGTTTTGGTGGATTTAGGTTTTACACCTTATCAACACCCAGGTTCCATTGATATTAAGGTTGTCTAAACGACTCAACCATGAATCACGGGTTTGCTGAGAGTCACGAGCATGGAGTCTCGGTTAAGAACCACCCAAAGGGAGTGTACTAGGGTTTAAACCTGCCAGACATGTTCTACCAGAGGTTCCCTAATCATCGTCCCATCTTTCGAATATTATCGGAGGAACGAATACTCGTATTCCAAAAATATTCTCAAGAGAGATTTTTATGAGTGTAGTATCGCGTAACAATCGCATCAGAACTTACATCTGAACGACCTCCGCACTACGTCCTAAAATAGGCCAAGATGGGCTTGGTAAACTAAGGTCCTTGGCTTCTAAGGCACATGATTGGAAGAATAATGCCTAACCACAAATAACTTGTGTGACATTATTAATCCAACATGACCTCCACCAAGTGAATGGACTTGCGAGTTAACTGGCTAAGGAATACTCCACACCAGTCAACAGGACTATGCCATTCTCCTATCCTAAGGTGCACTCGAGTTCGGGTATAGAACTCATCTCACAGAGATCACCAAAGCAAACAACAATTGTATATCAAGCAATTCAAGCATTACAATCAATACAGTTATCCCAAGTTGTACAAAAATATGTCAAATAACAGATAACAATATATCACACAACAAGGGTGAAAAGTAGGCAATACCACCAAGGAATCTTCCCCAGTGGAGTCGCCACTTTTCTGTAGCGGTGTATTCGTCACTTTATGGTCTATTGATTAAACCAAAAGCAAAGTATACAAAGAATCGAGTCGCCACCGCATTTTTATTTATCCAAAGGACTGGCTAAAAAGCGAACAAAAGCCTAAGAAGTTTTACATCTAGAAAACTAATGAAAAGATCAGAGATCGGGGTAAGGGGTAAATTACGCAATGGGAAGGTGTTAGGCACCCAAAACGTCCTAGGTACTCCTAGGGAGCCCTTTTCACACTTGTTGAATGAAAATGTTATTTGTTATGAAATATTTATTGTGAAAACATGATTGGGATGATGAGAAAAGAATGTACAAGTTAATTATTTTTGTGTTTGAACGGATGAACCCGTTGCCTACGTACCTTTCCATGAAAAGGTAAAGGATCAAAATGCCGTAGTTCGGCTAAAAACTTCCAAAAGTTAGTGGATTCAATTTTAAAACACAAGCACTAAGGATTTTCATTACCAATGGGAGAAAACTCAACCTGAATCAACAATCCACCATGCGAGGACAACTTCAACATACTAGTGAGGGGTTAACCCTATAATAAGTATGGAAGACTTACAATCAACTCACTAAGGATAAGGTAAGATTTACATCAACCACTATGGTAATTGAAACCTATGGCTAATGTGTGAAAAACTTAACAAGAATGGACAAAGCCACAAGACATTTGAATGGGTGAAGTTAATTGATTAGGATTATTCACAAAAATGGTCAAGGTATGATTAAGATCAATTCAAAAGAAGTATTTACAAAAGTGAAGTTGGCAAATCAAGGACTTAAGGTCCAGGTTTCTAATTTGAAAAGAAGTGAAGATGTTTGCACAATATTTATTTCAATTTTTGAAAGCAGTGTGTGAAAAGGGATTAGGACAAAAAGGGATGAATGGATGGTGGAGTGGGATGTAAAACTTCTCAGAAGGGTTCACCTCTTGAAATCATATAGAAGATGATTCAAGTGTGTCCTTTGGAATGGGCAACAAATGAGAAATAACAAATGAATGGTAATAGAAGAAAAGTCAGCAAAAGCGGATGCTGGATGCCACTCAATGGTCTTATACCAGTCTCCTAAAACAAACAAGGATATCAGAGGCCACTCTATGGACTTATACCAATCTCCATCAAAACCAAACAGAAACAAAGCATGGATGTCAGTTGCCAATCTATCTGGACTTATACTAATCTCCAACAGATGATCATAGGAAAACAAATGCCAAATCACATGGACTTACAATTGAATCCTCACATACAACAACAAGCTCAAGCAAAGAGCAAAGAGGATATGAGTGACCAATGAAATGGTCTTACACTCTATCCCTTCCATATCATGGGAATACTGGCCAATGAATGGACTTACAGTTGCTTCCTCAATGGGCAACCAAAGATGTGTCACAAAGACAAATAAAATGATGGTCATGCACTAATGAGCAATTAATGATGATAAATGTACAAAGGCAAATAAGCAAACATGCACAAATGAGTCAAGTAATCAAACCAACAAGGCAAATAGCACACACTATACACAAGCAATCAGGCTCACACAAGGTTAGGCATTGAAGCCAACTGGGATGGGGTTAATGGTGCTCTTAACCTTGACATTGAGGGTCAAGGTGAAGCAGATGAAAGGATATGAGGGGTGTGCCTCATTACTCTTATCCCTGGTCAGGGAGAGCATCAAATGATAGAAGGTGTGGGAGTTCAGAAAGTTGGAACTCTCTCCACAAGTCAATGACTCTATAGATCTTGGGTTAATATCTCAATGCCTCAACATGTAATGTGAGCAAAGGGATGACACACAGAATAGTAGGAGATGGACTATACATCTCTTTTATCTACCAATTGCCTTATCAAAGGACTTTTCCTGCTTGGGGACAAAAGTAAACAATCACAAGCATTGCCTCTTAAGGAGGACTTCAGACAGTTGCCTGGCTAAGTAACAAGCCAGGTCTTCCAGACTACATGAAGAAGAGGATGTTATACCTCAATGCTAATGCTATCAAGCAAAGCTAAAGCAAGTTCTCAAAGGAACTAAAGCAACAAATGTACCTGAAATCAATCAAATATAATCAGTACACCAATCACAAAGTCAAAACAGACAAGATAAGAACCAACAGTCAAAACCAAACATCAAACTCAATAGGCAAAGGCATATGCCACAAATTAAACTCCAATGAGTCAAACTCAACCTACAAAACACACATTAGTAAACCACAACAAATATCAAATGCTCTCAAGATGAGGCATCATCAATTGTGCAACTTGTAGGTGTAACCTGAAACAAAGCTTCAAACATGAGCAACCAACCACTAGGACAAAGCCTAGGGTCCAAAGTGGATGAAAAATTTAAAACAGAACATGAAAATTGAAAATAAGCAATATTAATCAATCAAGAACAATGTCCAAGTGGTCCTATATCAAAATCATGAACCAAATTTATTTCATCAAGCATATAGGGCAAAGTGTGCAAATTGGAATCACATTGGAGCAACAGAATGAACACAAGCATATCAATTCCAAAATGTCTCAATAAATCTCAAGAAAATTCAAGTCTAAGCAGAACACATCCAAGGATCAACACACCAAAATTCATTGCATTTGGACAATCATAGGTATGGAAATTAAAATCATCAAGTCATGGTATGCACAAGCAAGCTCAAACTAGACCACAAATGGTACATCGACTTAGGGCAATCCTAAAACAGAGATAACATAAGATAAATGATCCAAACCAAAGCCAAAATGAACTTCAACATGTTAACAATCAATGCACCAAATTTCAAGTCCATAGCATAAGGCATGATAATTTCACAAATCATGGAAGTTGAACACTCCACAAAAGTCCAATTATGACCAACCAGCAAAGAAAATATCAAACAAATTGGAAATGGATCTAAAAGTTCTATAAAAAATCATGCTCAAACCTAACACCTAGAAGTAACAACATGCAAAAATTCAGATCATTTGACATTTATTTGGCATGGTAAATAAAATCAAGAAGTTGGACAAGAAATGGTGTGACACACATTGTCACACCTATAATGATCACATAATATCTCAACATCCAGAAATGCAAAAATTGCAAACTCAAAGCCAATAGATCACTCAAGGTGTCTAGATCACACATGTAAAATTTCATCTCTATTGGATCAAGCATCATGATTTCATAAATGAAATGGTAGGCAAGGTGCAAGGTATGACATGTATGAACAAACCCTAGGCAATTTCTAAATCTAACCGTGCACAAATCTGGAAAAAATAACCAAAAAAAAGTAGACAACATGATGAACAATATGCAAAAAGAATCATGTGATTTGGATTTTTATTTTATGAGTTATGATTTTTTCAATGTGATGAAAAATTAAAAAATATGAATGAAGCATATGAACATGAAAGATGCAATGGAAATAAATGCCAAAACCAAAAAATGAGATTGCATGAGACCGGACTCGAACACGCGCGATATTGGAACGGAGGCGCTCACTTAATGAAACGCACCGTTTCATTAAGTGAGGTGTCGCGCGGTAACTGGCTACATGGCACACAAACACGAAATACATGCAAATCATGGCTAATGAAGATCAAAGCAGCGCTGGGAAACGAAAACCTAGACATTCATCACACATTCATCCTGTTCATCATGCTCAAGATCCAAACTCCACAGAAATGCATGAAAATTATATGAATCGAATCATCATTCAACACACATCACTAATCCAGATTCAATTTGTCCTAACTCTAACCATATCAAAAGATTCGATCCAAATAAGTTTCAACATCCAACATTCAAATCCACATAACTTTCTTAATATTGCATGAAAATTCAAGATCTAAAGTGCAGAATACTCAGCAATGGAGGATCTATAAGATACACATCATAATTTTGAGAATTGGAGCAGTTGAATTCTAACCTTTATGAATGTGCAGAACTGGAATCGTGAGCTTCAAGGTTTGGAAATGCAAAACAGATGATCAATGATGCTTGGATGAAAGTATGGAAGCAAGACTTCAGCTCAACACAACTTGAATTCGAAGAAATCTCCAACTGCCATGTGAATGTTCAATGCTTCAACAGTCACGATTCAACTTGAATTTTCAATGATCTTGCTTCAATTCACTTCAATAATGCCTGCAGATGATGATTAGCACAAGGAACAAGCAAAAGAAATCAAGAAATTCGATGGAAAAAGTTGAGAGAAATTTGAGAGAATTTGAGATGAAAAGTGTTTGGATCTGAAATTGTGAAGTTCTCCTCAATTTTCTGTTATGATTAGGTTTAAATACTCCATGTTAATCAACCTTGTTAATCATGATTAGCCAAAACCAAAAGATTAGTGAAATGGCATGATTTATGCACTTTGGCCAAAATACCCTCACATGCATGCATGGCAATGAAACAGTGCCAATTACACTTGAAATGCACTTCAAAATCAGTTTGGATGCAAATGACATTGGTTGGAATAGAATGAAATGCATAAATTTCAAATTGGCACTTTCCCTCCAAAAATTCAAATTAATTCACTTGAAAAATGCCATTTTTTTGTGATGAGAATTTGTGAAATATGATGCATGATTATGAAAGTAGAGATCAAAAGAAAATTGCTCCAAAAAGAACCACATGAATTGGCCTTTTGATGCAAAAGTTATGCCTTGTTGAAGTTCAAAATCCATGGACAATGATTTGATCATAACTTGCCAACCACACATGAGAAATGGGTGTTCTTGGACTTTTTGGAAAGGTGAGAGCAAGATCTTCAACTTTCATGTTGGACAAAATTTCATTTGAAGCATTCTTGGACATGTAGTCTTGAGGAGAAAACCTTTCCATTTTTGGCAGTTTGAAATTACAGGTCACTTTCTATTTTTGGAAAGTTTTCATCTGACCTCAAATCCTTCAATGTTGATGTTTGAAATGTCAAATGAGACTTGTATGGACATGAATGAGGCCTTTCTAACCATCTCCCACCTTCAAATCCATGATTGAATGCACAGTTGACTTGGTTTGACTTTTCTAGGGTTTCAGTTGACCTAGCTGGGCTCAGATGAAATTCAAGCCTCTTCCACTTGAGATCTTGATTCAAAATGATTTCACAAGCCATATGAGCTCTTATGAATGATCATGGTGCCCAAATTCTTCAAGAATGGCCACCATCTATTGCTCAATGAATGCCTTTGGCTGTCTTGACCTAGTTTGCTTCATCTGCAAGTGACATGGTTAGATGACATATTTTTGTACTTTTGGTTAGTAAACAAATGAAAAGCAATGATATACAAATGCAATACATGTTTGGTGATCAAGAACCACTCTCAAAAGGTATCCCACCCACAGGGAAGGAAGCAAGGTGTCCAATGATCCTTGAGGCCATGATATGATATGATATGATGCCATGAGGGATCTTAGGGACAAAATTGGGGTCTTACAATAAGGCAAACAAAAATGAATTGTCCTCAAAGCCTATAAAACAAGCAAATGTTATCCAACAACAACAAATGATCAGGCTCAAATGAAGGAGCATCATCACTCATGGAGATGTATACTTGAACCTGAAATCACAACTCAAATGGTAAGTCCAAACCACTAGGTCAAAGCCTAGGGTCAAAAGAGGATCAAAAATCCAAAACATAAGCTCAAACTTAACATGAATCATGTTTATTCAATCAAGAACAAGTCCTAAAAAGGACCAAAGCAAAATCATCATGCAAGTCCATGTAACAGGAAAGAGAAGTCAATGACCAATTCAAGGCACACATTTGAACATTAAGAATGAAAATTCCCAATCAAAACAGAAATGATTCAAATAATTTTGTAAAAATTCATGAGTAATCAAGACATCTAACATGATCATCACACAAAAAATCAGAAGCATTAGAGGTAATTTGGCATGGAAATCACATTGTACAAGTTGGACAATCAAATGTGTGACACAAATTGTCACACCATGTTAACACAAGCATAAAACAGAAATGGTGAATGAGAAAAATGCCAAACCAAAACCAAAACATCCATCAATGTGTCTAGAATCAGCATGTAAAGTTTCAAGTTCATTGGATTAAAATTAAGCATTTCACAAAGGAAAGAGTAAGGCAAGATCACAAATGCACATGTGTTCAATCCACCTAGAGAAAATTAATTTCCAGCCAGGCACAACTTGCAAATTCATGATCATAAAAAACTAGACATTCTAAGGAGCATTTTGCAAAAAATTGGGAGTGAATTGGATCATTTTTCAATTTAGTATGATTTTATGAAGTTGGAAAAAAAATTGAAGTTTAAAAATGTACATGGCATGAAATAATGGAGGGAACATGTGAAAATGTGAGGCAATGAATAAAGCGCGCTCGGCCAGAATCGATCCTTGGCCAAGTTTGAAAATGCGTGCTTAAGTGAAACGACACCGTTTCACTGGAAAACCCTAAGCCTGGCCAAATTCCCAGAAATCGTAGCTAATGATGAAGAATTCGTAGCTAATTCCCCAGGATTCGTAGCTAAAGATGATCTTCATCTTCTTCATGATGAAGACGATGAACTTCATGAACACATTTCCAGGTTTTCCAGAAAAATTCCAGAAATCAACAACAAGCACATCATCATGAAGTATTCTCAATGTAGATCAAAGATCAACAAACATTTAGTCCTAATTCATCATAACAAGCTCAAATCGAAGAAAATAAAATTGGACATTCAAACTTCAAACACACATATCTTCATGAATAAGGCACCATTTCAATCGATTTTTCTACCAGAATGATCACCAACACAAGATCTACACAAATATAACAATGAATTTGAGAATAAGTGAGATCGAAACTTGACCTCTTGAAGAACAGCAAGTTGGAAACGCGTGCTACAAGGCTCAGCAATGGTCCAAAGCTCCTCTACAATGCTTGTTGAGATGATTGATGGAGAGATTGAAGCTCAAACACGTGTGAATTCAGTTGAATTTGAAAATTCCATTAATGCTTCAAGCTTCATGTATGGTTGAGTATGGCACGAACTCCTCCAAATTCACGTTCAATCTTCCTCAGAAACACTTCATGATCGTGAATTTAACAAGAGAAATGGTCTTTGTGTGAGAAAATTGGAAATTCTTTTTGAGAGAAAAATTTGATCAATTCCAAGATCTAGATCTGAAAGTGTTGTTAAGGATCAATGCAGTTGTGATTATGATTATATATGCCTTGTTAATGAATCTAAAATCATGCTTAAGCCAAAACTAATTGGGATTAACAAGTTACAAGGTGTGTGCACAAATTTATGTTTTCACCTCATGCATGAGATGCATGCGTGAACAGTACCCAAATAAGGCCCAAAACCACTTAAAAATAACCCATGCACACTTTGGAATTGGTATTTCATGCATATAATCACCCAAATTAATTTTGATAACTTTCCCTTCAAAAATATCATGCATGAGCATATGATCATGCAAAGGAATTTCATGCCATGTAATGAGATATTTGGAAAGTGCATGTCATGAGGAACAAAATGCAAAAAGAACCACCAAAAATGGAGTCTTGGTTCAAAAGATATGGCCATTTGAATGTTTAAGCACACTTTGCTATGATTGGATCATATCTCCTCAACCACACATCATAAATTCATGATTTTGGACTTTTTCGAAATGGGAGAGAGAGATCTTCAAATTTCATGTTCAACAAAATTTCATTTGAAGCTTTTTTGATGATGTAAAATTGAGTTGAAGTTGGTCCAAAACCTTTCCATTTTTGGAAATTTCAAATTATGGGTCACTTTCTATTTTGGGAAATTTTTGACTTGACTTCAAATTCTTCAGTGTGAGTGTTTGAAATGTCAAATGAGACTTGTTTGAACATGAATGAAGTATCTCTAATCACTTCCCACCTCCAAATCCACAGTTGACTTTGTAGTTGACTTTTATGGGCCTCATATGACTTGGACATGCACTGTGGACTCTGAGCCTTCAACACTTGGCCAAGTTGCTTCAAAATGATCCTTGGGTCATGTAAGCTCATTGGAACCACCATAGGGCTTTCATCTCATGGAAAATGCTCTTGCTCTCTCTTGCACAGTTGAATCTCCTGATGCCAGTCTTGACTGATGAGATGTAACATGAGATGCAATGACAATGCAATGTTAATGACCTAAAAAATGAATGTACCAATGGGAGGTGCAAATTTGAGGTGCTACAGCTGCCCCTATTCAATCAACTAGGAACATGAACGGATGAGAGCAACGGCTGTCAGACCTTCAAGGTAAACAAGGATTGAATACCAAAGAACCGTAGAAATTTGCCCTTTGCGGGGATCCAAGAAAAGAAAGTTCACCAATGGCAACTTCCACTGGGATCTGATATTTATCACTGGGGATTTGGATTTTTTATCAAAGGAAAGACACAGCCAGACGTCAACGGACGACTGGGAAAAACTCAACGTTTATCGACACCAACAGAGAGGTGACCAGACATCAACGGATGAATGGGAAGACTCGACCAGACGTCAACGGACGAACGGAAGAAACTCAACGTTTAACGACACCAACGGAGAGGTGACCAGACATCAACGGATGAACTGGGGGAAGAGATAAAACCATACGTCAACGGACGAACGGGAGAAGATCGACGTTTATCGACACCAACGGAGAGGTGACCAGACATCAACGGATGAATGGGAAGACTCGACCAGACGTCAACGGACGAACGGGAGAAACTCAACGTTTATCGACACCAACAGATAGGTGACCAGACATCAACGGATGAATGGGAAAGACTCGACCAGACGTCAACGGACGAACGGGAGAAACTCAACGTTTATCGACACCAACGGAGAGGTGATCAGACATCAACAGATGAATGGGAAAGACTCGACCAGAAGTCAACGGACGAACGGGAGAAGCTCGACGTTTATCGACACCAACGGAGAGGTGACCAGACATCAACGGATGAATGGGAAAGGCTCGACCAGACATCAGCGGACGAACGGGAGAAGCTCGACGTTTATCGACACCAACGGAGAGGTGACCAGACATCAACGGATGAATGGGAAAGGAGATACAACTAGACGTCAACGGACGACTAGGAAAAACTCGGCGTTTACCGACACCAACGGAGAGGTGACAAGACATCAACGGATGAATGGGAAAGGAGATACAACTAGACATCAACGGACGACTAGGAAAAACTCGACGTTTACCGACACCAACGAAGAGGTGACCAGACATCAACGGATGAATGGGAAAGGGAGATGTTACGAACATCGAAAGATGATGTTTACCGACATCAAAAAAAGATAACCAGACATTTACCGATGACTGGGGTGGGACTCGATGTTTACCGACACCGAAACAATGGTGTTTACCGACACCAAAGAAAGAACACACGCGGGTGCTGACATGACACTTACTAGTATCACGAGAATGACATCTTCAAGGCAAGGCTAAACGCTTACTGGGGATCTCATTGGGGAATCACGCTTTCCTTTTACCTGCGGGTGAGGAAATAAGCCTTTGGGGAATTATCAATCCTGAATGCTGTCTGTCAAGAGCAATTGTAGCAAATGTGTCGTATAAATGTTAAACACTGACCCGCCTCTGCTGGGTATATGGTCCAAACTGGTTTAACACATGAATGCATATGTTTGAGTTTTTATGGCGTAATGCTCCATACTGAATAGAAATGCTACGCGATTTGAGGATGCAATGATTACTACATGCAAGAACGCAAAATGATGGGAACTCCTGCTGGGGAGCAAATAATTGCTTCGCTGAGCACACAATTCTGATTAGATTCTCCAACTCTGTGGGGAGACGCACTGTTGGGGGTGCTTTGCTAATCTGATACTCTGGGGACGGCAGAGGAAATAACTCAACTGGGGAGTATCTGTCTGGGGAACACACCAACTTCTCAAACGTGCTGGGGACTAGCACTGCTGCTGGAGAAAGGATAAATCCTATCGGGGATAACTTCCACTGAAACAAACCACTGAGGGACTCCGCTAGGGGAAACAACCAATGCTCGCCCCTGCAGAGGATAGCTGCCAATCCACGGGTAGGATAAACTCTACTGGGGGCGATTTTCACCGAACCTGATCCGCTTGGAAACTCGCTGGGGAAAACCATCAATACAAACCTCTGCTGGGGAGATCTGCTAGGGGAAAACATTCACAACCCTGCTGGGGATTACAGTACTTCGGACCCGACTGCTGAGGAATAAACTACCCACAGACACCTCCGCTGGGGATACGACAACCTTCCGGCTCAGTGGGGACCAACAACCTTCAGACTAGATGGGGACGAGGTGGTCTATGAATCTGCTACCGGCTGTTGGGGAAGAACAATTCTAATAGCTTTCAGACTTGCTTGGGGAAAAGCCACTTTCCAACCTGCTGGGGAAACATCCTCAATCTTGCTGAGGAATCCCTGATCTTGACTATGCTGGGAGACAAGTCTTGAACTTGCTTCAGAAAACCCAACCTCTCACACTACCGGACAGTGTTGAAACCTCTCTGAACCAATCGGGCATATCTGCTTCAGCCAGGAATCAAAGGTGACGACCTGCAAAACAGCAAGACATACATGCCCCAGGGGATTTCATAGACAAGATACACCCAAGTGTACTCAACATTCAAAATGATTTTCAAATGTTTTATCTTTCTGCACGTTATTGTCTAGCCTTCATGTTTTTAGATGCAATGTTTATCAAAAATTCGGACGTTTTTTGCAAACAAAACAGTAAAATAAAAACAAGGGAGCAATTTATCTGAATAACAACTTTTATTGATTGAAAATGGGCCTGACAAGGCGAATACATCAGGAAGCAATTCCTAGGAAGAGGTAATTGCGCACAAAAGGAAAAATCTATCCTAATGGCAATGCGAACACGACATCCATTATTTCCCAATTTTGTTATGACTCACAGATCATCAATTTTCTCCCAAATTCCTTGCTTTCTGAGAAGAATGATTGGACCGATCATATCCTTGGAGATGGTAGACACTGAAACGCGGTGAAGTACAGATAACTCAGACTGTAGTCTTTGCTTTAATCCCTCTTTTGCCTGGATCGCCCTTTCGGGTTTTCAATCCACCGGGATACCCATTTTTTCCTAAGCCGCCCTTGCGGGTTTTCGACTTACCGGGTGTACATATTCTTTTCATTCTTTATCCCTAACTTTTGCCCAAACCTTTTCTCTTTTTTCTTCTGGTTCGCCGGGATGCCCTTTTTTGCCTGGACTCTGTTATTCTTTTCGTCCAGCGGGTCAATTTACGCGAAGTATTTTTTGACTACATCTGAGTTAACAGGGGACGGGAAATCTTCACCATCCATAGTTGTAAGCATCAAGGCTCCACCAGAGAAAACCTTCTTAACAACATATGGACCTTCGTAATTAGGAGTCCATTTGCCCCTGTTATCTGTACCGGGAGGAAGGATCCTCTTCAAAACCAAATCACCAGTCTGATAGCTTCGAGGACGCACTTTCTGATCAAAGGCTCTCTTCATCCTTCTCTGATACAATTGCCCATGGCACACAGCTGCTAACCGTCTCTCTTCGATAAGGCTCAACTCATTAAACCTTGTTCGAATCCACTCAGCTTCGTCAAGCTTGACATCCAACAAGACTCTCAGAGAAGGAATCTCCACTTCAATAGGTAAGACTGCCTCTATACCATACACAAGGGAGTAAGGGGTTGCCCCGGTCGACGTACGTACTGAGGTACGGTACCCGTGCAAAGCGAAAGGCAGCATCTCATGCCAATCCTTGTACGTCACGACCATCTTCTGCACAATCTTCTTGATGTTCTTGTTTGCTGCCTCTACAGCACCATTCATCTTTGGTCTGTAAGGAGAAGAATTGTGATGTTCAATCTTGAAATCTTTGCAAAGCTCCTTCATCATCTTGTTATTGAGATTCGAACCATTATCAGTGACGATTCTCTCAGGAACCCCATAACGACAGATAATTTCCTTCTTGATGAACCGGGCAACCACTTGTTTGGTAACATTAGCATAGGAAGTTGCTTCCACCCACTTGGTGAAGTAATCAATCGCAACCAGCATGAAGCGATGTCCATTAGAAGCAGTAGGCTTAATCTTCCCAATCATATCAATGCCCCACATCGCAAACGGCCAAGGTGAATTCATGACATTCAGAGGGCTTGGTGGCACATGCACCTTATCAGCATAGATCTGACATTTATGGCACTTCCGAGCGTATTTGAAACAATCAGATTCCATAGTCATCCAGTAATAACCGGCTCTCAACAATTTCTTGGACATTGCATGACCACCAGCATGGGTACCAAAAGATCCTTCGTGCACTTCTTGCATCAACATGTCTGCTTCGTGTCTATCCACGCATCTGAGCAGAACCATGTCAAAGTTCCTCTTGTACAACACATCGTCCTGATTCAAATAAAAGCTTCAAGCTAGCCTTCTCAGGGTTTTCTTGTCATTCTTTGACGCTCCTTCAGGATACTCCTAACTCTTGAGGAAATTCTTGATATCATAGTACCACGGCTTCTCATCCACAACAGACTCGGCTGCAAACACATACGCAGGCCTCTCGAGTCGATTCACCGCAACATGTGGCACATGATTCCACCAATGGACTTTGATCATAGAAGACAAAGTAGCCAAGGCATCAGCCATCTGATTCTCGTCTCGGGGGACATGATACAACTTCACCTTCTTGAAGAAAGTCAGGATCCTTCTGGTGTAATCTCTGTAAGGAATCAAATGCGGCTGATGGGTATTCCAATCTCCATTGACCTGATAAATCACTAGAGCGGAATCTCCATAGATGTCCAGCGTTTTGATCCTTAGATCGATGGCTTCTTCTATCCCCATGATACAAGCCTCATACTCAGCCTCGTTGTTGGTTACATCAAAAGTCAGTCTGGCAGAAAAAGGTATATGAGCCCCTTTTGGATTAATAAGTACTACCCCAACACCGTTTCCAATCCCATTCACAGCCCCATCAAACATCAATGTCCACTTGTCATCAGGATCCGGTCCTTCCTCGACAAGAGGCTCTTCACAGTCCTTCATCTTTAAATACATGACGTCTTCATCGGGGAATTCAAACATCATCGGCTGATAATCATCGATCGGTTGCTCGACAAGGTAATCAGACAGAACACTACCTTTGATGGCCTTCTGTGACGTATACTGGATATCATACTCTGTTAAAATCATCTGCCAACGAGCCACTCGTCCGGTGAGAGCCGGCTTCTCAAAGATATACTTCATTGGATCCATCTTAGAAATCAACAAGGTAGTATGGTTCAACATATACTGTCTTAGTCGGCGAGCAGCCCATGCCAAAGCATAGCAAGTTTTCTCGAGCTGCGAATATCTTATTTCACAGTCGGTAAACTTTTTGCTAAGGTAGTATATAGCATGCTCTTTTCGACCAGACTCGTCATGCTGTCCCAATACACACCCCATCGAGTTCTCAGTCACTGAAAGGTACATTATCAGAGGCCTCCCAGGAACTGGAGGTATAAGGATTAGAGGTTTCTGCAAATACTCTTTTATCTTATCAAAAGCTTTTTGACAGTCATCATTCCACCTGATTGCTTGATCTTTTCTTAGCAATTTAAATATCGGTTAACACGTGGCAGTTAGGTGAGATACAAACCGTGCAATATAGTTCAATCTCCCTAAAAGCCCACGAACCTGCTTTTCCGTTTTCGGTTCAGGCATTTCTTGTATAGCTTTTACTTTCGCTGGATCAACCTCAATCCCTTTCTCACTGACAATGAAGCCTAACAGCTTATCAGATCTCACCCCAAACGTACACTTGTTTGGATTCAGCCTCAGTTTGAACTTTCTCATCCTTTCAAACAACTTCTGCAGATTAACCAGGTGCTCCTCTTCTGTCTGCGACTTCGCAATCATGTCATCCACGTACACTTCAATCTCTTTGTGCATCATGTCATGAAAGAGAGTCGTCATAGCCCTCTGATAGGTAGCACCGGCATTCTTCAGCCCAAATGGCATCACCTTATAGCAGAACGTGCCCCAAGGTGTAATGAATGTCGTCTTTTCCATGTCCTCTGGCGCCATCTTGATCTGATTATAGCCAGAGAAACCATCCATGAAGAGAAAACCGAGGATTGAGCAGTATTATCAACCAATACATCAATGTGAGGTAATGGGAAGTCGTCTTTCGGACTGGCTCTGTTTAAATCCCGGTAATCAACACACATCCTGATCTTACCGTCCTTCTTCGGCACGGGAACAATGTTGGCCACCCACGGGGGATAAGTAGTAACTGACAGAAAACCCGCATCCAACTGCTTCTGAACCTCTTCCTTGATCTTAACAGCCATATCAGGACTAGTTCTCCGAAGCTTCTGCTTTACTGAAGGACAATCTTCTCTGAGAGGTAGCCTATGCACCACGATATCCGTATCCAACCCAGGCATATCTTGATACGACCAGGCGAATATCTCCATATATTCTCTCAGCATCTCAATCAGCCTTCTCTTGACATCTTCCTTCAAAGCAGCCCCGATCTTGATCTCTCTTCTGGCGTCCTCAGTACCATGATTAATAATCTCCAACTCCTCCTGATGAGGTTGGATGACCCTTTCCTCTTGCTTCAACAATCTGACCAATTCTTTAGGGAGTTCACAATCTTCCTCACTCTCCTCTTCAGCTTGGTAGATGGGATTATTGAAATCATACTGAGCCATAACAGAACTGTTTATAGTGGGATCCGTAAGATCGATTCTGCATGTTTAATGCTTTATTTTAGAAAAAAGAGTTCAAGAAAGTCACAAAAACAAAAAACATTGCCATTTTTTATCTTTTTGAAAAATGAAAAACAAAAACAGAAAGACAGGGATCATAAAATTGTTTGCAAAACGTCCTTTATTAATGATAATCATTGAAAAACATGATGAGGCCCTACAATGAACCACTACGCCTTGGGCAGAATGTAGGGTTTTGTGCAAAATGAAAAACAAAAGAAAATTACTCTGTTTGAAGAGTAACTTGGACCACTTCTTCGGCTGTCCAATTGTTGATTGACTCCCCTGGAGCACACGGGCGCACCCAGTTGTCCACATCATAGTCACTGTCACAGTCTTCACTACCAATCGTAAAGACGTCACCATGATTCATCAATCCAGCGCTGGTGAAGGTACTCGGCCCTTTCTGCTCACCCTGCTCCGCCTGCAAAGGTTGATACCCAATACCGAACTTGTCTTCTTTCACGGGCAGGTCAACCATCTTACCCTAGCCTTCTGCATTGCCCGAGTTGACAACCTCCATAGCCTGTTTGTAGGATGCAATTGAGGCACTTGGCTTCTTCTGCTCAGCAAAAGCCACCCTCTCAAGAGCAACGGTCTCAAACGCCTGGCATAGAGTTTCATGGATCTCGCCATCCACCTCCACATACTTGAAAGAGGATAAATGACTCACCAGAATATCTTCCTCGCCGCACACAGTCACAATCTGACCGTTCCATACATACTTCAGTTTCTGATGGAGAGTTGACGAAACTGCCCCAGCCGCATGTATCCAGGGACGCCCCAATAAGCAACTATATGTTGGTTGAATATCCATCACATAGAAGATAATATCAAATACCTCCGGGCCAATCTTCACTGGCAACGTGACTTCACCAAAAACAGACCGTTTGGATCCGTCAAATGCACGAACAATGAGATCGCTTGGAGTGAGGACAACCCCTTCCACATCAATCTTGCTCAGAATCTTCTTGGGCAACACATTCAACGAGGAGCCAGTATCTACCAACACATGCGACAACACTACGCCTTTGCATTCCATGGTGATATGCAGGGCTTTGTTGTGATTACGACCTTCAGGTGTCAAATCCAGGTCTGTGAACCCCAAACCATGTCTCGTGCTCACATTCGCAATAACACCCTCCAACTGGTTGACAGAAATCTCCTGAGGCACGTAAGCCAGATTCAACATTTTTAGCAAGGCATTACGATGTGCCTCAGAGCACAATAGCAATGAGAGTATAGAAATCTTGGACGGAGTTTGATTCAGCTGATCTACAATCTTGTAGTCACTCTTCTTAATTATCTTCATAAACTCCTCCACATCCTTCTCAAACGAACCCTCAGGCGCCTCCTTCTGCACAGGTTCCTCCTCAACCACAGCTTGCTTGCCCTTTGCTTTGGCGAGAGCCTCAACATTGTTGTCTCTCAAAGGCTGCGGTGCGAACAGACGACCACTTCTACTGAAACCTCCAGGTCCCCCTACATTGTCCACAACCGGACCAACAGTCACAGGAGCTCTACTGGGCAAACCAATTGTCACGGGAGACTGATTAACTGGCCTGATCTGACTTTCTGCCCTTCGGTTATTGCGGTAAGCATTGTCATACTTCCACTGTACAACCCTACTATTTTCAACCGGTCTTCTACCAAAAGCCACAATAGTAGTGGGAGCACTGACAGTTACTGGAGCAGATATGGTAACAGGAGTACCAACAGTTACAGGTGCATTGACAATTCTCTGGCCACGTACAGAACCCTCAGACGGTTTGAAATAAATGGTGACAGTTGACACCACCCCATGATCTTTCACGGCCCTAGCAAACTGCAAACAACCCTCATCAATCAAACCCTGGATACCATTCTTCAACTGTATACAACCATTCTCTGAATCTGCACAGTCTACACAGCCCTTATCACAGCCCGGGAACACTCCCCCATTTAGCAGATGCTCTTTTACAACCAGCAATGATGTCTGAATCTCATTAACATCAACTACCAAATCCAAGGCCTCTCCTTCTTCCATATTATTCACCCTATGCGCACCATGCTGAGGCATAGGATTATTCACAACATTAGGCACAGGAGCAAAATTGATTGTTTTGGCGTCAATCAAGTCCTGGACCTTATGATGGAAAGCCCGGCAGTTTTCAATATGGTGCCCTGGTGCACCGGAATGGAAGTCACAACGAACATTGGCATCATACCCAGCAGGTATCTTTGTCAACGGAGCCATTATACGCAACTCAACAAACCCCAATCTGAGCAACTCGGGCAGCAACTCAGCATATGTCATAGGCAACGGGTCGAAACGACGATCCGACATTATCTGTCTTGGCTGATATGGACGTTGCTGTTGTTGTTGTTGTGGTGGTGGTGGTGCTCTCTGTTGTTGCTGTTGTCGTGGTTGAGGTGCTGGGATAGTTACAGCAGCAACCTGGCGATATTGACCTCTGTTTGTATTTCTCCGACTGTGCACGACATTAGTTTCACCTTCCCTCCTGCGAGGTGCCACAGAAAATGGCTTCTTCGAAGACGAAGAACCAGCATCCTGAATCTTTCCGGCTTTAATGAGGCTCTCTGTTCTTTCTCCACAAATAACCACATCAGAGAAACTACCGAACGGACAGCTTCCCATCCGGTCCATGAACACTCCTTGTAAGGTCCCAATGAACATATCGGTCAACCCCCTTTCCAGCATCGGAGGTTGCACCCTTGAAGCTAACTCATGCCATCTCTGGGCGTACTCCTTGAAACTTTCTCCAGATTTCTGACATAAGCTCTGTAACTGAGTTCGGCTCGGAGCCATGTCCATATTGTGCTTGTATTTCCTCAGAAAGGCTTCACCCAGATCCCTCCAACTTCTGATAGATTCTCTTTTCAGCTCCATGTACCAATCCAAGGAAGCTCCAGGCAAGCTATCCTGAAAAAAGTACATCCACATCTTCTCGTCATCGGTGTATGCAGAGATCTTTCTATAATAAGCTTGCACGTGGGTGCGAGGACAAGAAGTGCCATTATATTTATCAAATGATGCCGCCTTGAACTTGTAAGGAATTCTCAACCCCTCAACCAAGCCCATATTTGTAACATCAAACCCCAAAGAGTTCTGACACTCCATGGCTCTGATCTTCTCAGCTAGGGCATCCACCTTCCTGTCCCTCTCTTCGAACCTTACAACCTCATCATCCTCACTGAGCAGGGTGAACATATCTTCCTGCCTGTCAACCAACGGAGCAGGATGGAGAACCGGAGCACGGGTAGCTCTGACATTAACAGTCTCTGCAGCAAGAGGTTGTCCATTGATTCTGATACCCCTCAACTCATAACCCACGGGATAATCATTGACGGGAGCAGCAGCAGCAACGTTATCATTAGCAGGGACCCCCACTGGTGAAGCACGGTTGGACGGTGGAATCACAGCTTCCTGTCTCTGGGCTAAGGCACGCAGCTCCTCTTGCCCTTGAACGACCCCTTGCATCATGGTCATGAATTGGGCCATGTTAACCCTCATCTCAGCCAACTCAGCTTGCACTTGGTCCATGTTCCTCTGTTGATTCAGTCTGGTTGCGTAGCGGTGCGGATGTTGATCAGCAATCCTGCCTAAAACAGGAACCAGAGTGAGAAGTCTCGTTCAAGAACACCTGTAATGCAAAATGATATGTGTATGATGCTTATGATGCGTATGATGCACATGATATGTTCATTTCTCAGGCATTCAAGAGCCTGATTCATCTTTCAAGAAATGGCAACCTGCAATAAACAACAAAGCAGCAACCTACACAAGATAATGAGCACAAGGCGAAACATCAACAATCTCATCTATAGACATGAGCAACAAGAATCATACAACAAAGGTTCACATGATCAGAGTACAACAATGAATCCCATCCAACAAGCCTGGAGGTGATTCTCAGCATAAACAACAGATACAAGCTAGGAAAGATGTCCTCCAGGAATGAGAGTCTTCAGATACTGGCACTGGTCTACCAACAGGTCACATTCTGAACACTCTGGCAGAGGAGTGAGCTTCTCCTTCAGTTGTCTTCTAAGCTCTACAACTTCTCCTCCAAGATGGCTCTCTGATGCATGTCTTAGGTCTACCTCCTTATTCAATTGGATGTCTTTGTCCCTAAGCTGCTGTTCCAGGTCTCGTATCTTCTTCTGGTAATTAGCTTCAGCTTTCTGCAACCTCAAGCACTCACGGTGTTCTGCATTCAAAAATGTCTCTATCTCCTCATAGGACCTCTTCTTGATCTTCAATCTGCTAGCATCTTCACCCTGCATGCCTTTGAGTTGATGAGCCAAGTTCAACTTATCAGATTTGGCTTCGTAAAGCTCCATCTGGGTATCTTGTTCCTTCTCTTTCAACCGACGATTCTCCATCAAGGCTTGTTTGTAGTGCTCAGCAGGCACACTCTCAGCAAGGATCAAAGGTGGTTGCTCTTGCAATGGCTCCATCCTATCATAGGGTAACAACAAAGTCTCAACTCTATTCTTGACCCAATCAATATAAGCAGGCATGGCAACTGCAAACTTCTTCCCCAGAACAGCTCCATCCTTGACACCAATAGTCTTCCAAGCTCTTCCCACTTGCTCCAATCTAGCTGGGTCACTCCGCTTCTCAAAATACACACTCTCAGCTATCTCAGCATCTAGTGGTCTTCCATTCATAACAAATCCCAACTGACGAAGAGAAAGAACCGGATTGTAATTGATGCAAGCCTTAGTCCCTACGAGTGGCACATTATGAAAATCTCCACAACTCATGATGACATTACGCACATTCATCCTGCAAGCTTGCCACCTGATGTCATAGGAGGTGAGATACATAATCCTCTTAGTCCACTTATGAGTGTTCTGAGCATCCATAAAAGGTCCACTGGTTGGAAGCAAAGACAAGAACCATCTGAGTAGCAACGACAGACATCATCTGATAGCTCCACCCTTACCATGTCTGCTGTGTATAGCATAGTAAGTGTCAGCTAACAAAGTAGGAACTGGGTTTCCTCCAAGGAAAATAGTGACAGCAGCAAGATCCACAAAATTAGGCATACTCGGGAACAACACAACTCCATAGATCATGATAGCTAACTGGGCATGAAAAACTTCCCAATTTCCCTTCTTTGCTTCTTCTTTAGCCATCCTCACTAAGTACTTCAAAGGCAACCCCACAACATCACCACTTGACTTCCAATTGTCACTCACTTCCTTGATACTCAAATAAAGAGCTCTGGCAACAACCCTGAAATCAACCTGCTCTGGAACATCTAAGAAAGGCACCTGATATCTGATCTGGACATCCATCAGGATGGAATACTCCTCAAGAGTGGGTGCTAACTGATAATCCTGGAAAGTGAAACAACGGAGCACCGGGTCATAGAACTGTAGAAGAGATATAACTTTTATGAATACACTTTTCTAATTTGGAGCTCACATGAAAAGTTAGCCAATGTGGAATAATTGAACATGTGGCTTGACACTTAGAAAATATTTTAACATGTTGAAATTTCCAAACTTCCACCTCACAATTCACCATGATACAAATTCCAAATGGAAAAGTGTTAAACATAAGAGTTGTTCCTCTTGATCTAAGTTTTCCAAAGAGTTCGAATTCATTCAATTTGGACAAAGTTTGAAGGGTCTACACATGGCTTAAACAGGGTTGTATCAATTGGCAAGATTCATGCTTCAAACATTCAAATAACTTTGCCTTGAAATCCAAGCTTCATGCAGACCTCATTTCAGTTGATTGTGGACCTAATTGCATTGCTTCATGGTCCTGCGCATGCCCATGCAAGCATGTACATTGCATTGCCCATTTTGGAAGATTTTTCAAGTGTGCAAATAACACTTCTCATTGCTATAAATAGAGGTCCAACGCTTCAATTCAAAGAACCTTGTGCGCCAACTTTGCCTCCAACCATTCAAACCCTCTTAATTCAAAGGAAAACCTGAGAAATTTCAACTGAAATTTGAGTTTGAATCTCACTGTTTGGAGATTCAAAAACTCTAGGATCCAAAGCTTTGCATTACTCTTAACCTACTTTCACAAGCTCCATAAGCAAGATCAAGCACGAATTGAAGCAAGAGAGATCCATTTTTGCACAACATTGAAGGTATTTTTCCAGATTTTTCTTCTCTTGATTCTCTCTCAATTCTCATCAATTCTCTTAGATCCTTAGTTGTCTGAAGTCCTCGCAATGTAGGCAAGAAGATTGAGTTGCTTTGAGGTCAAATCGAAGCAACTCAGTTGACACACCTCAAAATTCAACTTCACGTATCTCTCTATATATTTGGAGTTATGTTAAATTGAGGTGATATTCGTGATCTGCGCCATTTTTTCTTTAAGATCATGTCCTCCTTTTTCATTTATGATATGGTGATGAATGAACCTGTCCGACCAGGGTCATCGGAGAAGATGGCCGATCTTTGGCTCTGGCGATGAGCTAGAAGTGTTTAGAGCCATTGATTTGTTTTAAAACGTTTTAATCTAGAGCGCTCATTGTGATTACCAAGCGTGTGGACAGTTAACTAGCGTGCATCATGGAACGCGCGCTCTCCACCACTTGATTTGCCACCTCAATTAATGAGGGAGATCAACTGGTCCACGTTTTTTTGATTATCTGATTTTTATTTTTATTCCTTTGATTTTCATTCATTCATATTAATTTTAATACTGATCCAAAAAATATGAGAGTTTCACCAAAAAAAAATCCTCTTTTATTTTCTGAATAAAAATTATTTTTTGGATCATTATTAATATTTTTCATGATTTAATTGATTTTGTGAATATTTTTAATTGTTTAAAAATACTTTTATGTTTCCAAAAATTCTGAAAACTTTTCCCAAGGTCCTTTGACCTTGTTTGACATATGATAAATCTCGTGGTCGTTTCTTTGGTGTTTTGATAAGGTTTTAGGAAATTGACCAACCATATTTAATTTAATGCATTATTTTTAATATTTTTAATTGATTAAATGCCAAATTAATTGTGTAGAGTCATTCTAATTGCCTTTGTGAGTTTGACTTGTGTTGTTGGGCCTTGGTCAAGGTTGATTTGACTTTGCTAGGTTAAGATCATTGGATTTAGGGGATTGATGGAATGTACATTCCATCTTCCAAAATGAATGAATGATCTTAATTTGGTAAAATTCCTCCTTTTACCAATTTGTGTTTGATCCATTCCCCCTCCCTCTTCATCTCATTCCCCTTCTTTATGCATTCATGCCATGGACCTACGATATCTCTATATCCTAAGGCTAGTTGATTGCAAAATCAACATAAGTATGGATGAGATTAGGTTCCCCACTTTGCATATTCTTTTTGTGTGTGGTATGTTTCATGAGCATAGTTCATCACACTATGTCTCTAACATGCATTAACATCCAAATTCTATTGTCCGGCCTCAAATAGTTGTGACTTCTACATAAGTCCAATTATGATTGCTTAACATAACGTTAAATATTGACACAAAAGGCATAGCATTCTAGTTAGTGAGATTGTAAGTCTCCCCTTTTTCATGGTATTGTGTGGAAACTTTGCCTTTTTTCCTTCCTTTGGAAGATGTCTTGGTTCAAGGATCCATGCTTGTGATAAGTGGGTTGAGTGTTCTCCAAAAAATGACTTAAACAAAAAAGCAAAGCAAAAGCAATACTAACTTCTAGCTCATTAACAACGAACATTTAATTTCAAGCCAATTATCTTTAATGCACGTTATTTTTCAAGTTTTATTCATTTGTCATTATTCATACCATTCAAATGGTTTATGTTAATGTCATTTTCACTTTGTCCACTTGGAGCATATTTTTTGATATATTTTGTTTGTGTATATTGTGATTGTTTGTGTGGTCTTTGACCATTAATATACATAATAAGAACAAAAACCATAAAAAAATATCTTGTGTGGACTGCTGGTTTGATCTGAGACAATTGGACTTAGAATTTAGGCAACACTCCCTATGCAAAGGACTGGGCCAATGCCAACTTTCATGTAACCAAGTGCTTGTGATTTGAAACTTCATTTGATACATCATTGAAGATCCATTTGAGTTCATCTGTAACATGATCATTGTGAAGATGTTATTTTGAACCTGTGCCTTATGACATTGTGGAATCCATCTGCTACATGGACGAATTTGAAGAAGATAATGGAGTTGCTAAGCTTGGATGTGGATATATTTATTTGATGCCTTTCTCTTCAAATTGTTATATTATGCATTGTTTGTTGCTTGATTCTAATGTCCAAGGGAATTTTGGGTTTCTATATGACATTCTTGTCTATTGGATTGCAGCCCATTGGTCAGATCTTTTCAACTCTCAACTTTTAAATTTATGCTTAGGATTAGTATCTTCATCTCCTCCCCACTTCTTTAATTTCAAAATCTCTCGCTCCTTTTAAAAATCTTCTTTGCTTGTGTCTGTTTTTTTCTAAACTTTGACCATATTACAAATTAGAAACTTTGGCCTTATGCCATTGCATTTTCAAACTTCTTTTCTTAATCAAACTTGTAAATAAACTTAACTATACTTGACATAAAAGTTCAAAAGCCAAAAAGAACTAACACTCATTCAAACCATTTTTAGGCCTTTATGCCTTTCAAACTTAATTTTTTTAAAAAGAAATGCATCCACTGTGAAATTGATACCATGAACTACGAGGTTTTGATCCCTCATTTTTATGTTGGTACGTAGGCACAAGTCTGAAGGTCTTGTCAAACACAAAAATATAATTAATGAATTTTTTTATCATCCCCTCATTCTATTTGTTTGCAAACATCATTTGTACAAAAATACATATGCACACAAGAAAGGGCTCCCTAGGAGTACCTAGGACACTTTGGGTGCTAACACCTTCCCTTTGTGTAACCAACCCCTTACCTGTAATCTCTGGCATTTTATTAGTTTTGATTTGAAAACTTCTTATTTTTGGGTTTTGTTCGTACTTTTCCCTTTTCCCTTGGAAACAATAAAAGTGCGGTGGCAACTCTTGTTTTATTGATGTCTAGCTTATCCATAGCTTGATGATCATGAATTTACCGCTACAACACCCTAGATTGAAATCATCTAAACAATCCCATTAATGGAAAGATCGGATATACGTGAACCAAATGTAATTACTTAAGATAGATAAAATCCACCCCTATCTAAAACAATCAATTAACTACTATGATCCTTGATATCGTTACCTCTAATGATGCTCAACACAATAAGAGATCAAGGACAATATTACTAAGTTTGTGCAAAATTAATTTTGTAGAACACTTGGTGTGCACTTCACACCAAGTATCAATTTCACTTAAGTTGAATGTGCAGAATTTTACTCAAGCAATTTATCAAACAATTGATATGCATAACAATCAAGCGATATTGATTTTATGATCAATTTCACACATAAAGTAATTATGCCGAATTTAAAGAGTTAAGGGATAGAGAGAACAAGACCGGATTTGTTGAGGTAGTTCCCCTATCGTCCTCACTTAGGGTACGTCTGTCCTCAATTTTAAATCTAGAATTGAGATGTTTTTATTAACATGTTGCAAAGTCAATACAAGAGAACAAATGATCACTGGAGATCAACTTCTAGAGTTGTTGCAGATCCTATTCTATTCTCTCATATTGATACGAGTTGAACCAAGATCTTCAAGCACTTCGAACAAACCTCTGTTTACCGCTTCCTTATTGGACGAACGCCTCGTTCTCCAAAACTTCAGCTTGGTTGATTTCGAACGCAAGTTGCTTGAACCCTAACCTTTCTTCACAATCCTCTGTTTACCGCTACTTGTTTGACCGAACCTTCGTTCTTCAAACTTTTCACTCGGCTGAATCTGCAAAGCAAAGGTTAGTGCAAAAAAACCCCAATTCTTGGAGGACAAAACCTTAAAGGTTTTATTCAAGAAAAACCCACACAAAGTCTCAATCCAAACTAAGATAATCCAATCTTATTTGGACGTTATCACAGCTGCAACGCACAATGCTCAACAAAGATTATTATGTGTGATTATTGAGAAATGCAATGAAGAATGAATATGATGAGCACTTTGGTGTATATCTTTCACTTTTCTTGTTGTTTTGATGAAGAAGAGACATTTGAATATTTATATGATGTATGGACAAATAACTAACGTAACAGAAAATTTTCACAAAGTTACACAGCAGAAAATTAAGTGAAACAAGCGACGAGTCGACTCAAACAGGGGATGAGTCAACTCAAACAGAGTTTATTACATGGTTGAGTCGACCTATTCGGACCCGTGGCAATATGTTTGGAAAATGAGTCGACCTAAAGAGTGCATGAGTCGACTCATTCAGGTTTTTCAGGAATAAGTCGACCTATGAGTCGACCTGTTCAGACCCGAAGGTTTTGCTTCGAGTCATTAGTCGACTCACAGAGGTTTAACTTCCAAAAATGAGTTTTCTAACATATTATGACCAATTTAGCTTATCTCTTATGAACCTAGGATGTTTACTATGATTAAGTGCAGGATTCACATATAAGATATGCTCTTATATGCTTGAACACACGGAACCTATATTTTGAACATGTTAAAGGATGAAGGCTTTCTATGCTATGATGATATTATTCAAAGACACAATATGGGAGAATAGGGAGGTTTGACATCATTAAAAATAAGGACTAGGCATATTTTCCCTCACATACTCCCCCTTTTTTATGATGGTAAACTGTGGCACAAACGCGTACTTTGATGGATATCCTCCCCTGATTTTATGCATTCCTTTGAACATCCTGTTGTATTATTCATCTACTAATGTTTGTTCCTGCTATATTATCCATCTGTTAATGTTTGTTTCCATTGATTTATCCCCCTTTGAGAACATCAAAAATAGGCAAGGAAACGGTCAATCATGTAGTAAAAATATTCAGAATCACTTAGTCAGCGACTTTGCAACACATGGTCATTAACAACAATGCATAAATCATGTAGTTAATAACAGAAGTACAGGCATAATTAACACATGGTGAGAGAACTAATACAGAAATAACATTACAATAGGTGTTCAACGAATATAAAAAGACAAATAAGTAACTAGAATAACATGCACACATAGTGAAAAATTGAAATGCGTTGAGTTTGAGCAGTCATCTAAGGTCGTCGTCCACGAAACGATTCATGTCTGCCTCTATAACCGGAAGGTGGACGTGCAAGTCTTTCTTCTTCATAGAGACTGGTTAATTCAATGACGTTCGTGTTCAGCGTGTTTACGGAGCCTGCGAGAATGCGACTTGATCCTTCGATCTCTTGAAGTGTAGTGAAGTTTTGCTGCTGGATTTGCATGGTTCTTAACATTTCCATTACAATAGAGTTTTTCGATGAAGAAGAGGGTGTGGACATATAGGATGACCGATTGTTGGTCCATCCTGTGTGTTTCCATTCACCCCATCCTTGATTAGCGGACAGATGTTGTCCGGGAGTAGGACCAAGCCAATCACCATGATCAGTAAAGGTGAGGCCCGACGCGTGGGAAAGAACCTGAATTTCAATAGACATGTTAATACGATGAACTTGTGTGTTTGTTAAAAATTTGTAAATGTTGTTAGAGAATATGTTTATTATTATTATTATTATTATCATATATATATATATATATATATATATATATATATATATATATATATATATATATATATATATATATATATATATATATATATATATATATATATATATATATATATATATATATATATATATATATGAAGGAGAATTGTGATCCAAAACGCAGCGGAAATTAAAATTTCTCCTTTAGAGATCCTTACGAATGGTCATGATCAGTGATAGAATAGTTACCTCTTGTGACGATTGAAACCTTTGTTGCAGATCTCTTGTGACGATTGACACCTTTGATGCAGATCTACGGAGCGATCACGAACGTTGAACGATGGCAACACCTCTACTCAGTCCACACGAACGGATTCATTCAATCTGAGTGCTAGTTGTTATGAATGAAGGCTTTGAGTGAGAGAGAGAGAGAGAAAGAGAAAACGAAAATTGCAACCGCAATTAATGCTTCTGCACAAGGGTTCTATTTATAGAACCACTTGTCTGGGCTTCAAGCCAAAAAGCCCACTTAAGTGTATTTTGGCCCATATCTTATAATATGTCCAAAATCACTTAAGCGTGTGGTACCTTACCATATCTCGCATTCTACTTAAGTACATTGTACCTTACGATGTTCTATAATTAACTTAAGTGCATCGTACCTTACGGTGTTTCTTAGTTACTCTATCTCTCATCAATCCGCCCTTTGTGTGTGACCCTGTAGGTTTTCACGGCATTGGCAATTATATTAAATCACTATTTAACATAATAAACAGTGAGCGGTATCTAGCAACACATCACTGCTACCCAAGACACGAAAATGTCATGTGATTTGACAAAACCTTCTGTGATAATACTTATGCGTATAATTACCCTTTTGCCCTTATGTCTATATTGAACACAAGACATAGACCGTGTCATCCTTGTTTAGTTCAATATTGGACCCATAGACATTTATCCTGTTATACAGGATGAGCAAATTCCATCTAGGTCACTCATGTCCCTCAACATGCTTCGTGGAGTACCCATCAACTGTCTTTATGGTTATCCAGTTACGGACAATGTTTGATCAGCAATAAAGCACTCGACTCTACATCTAGGGTACATAGTGGTTTCAGGTCGAAGGGTGGTATACACCATTATCACCATGAGAATAACTTATGACACTTTGCATAACATTCTATATAGTATTCTCATAGCGGGTCAATCCGGTATAAATATTACTCTTAATATTCATACCTATGTTTAAGACTTGATAACTCCTTATCCATGATCCATGAGATGCGATCATCAGTCTATATACATAATAGTCTTTATTCTTTAATGTTATCCCACTTCACAATAAAGCTCGACTACGGATACTTTAAGAATAGTGTCCTTATGTTTAATGTGATGTCATGATCAAGTCACACTTAATACATTAAACCGACTAGCTATTCTAGGGACTTTATTAAACAAACGTAATAAAGAAAAATGTTTTTATTATTAATAAATAATTCGATACAAGTACCAAAAATATTGGCCTCTAGGGCTTACACCAACAATATATATATATATATATATATATATATATATATATATATATATATATATATATATATATATATATATATATATATATATATATATATATATATATATATATATATATATATATATAAAATACCGAGCTGAATTTGAGTCGGTTATTTTCCATTTCCATTCTTCTTGGTGTGTTAGAACTTATAAGTGAGTTCACTATTTCTTTCTCTCTCTCTCTGTCGTTTGGTATTCAATGGTCGGGGTTACGATTTCTCTTTCTTCTTGGCTCGCTGTCGCTCCTCTTCCTTTCTTCCCAATTGTAAATGCTTTAGTTACCTACTTTCCGCAAGGGCATTTGGAGCATTGCGGTGGCAACAATGGGTTTTCTATTCAAGAGTTCATGGGAGACCGTTACCAATCTTCATTTGCATGTTATATTACCGAAATTCAGTTTCTCGTCGATACTGTAAGTGACAAACTATTCTCCTGTGTTAACCTTAGGGTTGTAGATCTTTTTGAACCTCTTGCATTACCAAATCATCAAATTGAAAATCTTGGACCACTTATAATGAGTTTTTGTTTGAAAGTCATAACACCTTGTGACCTATATTAGAATATATTGTACAGTTGGCTACTTCTTATTGGGCCTCTTAGTGTTTGTATATAAACTCTTATCTTGTAATTTTTTCTTTTTTTTTATCAATGATACACAAGAAAAGTTTCTTTACGATGCTTCTTCTTCATCCCTTAACAGTTTTTCTGTTATTCTGTTACACAATTTCCACCATTGTTGATATGGTATCAGAGCTTTAGAAGCTCTGGTAGCCATTGTTTCCTTTTGCTGCGATCGTCTTCTCTATTCTCGTTTTTCCTCTTCTTCTCCGATCACACCTTTTCTTTCTTGTTTTCTCTGATTCTTCAATGGCAAACCAGAGCTATGCCGATTTCACGACCAATTCTGCAAATCCGTATTATCTTCATCCTAACGAGAATCCCGCTCTTGTTCTCGTTACGCCTCCTCTCACGGACAAGAACTATCACACTTGGGCGCGTTCTATGCACATCGCGCTGATCTCCAAGAACAAGGAGAAGTTCATCGACGGAACCCTAGCCAAGCCACCGGTATCTGATTCTCTATATGCGCCATGGATTCGTTGTAATACCATGGTTCTTGCATGGATTCAGCGTTCAATCTCGGAGTCAATTGCGAAATCGATTCTATGGATTGACAATGTCGCTGGCGTTTGGAACAACTTGCAGATACGGTTTTCTCATGGCGACATCTTCCGCATCTCTGACATTCAAGAAGATCTATACAAGTTCCGGCAAGGTACTCTCGACGTCGGTTATTTTCCATTTCCATTCTTCTTGGTGTGTTAGAACTTATAAGTGAGTTCACTATTTCTTTCTCTCTCTCTGTCATTTGGTATTCAATGGTCGGGGTTACGATTTCTCTTTCTTCTTGGCTCGCTGTCGCTCCTCTTCCTTTCTTCCCAATTGTAAATGATTTAGTTACCTACTTTCCGCAAGGGCATTTGGAGCATTGCGGTGGCAACAATGGGTTTTCTATTCAAGAGTTCATGGGAGACCGTTACCAATCTTCATTTGCATGTTATATTACCGAAATTCAGTTTCTCGTCGATACTGTAAGTGACAAACTATTCTCCTGTGTTAACCTTAGGGTTGTAGATCTTTTTGAACCTCTTGCATTACCAAATCATCAAATTGAAAATCTTGGACCACTTATAATGAGTTTTTGTTTGAAAGTCATAACACCTTGTGACCTATATTAGAATATATTGTACAATTGGCTACTTCTTATTGGGCCTCTTAGTGTTTGTATATAAACTCTTATCTTGTAATTTTTTCTTTTTTTTTATCAATGATACACAAGAAAAGTTTCTTTACGATGCTTCTTCTTCATCCCTTAACAGTTTTTCTGTTATTCTGTTACACAATTTCCACCATTGTTGATATGGTATCAGAGCTTTAGAAGCTCTGGTAGCCATTGTTTCCTTTTGCTGCGATCGTCTTCTCTATTCTCGTTTTTCCTCTTCTTCTCCGATCACACCTTTTCTTTCTTGTTTTCTCTGATTCTTCAATGGCAAACCAGAGCTATGCCGATTTCACGACCAATTCTGCAAATCCGTATTATCTTCATCCTAACGAGAATCCCGCTCTTGTTCTCGTTACGCCTCCTCTCACGGACAAGAACTATCACACTTGGGCGCGTTCTATGCACATCGCGCTGATCTCCAAGAACAAGGAGAAGTTCATCGACGGAACCCTAGCCAAGCCACCGGTATCTGATTCTCTATATGCGCCATGGATTCGTTGTAATACCATGGTTCTTGCGTGGATTCAGCGTTCAATCTCGGAGTCAATTGCGAAATCGATTCTATGGATTGACAATGTCGCTGGCGTTTGGAACAACTTGCAGATACGGTTTTCTCACGGCGACATCTTCCGCATCTCTGACATTCAAGAAGATCTATACAAGTTCCGGCAAGGTACTCTCGACGTCGGTTATTTTCCATTTCCATTCTTCTTGGTGTGTTAGAACTTATAAGTGAGTTCACTATTTCTTTCTCTCTCTCTGTCGTTTGGTATTCAATGGTCGGGGTTACGATTTCTCTTTCTTCTTGGCTCGCTGTCGCTCCTCTTCCTTTCTTCCCAATTGTAAATGATTTAGTTACCTACTTTCCGCAAGGGCATTTGGAGCATTGCGGTGGCAACAATGGGTTTTCTATTCAAGAGTTCATGGGAGACCGTTACCAATCTTCATTTGCATGTTATATTACCGAAATTCAGTTTCTCGTCGATACTGTAAGTGACAAACTATTCTCCTGTGTTAACCTTAGGGTTGTAGATCTTTTTGAACCTCTTGCATTACCAAATCATCAAATTGAAAATCTTGGACCACTTATAATGAGTTTTTGTTTGAAAGTCATAACACCTTGTGACCTATATTAGAATATATTGTACAGTTGGCTACTTCTTATTGGGCCTCTTAGTGTTTGTATATAAACTCTTATCTTGTAATTTTTTCTTTTTTTTTATCAATGATACACAAGAAAAGTTTCTTTACGATGCTTCTTCTTCATCCCTTAACAGTTTTTCTGTTATTCTGTTACACAATTTCCACCATTGTTGATATGGTATCAGATCTTTAGAAGCTCTGGTAGCCATTGTTTCCTTTTGCTGCGATCGTCTTCTCTATTCTCGTTTTTCCTCTTCTTCTCCGATCACACCTTTTCTTTCTTATTTTCTCTGATTCTTCAATGGCAAACCAGAGCTATGCCGATTTCACGACCAATTCTGCAAATCTGTATTATCTTCATCCTAACGAGAATCCCGCTCTTGTTCTCGTTACGCCTCCTCTCACGGACAAGAACTATCACACTTGGGCGCGTTCTATGCACATCGCGCTGATCTCCAAGAACAAGGAGAAGTTCATCGACGGAACCCTAGCCAAGCCACCGGTATCTGATTCTCTATATGCGCCATGGATTTGTTGTAATACCATGGTTCTTGCATGGATTCAGCGTTCAATCTCGGAGTCAATTGCGAAATCGATTCTATGGATTGACAATGTCATTGGCGTTTGGAACAACTTGCAGATACGGTTTTCTCACGGCGACATCTTCCGCATCTCTGACATTCAAGAAGATCTATACAAGTTCTGGCAAGGTACTCTCGACGTCTCTAACTATTTCACTCAGCTGAAAGTAATGTTGGATGAACTTGAGAATTACCGGCCAATTCCTTTTTGCTCTTGCGCAATCCCTTGCTCGTGTGGTGCTATAGCTTCTGTTAAGATGTATAGGAAACAAGATTACGTTATACGTTTTCTTAAAGGATTATCTGAAAAATTTGCTCAGTCCAAATCTCAGATCATGATGATGAATCCATTACCTGACATCAACAAAGCTTTTTCTCTTGTAATTCAACAAGAACGTGAAATGGATGGTGTGGCATCTAGTGTTGTTGCTCCTGCAGGTTCTGCTGAAGATGCTTCTACATTGCAGGTTCAGGCACATGAAGGAAATTATGCCTCTAAACAAGGCACAAACTCTTCTCGTCCCAGAAATCATAATTCCAATGCTCAGAGAAGCAACAACCGTGTTTGTACTCACTGTGGGCGCAACAATCACACTGTTGAGACATGCTTCATTAAGCATGGATACCCTCCAGGAATTCGAAACAAAGCGAAATCTCAAGGGATTTCTGCAGCTGCAGCCAATACTGACAGTACGTCTAGTGCATCTCCTCAAGGTTCAACCACACCATCATTTGGTTTTACTAAAGAGCATTATGATAGCATCTTAGCTTTGCTTCAACAATCCAAGTCCAACCCTGTTGTCAATTCTGTCAGCACCTCTCCCTTTGTCATGACTTCTCATTCCAGCAATGTCAATGGTAAGAATCCTCTTTTATGGATCCTTGATACTGGTGCCACTGACCATTTTTCTTTTGATCTGTCATCGTTTATTACACATAAGAGCATAATTCCCATACATGTTACTCTCCCTGATGGATCGCAGGTCACAACTTCCATTTCTGGCACAGTTGCCATTTCACCCTCTCTCACCCTTCACAATGTTCTCTATGTTCCTAGCTTTAACGTGAACCTTATTTCCATAGCAAAACTTGTAGATTGTAATCATTGTTCTGTTCAGATCAGTGCTAATACTTGCCATATTGTGCAGAATCATTCCAAGGTAATGATTGGTATAGCTAGCTTGCACAGGGGGCTATATGTTCTTGAATCCTTGCCCATCAATTCTTCTGTCAATAATTCATGTAATTTTGTTTCTCAAAATACATGTAACCTGTGGCATTCTAGACTTGGCCACATTTCTAAGATAGGTTTACAAGCTATTTCTAAAAAATTTCCCTTTATTACATGTAATAATGACAATGTGCCTTGTGACTCTTGTCACTTTGCTAAACAAAGAAAGTTGCCTTTTTCTAATAGTATATCTCAATCTATTGTTCCTTTCAATATTTTACATGTTGATTTATGCGGTCCCTTTTCTACCATCTCCACTTTAGGACATAGATATTTTCTAACTCTTGTGGATGATTACAGTAGACATACTTGGGTAATTTTCTTAAAAACTAAAGATCAAACCAAACAAAGTCTCATCAATTTCATAGCTTACATTGAAAATCAGTTTCATACCACCCTTAAATGCTTGAGAACAGACAATGGCACAGAATTCATTGCCATGACTAGTTTTCTGTTGTCCAAAGGTATTACTCATCAAAGAACATGTGTTGAGACACCCCAGCAGAATGGGGTGGTTGAGAGAAAACACCAACACATTCTCAATGTTGCTAGATCAATTTTTTTTCACTCTAATGTACCTTTAAATCTGTGGAACTTTTGTATTCAGCATGTTGTGCATATCATCAATAGACTCCCTAGTCCTCTTCTGAAATATAAAAGCCCTTATGAACTTTTGTTCAAGCAACCTCCTGTCATGTTGCATCTCAAAGTCTTTGGGTGCTTGTCCTATGCTACTTCCCTCCAGGCACATAGAACAAAATTTCAACCTAGGGCTAGAAAAGTTGTTTTCATAGGATATAAAGAAGGAACCAAAGGATTCATTCTTTATGACCTTGAAAACCATGACATCTTTATCTCAAGAAATGTTGTTTTCTATGAAACCACTTTTCCTTTTAAAAGTCACATTTCTCCCCCTGCTATATCTCCACACACTGCCCAAAATCTGGATGATATCCTCCTTCCCACATCTCAATCATCTTTTGGTCAGCAGCATAGTACAGACATGACTTTATCTTCT
Source organism: Lathyrus oleraceus (assembly GCF_024323335.1). Classification (NCBI taxonomy): domain Eukaryota; kingdom Viridiplantae; phylum Streptophyta; class Magnoliopsida; order Fabales; family Fabaceae; genus Lathyrus; species Lathyrus oleraceus. Next base: position 193,794,807 of record NC_066580.1, on the reverse strand, counting down.
GATTTTTCATCTTCTACAAGTACAGATCCTGCTAGCCCTACTTCTCCTAGCTTTATCTCCCCTGTACCCACTGATTTGACCAATCACAACCATATTGCATCTACTTCTAGTGAACCTACTGCATCTACTTCTAGTGACCCTCTTTTAAATACTCAAAACAACATCCTTACACCCATACCTGTCACGAATACACAGGATAATCTCATATCAACAGACATTCAGCCTTTACCTACTAGACATTCCTCTAGAACTTCTCATCCTCCTCCACATCTAAAAGACTATCATTGCTATGTAACTTCCTCTGAACATTCTTCCAAAGTCCTCTATCCCTTATCTTCTGTTCTTAGTTATGATAAATGCTCACCCTCATATAAACATTTCTATTTCTCTGTTTCTTCTATTGTTGAACCAAAAACCTCCAATCAAGCTATTAAACTTGATTGTTGGAGAAAGTCTATGGATGCTGAATTGCAGGCTCTTCAAGAAAACCATACATGGAGAGTGGTTGACCTCCCACCTAGTAAAGTTCCCATTGGTTGTAGATGGGTTTATAAGGTCAAATATAAATCAGATGGCTCCATTGAAAGATATAAGGCTAGGCTGGTAGCTAAAGGCTATACACAAATGGAGGGAGTTGATTATTTTGATACATTCTCACCTGTGGCAAAGATTACCATAGTTAGAGTTCTATTGTCTATTGCTGCCATCAAAGGTTGACATCTTGAGCAACTGGATGTCAACAATGCATTTCTCCATGGTGACCTCCATGAAGAGGTATATATGACAATGCCTCCTGGAATTTCTATTGATTCTTCTTCTAAGGTGTGCAAGTTGCAAAAATCCTTATATGGTCTCAAGCAGGCAAGCAGACAATGGTACTCTAAACTCTCATCTTTTCTGATTTCTTTAGGATATGCTCAATCTCAAGCTGATCACTCTTTGTATGTGAAGTCTTACCATAATTGTTTTACTGCTATCTTAGTGTATGTTGATGACAAAGTCATTGCTGGAAGTTCTTTGTCTGAGATTGCACAAGTTAAGCAGGTTTTAGATCAGAAATTTCGAATAAAAGACCTTGGTAAGCTCAGGTTCTTTTTGGGATTCGAAATTGCTAGATCCTCTCAGGGCATTTTCATAAATCAGAGGAAATACACTCTTGAATTGTTGGAGGACACAGGTTTTCTTGCAGCCAAACCATCCTCTGTTCCTTTTGATCCGAACCTCAAGCTTTCTCCTACTGATGGTGCTCCTCTAGCTGATCCCACCCTGTATAGAAGACTCATTGGAAGATTGATCTACTTGACCAACACTAGGCCAGATATCTCATTTGCTTTGCAACATCTGATTCTATACGTTTCTAAACCTCATGATTCTCATTATCAGGCTGCTACTAAGGTGTTGAAATTCCTTAAGTATACTCCGGCTAAAGGCATCATATTCTCAGCTTCCAGCATTCTTAAATTGTGTGCTTTTGCTGATTCTGACTGGGCCAGGTGTCCCACCACAAGGAAATCTGTTACTGGTTTTTGTGTGATTCTTAGCTCTTCTCTTCTTTGCTGGAAGTCCAAGAAACAAAACACAGTATCCAGATCCTCTACTGAGGCCGAGTACAGAGCTTTAGCTTCTCTTACTTGTGAGATTCAATGGTTACATTACTTGTTTAATGACTTCAACATTAGTTTTTCTCAACCAGCAGCCGTTTCTTGTGATAGCAAATCTGCTATCTGTAAAGGCAAAATTGTCATACAACATACAATCATAGGTTTCGATGATGACAAATGACCACCATGGATGAATCGGCATTATTGATTCCTTTTCTACAAAACAAATGCAACATATCCTTTTCTATGCTCATCTAAAACTGTCATACTTCATACAACATATGTGGAAAAGATGTGATCATGACAAAATGCATGAAAATCACAAAAATATGAAATTGTGCAGGTGTGCAGGTTTTGAGTCGACCATAAGGGTCAGCACATGAACCACGGGTCAGCGCGTAACACAGACCAGTTGGTGATGGGTCAGCGCATGATGCTTTGAGTCGACCACAGGTCGGCGCATGGCATAGTGCAGTTGGCCACGGGTCAGCGCATGGAAGCCTTGAGTCGACCATAGGGTCGACGCATGAAACTTTCATTTTCCCACGGGTCAGTGCTCGCCGACCTATGGTCGACGCATACTGAAGCATTTTTCAGTCTGACCAAAATTGCAGGCCATGCGTCGACGCATAGACCTGCTATGGTCGACCGCTCGTGCGCAAACTCGGTTTTTGAAGACTTTCCACTCTGTTTAAAAAACTGTTATTTTTTGTTGGTAAGTTGGTTACTATATATAGCAGTTAATTACTTGTATCAACTAACATTTGTCAAATTGATTTTCAAGTGTTCAAGGAAACAAGAAAAAGTGAAATAGGTGTCCAAGACTCACCATCTTCATCTTCAACATCTCACAGCACATCAACTACACACAACCATTTTTGAGGTGATTTGTGATTGGTTAAAGGTGATAAGGTTCGAAGCCGTGATTGGGGAATCTGGTTCGGGTTGAAGCTTGTGACAGCTTTTTTCTTGAATAAAACCTTTAGGGTTTTGTCCTCCAAGATAGGTTTGATTTTGGGGGTTTTTGGACGAATTGCTTCATCAATCTTCAGCTGAGCGAAGGTGATTGAGAAGAGGAAGTCTTCATCAGTCTAGTAGCGGATTCAGTGAAATTGAAGGAAAGTATTCGGGTTCGATTTGTTGTGGTTGAGATCAGCTGGGCTGAGGGTTTGAAGAACAGAGTGTTTTTCAACAAAGGGGTTGGAATCGGAGGTCTATCAACAACAATCGAAGGGCTTGATTCATCTTGAATCAAGGAACAAGGAGTGGAAGCAACATTCAACGTCTTGAGAGTTCGGTTGTATATTTGCTTTGCAATCCTTGTATAAACGGTTAAATTCAACAGGTGATATCTATTAAATCATCTCAATTCTAGTTTTAGAATTGAGGGCAGACGTACCCCGAAGCGAGGACGACAGGGGAACTGCCTCATCAAATCGTTGTCTTCTTTAATTTTCTGCATAATTACTTTCAGCTTAAAAATCAAGTGAGTTTCGTATAAGCACTTTTGTCAAACTGTGATATTAATTGAGTAAGAGGTTAAAACTCTGTTTTTGAATCCAAAGTACAATAGGATATTGTACTAGATTATTTGGAATCACTTACTCAACACAAATATCACTTGGAGTGTTTTCACACACCAAGTGTTTGATAATTTGCCTAAACCAAAATTCTCTTAAGTGTGTATCTAGTTTGATTTGGTGTTTGAATCATTGGAACTAGGAATCCTAGTAAGTGAAACAAATTATTGATTGTGTGACTAGTGTAGTGATTCTTATTCCACATTATCACTAATCCATAGGCTTGACGCATATCCGGTTTTCCAATAACAGTTCGTTTTAGACTATATTTTCCTCGGCCGCTTCCGCACTTAAAACAATTTTTCAAAACCAATTTTAATTAGTAGCGCCGACTCTTATTTTTAATTGGGATCTATTCACCCCCCCCCCCCCCTTCTAGATCCGTGCCATAGTCTAACAAGTGGTATCAGGAGCTCCGGTTCACTCCGTGCTTCAATAGAAAATGGCTAACGAACCTAAAGGGGCTTATAATAGAGCTCCCGTTTTCAATGGTGAAAATTATAGTTATTGGGAAGAATGTATGCGGGTGCACTTAAATTCCATAGATAGAAAAATATGGAACGTTATTCTCAATGGTCCAATTTAAATAACCATGACCAATGAGAATAATGAATTAGTGCCTAAGCCTGAAGCACAATGGACCGATGATGATGAAAAGAAAGACAACTATGATTGGAAAGCCAAAAATATCCTAATCTCCTCATTAGGTGTAGATGAATATTATCGTGTATCCCATTGTCCTACTGCTAAGGCCATGTGGGATTCACTTCAAATTGCCCATGAGGGGACGAACGATGTTAAGTTGGCAAGAATCAACACACTAACACAAGAGTTTGATCTCTTTTTCATGGAGCAAGGGGAAACCATTGCTGACATGTAAAAGAGATTCACTCATCTTATCAATCGATTACATTCATTAGGTAAACCTATTTCCAATGATGTTGCTACTAATAAGATCTTGAGATGTCTCAACAGGGAATGGCAGCCTAAAGTGACCGCCATCAAAGAAGCAAATGATCTTACCATATTAGACTTGACAACATTGTTTGGCAAACTACAAGAGAACGAACAAGTACTCTTGAGCCTTGAACAACACGAAAAGAAAGAAAAGAAGGACAAAGCAAAGGTGAGTGAAAAGAAATCAATAGCTCTAAAGACTTCCTCCTCAAAGTCTCAAGCAAAAGAGCAAAGTGATTATTCCTCGAGCGACGAAGAAGACGAGGACAAGAGCGAAGATATGGGGTTGTTCGTTAAACGTTACAATCGTTACGTGAGAAAGAACGGCATCCAACATTCGGAGAAGAACTTGGTAAACTTCCGGAAACAATCTAGGTACTCTAAAAATGATGACTCAAAAGGTAAAATGACTAGAGGGTCGTGCTATACTTGCGGAAATCCCGGTCATTACAAATCGGACTGTCCGATGAACAAAAAGACAAAGGAAAAGGAATCATACAAATCACACAAGAAATCATCAAAGCCAAGGAGAGCGTACATAGCTTGGGAAAGCGATAGCGACTCATCTGATGATGAAAGTTCTAGTGATGAAGATGAAGCTGCAAACCTTTGCCTATCTGCTCATCAAAAGAACAAAAAGAAACAGGTACGACATGCTAAATATGAAAAATCCTCTAGTATGTCTCATTATGAATTACAAGCCGCATTTGATACTTTACATTGTGAAGCTAAAGAGGCCTTTAAAAGGCTTGCCTCAAATAATAAAATATTTTCTCATTTGGAACACAAAATTCAAGTATCCGAAAAGAAACTTGAGGCACTTAAAGCTTCTATAGTAGAAAGCACAAAAGCAGGTTGTGAGGACCTTAGAAGTAGAATGATGAACTTTGGGTGTGATACTTGTTATATTTGGCAAGGTGAAGTAAGAAACCTAAAGGCCAAACTTGACAATGCTCTTGAGCCCAAGATTACCTTTGCTATCTGTCATACGGTGAACTGACTTGGGGTGTTTTGCTTTTTATCGCAATGTCGCGGATAGCAAGAGTCGCCACCGACTTTTCTTTTATCCAATAAGGAAAGGTGGAAAAGAACAGGAAAGACCTCAATAGATTTTGGGTTCGGGAGGTACATTATACAAAGGGAAGGTGTTAGCACCCTTTGTATCCATGGTTATCCATGGGCTCTTAATTGCTGGATCACTTATATTTTTGTCTGGAAAAGGTGTTGGTGAATTGCTTAAAAAATGTTTGAAAGAGAGTTTAACTTTGTAATGATTCTCGTATGAATGTATACAAAGTATTTATCTCGTTTGATTTTGAAAGCGGTTTAGAAAAGGTTTTGAAAAGAGAGTTTAACTTTGTAATGATTCTCGTATGAATGTATACAAAGTGTTTATCTCGTTTGGTTTTGAAAACGGTTTAGAAAAATGTAACTTGGTAATGATTCTAGTATGAATGTATACCAAGTGGTGATTTTCTAGGATTTGCAAAGTGTGAGGGGTGGGAAATGTTGTAGGTTATGATCCAGCAATTGAGAGTTATACCTTCCTAAGGTCGTTATGAACGTTTCCTATCCTTATGAGGGTAAAACTATCCTTACTATTGAGAAGTAAGTAAGTTTACCCTTTGGATGTTTAAGGGTCATCGTAGGGTCATCGATAGGTCATTGAAGGCAACAGTTGTAAGGATACCTTAGCATTCGAAGGGACGATCATCATTTAACCGTAGGCTACACCGAAGGGTCATCGAGGGACAAAATCGTATTTTCGAAGGCAACATCCGAGGGACCATGATTTATTTTATGATGATTTAATCGAAGGGTCTTTGCTAAGTGTATCCCTACATTCGCGGGACATGACCGTAATACCGTAATATCATAAGGCAAAAGAGGGGTCCAAGATCACATATTTAAAGGCCATATTTTAAAGTCAATTAGGTGATTATGATGAATCTCCACATTAAAATCAATACATTAAAATTAATACATTAAAATTAATACATTAAAATTAATTATTAAAATTAACACATTAAAATTAATTATTAAAATTAACACATTAAAATTAATTAAGCAATTTAGGGTGAGCCTCCACAAGGGTATCCCACAAATAAAGTGGAAGACCTAACGGCGGTCTTTTTTTCTGGGACATATGAACCTGTTTGCAATGGAGTGGTAATGCTGAATTGGCGAGCCGGATTGAGTTGGACGGAGGTAGCTTTGCGGCCGCCGGCTTTTCCTTCAGGGTTTTCCGTCTGTGAGCGCTAGGGTTTGCTTGCTAGGGTTCTCCTTTTCCTTTTTTCGTCCCCCTTTTCATTACTGAAGTGCTGGTATTTATAATGCCCTTTTTCATGACCTAATGGGCTCAGAACGAAGCCCGAAATTTTTTGTTGTCTGTCAGCCTCGCTAGGCGAGCTGGTAGCGAACGTTTGCTTCGCTAGGAGAGCGTGTAGCGAACGTTCGCTAGGCGAGCGTGTAGCGAACGTAACGTTCGCTAGGCGAGCGTGTAGCGAACAGGCCAGTTTGGGCCATTTTCTGGATTGGGCCATTCGTGAGCTGGGCCTTTGTCCCTTTAAGATCAGTGCCATAAAATGAGTCGGAATGCCCCTGAAAAATATCTTGAACTATTGATGGGCAAATTTTGGGGTATGACAGCTGCCCCTGTTCAATATTCTTGAACCGAGAGAGTCAGAATGGTATGTGCCGTTCGTGGTCTGGAGGTGAAAGATTATTGAACACTAGAATGCCCCAACAATTTGCGCTTGTCCATCAGTCTTGACGGAGATGGGCTTAAAGATGCCATCCAGGAAGTTTGATGAGGAGATTTCCAGATTATGTCGTACGTTAGACGATATCTGGAGACATGGGTGTCACACCGGGTCGTACATCAGACCATATAGTGAGTCATCCATTATGCTGTCGACTTCACCGGGGAGTCGGAGTATGTTATACACTGCTGGGGATAAGGGATCAGAATGGATCATACACTGGACCGTATCTGAATACCAGAGTGAGCTGTTCGTTAGGCAGATGACTTTGCCGAGGATGAAAAATCAGAATGGATCGTACGCTAGATCGTCTCTGAGTTGAAGATCCAAATGGGTCTTATGATAGACTGTATTGGAGTTGCAGGATGAGCCGTCCATTAGGCTGAATCTGATGATAAAAGGGGGTAGTCGTACACTAGACTACACTTCAGAAATGTACCGTACACTAGGTAGCATCTGAGGAGACGAAGGTCAAATTGGGTCGTACATTAGACCGTATCTGAGCAGACTGAGCCGTCCATTAGGCTGAATCTGATGATAAAAAGGGGGTAGTCGTACACTAGACTACACTTCAGAAATGTACCGTACACTAGGTAGCATCTGAGGAGACGAAGGTCAAATTGGGTCGTACATTAGACCGTATCTGAGCAGACTGAGCCGTCCATTAGGCTGAATCTGATGATAAAAAGGGGGTAGTCGTACACTAGACTACACTTCAGAAGTGTACCGTACACTAGGTAGCATCTGAGGAGACGAAGGTCAAATTGGGTCGTACATTAGACCGTATCTGAGCAGACTGAGCCGTCCATTAGGCTGAATCTGATGATAAAAAGGGGGTAGTCGTACACTAGACTACACTTCAGAAATGTACCGTACACTAGGTAGCATCTGAGGAGACGAAGGTCTAATTGGGTCGTACATTAGACCGTATCTGAGCAGACTGAGTCGTCCATTAGGCTGAATCTGATGATAAAAAGGGGGTAGTCGTACACTAGACTACACTTCAGAAATGTACCGTACACTAGGTAGCATCTGAGGAGACGAAGGTCAAATTGGGTCGCACATTAGACCGTCTTGAAATAGTTGAAGGAATCATATGTTGGGCTGAATCAGAATGAACCGTATGTTAGGCTGTATCTGATGATATCTGTATATGTTGTACTTGTAATAAATGTCTGGGATGAGCTTAAAGATGCCCTCGTTAGGAGGATATCGGAGTGTTGTCAGAATGAATGGTATCTGGAATACGTATCCGAACTTTTGTACATAATTGATAAAGGGATATGTCTGAATGAACCTTTTACTTTGACTATATCAGGAGGATAATTAACCTGCCCAGAAACGTTAGCTTCATGCTATGTCATGATGCATGAGATGTTTCGTCTTATGCTAAGAAATAAATGCGAATGTTGTATGCATGCGTATGCTGTGAAATGATGTAATGAATGAGTTATGCGTATGAGAAGTTCTGCTTGGAGACTCTACTGGGGAAAATAAATCCCCATCTACTGATTGGAGATACTTGTAATGATGACCCTTTCTCGGCAGGGGGTTGTTGATTTCGGTCTGATGGTGGAAATATTCAACAGAGCCTGGCTGGGGATGGAAGAGAGGATCAATCTGTCTGATGATATCGACTTCTTCTGGGAAATAGCTGGCTTTGCCCGGGGAATAATGCCAATTTCTCCTGAGGAAAAACAAGCTTGCTGGGGAGAATAAGATTGGTAGCGGATTCATTGGAAGCATGGTTAGACCTTCTCCTTGATCCTGAATTCGGGTAGTAATTGCTATTGCCATTCCATGCATGTATTTTGATAAACATTGATCATATTCAAATGCATATATTAATTCAAATCAAATCAATGGACATTTATGCAAACAAAACAGAAGAGTAAAAGTGAAATAAAATTGCATTGATTTTTGAAAGAGGGCCTATGAACAGGCAATCTGTGTACAAGGAGACAAAAATCCTAGTAAGAGGAAATTGTCAAGAACACAAAGAGAAAGCTATGCAGAGAAAGTCCTATTGATTTTAATTCCACTACTGTCATCATGTCTTCGAGCATCTCATCTCCTGCTGGCGGATAGAAGTGATTGGCTTGTTCAGTTCCTTGAACTTGGTTGAAGCTGACAGAGAACGGGACATAGTCATACGCTTTAATCCCTAATTTTTGCCTGGACCGCCTTTTCAGGTTTTCAGTCCACCGGGATACCCTTTTTTGCCCAAGCCGCCTTTTCAGGTTTCCGACTTGCCGGGTATACGTCTTTATATATTTATCCCTAATCTTTGCCCGAACCCTTTTGGTTCGCCGGGATGCCCTTACTTTTGCCTAGGTACATCGACCTAGCGGGTCTCTGCTATGCGTAGTATTTTTTAACTATGTCCGCGTTCACAGGATGCGGGAAGTCTTCGCCATCCATTGTAGCAAGTATCATGGCTCCACCGGAGAATACCTTCTTAACCACAAATGGCCCTTCGTATGTGGGAGTCCACTTGCCTCTGGGATCCCCTTGTGGTAGAATGATACGCTTGATCACCAAGTTGCCAATTTGATACACCTGTCTCTTGACTCTTTTGTTAAATGCTTGGGTCATGCGCTTCTGATATATCTGCCCGTGACAAACAGCCGCAAGTCTCTTCTCATCAATCAAGTTTATCTGATCGAGTCGAGTCTGAATCCATTCATCCTCGCTTAAACCCGCCTCTTTCATGATCCTTGGAGAGGGAATCTGAACTTCCACTGGCAAAACAGCTTCCGTTCCGTAGACTAAAGAGAAAGGAGTTGCCCCTGTCGAAGTGCGAACTGAAGTGCGATAACCGTGGAGAGCAAACGGTAACATCTCATGCCAGTCTTTGTACGTTACTGTCATCTTTTGTATGATCTTCTTGATGTTCTTATTAGCAGCCTCTACGGCGCCATTCATCTTTGGCCGGTACGGAGAGGAGTTATGGTGTTTAATTTTGAACTGCGTGCAGAGTTCAGTAATCATCTTGTTGTTCAAATTAGTACCATTGTCAGTGATAATTCTTTCAGGGATGCCATATCGACAAATAAGGCTATTCTTGATGAACCGTGCCACCACATTCTTGGTGACAGAAGCAAATGAGGCTGCCTCTACCCACTTTGTGAAGTAATCAATAGCGACGAGAATGAAGCGATGTCCATTAGAAGCCGTAGGTTTAATCTCTCCAATCATATCAATGCCCCACATTGCAAAAGGCCAAGGTGCTGTCAACACGTTCAATGGAGCAGGAGGTGCATGTACTTTATCCGCATAGATCTGGCACTTATGACAGGTTCTGGAGTGATGGTGGCAATCAGCTTCCATGGTAGACCAATAATACCCTGATCTCAGAATCTTCTTGGCCATTGTATGTCCATTAGAATGAGTCCCAAAAATACCGTCATGCATGTCTTCCATAATCCTTTCTGCTTCCTTTTTATCCACACAGCGAAGCAAAGTTGAATCATGATTACGTTTGTATAATACTCCATTACTCAGAAAGAATTTAGCGGAGAACTTCCTCAGGAATTTTTTGTCATTGATGGATGCCCCTTCAGGGTATTCCTGAGCTTCTAAATATCTTTTTACTTCGTGGAACCGAGGTTTTTCCCGTACTCCCTCTGTGTTAAGTTCATAACAGTGTGCTGGTTCATCTAACCGTCCAATGGTAATCATGGGAGCTTCGCTGCCCCATCTGACTCTGAACATAGATGACATGGTAGCTAAGGCGTCTGCCAACTGATTCTCTTCCCGTGGAATATGTTCAAATGTAATCTCTTCAAAATATGGGATTAAGGTCATCACCCGCTCTCGATAAGGGACGAGATTTGGATGTTTAGTATCCCATTCTCCTTTGATATGACTGATTACCAAGGCTGAATCTCCGTACACACTCAAAAGCTTGATCCGCCGATCAATAGCATCTTTGAGTCCCAAAATGCATGCTTCATACTCAGCCATATTATTGGTACAGTGAAAACATAGTCTAGCAGTGAGAGGTGTATGGTAACCTCCGGGAGAAATAAGTACAACCCCAACACCATGGCCCAACGCATTAGAAGATCCGTCGAAAACCATAGTCCATCGGGATCCCAGTTCGGGTCCTTCATCCGGTTCAGGTTTTTCATCATCAGTAACAAGCATGACATCCTCATCTGGGAACTCGAAATTCATAGATTGATAATCATCCACCGCTTGATGAGCCAAATGATCAGCGAGCACGCTTCCTTTGATTGCTTTCTGGGTAGTATACTGGATATCGTACTCTGTTAAGATCATCTGCCATCTCGCTATTCTTACGGAGAGGGCAGGCTTCTCGAACATGTATTTGATGGGATCCATCCTAGAAATCAACAAAATGGTATGATTCAACATATACTGTCTTAGTCGGCGAGCAGCCCAGGCCAAAGCACAGCAAGTTCTCTCGAGCAGTGAGTATCTTGTTTCACAGTCGGTAAACTTTTTGCTCAGGTAGTATATGGCATGCTCTTTTCGACCAGACTCGTCATGTTGCCCCAATACGCACCCCATTGAATTTTCTAACACGGTCAAATACATGATTAGAGGTCTTCCTTCAACTGGTGGTATCAGAATCGGAGGTTCCTGGAGATAGTTCTTGATTTTGTCAAAAGCTTCTTGGCATTCGTCATTCCATATCATCTCTTGATTTTTCCTCAGTAGCTTGAAGAGGGGTTTGCAGGTGGCGGTCAAATGGGAGATAAATCGGGCAATATAATTCAAGCGTCCCAAGAAACCTCTGACTTCTTTATCTGTACTGGGAACTGGCATTTCTTGAATAGCTCTCACCTTGGTCGGGTCAACCTCAATCCCTTTACCACTGACAATAAAGCCCAGGAGTTTGTCGGACCTTACCCCAAAGGTGCATTTGTTCGGGTTCAACCTCAACTTGTATTTCTTCAACCTCTCGAACAGTTTGTATAAATGATCGAGATGTTCCTCCTCAGTATGAGATCTGGCTATCATGTCATCCACATATACTTCTATTTCATGATGGATCATATCATGGAACAAAACCACCATAGCACGCTGGTACGTTGCCCCTGCATTCTTTAAACCAAATGGCATTACTTTATAACAGAACGTGCCCCATTGCGTCACAAACGTAGTTTTCTCCATGTCCTCAGGCGCCATCTTAATCTGGTTATAACCTGAGAATCCATCCATGAATGAGAATACCTTGTGTTAAGCGGTGTTATCTACCAGAACATCAATGTGCGGAAGTGGAAAGTCGTCTTTGGGACTCGCTTTATTCAAATCTCTGTAGTCTACACACATTCGCACCTTGCCATCCTTCTTTGGCACTGGTACCACATTAGCAACCCATTGAGGATAAGAAGTAACGGCTAGGAAACCGGCATTGAATTGTTTCATAACCTCGGCTTTGATTTTCTCAGACATTTCAGGACGCATGCGGCGGACCTTTTGCTTGACAGGACGACAGTCTCCCTTCATTGGCAGACGATGCACTACTATGTCAGTATCCAACCCGGGCATGTCTTCATAAGACCAAGCAAAAATCTCTACGTAGTCACGTAACATCTGAATCAATCTTTCTTTGATACTGTTTTCCAAGCCTGCTCCTATTTTGACTTCTTTCTTGTCTACTACGGTACCCAGATTTACAATCTCAACTGACTCCTCGTGCGGCTGTATAGTCCTCTCTTCCTGCAGTAACAGTCTGGCAAGTTCTCCAGGTACTTCACAATCTTCCTCACTTCCATCCTCGGCTCGGTAGATCGGATTTTCAAAGTCATAATGAACAGTAGTAGAACTATTGTCAACAGGATCCAGAGTGGGTATGGATCTGCAATTCGGTACGTGAGTGTGTGTAAGAAAACATAGCTTGTTTGGAAGATGACAGAAAAGATAAAGAGCGCAATATTTGAATGCAAAAAGTCCATTGATTTATTGAATATGAATATGCTTATGAAGATGACAAAACCCTTAACAAATTAGCTATTGTGCCCCGGGCATAGACACAACGCTTGGAGAAGTTCAATTGTAAAAAAAACAAAAATTTGCAACACTAAAATAGACAATAACAATTACTCCTGACTAAAGGAAATCGGGATAGTGTCTTCAGCCTTCCAATTATTGAGTCTGTCACCAATTGTTGGGAAAATCCAGCTATCCAGATCGCAATCACTATCAGCATCTTCTACAGCATTGATTTGACTCTTGTTAGAGCTGAACCCCAGGCCAAATTTGTCAGACTTGTACGGCACGTCGATCAATTGACCCCAGCCAGTACGACCACCATCTTCAACCACGGCTTGAGCATCTTTCAGAGAAATCATGGCAGGAGGAGCTCGAATAACCTCGGGCACAAGGGGAGTTGGCTTAAGGACAGGACTGGGCGGAGGAACTACTTCAAATGACTGACAAGGAGTCTCAATGAATTCACCATCCATCTCGACGTATCTGAAGGTATGCACACTACTGACAATGTACTCTTCTTCTCCACACACGGTGACAATTTTGCCCTTTGTGGGATACCTCAACTTTTGATGGAGAGATGAGGCTACAGCGCCTGCCCCATGAATCCAAGGACGTCCCAGCAAGCAGGAATAGGCAGGACGAATGTTCATTACATGGAAGGTAGTATTGAAGACTTGAGGTCCTATCTTGATAGGAAGGACTACTTCTCCATGGACAACACTCTTCGCACCATCGTAAGCACGTACCACAATGTCACTAGGTTTCAGTTCAATGCTTTTACAATCCAGCTTATCCAGCACAGCTGTCGGCAGCATATTCAAGGAAGAGCCATTATCGATCAACACATGAGACAAAGTGATTCCCCTACACTCAATGGAGATATGCAGGGCTTTATTGTGATTCTTTCCTGCTGGTGTCAGATCAGCATTGGAAAAGCCTAGGCCATTGTCAACAGCCAAGTGAGCAACATAATTTTCGAACTGATCAACAGATGTTTCCTGAGGCACGTGAGCAGTCTTCAAGAATTTTACCAATGCATTGGCATGAGATTCAGAAGATAACAGCAAGGATAACATTGAGATCTTAGACGGGGTATGCCCCAACTGTTCTACAACATCAAAATCACTCTTGCGAATGATTTTCAGCACTTCTTCCATTTCTTGTTTGGCAACATCTTCGGGAGTAACTTCGACTGGTGTCTCTGACTGAGAAGGATTGACTGGTTCCTTTCCTCGAGTTTCAAGGACAGGAGGTGAGATTTCTGGAGAGAAGATCCTTCCGCTTCGAGTAATTTTACTAGTCCCAACAATGCCACTAGTATTAGCAGCATTATCCACTTGCTTCACGCCATGGACGTAAACATCACCGCCATAATTCCACGGAATAGCTTTGCTTGAGGAATACGGGATCGGGCCAGGTGCAGTGATGATTAGGGGAGCAACCCTGGGCTCAACAGTAATCTTCACAGGCGCCCTGGTAGCGGTAATCTTCACTGGAACTTTGGACCTAGAAACCACAGATATTTCTTCAATAGAGTTTTCCGCCTTAGGAATCCCTTCGAAGAGAACTGTACGATCGTCCATCAGCCGTTGAATACCATTCTTCAATTTCAAACAGTCCTCGGGCCGGAGTATGCAGAGATTGCAATCTTCAGCACAACCTGGAAATAAACCAGCTTGCAATAAATTCCTCTTTATGATCGGGAGGGGAGATATTAAGTCCGCCACATTGGAAATGTGAGAACCGTCATCTACAGCATTAACAGTCTTGTCATGGTTAGGCATAGGAGCAGTGATGACATTAGGAGTGTCCGGAGGCTCAAACTCAATTTCTCCAGCTTCGATCATATCCTGAATCTTATTCTTCAATGGCCAGCAATCGTTTGTATCGTGCCCGGGGCTATCGGAGTGATATGCACACCTGGCATTGGGATTATAACGAGAAGAGGAAGTGTTGGGATTTGTAGGAGGATCTCTGAGGGTGATCAAATTTGCCTTTAGCATTCCCTGCAGTGCCTGTGCCAAAGTCATATTGATCCTGGTGAACTGCCTTCTTGGCCTGTCTTGTTTGGGCTGGAAGTTTTGAGATGGTGGTGCCGCAATCGTAACTGCTCCAATGTCGTGGTCACGGTTTTTCTTGTTACGACCCTTTTGACCGTACACAGCATTTGATTCGTTCTTCCCCTGGTAGGACTTTTTGCTGCTTGTAGAGGTAGCTGCCTGTATCTTTCCACTTCGAAGGCCGCTCTCCACCCGTTCACCTGTCAGTATAAGTTCAGTGAAACCTGATGAAGAACTCCCCAGTAGATGGCTGTAGAATGGGCCAGTCAGGGTACCCATGAACAGGTCTACTAATTCTCGGTCAGTCATAGGGGGTTTGACTCTGCCAGCCAAATCTCTCCATTTCTGAGCATACTCTTTGAAGCTTTCTTTAGATCCCATAGCCATATTCTGCAACTGTAGCCGAGTAGGCGCTAATTCAGAATTGTACTGGTACTGCTTATAGAAAGCTGTTGCTAAATCAGTCCAGGTGCGGATGTCAGAGCTCTCGAGCTGATAATACCATTCCAATTGAGTGCCAGACAGACTTTCTTGGAAGAAATGGATCCACAGTTTCTTATCAGTGGTATGCGGCTGAATCTTTCTCACATAAGCCCTTAGATGCATCTGAGGACAGGATGCACCATCGTACTTAGTGAAAGTGGGGATTTTGAATTTGCGGGGAATGGTCACGTCGGAGACCAGACCTAAACTTTCGAAATCTAGACCAGGCGCCTTCTGACCCTCCATGGCTAGCATGCGTTCCTCCAGCAACTTGTACTTATCATCTCTCGGAGAGTACTGTTCATTTTCATAGTTCTCATCGTCATCCTCAGGGTTGGAGAAATCAGCATTTTCTTCCTCTGAGTCATTCTCCGCCCCCTCTTCTGGACCATTCGGGATTCCAAATTTGATTCCCGTAGCCTGTCCTTTACGCCTTCTTCCTGGATTAATGAAACTCAAAGCTTTCTTGTCTTTCTTCTTTTCGACCAAAAGAGCCTTGAGTTCCTCCTGCCCCTTGGATAAGCTTAGCATCATCTCCTTGAATTGAGCGTTCTGAGTCTGGAGATCTTTGACAGTTTGTTCGAGATCCATTTTTCTGTTTAAGAGGCAGACCGTGAGAATATGGTCCTTTAGAATACCTGTTATGCAATGTTATGTTATGCGATGCAATGCATGAAATGTTTTCAAGGACTTTTGGAATTTAACTTTGCATAAATCACCAACAAGAGAGAAATGTTTATTGCTACTTTTTTGATCAATGTTCATTACAAAAGGAATAATAGTAAAATACAATGAAAGCTCAAGTCTCCCAGGGGCGACTTCTTTTTGGGCGAAGATATGCATTGAGTCTTCGTTCCTCATTAAGCTGACTGGTGAGCTCTAATACTTTCTTCCTTTCTGCATTGAACTGAGTTTCGAAAGTATCCCTCTCCTCTCTCAACTGGGTCCAGGATCTCTTTAGTTCCTCAACATCAGTAGGTATATCTGGATAAGAAATGATCTGGGTAGTACCTCCTTCGACACTTGATTCAACAATCAATGGTCCGACTGCAAGATATGGCATGACAAACTCACGAGCTCTGGCTCGTACCCATCGGAGATAAGGCTCCATAGGAATGGAGTTTTTCTTTCCTAAATTGCTTCTTTTCACCATGCCCCAAGCTCGTACAAACGTTTGGCGGAGACCTTGAGAGTCGTTGTCATAGTCAAACACTATACCTTGAATGATCATTTCATGTGGACCATCTCTTCGAGCATGCCCAAACTGACGTAGGGCTAAGGCGGGATTATAAGTAATACCTCCTCTTATCCCCATGAGTGGTACATTAGGGAATTCTCCACATCGGTCGATGATGATAACATTTTCTCTGAAGTTAGAACACCATCGGATGTCTGAATGGGAGAGTGCCATTATCCTTTGAGACCATTTCAGATTCTGATCATTCTTCAAGACTGATTGAGGGAGGTGCGAAATAAACCACCTAGACAACAAAGGTATGCAGCACATGAGAGTCCCTTGCCTCTTCATAGTACGAGTGTGAAGGGAATGCAAGACATCTCCCAGCAAGGTAGGCACAGGGTTATGAGTGAGGAATATCTTAATAGCATTCACATCTATGAATTGGTCCGGATTAGGGAATAGCACCAAACCATAGATTAGCAATGCTAGAACATCTTCAAAAGCATGGACATTCATAACTTTTAGGCATTCTCGGGCCTTCCTTATCAGAAATTTGGCAAGTAAACCTTTCATTCCACTCCTCGTTACCCAATTGGTCTCAATGTCAGACTTTGTCATGTGTAAAGCTGCGGCAACTTCTTCAGATTTTGGCATCTTTTCTAAACCACTGAAAGGTATTTGATCCAGGATAGGTATCCCAAGCAGCTGGGAGAATTCTTCTAATGTGGGTACCAACTGATAATCTGGGAAAGTGAAGCAATGATGTTGAGGATCGAAGAACTGGAATAGGACTCTCATCATATCTTCTTTGAAACCAGTGGTCACCAAATTGAGGAGATGACCATGTTTCTTGATGAACTGAGCATGATCGGGAAGTTCTGACACCAAATCCTTGAGTTGAGGAGAGATTGCTACAAGATTGATTCGGATAGTCTTCCTGGAAGTCATAACCTGTTCAACAGAGCAAAGCTAAATCCCTAAGTCCTTGAAATGGTTAGTACAATGATGTCATGATGTTATGATGTTATGATGCTATGATGTTATGAGGTTAAATAAATAACACGCACAAGCAAGTCACACAACCATCATTCCTAGGTTTTGAGGCTTGCATGAGTTCCATAGGTAAGTACCCTCCCCACTGAGGTTTAGTTGGTTCAACCTGTCCTAGAATAGTAACCGGGTTCTAGAAGGATCTCAAATCATCGACCTTTCTTTAAGTCCGCTTCAGTGCAACACCAAGTGGTTGACCAAAGCTTCCCTAAAGTCCAATCTCAAAGAGTGTAGTATCGAGTATCAACCAACTCCAGTCGGAACCGAAGTCAGTTATCTCACTACTTTCTAATGGCTAGGGTGAGTCAATTAGGGTTCTAAAGGTCTGGTTAATGCTTTAATGACACCACGCGGAAGCCAAATTTTTCCTCAAGTGAACATGAGGAACATCAGGACATCCAAAGTGTCACATTAACCGTAGCCATCATTTTAACCATTCCAGTATACGCCGGATAGTCGCGATGATCTCTTGCTACTTACCTAAGGTACACTAGATCCGGGTGTAGGATCTTTCACTCAAGAATACCCAAGCAATCCCTTAAAAGTAAATCAGACAATATGTGATCTTGTTATTAAGGTAACCTCTCTTTAAGTGGTCCCCAGCAGAGTCGCCAGTTCTGTCATACGGTGAACTGACTTGGGGTGTTTTGCTTTTTATCGCAATGTCGCGGATAGCAAGAGTCGCCACCGACTTTTCTTTTATCCAATAAGGAAAGGTGGAAAAGAACAGGAAAGACCTCAATAGATTTTGGGTTCGGGAGGTACATTATACAAAGGGAAGGTGTTAGCACCCTTTGTATCCATGGTTATCCATGGGCTCTTAATTGCTGGATCACTTATATTTTTGTCTGGAAAAGGTGTTGGTGAATTGCTTAAAAAATGTTTGAAAGAGAGTTTAACTTTGTAATGATTCTCGTATGAATGTATACAAAGTATTTATCTCGTTTGATTTTGAAAGCGGTTTAGAAAAGGTTTTGAAAAGAGAGTTTAACTTTGTAATGATTCTCGTATGAATGTATACAAAGTGTTTATCTCGTTTGGTTTTGAAAACGGTTTAGAAAAATGTAACTTGGTAATGATTCTAGTATGAATGTATACCAAGTGGTGATTTTCTAGGATTTGCAAAGTGTGAGGGGTGGGAAATGTTGTAGGTTATGATCCAGCAATTGAGAGTTATACCTTCCTAAGGTCGTTATGAACGTTTCCTATCCTTATGAGGGTAAAACTATCCTTACTATTGAGAAGTAAGTAATTTTACCCTTTGGATGTTTAAGGGTCATCGTAGGGTCATCGATAGGTCATTGAAGGCAACAGTTGTAAGGATACCTTAGCATTCGAAGGGACGATCATCATTTAACCGTAGGCTACACCGAAGGGTCATCGAGGGACAAAATCGTATTTTCGAAGGCAACATCCGAGGGACCATGATTTATTTTATGATGATTTAATCGAAGGGTCTTTGCTAAGTGTATCCCTACATTCGCGGGACATGACCGTAATACCGTAATATCATAAGGCAAAAGAGGGGTCCAAGATCACATATTTAAAGGCCATATTTTAAAGTCAATTAGGTGATTATGATGAATCTCCACATTAAAATCAATACATTAAAATTAATACATTAAAATTAATTATTAAAATTAACACATTAAAATTAATTATTAAAATTAACACATTAAAATTAATTAAGCAATTTAGGGTGAGCCTCCACAAGGGTATCCCACAAATAAAGTGGAAGACCTAACGGCGGTCTTTTTTTCTGGGACATATGAACCTGTTTGCAATGGAGTGGTAATGCTGAATTGGCGAGCCGGATTGAGTTGGACGGAGGTAGCTTTGCGGCCGCCGGCTTTTCCTTCAGGGTTTTCCGTCTGTGAGCGCTAGGGTTTGCTTGCTAGGGTTCTCCTTTTCCTTTTTTCGTCCCCCTTTTCATTACTGAAGTGCTGGTATTTATAATGCCCTTTTTCATGACCTAATGGGCTCAGAACGAAGCCCGAAATTTTTTGTTGTCTGTCAGCCTCGCTAGGCGAGCTGGTAGCGAACGTTTGCTTCGCTAGGCGAGCGTGTAGCGAACGTAACGTTCGCTAGGCGAGCGTGTAGCGAACAGGCCAGTTTGGGCCATTTTCTGGATTGGGCCATTCGTGAGCTGGGCCTTTGTCCCTTTAAGATCAGTGCCATAAAATGAGTCGGAATGCCCCTGAAAAATGTCTTGAACTATTGATGGGCAAATTTTGGGGTATGACAGCTGCCCCTGTTCAATATTCTTGAACCGAGAGAGTCAGAATGGTATGTGCCGTTCGTGGTCTGGAGGTGAAAGATTATTGAACACTAGAATGCCCCAACAATTTGCGCTTGTCCATCAGTCTTGGCGGAGATGGGCTTAAAGATGCCATCCAGGAAGTTTGATGAGGAGATTTCCAGATTCTGTCGTACGTTAGACGATATCTGGAGACATGGGTGTCACACCGGGTCGTACATCAGACCATATAGTGAGTCATCCATTATGCTGTCGACTTCACCGGGGAGTCGGAGTATGCTATACACTGCTGGGGATAAGGGATCAGAATGGATCATACACTGGACCGTATCTGAATACCAGAGTGAGCTGTTCGTTAGGCAGATGACTTTGCCGAGGATGAAAAATCAGAATGGATCGTACGCTAGATCGTCTCTGAGTTGAAGATCCAAATGGGTCTTATGATAGACTGTATTGGAGTTGCAGGATGAGCCGTCCATTAGGCTGAATCTGATGATAAAAGGGGGTAGTCGTACACTAGACTACACTTCAGAAATGTACCGTACACTAGGTAGCATCTGAGGAGACGAAGGTCAAATTGGGTCGTACATTAGACCGTATCTGAGCAGACTGAGCCGTCCATTAGGCTGAATCTGATGATAAAAAGGGGGTAGTCGTACACTAGACTACACTTCAGAAATGTACCGTACACTAGGTAGCATCTGAGGAGACGAAGGTCAAATTGGGTCGTACATTAGACCGTATCTGAGCAGACTGAGCCGTCCATTAGGTTGAATCTGATGATAAAAAGGGGGTAGTCGTACACTAGACTACACTTCAGAAATGTACCGTACACTAGGTAGCATCTGAGGAGACGAAGGTCAAATTGGGTCGTACATTAGACCGTATCTGAGCAGACTGAGCCGTCCATTAGGCTGAATCTGATGATAAAAAGGGGGTAGTCGTACACTAGACTACACTTCAGAAATGTACCGTACACTAGGTAGCATCTGAGGAGACGAAGGTCTAATTGGGTCGTACATTAGACCGTATCTGAGCAGACTGAGTCGTCCATTAGGCTGAATCTGATGATAAAAAGGGGGTAGTCGTACACTAGACTACACTTCAGAAATGTACCGTACACTAGGTAGCATCTGAGGAGACGAAGGTCAAATTGGGTCGCACATTAGACCGTCTTGAAATAGTTGAAGGAATCATATGTTGGGCTGAATCAGAATGAACCGTATGTTAGGCTGTACACTAGGTAGCTTAACATATTGCATTTCATTTTTTAGGTCATTAGGCATTGCATATTACCTATCATGTGGCAACATTGTGCAAGTCATCCTCGTAAGTCTTGGTCAGAAGATAAAGAGGTTAAGGTAAGCCTGAGGGTTTATGGACTGGTCACTAGCCATCTGAGGGCTGTCTCCAAATTAGGATTTCTTGATTCCTCAAAAGGGTTGAGCTTGATCTTGGTTGAAATGGTACATCATCATCATCATGGTTTTGTCATCACCAAGAGATTCATCATGCTTGATCAGATGCCTTGAGATTAGGTTTTGACCTCTGGTCAACCCTAATCAGTTGTATTGGGCCAATCAGGGCTTGGCAAGGAGATAAGGTTTTCAATGGATATGGGGATCATTTTATGGTTATGTTGAGCTTATGAAAGCTAGGGTTTCATCATTGATCCATTTCATCAGGAGTTTGAGGCTCAATTTGATCAGTGCGTAGCCAAATTCATCTATCAGTCAAAAAAGTCAACTGTGGTCAACTGTGCCTGAATTGATGGATTTGGAGGTGGGAGAGGGTTAGATACACTTCATTCATGTCTAAACAAGTTTCATTTGACATTTCAAACATCAAGAATGAAGAAAATAAAGTCAGGTGAAAACTTTCCAAAAATAGAAAGTGACTTGTAATTCAAAACTGCCAAAAAAGGAAAGTTTCACTCCTCAAAATTACATGTCCAAAAATGCTTCAAATGAAGTTTTGTTCAACATGAAAGTTGTAAATATTGCTCTCACCTTTCCAAAAAGTCCAAGAACATGAATTTCTCATGTGTGGTTGGCAAGTTATGGATTGATCATTGTCCAAAAAAGTTGATTTTCAAAGTGGCATAACTTTTGATTCACAAGGCCAAATTGAGTGAGGTTTCTTTGAGCAAACTCCATTTGACATGTACTATCATGATCCATCATCACATTTCATCAAAAACCATCACATAAAAAGTCCATTTTTCAAGTGGACTTAATTTAAAAAATGGAGGGAAAAAGGTGTTTTTGAGAAATATTCATTATTTTCACATGATTCCACTTGCATTAGCTCACATATAGCATTTGTAACTTGCTGCAACAAAGAAATTTTACTGTTACATTGCATTGGCATAAGTGAGGTGAAATGACAAAATTGTCCATTTAGCATGAAAATGCATTTTCACTAATCCACTTCATTAGCACTAATCATGTTTACAAACATCATTAACATAGCATATATAAACATAATCCTAACTGTTTTTTGATTAATCATAACAGAATTTCATTCTAGATCTGAAAATCTCAAAAACCTCTTCACTTTCTCTCTCACTTTTTTTCCAAAAATTTGCAATTTCTTCAAAAACTTTGCATTGATCTTCATCCATTCATCATCTATATGCATTATTGAAGCTAATTGAAGCAAGATTTCCTCATTTCCAAGCCAAATTTTGGACTGTTAAAGTGAGGTGCAACAATGGCAATTCAAGATTTCATCAAGATCGTGCATAATTAACATCCAAGACTTGCTTCATTCATCAACTCAAGCATCATAGAAGATCTGTTTTGGCATTACAAGGTGGAAAACGCACGAATTCACAACTGTACATCATTGAAGGTGATTTTTCGACCTCAATAATTCTTGAATTTGTTTGATACTTTAGATAGATCTTTGGATGTAGATAATTCTGCACTTTGAACCACTAAATTTGGTTAAGAAACGAGGAAGTTATGATGATTTGAAGTTTTGTGCACAAACATGTTTTGCTTCGTTTTTTTTTATTTAGCAAGAATTAGATCAAAATAATTATGGATTCATGATGTACGCGGAAAGACCTTTCCGTCGATATAAAGTTTGTCCAATTTGGTGGAGATTTGTTCTTGGACCTATGAATGTATGAAGAACATGAAGAACACTTGAAAAATTTCAAAAAAAGTGGCATTTGATCCAAATTTCGTGGTACTGTTCACATTAGCTTGTTAGCGTGCGCTACTGTTCACAGGGGACCTCCCTTCGATTCCCCGCGCCAACACTTTCATTTTGGCTTTTTTTCAATTAATTTCCTTGCCTTCACATGCCATTTCACCTTTTTTTTTTATTTTTTCTCAACATTAGAAAATTCATAACTCATTCAATTTTTGTCCAAATAATGTGAGAGTTTTTGTGGAATGATCCTTGTAGTCTCTACTAGTTTTTGGTTATTTTTAATAAATTTTTGCACGTGTAATTTCTGGAATGGCCTAGGGTTTGTTTAGGTGTGTTCTTTCTTGCACATTGCTTGGTGTTTGGCTCATGAAATGATGATGCTTAATTAGAAATTCTTGAAATTTTGCATGCTTATTCTAGACATCTGGAGGAGCATTTGGATATATGGTTTGTAATTTTTGAGTTCTTGTATTGAGATATATGGCCTAATCATTAGAGGTGTGACAATTTGTGTCACACCATTTCATGTCCAGCTTAGGGATTTTCATTGCCATGCAAATGAACTTGAAATGATCTGAAACTTTTCATGTTGTATCTTTTGGTTGTTAAGATCATGTGTGTATTTTTGTGGATTTTTTGGATGCATTTCCAATTTGATTGAGAATTTCCTTTCTGTCTGACCAAATGTGGACCTTTTGAGAGTCATGATTTTAGATGATTTGTGAAATTCTGGATATGTATTGGATGGATTTGAAATTTTTTGGAGTGATTCTAGACACCTTAAAGTGTATCTTGGATTTGGTTTGGTGCATTTATCATGTTCCTACACTTTTTTATGCTTGCTTGAAGTTGGTGCATGATTTGGTGCTTTGTTTGGACTTGTTTGAACTTGACTGGACTTGATGAATTTAATTGCCTTACTTCCCATTGTCCAATTGACTTGAAATTTGGTGTGGTTGACATATTATGGGTTCTGTTTAGCCATGAATGTTTTGGAGATTTATTGAATTTTTTTGGATTGAGTTGGAATTGATTCATTCTGTTTGGTCCAATGAGCTTTGAAATTGCATGTTTTGCCTTAAATGCTTCACGAAATGAAATTGGTGAATGATATGAATGTGAGACCACTTGGATTTGTTTCTAAATTGATTGAATGTGATTTTGAATAATTTTCATGTTCTGTTTAGAAATATTTCTCCACCTTGAACCCTAGGCTTTGTCCTAGGGTTTTGCTTCTCATGTTTAAGTTGTTTTTCAGGACAAAAGGCATATGGCATGGAGGAATTGATCCATTTGGCTTGAGTTGCTCATTTGAATGATGTTGATTAACATTAATTTTGTTTTGTAGGTGGTTTCTAAGTCATTGGTGTTGAGCCTTGACTTATGCTTTGCTTGATGCATTGCTTGTGTACAGTTAACTGTTTAACTTGGAGTTGTCTGTTTAACTGTTTGAGTTGTATACTGATCATGTCAGATTGATTTCAGGTACCTTAGTTGCTATAGTTCATTGTGAACTTGCCTTGTGCTGTTGCTTGGTTGATTAACCAATTGAGGTATAGCATCACTAACTCCATGTAGTCTGGAAGACCTGGTCTGTTACTTGGCCAGGCACCTGTCTGAAGTCCTTCTTAAGAGGCAATGCTTGTGATTGTTTATTTTTGTGCCAAGCAGGAAAAGACCTTTGTTAAGGAAATTGACAGATAAAAGAGATGTGCAGTCCATCTCCTGTTAGTCAGTGTGTCATCCCTTTGCTCACATTACATGTTGATGCATTGGGATACTAACCCAAGATCCTTGTACAGTTGTACAGTTGAGTCAGTGTCATAAGTGTAGAAGGGTTCCCACTTTCTGAACCCACACTCCTTTGTCTGAAGCTCTCCCTGGCCAGGGATAAGAGCTGTGAGGTCTCATCCTCACTCACCTTTCATCAGCTCCACCCTGACTCTCAATGTCAGGGTTAAGAGCTAACACCACCCTTGTACAGATGACTTGCTTTGGCAGTCTAACCCTTTGTTTGAGCCCACTTTGACTGGATATAGTGTGTGCTAACTGTGAATGTTTGCTTTGTTTTGTTTATGCTTGCATGCTTGCTTTGCCTGGATAGGATTAGCTTGTTGTTGTGCAAGTAGATAGAAAACTCAACCTAGGACCATTGTGGAATACATGATAACTATTAGGCTCGAGTCAGTCTCCCTTTTAGTTTGTCATTTCCCAGTCTCTGGTTAGGAGAAAGTTTCTCCCCTGTTAAGGGGAACTACGTTACCCTGATCCTCATACCAGATGAGGTACGTAGGCAGGAGGTCGTGCGAGATCTCTCCGGGCAAACCTTTTTCTTTTTGCGTGTGTTTGTTTGACAGTTGCTAGGCTCGAGTTCCCGACTCCTTAGTAACTTGTTGTTTGTTTGTTTCTTGAGTGTGTGCTTGACAGTTATAGGCTCGAGTTCCCGACTCCCTATTAACTTGTTATGTTGTTGTGTGCTTGGAAGCTGATATAAGTCCAGTGATTGGAATTCGGGTTCCAGTGTGGGTTTGTTTGGTTCGGGCGCTGATGTAAGTCCAGTGATTGGCATTCGGGTCCCATGTTTGCCATTTTTGTGTGGAGTCTGACGTAAGTCCAGCGATTGGCAGTCGGTTTCCTGTGTGCGTTTTGTTTTGTTTGGCGTGCGTGAGCCGAACTACGGTAGCTCTGATTCTCATTCCAGATGAGATACGTAGGCATAGGACGCGAGATCCTATCGAGCACGTCCCCCCCTTGTCCCGAACTACGTTGACTCTGATGTTTGGTTCTGACAAACTACGTAGGACCAGGATGCGATATCCTGCCGAGTTATCTTCCTCCGTCTTCCATCTGTTTTGTTAGTATGTGTGCGTGTGTGTATTCTTTGAGCAGTGTTTGTTTAGCAACCTTTTCTTTCTTTTAGAGCGTGGATCCCGTCGAGTACGACGGACGTGAGGGGTGCTAATACCTTCCCCTTGCGTAACCGACTCCCGTACCCTTTCTCTTTGGTCGCGAGACCATTTCCTTTCCAGGTTTACTTCGAGCGTTTCCTTTCCCTCTTTGGGATAAATAACGCACGGTGGCGGCTCTGTGTTGATTTTGTTTCAGTCCGCCGGTTGTTTTTCGCGGATGCGACAGCTGGCGACTCTGTTGGGGAAGTAAAGGTGTTGATCTATTGCTGGTCCATCTTCCCTAAGCGAGTCTCTCCTAGCGCTCTCTAGGTTAGGGTTTTGGTTGCTTTATGCTGTTATTTATTGCATTCATTGTATATATGTGCATTTATTGTTTGCATTTACTGTGTGCATTAATGTTCGCATTCATTCATATTCATCTGCTGGTTGTGCTGTGTCTCTCTGTTTGGGGGTGGGAGTTACTCGAGGTAAAAGGCCCAATACCCAGGCTATGAGTGAAATCTAGGAAACCTAGGAATAGAGTGATTCATGGGAAGCGGGTGGTATGCGCCACTTAGCGGAACATTGATATCACGAGCAGTTCAGACCCTGGTGGGATATTATTGTTACATACTTTGGGTGTGTATATGATGATATTCTGCGAAAGGTTATTTATGCTGCGTTTCTCTCGACCTTACCCTGGCCTAGATGACACCCGTGAGTGGGGAGGGAATGATCATTTTAACAGGTACAGATGGTGACTTTTGGTTTCGTGGATCAGAGTCATATTTATAAGTCGGATTTATGGCCATTCATTGCCGAGACGCCGGAGTGCTGTCCGTGGTATTTATCAGTGGGGATCCGTTTATTTCAGGATTCCCCGGGCCGATTCAGAGGATTGTGGTTATCTGCTCAAAGATGGTCTGATGATGATGATGATGTATCTTTCAGTTCCGTTTATTTCGGAACCCTTGAGTCGGATTTGTGGTCAAATATTCCGTCAGATGGTAGTGATCAGTTCAGAGATCGGGCTTCAGTGCAACAGATGTTCAGATGACTTGGAGGATGGCACAATGCATTGCATGCATTCATCAGCATCATTCCCCATTTTGCATTCATCTGCATCTAACTTACGTCCAACCATATGGGGAGTATGATTGATTGAGAATCTGGTTGAGAGACATCTTGAATGTCAGAATATGGATGTAAAAATATTATCTGTCTCGATGAAACCAGAATCAAAGGACAGAATCTTCCTCATATGGATAGATGTTGCATTCATGCATATTAACCCATTTGTTGTTTTGTAGGTGTCAACCGGTGCGCATAGCTCGTTTGCTCAGATATCCTGCTAGGGGCAACAAATCCAAACTGATGGATCCTCCCAACGCCGACATCCTCGAACTGAAAGAGATGGTGAGGGATTTGTTCAGTGTTGTGCAAGGGCTTGCCTTGGGGCAGAAAGCCATGGCCGAGAGATTGGAAAAGATTGAGAAGTGGCTAATGGTGGAGAAAGTTCTGGGAAAGGCTCCGTCATCCGAAGTAACAAATCCCTCTGTCGCTATAACAAAGAAACCCCCTAGCAGTGGTCAGCTTAAGAAGGAGGTTGAGTCAAATGGTGTGCCAGCAAAGAAAGAATGCGGTAAGGATCGCTATCACCCTTATGCTGCCACTGCAACCATTCCTGTTGGTAGTTCACCTGCACCATAGAGACATCCGTCACCTCAACAGGGAGCACAGAGAGCTGGGAACCAGGTAAGAGGAAGGGGGGTTGATCGCCAATTTGATAAGCCACCCATGGCGTATGCTCTTCTGTTGAAGAGGTTGAAGGATCTTGGATTGGTGCGGCCAAGGATGTTGACTCCGTTAAAACCTGATAAGAGGCCTGTCAGTTATGATGAGAATGCCAAATGTGAATTCCACTCTGGTGCCCCTGGACACGACGTGGAGAATTGTAAAGCTTTTAAGCATATTGTACAGGACCTGGTGGATTCCAAGGCCATTAATTTTGCACAATTTCCAAATGTTAATGCTAATCACATGCCCGCGTATGGTCAGATGGGGATGAATGCAATTTCTGAGGATAGGAGGACGATTGGGTTGATGAATGGGGATCAGTTAAAAGCTCCAAGGCCTGTGGTCCCAAAACCTCTGATGAAGGAGGGAGCTTTCCCTAGTGTTGATACTTGTTGTGCGGCCGTCGCCACAGAGGGGTGTGTACTGATGGGGGATATGACCCAGAAGATGAAGGAGGTGGAAATGGATGGTGAAAAATTTGAAACACCATGTCAGGCAGTTGAAGCCGTCATGGTGGAGAAGGCCGTTATTGCTGAGAAAGAGAAAAAAACCGTCCATTTCTTCTTACAAACAGGCCCTGGAGGTGGTGAGAAATGGAGGGATCCCAGGTTGGGGAAAAATCATAGGCATTGTGGTAAAGGCGGACATGTTTGGGATTGGCTATCAGCCAGATCAAGGGTCGTCTAGACAAAATAGAGGACGTCGTCCGTCGTTCACCTTTGTCAGTGCCGGAATGCTAGATTCGGATTACGCCTATACAGTGGGTGAAGAGATTGATAGTGACCGCGAGCTGGAATCGTGGATAAAATCGTGTGTACCAGGAAGCTGGAAGGCTTAAAAAGATCAGCACTGACACTCGTCCGGAAGAGTAATATTTCTTGTTTTAGCCTTTGTTTGCATGAAAACCATACGTGTTGCCCGACACGTAATGGTTCATTGTAAGGGCCACCTCATGTTTCATTTTGCAATATTTTGCATCATAAATAAATGGATGTTTTTCAATTAAAAGCGGTGTTCCCTGTTTTTCATTTATTTTTGCAGTTTTAAAACAAATAAAAATGGCAGTGTTTGTTTTCATTTTTTCCCTTTTTTGATTTGTCTCGTTCCGACATCGAAAAGTAATTCTCTGGATCTCATTGATAACAATTTGGTTACACCTCATATGACTTCGACAAACCGATCTATCATGCCGAAGAAGAAGGCGAAGAAGATTGTGATCTGGTGGAATTAGCCAGGTTGTTGAAACAAGAGGAGAAGGTGATTCAGCCGCATGAGGAGCGAATTGAGGTTGCTATTCCAAGCGCCGCCGAGGTCGAAAAGGGAGTGAAAATACGGGCCGCTTCATAGGCGAGTTGAGAGCAGAATGGTAGCCCTGTTGAAAGAGCAGGTGGATACCTTCGCCTGGTCGTGTCAGGATATGCCAGGGTCGGATACCGATGTCGTTGGGCACAAGCTACCATGGAGAGAAAAACTGTCCTCTAGAGAAGCGGAATGTCGGGGCCACGTATCAGGGTGACTTTGTTTCATGATATGATTCATCATGAAATTGAATGCTATGTTGATGACATGATAGCAAAGTCCCAAACAGAAGAGGGGCATCTGGCAGACCGGGGCAAGTTGTTGGATCGGTTGAGATAATTCAGACTGAGGTTGAATTTGAATAAGTGCACTATCAGAGTGCGGTCTGGTAAGTTGCTGGGGCTTATTGTGAGCGGAAAAGAGGAATCGAGGTTGATCCTGCTAAAAAAAAAAAAAAAAAAAAAAAAAAAAAAAAAAAGAGAGAGAAAAAAAAACGAGAAATGCCTGAACCGAGAACAAAAAAAGAGGTTCGTGGTTTCTTAGATAGATTGAACTACATGTCATGGTTCACATCTCATATAACAGTCACGTGTGAATCTATTTTCAAGTTATTGAGAAAAGATCAAACGGTCAGGTGAAATAATGATTGCCAAGGGGCATCGAAAAAATAAAAGAATAAGTTGCAGAAACCTTTGATTCTGATGCCTCCTGTGGAAGGAGCAATTGTTAATCTGTACTTGACGGCCTTCGAGGGGTCTACGAGGTGTATTGGGTCAGCATGACGAGTCTTGTCGAAAAGAGCATGCAATTTACCTTAGCAAAAAGTTTACCGACTGTGAAACAATACATTCACTGTTCGAGAAAACTTGATGTACTTTGGCATAGGCTGCTCGCCGACTGAGATAGTGTATGCTGGTTCATGCCACTTTGTGGATGTCCAAGATGGATCCGATCAAGTATGTGTTTGAGAAGCCAGCATTGACCGGACGGGTTGCAAGAGAGCAAAAGAATGTTGACTGATTCGTGATACTCTCAGAAAATAATCAAGGGATGTACTGTCTGATTACATCGCCCTGCAACCCATTGAGGGTTATCAACCGATGAAGTTTGAGTTCCCTGATGAGGACATCTCGAGGTGCTCTAATCGAAAGATTGAGAGTAACCGATCCCGGAGGAGGGGCCTGACCCCGAATCCGAACGGATTCTGATGTCTGATGGGGTTAATGTGAAGGAGTTAGTGTTGCGTCGGTAATGTCGAAAGGATCTCACATTCCTTCGTGACCCGACTAGCATTTGAACGCACCAACGATGGTGGCTGAGTACGAAGCTGGTATCCTGGGTACCGTACTTCGGTGCGTACGTCTACTGGGGCAAACGCCTTTCTCACTCAGAGAGCCTGATTGGAGAAAAGAGGCCGGCGACCATCTGTCATGGGCAGTTATATCAGCAACGAGTGAAGCGTGCTTTCGACCGAAAAGTACGACCTCGGGTATATCACGTGGGTGATATGGTGCTGAAAAGGATCCTTCCTCCTCAAAACGATCGCAGGGGCAAATGGACACCCAATTATGAAGGTCCGTTCGTGGTCAAGAAGGTTTCCTTTGGCAGAGCCTTGTTGTTAACGACCATGGATGGCAAAGATTTTCCATCCCCCGTGAATGCGGACGCAGTTAAAAAATACTTCGTATAAAGAGACCCGCTGGACGAAAAGAACAAAATAGTCCAGGCAAAAATGGGCATCCCGGCGAACCAAAAAACAGAAAAAGGTTCGGGCAAAAATTAGGGATACAAATGAGAAAAACTATACACCCGGCAAGTCGAAAACCTGAAAAGGCGACTTGGGCAAAAATGGGTATCCCGGTGGACTGAAAACCCAAAAGGGCGGTCCAGGCAAAAGAGGGATTGAAACGAACAACTGCGTCTGGCATGATCGTTTGCGCTTTGGTTAAGGCATCATGGATAATGCCCGGTAGGGATCAATCAGAATCGTCTTGTTCAGAAGGCAGAAAGCACGGAGAGTCTGAGGACATATGGGGTGTAACCGAGTTGGAACTCGATGAGATCACGGGTTTCACATTGCCATTAGGATAGATTTTTCCTTTTGTGCGCAATTACCTCTTTTCAGGAATTGCTTCCTTTGTATTGCTCATTTGAGCCACACTTTTCAATCAATAAGATGCATATTCAGTCAAATAATTTTGTTTTTGTTTTCATCACCGCTTTGATTGCAAAAACATCCAATATTTTTGATAAAGAATCTTGCATTTTAAGACATACAGGTCCCTTCCAATGCATGCTTATAAGATTGAAAGCTTGAAATCTTATTTGGAAGGTTGAGTAACCCAAGTGTTGAAATCTTGACGCGCCTGGGGCACGGTTTTATCTAACGATCTCTTTTGCAGGTGCTGTTAGGTATTTTCACTCACTTGCAGGTCGTGATGTGGAAGCTGTTGATAAAAGAAATCCCCGGGGAGTCCAATCAGGGACGAATGAATGAAGGAACGACGAGGAGACGGTGAGACGTACGACGATCCTTGAGAATTAATCAAGAAGACTCTTCAAAGTCGGAAGATTGAAAGGATTGTATAAGTCCCAGGAGTTCGCTCTTTGTCGAGTGCGGAGCGATTGGGAATACAAGATGATGGAGCAGAAAAGGTCCAGACGAGTTTGGAAGTTCTTAAAAGTAGAAAGCTGATACGGGATTGGGATGTGGATGCCAAGGTTCGACGAGTCGACAGGTGTCTAGTACCAACTTTCCTCATCTCTCCAAGCAGAGTCGTGAGGACTAACTCCCCAGCAGATCCAAGGTCTGTGACTTCCCTAGCAGGGTCAGGATGGTTATCTCCAGCAGGTTTCAGACTGATGCTTTCCCAGTCGCCAGGCCTGGAGGTTGTTGTTTCCCAGCGGAGGTATCTGTGAGGGTTCTCCAAGCAGAGTCGGGATTTATATCCCCAGCAAGTCAAAGACTGTTGTTTCCCCACATAGTGCATTGGTGGCTCTTATCCCCAGCAATTCCCCAAGTGGATCGGGTGCAAAGGAGGTTTTCCCCAGCAAGGGTTGCCTTTTCCCAGCAGCAGTGCTATTCCCCAGTGGGGTGGAGATTGGAGTGTTGGCGAATTCCTCAGCAGAGTGTCTCGAGCTCCCCAGAAGAGTCCCTTGAGGGGGATACTTTTATACATTCATCATGTAGATAAGCATAGCATATTGCATAATGAATCGCGTAGCATTTCCATAAGTATGGAGCATTACGCGGAAAAATCAATCATGCATCATATTGCAAGCATATGCTAGTCTCAAGCCGTGGTCATCGTTTGAGAGGTGGTTTTGCCCAAAGGTGAAGATGCTACTCCGAGGAGTTTGGTATTGTGTCAATAATATTCCCCAGTAGTGCGATACTGGAGGAGATTTCTGCCGTGTGAGACAGAAGTTGGAAGATGTTACTCTGAGGAGTTTAACATCATGACATCAAAGGTATTCCTCAGTAGTGCGATATTGGAGGAGACTTTTCCGTCGGACAGAGATGGAAATGTTACGCGATCAGCGCGACTCAAGCCGTGGTTACCGTTTGAGATTTGGTTTTGCTGGAGGATGAAGGTGTTACTCTAAGGAGTTTAGCATCATGACGTCAGATCAGCAATGTTCCCCAGTAGTGCGATACTGGAGGAAATTTTTCCGTCGGACGGAGATGGAAATAAAATCAAAGGACGTTACGCGATCAGCGCGACAATCGGGGTTCAAACGGAGAAAGGGAAGTGTTGAGGCATTTTTTGGAGAACGGGGTCCAAGTGGAGATTGGAGTTGAAGATTATATCCGGGATGAGGTCCTCAGGATTATCTTCTGTTCATGTGTCACCTTAGACTCTGGCTGAGGCCAACAGAGGTCGTTATGGGTGTCTTCTGAGGAAGAGATGCACATGTTACCTTCCTTTTGTGAAGGTGTACCCTCTGATATGTCGCCCTCAGAGTGGTGTTGGTGTTATTTCCGGCGTTGCCAGCGGAATTATCACGAGAACTTGGAGATCGGGGTTCAAGCGAAGAAAAGGAAATGTTGAGGCATTTTCTGGAGATCGGGGTTCAAATGGAGAAAGGGAAATGTTGAGGCATTTTCTGGAGAACGGGGTTCACAATGGCGATCACAAGTTATCGTCAGGCGACTGGGGTTCAAACTGGAGAATGGGGTTCATTATTTGGCAAACAAGATATCGGGGTTCAACTGCAGTGATCTGGGATCATTTGCGCGAAAGGAAATTTCGGGGTTCAAGAAAATGGAAAAAGAGAAATTATCAGAGAAAATTTCGGGGTTCAAGAAAAGCATAAAAAGAAAGAGATAATAATCCCCAGCGGATGTGGTGTTCAGGCCATGATTATCCCCGCATAACCATTTATTTTGGTATCCAGGTCGACGTTCTGTTTCGGTATTCAGGCCGACTTTCTCCGTACCAGACGGATTCTTGTTTCAAGATTGTTTCTTCGCCGATTCTGACAGGCGTTGTTAATTATTTCCCATCAGAGTGCAAATTGTTCGTCTGTTCTTGGTATTCAATCACTCTTCATCCTGATCATCTGAAAGCCGAGGCTATTCAAATCGACAGGTTCACAGTGGATTGAATAGGGGCAGCTGTAACACCTCAAAATTTGCCCTCCTCTCTTGGGACTAGCTTAACATATTGCATTTCATTTTTTAGGTCATTAGGCATTGCATATTACCTATCATGTGGCAACATTGTGCAAGTCATCCTCGTAAGTCTTGGTCAGAAGATAAAGAGGTTAAGGTAAGCCTGAGGGTTTATGGACTGGTCACTAGCCATTTGAGGGCTGTCTCCAAATTAGGATTTCTTGATTCCTCAAAAGGGTTGAGCTTGATCTTGGTTGAAATGGTACATCATCATCATCATGGTTTTGTCATCACCAAGAGATTCATCATGCTTGATCAGATGCCTTGAGATTAGGTTTTGACCTCTGGTCAACCCTAATCAGTTGTATTGGGCCAATCAGGGCTTGGCAAGGAGATAAGGTTTTCAATGGATATGGGGATCATTTTATGGTTATGTTGAGCTTATGAAAGCTAGGGTTTCATCATTGATCCATTTCATCAGGAGTTTGAGGCTCAATTTGATCAGTGCGTAGCCAAATTCATCTATCAGTCAAAAAAGTCAATTGTGGTCAACTGTGCCTGAATTGATGGATTTGGAGGTGGGAGAGGGTTAGATACACTTCATTCATGTCTAAACAAGTTTCATTTGACATTTCAAACATCAAGAATGAAGAAAATAAAGTCAGGTGAAAACTTTCCAAAAATAGAAAGTGACTTGTAATTCAAAACTGCCAAAAAAGGAAAGTTTCACTCCTCAAAATTACATGTCCAAAAATGCTTCAAATGAAGTTTTGTTCAACATGAAAGTTGTAGATATTGCTCTCACCTTTCCAAAAAATCCAAGAACATGAATTTCTCATGTGTGGTTGGCAAGTTATGGATTGATCATTGTCCAAAAAAGTTGATTTTCAAAGTGGCATAACTTTTGATTCACAAGGCCAAATTGAGTGAGGTTTCTTTGAGCAAACTCCATTTGACATGTACTATCATGATCCATCATCACATTTCATCAAAAACCATCACATAAAAAGTCCATTTTTCAAGTGGACTTAATTTAAAAAATGGAGGGAAAAAGGTGTTTTTGAGAAATATTCATTATTTTCACATGATTCCACTTGCATTAGCTCACATATAGCATTTGTAACTTGCTGCAACAAAGAAATTTTACTGTTACATTGCATTGGCATAAGTGAGGTGAAATGACAAAATTGTCTATTTAGCATGAAAATCCATTTTCACTAATCCACTTCATTAGCACTAATCATGTTTACTAACATCATTAACATAGCATATATAAACATAATCCTAACTGTTTTTTGATTAATCATAACAGAATTTCATTCTAGATCTGAAAATCTCAAAAACCTCTTCACTTTCTCTCTCACTTTTTTTCCAAAAAATTGCAATTTCTTCAAAAACTTTGCATTGATCTTCATTCATTCATCATCTATATGCATTATTGAATCTAATTGAAGCACGATTTCCTCATTTCCAAGCCAAATTTTGGACTGTTAAAGTGAGGTGCAACAATGGCAATTCAAGATTTCATCAAGATCGTGCATAATTAACATCCAAGACTTGCTTCATTCATCAACTCAAGCATCATAGAAGATCTGTTTTGGCATTACAAGGTGGAAAACGCACGAATTCACAACTGTACATCATTGAAGGTGATTTTTCGACCTCAATAATTCTTGAATTTGTTTGATACTTTAGATAGATCTTTGGATGTAGAGAATTCTGCACTTTGAACCACTAAATTTGGTTGAGAAACGAGGAAGTTATGATGATTTGAAGTTTTGTGCACAAACATGTTTTGCTTCGATTTTTTTTATTTAGCAAGAATTAGATCAAAATAATTATGGATTCATGATGTACGCGGAAAGACCTTTCCGTCTATATAAAGTTTGTCCAATTTGGTGGAGATTTGTTCTTGGACCTATGAATGTATGAAGAACATGAAGAACATGAAGAACACTTGAAAAATTTCAAAAAAAGTGGCATTTGATCCAAATTTCGTGGTACTGTTCACATTAGCTTGTTAGCGCGCGCTACTGTTCACAGGGGACCTCCCTTCGATTCCCCGCGCCAACACTTTCATTTTGGCTTTTTTTCAATTAATTTCCTTGCCTTCACATGCCATTTCACCTTTTTTTTTATTTTTTCTCAACATTAGAAAATTCATAACTCATTCAATTTTTGTCCAAATAATGTGAGAGTTTTTGTGGAATGATCCTTGTAGTCTCTACTAGTTTTTGGTTATTTTTAATAAATTTTTTCACGTGTAATTTCTGGAATGGCCTAGGGTTTGTTTAGGTGTGTTCTTTCTTGCACATTGCTTGGTGTTTGGCTCATGAAATGATGATGCTTAATTAGAAATTCTTGAAATTTTGCATACTTATTCTAGACATCTGGAGGAGCATTTGGATATATGGTTTGTAATTTTTGAGTTCCTGTATTGAGAGATATGACCTAATCATTAGAGGTGTGACAATTTGTGTCACACCATTTCATGTCCAGCTTAGGGATTTTCATTGCCATGCCAAATGAACTTGAAATGATCTGAAATTTTTCATGTTGTATCTTTTGGATGTTAAGATCATGTGTGTATTTTTGTGGATTTTTTGGATTCATTTACAATTTGATTGAGAATTTCCTTTCTGTCTGACCAAATGTGGACCTTTTGAGAGTCATGATTTTAGATGATTTGTGAAATTCTGGATATGTATTGGATGGATTTGAAATTTTGTGGAGTGATTCTAGACACCTTAAAGTTTATCTTGGATTTGGTTTGGTGCATTTATCATGTTCCTACACTTTTTTATGCTTGCTTGAAGTTGGTGCATGATTTGGTGCTTTGTTTGGACTTGTTTGAACTTGACTGGACTTGATGAATTTAATTGCCTTACTTCCCATTGTCCAATTGACTTGAAATTTGGTGTGGTTGACATATTATGGGTTCTGTTTAGCCATGAATGTTTTGGAGATTTATTGAATTTTTTTGGATTGAGTTGGAATTGATTCATTCTGTTTGGTCCAATGAGCTTTGAAATTGCATGTTTTGCCTTAAATGCTTCACGAAATGAAATTGGTGAATGATATGAATGTAAGACCACTTGGATTTGTTTCTAAATTGATTGAATGTGATTTTGGATAATTTTCATGTTCTGTTTAGAAATATTTCTCCACCTTGAACCCTAGGCTTTGTCCTAGGGTTTTGCTTCTCATGTTTGAGTTGTTTTTCAGGACAAAAGGCATATGGCATGGAGGAATTGATCCATTTGGCTTGAGTTGCTCATTTGAATGATGTTGATTAACATTAATTTTGTTTTGTAGGTGGTTTCTAAGTCATTGGTGTTGAGCCTTGACTTATGCTTTGCTTGATGCATTGCTTGTGTACAGTTAACTGTTTAACTTGGAGTTGTCTGTTTAACTGTTTGAGTTGTATACTAATCATGTCAGATTGATTTCAGGTACCTTAGTTGCTATAGTTCATTGTGAACTTGCCTTGTGCTGTTGCTTGGTTGATTAACCAATTGAGGTATAGCATCACTAACTCCATGTAGTCTGGAAGACCTGGTCTGTTACTTGGCCAGGCACCTGTCTGAAGTCCTTCTTAAGAGGCAATGCTTGTGATTGTTTATTTTTGTGCCAAGCAGGAAAAGACCTTTGTTAAGGAAATTGACAGATAAAAGAGATGTGCAGGCCATCTCCTGTTAGTCAGTGTGTCATCCCTTTGCTCACATTACATGTTGATGCATTGGGATACTAACCCAAGATCCTTGTACAGTTGTACAGTTGAGTCAGTGTCATAAGTGTAGAAGGGTTCCCACTTTCTGAACCCACACTCCTTTGTCTGAAGCTCTCCCTGGCCAGGGATAAGAGCTGTGAGGTCTCATCCTCACTCACCTTTCATCAGCTCCACCCTGACTCTCAATGTCAGGGTTAAGAGCTAACACCACCCTTGTACAGAGGACTTGCTTTGGCAGTCTAACCCTTTGTTTGAGCCCACTTTGACTGGATATAGTGTGTGCTAACTGTGAATGTTTGCTTTGTTTTGTTTATGCTTGCATGCTTGCTTTGCCTGGATAGGATTAGCTTGTTGTTGTGCAAGTAGATAGAAAACTCAACCTAGGACCATTGTGGAATACATGATAACTATTAGGCTCGAGTCAGTCTCCCTTTTAGTTTGTCATTTCCCAGTCTCTGGTTAGGAGAAAGTTTCTCCCCTGTTAAGGGGAACTACGTTACCCTGATCCTCATACCAGATGAGGTACGTAGGCAGGAGGTCGTGCGAGATCTCTCCGGGCAAACCTTTTTCTTTTTGCGTGTGTTTGTTTGACAGTTGCTAGGCTCGAGTTCCCGACTCCTTAGTAACTTGTTGTTTGTTTGTTTCTTGAGTGTGTGCTTGACAGTTATAGGCTCGAGTTCCCGACTCCCTATTAACTTGTTATGTTGTTGTGTGCTTGGAAGCTGATATAAGTCCAGTGATTGGAATTCGGGTTCCAGTGTGGGTTTGTTTGGTTCGGGCGCTGATGTAAGTCCAGTGATTGGCATTCGGGTCCCATGTTTGCCATTTTTGTGTGGAGTCTGACGTAAGTCCAGCGATTGGCAGTCGGTTTCCTGTGTGCGTTTTGTTTTGTTTGGCGTGCGTGAGCCGAACTACGGTAGCTCTGATTCTCATTCCAGATGAGATACGTAGGCATAGGACGCGAGATCCTATCGAGCACGTCCCCCCTTGTCCCGAACTACGTTGACTCTGATGTTTGGTTCTAACAAACTACGTAGGACCAGGATGCGATATCCTGCCGAGTTATCTTCCTCCGTCTTCCATCTGTTTTGTTAGTATGTGTGCGTGTGTGTATTCTTTGAGCAGTGTTTGTTTAGCAACCTTTTATTTCTTTTAGAGTGTGGATCCCGTCGAGTACGACGGACGTGAGGGGTGCTAATACCTTCCCCTTGCGTAACCGACTCCCGTACCCTTTCTCTTTGGTCGCGAGACCATTTCCTTTCCAGGTTTACTTCGAGCGTTTCCTTTCCCTCTTTGGGATAAATAACGCACGGTGGCGGCTCTGTGTTGTTTTTGTTTCAGCCCGCCGGTTGTTTTTCGCGGATGCGACACCATGGTATCGATCATAAGTTCTCCGCTCCACGTACCCCTCAACAAAATGGGGTTGTGGAGCGTAAAAATCGAATTTTAGAAGAATTGGGAAGAACAATGATTAATGAAAGTGGTTTACCAAAATATTTTTGGGCCGACGCCATCAGTACGACTTGTTATGTTTTGAATAGGGTGCTCATTCGCCCCATTCTAAATAAAACACCGTATGAGATTTTAAAAAGGCGAAAGCCAAATGTTTCTCACTTATATGTTTTCGGTTGCAAATGTTTTGTATTAAATAATGGAAAGGAAAACTTGGGCAAATTTGACTCCAAGGCCGACGAAGGTATCTTCCTCGGATACTCTCAATCTAGTAAAGCATATAGAATATATAACAAACGATTACTTGCTGTGGAAGAGTCTGTACATGTCACTTTTGATGAATCCTATCCGAGAAACGTCAGAAAGGGTAGTGTTGTTCATGGTGCAGGTACATCTACGGAAGACATACTCAAAGGTGGTGAGCCGGGGATTGATCAACCCGACGAAGTCAAAGTTGAGGAGGATAAAGATGTACACCATGAGGTAACTGAGGTAATTCATCCGTCTTCAAACGATGATCTCCCTCAAGCTTGGAAGTTTTCCAAAGACCATCCAATTGATAACATTCTCGGAGATATATCAAAGGGTGTTACAACTCGATCGAAGCTAAGTAATTTATGTTATCACTTCGCTTTCGTTTCACAAATAGAACCTAAAAACCCTAAAGAAGCCCTACTCGATGGACACTGGTTTTTGTCAATGCAGGAGGAACTAAATCAGTTCACTAGAAATGAGGTTTGGGACCTTGTCCCTCCTCCGCGAGGTCATCGAGTAATCGGAACCCGATGGGTGTTTAGGAACAAGCTGGACGAAAATGGGGTAATAACCCGTAACAAGGCGCGTTTAGTCGCGCAAGGGTATAACCAAGAGGAAGGCATCGACTATGAGGAAACTTATGCGCCGGTTGCCCGACTCGAGGCTATACGCCTTCTCCTTGCCTTCGCGTGTGCGAAAGACTTTAAACTATTCCAAATGGATGTTAAGAGTGCGTTCCTTAACGGTCACATAAATGAAGAGGTCTACGTCGCACAACCTCCGGGTTTTGAATCTCATGAGTATCCCGATCATGTTTATAAACTAAAAAGGGCTTTATATGGTCTTAAACAAGCTCCTAGAGCTTGGTATGAGCGACTAAGCAAATTTTTACTCGATCAAGGTTACTCAAGAGGAAAGGTTGACACAACTCTCTTCATTAAATGTCAAGGAAAACACTTAATATTAGTACAAATTTATGTAGACGATATTATATTCGGGTCTACTAACATGAATCTCGTGAGAGAGTTTTCTGATCTTATGCAGGGTGAATTCGAGATGAGTATGATGGGGGAGCTCACATACTTTCTCGGTTTGCAAATTAAACAGCTAAATGAAGGAACATTCGTGAGTCAAACAAAGTACTGTTTGGACCTTATCAAGAGATTTGACATGGCAAAAGCCAAAGCCATTGACACCCCCATGCCAACATGTACAAACTTGAATAAAGATGAAAACGGTAAAGACGTAGAGGTAAAACGGTATAGAGGTATGATTGGATCACTTCTCTATCTCACTGCTTCTCGTCCCGATATTATGTTTAGCGTGTGTATGTGCGCAAGATATCAATTATGTCCCAAGGAATCCCATCTAAAAGCTGTCAAACGGATACTTCGATACATATCCGGTACTCCGAAGTATGGACTATGGTATTGCAAAGGAAATGATTTCTCTTTGGTAGGCTTCTCCGATTCCGATTTTGCCGGTTGCAAATCGGATAGGAAAAGCACCAGTGGCACTTGTCACTTATTTTCAAATTCTTTGGTCAGTTGGCATAGCAAGAAACAAGTTTCAGTTGCTTTGTCAACCGCCGAAGCGGAATATGTTGCCGCCGGTAGTTGTTGTGCTCAAATCCTATGGATTAAGCAACAACTATTGGATTTTAACCTCAAACTCGAACGTATTCCCATTTTCTGTGACAATACAAGTGCCATTAACCTTACCAAAAATCCTGTGTTGCACTCTCGCACCAAACACATCGAAATTCGACACCACTTTCTTCGTGATCATGTAGAGAAAGGTAATATTGTATTTGAACATGTTAACACCGAAAATCAACTAGCAGACATTTTCACAAAGTCGCTAGCTACTGAACCTTTCTTTCATATTCGTCGAGAACTTGGTATTCTCGATATTTCGGAACGGGCATTATAAATGACTGGTTTTATGTTAATTCATTTAAGACCATAATCTTGTACTTCTAACAAGTTGATGTTGTTGCAAGCACAAGTTTATTGTTCATCAAGTCACTCCGG
Source organism: Lathyrus oleraceus (assembly GCF_024323335.1). Classification (NCBI taxonomy): domain Eukaryota; kingdom Viridiplantae; phylum Streptophyta; class Magnoliopsida; order Fabales; family Fabaceae; genus Lathyrus; species Lathyrus oleraceus. The sequence continues at coordinate 193,753,682 of NC_066580.1, read as the reverse complement.
CATCGAGGTGATATTGTTCCTCTCTCTCTCTCTCTCTCTACAAATTTTCATGGTTAAATAGTTGTACTATATGATAATTTTGTATATATCTCTATGACGTATCTCTTTGGATGTTTATTGTTGTGTGGCATTGTAATTATGCATCAAGCATGTAAGTGTATGTGCAGAAATGTGAAAAACTGGAATTTTTGCTTGTATGAGTCGACCGTAACAGGGCACCGGTCGACGCATGTCTACGCCTGTCTTCATGACAAATTCCGTGGACACAAGTTTCACCCCAGGATCGGTACGAGAAAGGTATCGTTTAAATCAAATGTTTGGAACAACTATTTTGATATGTCATTGGATGCTGATGAAAACCCTCTAGCTGAGGTAACTGACTCTTACCAAATAGAGGGTTATGAGTTTAAGAGCGCATTGAACGACATGTTGAAGCGACCCTACCCTGATCACATTGTGAACAGTGATGCGTTCCCACGAACCATCACCGCGCGGCAAGCTAAAGACAGGAGAGCGGATTCTCCAGTGGATTGTCTCACGCATCCTGAGACCTAAGAAGGGTGGTCTTTCCAGAGTTGAACAAGCTGAAGTTCACCTCATCTACATTCTGAAAAATAAGCGGAAAATCAACTGGCCCTACTACATTGCCAGTAAGATGTTCAGTCTGCGTGACTCCGGACGAGGAACGGCTCTTGCCTACGGATCTTTTATTCAAGAGGTCCTTACTGCAGCCGAAGTTGACTATCTGTCCTTCCCGTATACCTCCATTTCATCAGACAAAGAATTCAGTCCAAAAACTTTGTCTATGATGGGATATTTTTGGAGTGATGAGCGGAGAGTCTACAAATTTGTTCGAAGAGGGTATGCTCCTCCGACTGTTGAAGAAAAAGATGAAAGTGATGAAAGTGAAGAAGAAGACGAAGAGGAAAATGAAGAAGAGGGAGTAGGACAAGGCTTTGATCAGCATGGTGGAGATGATAGTCCTCCACATGATCACACTCACGACTACACAGATTCCGCTTGGGTTCAGCATTCACACTCAACTGAAGAAGATGCCCCCAACCAGGGTGGATGGGGTAAATGGCAACATACGGGTTGGTCAACACAGCGACAATTCTACCAGCCGTATCACTATGGTGATGAAGCGTCTCCTCCGTCTCCTCCACAGCATGCAAACTCTTCTGAACTGTTGGATATGATGTGAAATATGCAGCTGGCTCAACAATCCTTCATGCAAACTCAGGATGAGCGCTATGCTCATATTAGAATTCAAATTCAAGCACAAAATGAGAGGCTCGATACCCTCTCTACAAGCTTGAATGACCGGTATGCAGCTTTTTCGGAAACGTTTGAACGCCAGGAACGGTCGGTCGACGGGAGTCTCAAGTATCTAGGCGGTATTGCTGAACAAATATCATCTATGGCTGACCCCTACAGAAACCCGAATATCTGTTACCATCCAGGACACCACCATTAGGACATAGAACTACATATGCACTTTGTATTTTGCTTGTTGTTTGATTGTATTCATTCTTTGTTATGCTTGTTTGTGCACAACCAATTTTAATGATTATTGTTCTTTTAATTAATGATTATCGTTCAAGTAATGATATTTGGTGTGATATTGTTATCTGATCTCATTCTCTCCTGTTGAGTTTTATGTTACGTTGAATAATCATTCCTTTTCTCTTTTTGATGTTGTCAAAGGGGGAGAAGAGGTACAAGCAGCCAAAATATCCACAACAATTAACAGATGGTTTTGCAGATAGCCTTAGATCACAAAAGAAAGGGGGAGTGTGCATAATGTGTGTAAATATTGCATGTTATTTTTATCTTTGGCTTTACACAGGTTGTCATCATCAAAAAGGGGGAGTATGTAAAGGCAAAATTGTCATACAACATACAATCATAGGTTTCGATGATGACAAATGACCACCATGGATGAATCGGCATTGTCGATTCCTCTTCTACAAAACAAATGCAACATATCCTTTTCTATGCTCATCTAAAACTGTCATACTTCATACAACATATGTGGAAAAGATGTGATCATGACAAAATGCATGAAAATCACAAAAATATGAAATTGTGCAGGTGTGCAGGTTTTGAGTCGACCATAAGGGTCAGCACATGAACCACGGGTCAGCGCGTAACACAGACCAGTTGGTGATGGGTCAGCGCATGATGCTTTGAGTCGACCACAGGTCGGCGCATGGCATAGTGCAGTTGGCCACGGGTCAGCGCATGGAAGCCTTGAGTCGACCATAGGGTCGGCGCATGAAACTTTCATTTTCCCACGGGTCAGCGCACGCCGACCTATGGTCGACGCATACTGAAGCATTTTTCAGTCTGACCAAAATTGCAGGCCATGCGTCGACACATAGACCTGCTATGGTCGACCGCTCGTGCGCAAAGTCAGTTTTTGAAGACTTTCCACTCTGTTTAAAAAACTGTTATTTTTGGTTGGTAAGTTGGTTACTATATATAGCAGTTAATTACTTGTATCAACTAACATTTGTCAAATTGATTTTCAAGTGTTCAAGGAACCAAGAAAAAGTGAAATAGGTGTCCAAGACTCATCATCTTCATCTTCAACATCTCACAACACATCAACTATACACAACCATTTTTGAGGTGATTTGTGATTGGTTAAAGGTGATAAGGTTCGAAGCCGTGATTGGGGAATCCGGTTCGGGTTGAAGCTTGTGACAGGTTTTTTCTTGAATAAAACCTTTAGGGTTTTGTCCTCTAAGATAGGTTTGATTTTGGGGGTTTTTGGACGAATTGCTTCATCAATCTTCAGTTGAGAGAAGGTGATTGAGAAGAGGAAGTCTTCATCAGTCTAGTAGCGGATTCAGTGAAATTGAAGGGAAGTATTCGGGTTCGATTTGTTGTGGTTGAGATCAGCCGGGCCGAGGGTTTGAAGAACGGAGTGTTTTTCAACAAAGGGGCTGGAATCGGAGGTTTATCAACAACAATCGAAGGGCTTGATTCATCTTGAATCAAGGAACAAGGAGTGGAAGCAACATTCAACGTCTTGAGAGTTCGGTTGTATATTTGCTTTGTAATCCTTGTATAAACGGTTAAATTCAACAGGTGATATCTATTAAATCATCTCAATTCTAGTTTTAGAATTGAGGGCAGACGTACCCTGAAGCGAGGACGGCGGGGGAACTGCCTCATCAAATCGTTGTCTTCTTTAATTTTCTGCATAATTACTTTCAGCTTAAAAATTAAGTGATTTTCGTATAAGCACTTTTGTCAAACTGTGATATTAATTGAGTAAGAGGTTAAAACTCTGTTTTTGAATCCAAAGTACAATAGGATATTGTACTAGATTAATTGGAATCACTTACTCAACACAAATATCACTTGGAGTGTTTTCACACACCAAGTGTTTGATAATTTGCCTAAACCAAAATTCTCTTAAGTGTGTATCTAGTTTGATTTGGTGTTTGAATCATTGGAACTAGGAATCCTAGTAAGTGAAACAAATCATTGATTGTGTGACTAGTGTAGTGATTCTTATTCCACATTATCACTAATCCATAGGCTTGACGCATATCCGGTTTTTCAATAACAGTTCGTTTTAGACTATATTTTCCTCGGCCGCTTCCGCACTTAAAACAATTTTTCAAAACCAATTTTAATTGGTAGCGCCGACTCTTATTTTTAATTGGGATCTATTCAACTCAAGACTTATTCGCTTGCTTTCTATTTCCTCTGCAACTCAATTGGCAGATGTTTTCACCAAACCGCTGCACTATCCAGCTTTTTCATCATTTATGCACAAGTTAGGACTCTGGAGCTTGCATAGTCCAACTTGAGGGGGCATATTAGAATAGCTTATATTATTCATTTATTCTTTTTATTATAGGATAATATATTGTACAGTTGGCTACTTTTTATTGGGCCTCTTAGTGTTTGTATATAAACTCTTATCTTGTAATCTTTTCTTTTTTTTTTATCAATAATACACAAGAAAAGTTTCTTTACGATGCTTCTTCTTCATCCCTTAACAGTTTTTCTGTTATTCTGTTACACAATTTCCACCATTGTTGATAACCTACCTACGAAGTTGTCCTTAAATGCGGAATCGAGGAACGTTTTCCCTGATCATGAAGATTCGACGGAGATAACCATTTTTGATATGTTAAGAAATTCAAGTCAGTTTAATCATGTAGGTGTGAAAAATAACTCTTACATTCTTAGAGGTGGGTGGCCCAAGTTTTGGAAAAAGAAAAATCTAGCAGTTGGAGACACTCTCATTTTCATGAGAGACACCAATAGCAGGTATATAATTAGTATTAAGCGGGCATTTAAGCCATCAGCGACGGTTGGCCCGTACCAGTCCATTGTTAGAAGATACCAGGGAAGCGTGAATACTGTTGAAGACGCACTGGGTCATATTATGGGTGGCAATGTTTTCCAAGTTTTGTTTCACCCCTCTGTATGTAGTTACTTAGTTGATTCGCATCGGATTGGATTGTCCAGAGCTATTGGCTATGTCAACCACATGAGGGTTAACTATCTCGGTCGTGCTGCATAAATCATCCGCATCAACAGACCTCACATTGATATCCAGACGGGTGGTAACAACGTCTTAAGCTGGAACATGCTTGAGGTAAGTAGGAACAGACCTTTATGTTTTTTTTTCTTTTTTTAATTAAGTGATTGTTAATTTTATATAATTAAGTGTTTCCAATAGCTATGTAGTACTTGATTGATGATGATATGATTCATCCTGTGAACATGTTTGGTTTTACTTTGTAATAAATTCATGTTGCGCCTTCTGTATAATGTTGGATACTTTGTGATTACACAATTAATATCATTTCGGCATGATCATTTTGATGAGCTTCTTTTTAATTTTTCTTGCATTTTTACCCTCAACTTTTAATAATTTGAAGTCCTTTCACTTTTGCGTTTCCTCAAAATATGTAGAATAAATAAATAGAATTAGTTGTAATTTATTTCAAATTTATTGTATTTATTTTAGAGTGCTTTGACTTTTTGTTGGTTTAACTTTTTTAAATTCATTCTTAATCTCATATTTATCTAACCTTCAAACATCAACATACCTTTCAAATATCTTAATTAAATGAATATGATAGGTTATAAGTTTATCGTTAACGTGAATTGAAGATAAATTGGTTACTTATGCTAATTAATTTTCCTGGTAAAGTGTTTGGAAGGTTATATCGCCAATGGATCAAAGAGATACAACTTTAGATAAATGATCTCCTAATTGGAAAGGCCCATTTCAAGTTATTCAATCATTTTCGAATAATACTTATGAAATCGAAGAATTAGCTGTTGATAAACGAATTGCTAAAGAATAATGTGCAGTAGGAAAGCAGAAGTGCCAAAATGGTATTAAAGGGTGCCAAAATGGCATTGTCGTTACAAAATGTTAAAAGCAGAGAAAATAAGAGAAATGCGATTTAAGTTGGAAATTTTGATATGAATTCCTCTAGTTTGGTCTTGGAGAAGTCGAGTCTGACAACCAGTCGATCATGGATTTCTTCCAGGGAGTTAACTTCAAGTCCTAAGTTAAAGATTAGATTCAACATGTTCGACACTTCTGGTGGCCTCTTCATCGATATTCTCTTTGGAGGGGAGTGATTTCTCCTAGACTAACTCAACTTTCTCTTTTTCTAGGTTATTAATTTCTTTGTTTAGCTCAAGAATCTTGGCTCGATGTTGTGAAATTTGGTTGTCTAGTGACGTCTTCTTGTCATAGTATTCTTAAAGTCTGGCTTCGAGCTTCTGGACCTCTTGTTCAGACACGCTGCTTGCGTCACAGGCCACTACCATGTCGTATTTCACCTTTTGAAGCTGAGAGTTATTTGTTCGTTTGAGATCAATTTCTTTCATACTTCATCAAAGTAAGCCTCAAATTCAAAGAGATACTGAACCAAGGTATCAGATATCCATTGTTTATTGACCTAGTAAAAACATGCCTGGTACAGATACCTCCTTCGAATGCACAGAATCAACTCTCTATCTTCCTTCAATTCTTCCAATGGAGAAGTCTCATGGTTTTGATTATTGAATCATCCAGCTGCATTTTTTTTTTAAGTAATATATATTTTAGGCGATGTAAAAATGTTTTTGATGCATCTGTATATGAAAGAAGCCCTCATAATCTTCCAGTATTCAGCTGGATCTTGAATGGAATCTGAAATCTGCAAATAATCATTTCCTTGCACAAGTGCATAAGCTCCATTGCCTGAAAACATCAAGATAATATTAGAAACAATTAAAACCATGAAGCTTATGGATGCATCAACAAACGAAATTCAATTCCTAATAAGTTAACTACTCCATACCTTTACTTTTGGATGTGTATAAACTGTTCTATACATATCAGCCCGAGTGGCAAACAACTTGTGGATTGTAAGATCTAAACAATTACAAAGGAAAACACAAGCATAATTAGAAATCTGCAAATGAAAAGGCATGAAAAATATTTAAGACATAACAATACTAATAGTCCTTTGCATGATAACAAATCTCATCATCCAAAACCCGCATGGTCTCCATTAACCTGTAAGGATAATACAATTTAAGAGACACATAACCTTTGTATATTACCTAAACTTTAAATCTATTGCTAAGAAAAATTATCCAAACACTACTAAAAAAAGTTGTTTTGAAGAAATTCATGTAACCTCTGAAACTCAAAGTTGCATCCAGACCACAAGCTCGACAATCACGGGCAATATAATCAAATCTGCAGCAAATCAACAATTTCCACATAGAATTACAATTTAGCATAAGAGAATTACAATTTAGCATAACTCTGATGAACAGACATCTGAACAATCATCTCTTGTCAAATAACCACCCATTAGGATGAAGATGCAAACTTATTCCTACATTTTGTTTTTTTAAGTAACGCAGCATGCTTATTATGCGCATGCAAACTTACTCCTACATTTTGTTTTTGTAAGCAATTGCAAATAGTAACATTACCTTGACTCTTTTTAACATCTGAGATTCAATATCAATATTGTGTTGCTCAAGTATATAATCAACCAATCATGTTGACCGACATTTGTTCATGCGACCTACGAACTACAAAATATGCCACATCGTATAATGTATAATGACCACAAAATTGTATAAAAAACCATATATAATTGTACCTTAAAAGGGTAAATAAATATACTTGATAACTATTAAGCTTTTAAACAGATTGACCAGCAATCCAATACACTCCAAGAGAATGCTCAAATCTGGAATGGACAGCACCCGGATACACCATGCGTGTGAAACCTGAAAACATAAAATAAAATGATCTATTGGAAAAATCATACAACTGAAAACTCAAAAAACTGATATCAAGAATTGCATACACTAAAGATATTCCAGTGATAGGTATTCTGTAAAATTGCATATAACACGGTTTCAGAAACATGGAAGGTATAACCACAACAAAACTATTCTCAGCAACTTGATTTTCTTCCAAGGTACTTTGTATCTTCCTCCCCTATATTGTATTTCCACAATAGGACTCCACTATTGACAATTCGCGTTCTGCCTCCTGTAAATATAAAGTCAGTCCTAAAAAATATTTACCACTTGGGATTGAAATATATTTTCAAATTTACAACACAAGTGAAAGTTTAAAACAAACAAAGTAATGGTAGTTGCTAAGTTTGATCTGCTACTTTATCATTAAACCAACAATCTCAATGGAACTAAATACACACTTCCTTTATTCCTCAAAGTATAACCACAAAGAACTTTGTCCTTAACATTGTCAGCCGTAGAATCTGACAACACTTTTTCTCACAAATATCATGAATAATATTGTTAGAACATTGCTAATGTTCTCTTTTTCCATAACATATGTTTGGGCAATCATAAAAAAATCCAGTAACTTTTACCAGCATAGATGCAGCACGAACAGACAGAACACCATGCTTCTTTGGCTTATTACTACCACCACGTTTTGCCTTCAAATGTGAAGATGTAAATTCCATCACTGCTTCCACACCTGCATCTGGCTTGTGCTTTTTTGACATAAATCAAGGGCCCAGATTCGAGTTTCCAAGCCGTTCCCTCTGAAAAGCAGATTCGTCTATTGCAAGTTGATTAGAATTTGAATAACAAAACACCAAAATTAGAAATATTCAACAATTGTCAAGTGCATCTACACAGAAAATAGTTATCTATCTCTCAAGATTACCTTCTTCGTTAATGGAACCATCAGGGATAGGAGAATTGGCTACGTTGTCAAATGAATCTTCATTTGCTTCAGAATCCCTGCCATGTAATGTAAGGTAGGATAAATTTGTTTCTAAAGTGATAAAGAAACAGAGAGAATCTGCATGTGAGATAATGTAAGTAAGATAGAGATGAAACCTTGAAATAGACTACGTTGAGCTGTTGTTGCTCGCATCTGGCTCCAACTCTGCATAATGCTTTCATCCTTAAGCACTTTTCCGTGGTGAATAAGCATTTTTTGTACAGCAGGGTAACCTTCAACACCTTGCACTATCTCTATTTTCTTCACATCAAGAACCTAATATATCATTCAACCATAGAAAATTAAAATTTCCAATTCAAATATTCAATTGCATTATCATACACAAATTGAATCTATTAAGAGTGTTATAGAATGATTTTTACCATATCCTTAGGGTTCACTTGGATCTCAAAGTGAGTCTCTTTCAGAGTCTTCACGTTAATCTTCATGTTTTTCCGCCACACATGGTAACATTCACCTAGTAATCATTAACATTCAGCTTCACATAGTAATCTTTTTCGTTGGTACTGTTCATCATTTTTTAAAGTTCATAACAAACCAAATGAAATGCTGTGGGAAAATGAGCAACAACTCATGAATACGCACACAATCGTTCTTCCATGGCTTCTTCAAATGTTAACCCTTTTCACTTGCTCCTGTTGATGCTAGTTTTGCTAGGTGGATACGCGTAGAGGAAGGAAGAAGAAGAAAAACGGAGAAAATGGGGAAGAGAGAGAGAGAGAGAGACAGAAATGGAAAGGAAGTGATAAAAGGGGAGAGAGGAAAGAATCACGGGATGTTGATTAGCAGAAGTTGTCTTCCCTCGACTTCTGTTTCTTAATGAACAAAAGTATATGTTGTGTGATTCACACTTTTCTTCGAAACCTTTTTTTTTTTTTTGTGTTTTAGACACCTTATTCAACAATTTAATGTATTAGTGTCATTCATTGAAATTTTTTCCAAAATAACATAACATTTTCAAATTAAATACAAAAGTAACCATTTTTTCAAAAAATATATATAAAAATAACCAACTTTAGTGAGGATGCGTCGGGGGAGTTGGCTCACCCTCAAAAAAATAAATGAAGAGGTGTCAGTATGTGTGGCGCCTGCATGGCCCTCCAAAGGGAGGCGCCAGAGGCTATGGCGCCTGCATGACCCTCCAAAAGGAGGCGCCAGAGGCAAGGGCGCCTGTGTGTGTGCATGGCGCCAATTTTTGTGGCGCCTGTGTGTGTGTTGCCTGTGTGCTGCTTGTGGCGCCTGTGTGTGATGTGGGTTCCAATTCACCTTCCGTCTCTATAAATACCATCCTCTTGCTTACAATTATTTTCACTCAAATTCATCTCCTAGTCTAGTTCAACCATCAATTTTAATTTTCTTTGTTTCAACAATGTCTGCATACATTCAGAAACGAAATGTTGATGTAATATTTTTTGTCGTTGCGGCTCCGATACAGGTTCGACTTTGGAACACAGATACGTTTGAACGTCTTAATCGGACGTTGTACAGTTGGTTAGAGGGAGAAATTGGAGAGGGTGGACGGATTAGAAGAATACAATGGCTTGTGTCCACGTTCAACCAAAACGGAGAAGTGCGTGAATGGATGGATATTAAGACCGACCAAGATGCTCGTAGGATGATGCATTACATGTTCAAAATTGTTTTGATGGTTGTAATCGCATAGTTTTTTATTCTAGTTGTTTTAATTGTTTGTGTTATTTTTTATGAACAACTGTCTTTTCGTCACAGACGTCTACTATGAAGTAAAATTAATTTTCCATATATTGCAATAAAGGTACTTTGAAATAAATTTAAGTTTCCATATATATCAACAGAGGTACATATGAATTTATCTGGTTGTGCTCGTTCCAACACTAGGACAGTTATTACGATTGTGACCTGGTTGACGGCATGAACTACATAGTCTAACCATTTTGTTCGCCCTATCCATTTCGGTTCGAATCCGGGTGCTGGTAGGGCGACCCTTTTTCTTCCTTCTCATAATTTCGTTGTCCCAGACGATGTCCCCTTCATATTCTGACCAATAATCCTCTTTTGCCACTACCGAAAAACTAAATTTATAAACATTTGAAAGGCTGACGACTTTGTAAACTTCAGATAGCAAGCAGGATGAACCCCTTCGAACCTTTGAGCATGCCGCAATGACATGGGAGCAGGGGGTACGAAAGGCTTGGAACCTTCCGTAGTCGCACCAACCTCTATCTAGTTCGACTCTGTACTGTCCCATCGGCATGCCCTCATTGTGATCCTTGGACTCGGCAACACTAAACCAACCTTTAGTTCTGTCAAATACCGTAACCACGTGTGTGTTTTCTTTGGCAGCTTCATGTCTGATGAATTTCATTGAAGCATCACTGAACAACTGTCCAGATTGCAACACTGAACTCCATTTTGAGCGTCTGGTTTCAAACAACGCCCCTAGCCTGAAATTTGTTGCTTGCACCAAAGCGGTTATTGGTAGGCTACAGATGCCTTTGAAGACAGAGTTCATTGATTCCACAAGATTTGTTGTCATGTGGCCCCAACGCTGACCGTTGTCGTATGCCCTAGTCCACTTCTCCAACGGAATACTATCGATCCACCGAACCGCATCTTCGTTCGATAATCTTATTTCCTCGCGGTAGTGTTTGAAAGAAGTTCTGATAATATGTAACCTGCATTGACAACCTTCTTACACAATGTCTTATCTTTGATTTCCCGCATGAAATTCTGAGCAATATGTCTAATACAAAACACATGCGTCGAAGGAGGAGTTTGCCAGCCATTGTCAATGTTATTATATGCACTGATGATTGAGGGGTGTCTATCAGAGATCAAACACAAGTTAGGCTGAGGTGCAACGTGCAATCGGAGATTTCTTAGGAAAAAACTTCATCACTCAGCAGTCTCCCCTTCAACTAGGGCAAAGGCGATCGGAAAAATATTGTTGTTCCCATCTTGTGCCATTGCCATCAGTAACGTTCCTTTGTATTTTCCATACAACCATGTACCATCAATTTGTATAATTGGTTTACAGAAAGAAAAACCTATGATACACGGTTAATACGTCCAAAATAGACGATGAAATATTCTATTTCCAACAGCACACGTTCCATCGGGTGTATATGCGAGCAATGTTTCCATGTTGATAATTGTCCCGGGAGCATAGTGTTTTAGAGCCAACAGGTATTTTGGAAGTTTTTTGTAAGATTCCTCCCAATTGCCAAACACTTTTTCAACAGCTTTTGTTCTGGCTATCCATGCCTTTCTATATGATGGTATGTACTCGTACTCTGCCCTAATATGCGAGATTATTGTACTCACCTTTAACGAGGGATTATCGCCAATGACAGACAATAATTCATCGCATATTAGCTGAGAGCTTAATTTACGATGATCCTGCATTTTGTTTATTAGCATGCATGTGTGATCTGGACCCATTGATCCAATCTCCCAAGACTCGTTCCTCTTCCGGTACGAAGCTGACAACCTAAAAAGGCAGTGCTTATTCAGACAATAAACTTTATACCTCGATGCGTCAGTTCTGTCTACTCTGAAATCTGTTGATAGTTGCATGTGGAATTTCTTAATGGCTTTTACACATTCCTCTTTTGTGCGAAATGTGCCTCCTTGTTTCAGAGATCCTTGCGTTTGCACATAAGGATTATACCATACATCTGCCGAAGGTTCATCTGAACCCAAATTTAACTTTGTCATGTGTTTGGGTGGGCAATATACATGACTTACTGGAATTGGCTCCTCTTCCTCTTCAGCGTTCACCATCGAATCAACCATGATCTCAGGTTCCTCTTCTTCATCGTTTGGAACATTCACCTCAGCTTGTTCGTCATCAGTCTCACAAAACACTTGTGACTGATCAATGTACTGAGACTCCTGTAGTTGATGTGGTAATATATACAACTTTATATTGTTGAAACCGGAATGTTCGTGACTGCCAAACATATGATGAACATCATCATCATCTCGAATCTTCTTCTGATAAAATTTTACCTGGTTTTCTGCAAACCAAACTGGATTTTTATAGATGATCTGACCCATATTATTGCACTGCAATTTCTTTTCTATTCTTTGTTTCAGATGTGAAAAATTTGATTGCCGATTTATTGTAAACTGAGTCACCTCTGTGTTTCGAAAACAAAAACTGAACAACTGATGATCAAATATTTCACTTCGACATGTGCACTGATCATATAATGTTGTGTGGAAGACATTGAAGGAGAATTGTCATCCAAGGCGCAACGGAATTTAAAATTTCTCCATTTAGTGATCCTTACGAATGGGCATGATCGGTGATAGAATCGTTACCTCTTGTGGCGATCATGAACGTTGAACGATGACAACGTCTCTACTCAGTCCACACGAACGGATTCCTTCAATCGCAGTGCTAGTTGTTATGAATGAAGGCTTTGAGTGAGAGAGAGAGAGAGGGAAACGAAATTCAAAGTCTTCACTTGAGTGTCAGTCTGAGTGAGTGACAATGCTTCTACCTAAGGGGTTCTATTTATAGAACCACTTGTGTGGGCTTCAAGCTAAAAAGCCCACTTAAGTGTATTTTGGCACATATCTTATAATATGCCCAAAATCACTTAAGTATTTGGTACCTTACCATATTTCGTATTCCACTTAAGTGCACCGTACCTTACGGTGTTCCTTAGTTACTCTATTTCTCATCAATCCGTCCTTTGTGTGTGACCCTGTAGGTTTTCGTGACGTTGGCAATTATATTAAATCACGCATTTAACATAATAAACAGTGAGTGGTATCTAGCAACACATCATTGCTACCCAAGACACGAAAATGTCATGTGATCTGACAAAACCTCCTGTGATAATGATTATGTGTATAATTACCCCTTTGCCCTTATGTCTATATTGAACACAGGGTATAGACCGTGTCATCCTTGTCCAGTTCAATATTGGGCCCATAGACATTTATCCTGTTACGTAGGATGGGCAAATTCCATCTAGGACACTCATGTCCCTCAGTATGCTTTGTGGAGTACCCATCAACTATCTTTATGGTTATCCAGTTACGGACAACGTTGGATCAACAATAAAGCACTCGACTCTACATCTAGGATCCATAGTGGTTTCAGGTCGAAGAGTGGTATACACCATTATCACCATAAGAATAACTTATGACACTTTGCATAACTTTCTATATATAGTATTCTCATAACAGGTCAATCCGGTATAAATATTACTCTTAATATTCATACCTATGTTTAAGACTTGATAACTCTTTATCCATGATCCATGAGATGTGATTATCAGTCTACAAACATAATAGTCTTAATGCTTTAATGTTATCCCACTTCACACTAAAGCTCGACTACAGATACTTTAAGAATAATGTCCTTATGTTTAATGTGGTCTCATGATCAAGTCACACTTGATGCATTAAACGGACTAACTATTCTAGGGACTTTATTAATCAACCATAATAAATAAAAATGCCTTTTATTATTAATAAATAATTCGATAAAAGTACCAAAATTAATGGCCTCTAGGGCTTACACCAACAATCTCCCACTAGCACTAGAGCCAATCAGGCATACCCCTTATGCCCATTGATCTAGTATGGTCATCATGCTTCTGCTGCGCAAGAGGCTTTGTCAGTGGGTCAGCAATATTGTCAAGTGTAGGTACTCTACATATTTTCACATCTCCTCTATCTATTATCTCTCGAATGAGATGATAATGCCTGAGTATGTGCTTGGATCGTTGGTGAGATCTAGGCTCCTTAGCTTGTGCGATAGCACCATTGTTATCACAATAAAGACCAATGGGATCCACAATGCTAGGGACTATGCCAAGTTCGCTAATGAACCTTTTTTATCCAAACAGCTTCCTTTGCTGCACTTGAGGCAGCAATATACTCGGCCTCGGTTGTAGAATCAAGAATTGTATCTTGCTTTGAACTTTTCTAGCTCACAGCGCCACCGTTCAAGCAAAACACATAACCAGATTGCGATCTAAAGTCATCCTTATCTGTCTGGAAGCTAGCATCGGTGTAACCAATTAAAGCCAAATCTTCCTGACCTCCATATATCAAGAATGAGTCCTTAGTCCTTCTCAAGTACTTAAGGATATTCTTGACAGCTACCCAATTGGCATCACCAGGATCAGATTAGTACCTACTCGTTGCACTTAAAGCATACGAGACATCAGGTCGAGTACATAACATGGCATACATGATAGATCCTATTGCAGATGCATATGGAATCTTATTCATGTGATCCCTTTCTTCCTTAGTTGAAGGGGATTGTGTTTTTGATAGACACATGTCGTGTTGCATAGGTATGAATCCTTTCTTAGAATCATGCATATTAAAGTGTCTCAGCACTTTGTCTATGTATGTACTCTGACTTAGGCAAAGCAGTTTTTGTGATCTATCTCTATAGATCCTGATTCCTAATATATAGGCTGCTTCACCTAGGTCCTTCATAGAAAAGCATTTCCCCAACCAAGTCTTTACTTGTTGCAGGGTAGGGACATCGTTTCCAATGAGTAATATGTCATCTACATATAATACCAGGAAAATAATCATGCTCCCACTAACCTTCTTGTAGACACAAGGCTCATCTTCGTTCTTGATGAATCCATATTGTTTTACCGTTTCATCAAAACGAAGATTCCAGCTTCTGGAAGCTTGCTTCAATCCATAGATTGGTCTTTGTAGCTTACATATCTTTTGGGCTTCTTCTGGTATGTCAAATCCTTCAAGTTGTGTCATGTACACATCCTCAAGAAGATTCCCATTAAGGAAAGCAGTTTTGACATCCATCTGCCATATTTCATAATCATGATATGCAGCGATAGCAAGTAAAATCCGAACAGATTTAAGCATTGCAACTGGTGAAAAGGTTTCATCATAGTCAACCCCATGAATTTGTTTATATCCTTTTGCAACCAGTCTTGCCTTATAGGTATGTACCTTACCATCCATGTCAGTCTTCTTTTTGAAGACCCACTTGCATCCTATAGGATTAACTCCTACAGGAGGCTCTACCAAGGTCCAAACTTGGTTTATGTACATGGAATCTATTTCGGATTTCATGGCTTCTGGCCATTTCTCAGACTCGGGACCAGTTATGGCCTCTTGGTAGGTCACAGGCTCATCTTGATCCATGAGTAATACATCACCTTGATTTGTTATGAGATATCCATATCTCTCAGGTAGGTGACGTATCCTGCCTGACCTACGCTGGTCTTGTTCTACTTGAGCAGGTTGCTCTTCCGCAACCACTTGTGTTTCCTGCTCTAATTCCTCCATAGGTGTATCGATGCTTTGTGATTCTTGAATTTCTTCAAGCTCTACTTTCCTCCCACTGGTTCCTTTGGAAATAAAATCATTTTCTAGGAAAACTCCAGTTCGAGCGACAAACACTTTGCCCTCAGAAGGATTGTAGAAGTAATACCCTCTTGTTTCTTTAGGATACCCCACAAATAAGCATTTGTCAGATTTGGGCTCAAGCTTAGTTGAAATTTGTCGTTTCACATAAACTTCGCAACCCCAAATCTTCATGTAAGACATATGTGGTTTCTTACCACTCCATATCTCATATGGTATCTTATCAACCTTTTTGGATGGAACACGGTTAAGTGTGTAAGCTGTTGTCAATAGTGCATGTCCCCAAAAGGAGTTTGGAAGATCGGCGTGACTCATCATGGATCGGACCATGTCCAACAGGGTTCGATTCTTCTCTCAGACACATAATTTCATTGGGGTGTTCCAGGAGGAGTGAGTTGGGATAGGATCCCACACTCTTTCAGATGGTCATCAAACTCTAGGCTTAAATATTCACCACCTCGATCTGATCGAAGAGTTTTAATATTCTTACCTAGTTGGTTTTGTACTTCATTCTTGAATTCCTTGAAATTTTCAAAGAACTCTGATTTGTATTTCATTAAATACACATGACCATATCTACTGAAATCATCAGTGAATGTGATGAAGTACTGAAAACCTCCTCTGGCTGGTATGTTCAGTGGTCCATATACATCAGTATGTATGAGGGCCAAAAGATCATTAGCTCTTTCACCTTTTCTTGTGAATGGAGACTTTGTCATCTTTCCAATTAAACAAGATATGCATGTCTCATATGATTCATAATCAAAAGAGTCCAACAGTCCATCTTTATGGAGTTTGGAAATGCGTTTCTCATTTATGTGGCCTAATCGACAATGCCAAAGGTAAGTTGGATTTAACTCATTGGGTTTCATCCTTTTAGTATTAATGTTATAAACTGGCATTTCAAGATCAAGGACATATAATCCATTGTTCATTTGAGCAGTAGCATAGAATATATCATTCAAATAAATTGAACAACAATTGTTCTTTATTATGAATGAAAAACCGAACTTGTTCAAACAAGAAACGGAAATAATATTCTTGCTAATTGCTGGTACATAATAACAGTTCTCTAACTGAATTATTAAACCACTAGGTAAAGTCAATTCATAAGTTCCTACGGCTAAGGCAACAACCTTTGCTCCATTACCAACTCGTAGGTCGACTTCACCTTTTGCCAATTTTCTACTCCCTTTTAGTCCTTGCACATTTTTACAAATGTGAGAACCGCATCCAGTATCTAATACCCATGATGCAGAAGTAGAAAAATTAATTTCAATAACAAAAATACCTGAAGTTGGAGTCTCTACTCCATTCTTCCTATCTTCCAGGTACTTTGGGCAGTTCCTCTTCCAGTGTCCGGTCTTACCGTAATGGAAGCAGATGCCTTCTTTTTCTATGCCTCCACTAGGCTTTAAAGCAGCACTAGTGGGTTTGGGTTTGGCAACTTCCTTGCCTTTCCCTTTATCATGTTTGAGGACAATCCTCAGGTTTCGGTACCAATCCAGGAAATTTGTCCCAGACAGTTTTTCCTTGTCAAGGTTTGATCGCAATATGTTGTTAGAGGTGTTTGTTGTCATGGTAATCTACACAAGGATTAATGAAAATATAAGTATCATGGACATATTTAATTAGGCCTTTAATTAAATATGCTCCCACTATTTTACTCAAAACAAATGACCCTCATCATCTGATTCGGAAAATCCCGTTGGAAGATTTTCTAGTGGGTCGAGATCCATATTTCACTTCGTTCTAAGTCCGCGTAGGCGGATTACACAAAACTAGGTTATTTAGGTAGGAACTCCTTCCAATTGTATCTCATACAACTCTCGAAAATTTCAGTTGGGTGAATAACTCCTTATTCCAATCCATCATATGGATCATTCCCAACTTTTGCTTCTAAACATATATATAATCTTATTATAATTTGCTTAGTTAAGTTTGACCTATTGTTTTAACAGTTGGATATTACAATTATCCCATCGCACCTTACTAATATAGAACATGCACCTCGCGTAGGCGAAACCTACATTATCCATTACTAGTCTTGATGAGTGTTAAAACTTGGAAAGCATAAACTTAATATTTAATTTGAGGGAATTGCAATTTTTCTGATCTCACCGGCTTGTTTATCATATAAACCGTCTCTCACATGCATCAACATACATTCACATGCATCAACATACATTCACACATAATGAAACAGTTATGGCCCCTAGCGCAATTGTTCTCCCAAGCCAATGAGAGAACCTAAGCTAACCTAACAACGATCTAAGCTTCTCCAAGCAAGATCTTCAAGGTTGTCCTCCTTTGGCACTGACTTCTTTTCTTTCTTCATATCATTACATTACATAAAAGAAACTCGTTTTACATACGAGGGAGTGAGATGAGAAAAGAAGTTACATTTGGGAGATTAAGAGAGAGGCACGACACGCAGGTCGTATTTTAAAACCCAAAGCAGAATAAAGGAAAACTAAGGCCATAACCGATCACCACAAGACAATAATAAACATTTTATTATTATTAATTCCTTTAATTAATTAAAATCAAATTAAATCTCGACGACCGATCACCACATTTTAATGAACAATTCATTTAAAATCGATGTCGCTTTCCGCATCAACACTTGATACTTTTAAAGCACTGAGTTAGCCGAACGGGTGAATTTTGTCTTGTGTTAACCGGTTAACCATATGCATTAACCGGTTAACACTGTTTGAAATCTGTTCAAAAAATTGTTTTCTGCCTTGCATTAACCGGTTAACCATATGTGTTAACCGGTTAACACTGTTTGAAATTCTCTTGGAAAACTGTTTTCCGTCTTGCGTTAACCGGTTAACCAAAAGCGTTAACCGGTTAACACTGTTTGAAAAACTCAAAATTTTTATTTCGTATTGCGTTAACCGGTTAACCATACGCGTTAACCGGTTAACATTGTTCCAAAAAGTGTTTAGAAAGCACAACTCTTATGCACTCATAACCCCAATCGCATAACTCTCTGACAACACAACCCTTGTGCCGTCACTAACCCTGATGCACCAATTTCAGACTGTCAAACACATCTCGATTGTTAATTCAGTATGATTGATCAACACGTCATTGCTTCACCATAATAACGTCGGATCAAGAAGCAAACGACCACTGATCGCTCAAAGGAAAACAATCATTGAGTGTTTGAATGAACGAAACGAGAACACTATATCATATATAATGTATTTTGCATCAGAATTACATATATCATATATATATATATATATATATATATATATATATATATATATATATATATATATATATATATATATATATATATATATATATATATATATATATATATATATATATATATATATATATATATATATATATATATATATATATATATATATATAACATGATCGATCTCAATTTAATCTTTGATTCATTTTGTCTTTAATCATATTATTACAGAACAAAAACAGTTATCAGATTCATGGTTTCGTAAGTGGCTCTGATACCACTGAAGGAGAATTACCATCCAAGGCGCAGCGGAATTTAAAATTTCTCCATTTAGTGATCCTTACGAATGGGCATGATCAGTGATAGAATCGTTACCTCTTGTGGCGATCACGAACGTTGAACGATGACAACGTCTCTACTCAGTCCACACGAACGGATTCCTTCAATCGCAGTGCTAGCTGTTATGAATGAAGGCTTTGAGTGAGAGAGAGAGAGGGAAACGAAATTCCAAGTCTTCACTTGAGTGTCAGTCTGAGTGAGTGACAATGCTTCTACCCAAAGGGGTTCTATTTATAGAACCACTTGTGTGGGCTTCAAGATAAAAAGCCCACTTAAGTGTATTTTGGCCCATATCTTATAATATGCCCAAAATCACTTAAGTATTTGGTACCTTACCATATTTCGTATTCCACTTAAGTGCAACGTACCTTACGATGTTCCTTAGTTACTCTATTTCTCATCAATCCGTCCTTTGTGTGTGACCTTGTAGGTTTTCGTGACGTTGGCAATTATATTAAATCACGCATTTAACATAATAAACAGTGAGCGGTATCTAGCAACACATCACTGCTACCCAAGACACGAAAATGTCATGTGATCTGACAAAACCTCTTGTGATAATGATTATGTGTATAATTACCCCTTTGCCCTTATGTCTATATTGAACACAGGGTATAGACCGTGTCATCCTTGTCCAGTTCAATATTGGGCCCATAGACATTTATCCTGTTACGTAGGATGGGCAAGTTCCATCTAGGACACTCATGTTCCTCAGTATGCTTTGTGGAGTACCCATCAACTGTCTTTATGGTTATCCAGTTACGGACAACGTTGGATCAGCAATAAAGCACTCGACAATACATCTAGGATCCATAGTGGTTTCAGGTCGAAGAGTGGTATACACCATTATCACCATGAGAATAACTTATGACACTTTGCATAACTTTCTATATATAGTATTCTCATAGCGGGTCAATCCGGTATAAATATTACTCTTAATATTCATACCTATGTTTAAGACTTGATAACTCTTTATCCATGATCCATGAGATGTGATCATCAGTCTACAAACATAATAGTCTTAATGCTTTAATGTTATCCCACTTCACACTAAAGCTCGACTACGGATACTTTAAGAATAGTGTCCTTATGTTTAATGTGGTCTCATGATCAAGTCACACTTGATGCATTAAACAGACTAACTATTTTAGGGACTTTATTAATCAACCATAATAAAGAAAAATGCCTTTTATTATTAATAAATAATTCGATACAAGTACCAAAAGTATTGGCATCTAGGGCTTACACCAACAGACATTGTGTTGAAATATTAAATATGTAGATAGTTTGAATGAGATTGAAATTGAATGCATTCCTGAGTTGTTCAACTGCACAGCATAAATTGTTGGTCATTGGTAAGTTGGTCAATGCTTTGATAAGTTGGTAATTGTCTGTACAGACTTGACCATGCATGCAGTTGAAGGAATCCAACACGCAGAGAAAAGATTGAAAAGAATACACAAGCGCCAGGGAATCAAAGAATCTCTGAGGCATGTGCCCTAAGATTCCACCTAGGCGCCCATTCCCTAGGCGCCATAAAGTAACTGAGGCGCCAAAGGCTTGGGCGCCCCTTCACAAAAGAAGACTAAGGCGCCACTAGGAAGGGCACCCCTTCCAATTTCCCTACACTTAGGCGCCAAGAGGAAGGGCGCCTCTTCCTTGCATGTGAGAAATCACATGTAGGCGCCAAACTCAAGGGCTCCTATTCCCTTGCATGTGATTTCTTCACATGCGCCTAGTAGATTCCTCACATTATCTTCTATGCTGAATTTTGTCATTCACTTGTCTCCTCTTGCCTTTGCATGCAACCAATCACACTCTTTTTGGTTTCTAAACCTACTCACTCATTCATCTATAAATAGTCTCTCATATCAACAATATCAAATCATCTTCATCAATACTCAAGTATTTTCTTCTACCACATTTCTTTCATCTACCAAACTCAAGCTTTGCAAATTCAAATCATGTCATTGTTGACTATGGGCGATGAACACATAGGCATAATTGAGAATATCTCGGAATTTGTATGTTATCTCTCTCTTTTAGTTACTAATTCTGGATTACTTCTAATACATATATTCTTTGTCTTATACCTTTGTAATCTCTCTCTTTTTAGTTTCTATTTTAGGATTACTTCTTATAGATGTGTGTTTGTTGAGTATGTATTTCTTCTTCTAATTGTATTTTTTTATTTTTTTGTTATTAGGATCCGAAGCGGTTTAGATGTCGTGTACATGAATATGTACCCCACGATCCTTTAATAGAACCATATATTAGAGGATGTGGATTTGGAAATCTACTAAACATTGTTTCGTACTCGGTGGACTACAAGTTCATTCTGGCTTTGTTGGAGAGGTGGAGACCCGAGACCCACATATTTCACCTTCCGATTGGTGAGTGTACCGTCACACTTGAGGACGTGTACATGTTGTTGGGTCTTCATATAAATGGAAAGGCAGTGAATGGGCAAGTTAACCAAGACAACAATATATGCAATGAATTACTCGGTGCCCCTTTGTTAGACGACGAAACTGAGGGAGACACATCCGGTCAAGCAAGGGGGCAAGGTATAAATTTAAAATACCTTAAACAATATTATGCCAGTATAGTATTGTCCGAAGATTCAACCGAGTATGAGAAAATAATAAAAGCTCGGTGTTATATTATGATTTTATTTGGTAACTTTTTGTTTCCAGAAAGTACAGGTAATTCTGTGAATATAATGTATTTACCTTTATTACGCAACATCAATAAGGTAAACACTTATAGTTGGGGTTCAGCTGTGTTGGCCCATCTATATAGTGCAATGTGTAGAACTGCAAAAAAGAATACCTGTACTTTTTTTCATGTGCTTATTTGCTTCAAGCTTGGGGGTGGTCTAGGATGTCGTCGCTCACCCCGATAAATGAGCGCCCATTCGTGTTACCCTTTGCAACCAAGTAAGTCTAGCACTTTACCATTCACCATTTAGTTAATTATATTTATTATTTAAATTTACAGTAAATAATATTTTTCACTTCTTTTTATTATCTTAGGTGGTCAATAAGGGGAATGAACTACAATAGGTGTCTGAAACATGCTATTGTAGTCTATCGAAATCTATTGGATCACATTGGACATGATGATGTAATACTCCTACCAAACTATATTTTAATTTAAAAATACTTCTCAAATTATTTTCCATCTAACGATTTGGTATTTTTTTCCAATTTGTTTGGAGGCCATATTTGGGTCTGAATCATGATGTGAACCATGACAATGCTGCAGTTTGGACAGCGAAGACACTGATTATCCGATTCACTAAAGTTGAAATGCACCAAAGTGACCGGGTCAAACTGCATTTCGGAATGCTACAACAAATTCCATAATCTCCCACATGTTTGGGGAATTGACATAAAAAAAGGGTCGATGCACAGTGGGATTATTCTGACTGGAGAGATTTTGCAAAAGACATGTGTTGTCAATGGAGGAATCGACGACAACACATCCTGAACGAACCAGTCATCCAAGGTGCAAGACCGACACAACAATATATGGCATGGTTTAGGTATGTAACAACTCAACAATTTGTATATGAGTCGCGGTATTTGATGGATCCGCGCCAACTTGCTTCGTCATCGTATGTCCCACATCAATTCACCACCCAACACCAATGTGAGCCCACCCAAACCCAATAACCAACCACACAACATCAACCGACCACATACACAAAACAACCACACACCCAACATCGCAACCCGTTCATGCCAACCACCCGACAACGAACCATCCAACGTCGCGATCCATTCATACCACCCACCCAAACACAAAACCAAGAACCAAACCCCGCAACCACAACCGTCTATAGCCCAGATGATTCATATGGGTCACGTCATCGTAGCCCCCCACCATTTAACACCCAACCACTATTTAACTATAGTAAGCCTCAAGAACCATTGTTTCGTTTTCAAAACGACTAAATGGGGCAATTTGGGCAACTATACCGTCCTCAATTCACCCAACCCCAACGCCCTAGCTACGATGACATGGACACCGAACTCCATTACGGAAGCGCCGTTGGCCAGAGCCCCTCCGGATATTGGGAGCAAATGATGACACATCTGTCAAATACCGCCGGAACTTCTGCCGGACCTTCCAACCAGCCATCGCTCGATCAGGTTAACACCCAAAGACCACAAACACCTCAAGAAAATCGTGGGAGACCTCAGAGACAACCTAACGCACCGGGATGTGGAACCGGAGGACGTTATAATCGGGCGGGTCATTAGGTTTTTGGTATTTCCAATGTAACCAATTAGTACATCTTTAATGAATCATGTTTATTTTCATTTTTATTTCTTATGTATTAAATAATAAATATTAAATATTAAAAACCAAAAATATTTTAAAAAAATAAATAATTAAAATTAAAAAAAAAAAACTAGAAGAGGGTGTATGCGCCAGATGTGGTGGCGCATACACCCACCACAATAAGAGAGCATATGCGCCATTGTCCTTGGCGCCTCCTTTAGGAGGGCCATGCAGACGCCACAAGCATTGGCGCCTCTTCAAGAGGCACAATGCATGTGCGCCAATGCATCTGGCGCCTTCTCTCACAAAGTTGATTATTTTGGTATTTATTTTGAAAATTTGATTATTTTTATATTTTATTTAAAAAATTTGGTTATTTTGAAAAAAAAAATCGTCATTCATTATAATACATATATATATATATATATATATATATATATATATATATATATTATATTTTTTTAATTTGATTTTTTTAATGAATAGTTGTGAATTTTATATTTACTTATCTCAAAATTGGTTTTGATTTAATTGCTGGAATATGTTGAAGATTATTGAGAAAGAATCTTTTGGGTATACATTAGACAATTTATTAATATATCTTTTTCATGAGTGTATTCAATTATAGCATGAACAAAAATGTGTGATTAATTAGTGTATTTACATAAGCAACATGAAGCTTCCAGAATCAAGGATGTAATCCGTATTGCCTCCCTATGCTGAAGAAGTTATAGTGATCTAAGAATGTCTAAATTTGATATTTTATGTAATACCATTAACTCTTATACATGAAAAGTAAGAAATATGTTGTGTTGATGTTCGTCTACTATTTTCTATATTAGTATTAATCTCATGTCTTATTTTAATTGACACGTTTGTGGACAACGAACTACGAAATTTTGATTATAGTTTTGAATATTTGTAATGTGATTTGGTAATTTCAGGTTATTTTAATAGACAAAGATGTCACTTTGGAGCATACTGACTTCAAATGAATGGTATGTTTTAGTATTCTTTTTTATTTGCAAAATACTTTGTTATGACTATCTTGGATAATTACTTTAATATTTCAATAGAATTTGGATATTCTAGTACTTTTGATAATTAGACCTCAACACTAAGCATGCCTGTGGGTCGAGAAACATGGTGTGCTTCCAATCAACAATTAGCTTCCATTGACTTAGTTTTTTGGGAGGTGGAGGTCTTATCACAGTAAGCATCTCAACTACTTTTTCTTTCAGTTTTACAAGTTTGGAATGCCACTTTTTATGCTTTTTCTTTCAATGTTCGCTACTTTTATGTGATTTTTATTTGGTTGAGTTTTATGGGGTTTTGCGATTTTTAATTTTTGGCAGAGTGCATGTAATATGAGGCAAGTAGGTATTGTGAACATGACTGGGATGCTTGAGAAACAATTGACTTCAGAGTTGTCAAAGACGATGTTACAAGAAGATTTCACTCTTTCTCGTGCTTTCAGCCATTATCTTACTATAATGGATATAGATGAAACTCACCATAGGTAAATCATCCATGGATATGCTAAGGCTTTGTTTGGATCAACTTATTTGATAAGTTGTTTTCAACATATTTTCATAAGCTCTGCAAGTCCAAGATAGTTTATGAAAATAACTTAGAGTTTATACAAAAATAGTTTAATCTTGTTTTATAGAAATAACTTATAAAAACACTTATCATAATAAGCACTTATACTATAAGTTGCAAATTTATCCATTTTTCAAATGGGATAACTCATAAATCGTGTTTTTGCAGGGTCTGTAAAGGAGGGGATATGATATCAACTTCAAAATCTTATGATGATGTATTCAACCAGCTTGTGCAAAGTGGAATTTCCCCTGATGACCTTTAGAATATAGTCTGCAAACAGATTCTTTTTTTGTTCTTTTCATGTCGATCTGCTTACATATTTGAAAATTGCGGAAAGCTTAAGTTTTGAATCAATTTTCGTCAATCAAGGCTTTCTAAAATGTTACATTATTTATGATATTTCTAAAACTTTTTATCCTTTTGCTTAATTTGTTGACAGAAGGGACTAATTCAATAAACTGGGGATGGTTATCTTGGAACTAACTTCCAAATTGTCAATTATCTTTATTAGTTGGTGTATTCATAAAATGTTGGGTTTGAAATTTATATACAGACCATGAGAGTATCAAGCGCCTTTTGTAGTGCAAGATGACTTGTTTTTTTAAGGTCTTACTATAAAACTTATGTGATTTTTTTGTCAAAATTGTTCTACGGGGATTAAATAAGTAACTTTCTCCTTCTCTGTTAGATATATATTTAGGTTCCAGTTTTTTTTGGATATTGGCATGAAATGAGAGTCTTTTCACTTGTGGTGTGTTGTAGTTCTTCTTGTTTATCAAAATGATTTTCAAAATTTTATTTTTAAAACCTTGCATATGTAAGTTATTGAAGTTTAAATTTATATTTGATATATTATTATATAAGATTATGTGTTCGTAGTAGAAATTGCGCCAAAAGAACTTTGAGGAGTCCTCAGTACTTTAAATCAAGTATAAATTTGCTACATAATATAACTATATGATCATGAAAATAATTAATGAAATTTTGGTATCAGCTATGAGATGTCGAAGGTAATGTCACGACACTAATATCTGAATAATGCAGACAGAATAAAGATAGAGAATAGTAATGCAAAATACACAAGCAATTGTTAACCCAGTTCGGTCCAACTCACCTACATCTGGGGGCTACCAAGCCAGGAAGGAAATTCACTAAAATAGAATCAGTTCAAAGACTCTCCGTACACTTCAACAAGTTACAGTCTTTCTCACCTAATCTCTACCCATGCAATTTCTACCTAAGCACTCTTAGATATGAGAACCCACTCACTTCCCTACAATCACATCTGTGATTTTAAACACCAATCCCTTGAGAAAAGAAAACACTTTTCAATAACACACTCTTGATTTTACTTCACAGTTTCAATCAAGAAGACACACTCTTGATCTTGCTTAACAACTTTGATCAAGAAGACACACACTTGATCTTGCTTCACAGTTTTGATCAAGTAGACACACACTCTTGCTTAACAGCTTTAGAGTGACAAATTACAACCACAACTCAGACCAATTCAATCATCAATGGATGACTTGAATGACTTACAAGTCTTACGACTAAACAGACACAAATCCTAGCTCTCTCTCTATATTTCGCTCAGTATTGGTTGTGTATTCAATCAGGTTTTCCAAGTCCCTTTTTATAGAAGCTTTCAGCTGGGCTTGGACATCTTGAAAACCCTAAATCTATTTTCCAATTAAATCTTTTCATGACAGCTGGTTAGATCTCTTTGGAAAATAAGTAAATCAGGTTGTAATCCATGATTGAATGCGCTAGCAAATCAGATCTTCAATCATACATAGATTTCCATTAATTGTGCAATCACAAAACACCAGACATTCACACTGAATGTTCTGTGTACAGGATGTCATGACATCGGGTCTGACATCCTAGAGTAATTCCTGCATAACTTCATAATTCCTTTTATAAATTCCAGCAGGTACAACCATATCAGATGTCATGACCTTGTGTATGACATCTTGAAACAATCCTGCATGAACATGTCTTTCATTTAAACTCCAGCAGGTACACACATATCAGATGCCATGACCTTGTGTATGACATTCTGAAACAATCTTGCATGATCATGTTCTTGAACTCCAACAAGTACATAGGATATCTTATGTTAAGACATCACACAAAACATCTTATGAACACTCTTTTGTTTTACCAAAATTGTTGCCAACATTTAGAATCAACAAACTCCCCCTTTGGAAAATTTTGGCTAAAACATATATATGTCCTTTTTGTTCACAAGAGAACCTATCAGCAGTTAAACAACAGTTTAAACAGCAGCAGAAGCAAACACAAGTACTAGAAATAGATACTAGTAATACACACATGCACAAGGGTACTTCCCCTCCCCCTAAATCTGTGCAACAAAAACAGAATTACTAGTTATGGATGCAACTAGTAAGACACACAACTACACAAGGGTACTACTACTTCTCCCCCTAAATATGTGCATTCATCTCCATGAAAATAACAACACCTGTTACCGCAACACCTTTAACAAACAGAATGTCATTCTGACATCTACTTCAACATCAACACCTGTGCACCACATCAGACATCCCATTTGACATCTGTAAGCAAAACAACATTCTATTTTAACACCTATGCACTTCCTTCAATAATAGATGTCCTTCTGTACAGCCACATACCTCTCCTCACAACTCTAGCTCCTCCACATACTTCTCCCCCTTTTTAGTCAAAATTGACCAAAGGTGACCAATTAGACAAAATAAATGTCAATTAGCCTAGCAGAGAATGTCAGCACAGATGTTATAACATTAAAAATGTTAAAACATAATTGTTCAGGAGATACAAACCATCATGATACACAACATTGATAGTTGAGATAATGAATAAATCCAAGGAACTCATTAAGAGCCCAAAATATTACAAACAGACATCAATGAGGACTGCCACAAAATACACATTTTCAAAAAAACAATAAAACTGCAGCATCTAAACAGCAGCACCAGAACATCTTCCAAAATATCATCCACCACAATCTTCACAGAACACTTCACACCATCTTCAGTCTTCAACACAAGGGGGGAACCATCAATCAGAGGAAGAAGTATCACCTTCAACTTCAGATCCTTCAGAGCTTTCAGAGTTGCCACTGGATTGGGCTTTTGCATCTGAATCCTTACCAGCCTTCTCCATTTCTTCCTTTTCCAAGCTACAAATAAGGACCTTCAAAGCTTCTTTTCTTGCCTTGGCCACCCTTATACCATTATCCAGTTCCTTGCAGGTATCTTTTAGTTGATCAATTAAGCTCCCTTGAGATGCAGGCTCCCTTCTGGCAGATGTCATGACAAATCATTGACATGACTTCCCTCAAACAGCTTATAATGAATGGATAGTGAGGGCTTTCTTCTGCTTGGAATGTCATTTGTATTGAGTATGCCTGTTTGTTGACTCAAGATAATACCACAAATAATGGATGGGAAGGCAATGGGCAGCTTTACAGCATTTGTGGAGGCATGTCTGATAATTTGGTCAAACATAAATTTTCCAAAATCATAGTTAATCCTTGTTCCAATTGCATGAATGATTCTTCCAAGACTAATGGAGATGGTAGAGACATGATTAGTAGGCACCCAATTTGCTGAACCAATCTTGTGCAAGATGGCATATTTGACAGTTAGCTTGCTAGCTGATAGGTGATTCCTACTAGGACATTCCTTGATTTGGCCAGTTGTAATAATCATACAGACCTCATTGTCTGTAGTCTCTAGATCCACTCCTTCATCAGTTCCTCTCCCTAGGAACTCGTTGATGATGGTTTGTGAGAATCTCACACACCTACCCCTTACAAAAACTTTGCAAAATTCCCTGCTGCTCCTTTCAGAAATCTCCTCAGGGATATTTACAACAAATTCTTTTACCAACCCCTCATAGCATTGGGGTAAACCAACAATTGTCTTCATAAGTCCAACAACCTTAATCAATTCCATAACTTCCTTTACCTCAACAGCCTCTTTTCCTAGTTATCTTTCAACAGCTATTCTCCTTTGGATGACAAAGTTCCATTTTGCAGCACCATTTTCTAAGTGAAAAGAGATGTTGTCTAAGTGTACAGCTGCAGCTTTGCCTGGAGACTTCTTAACATCCTGCCTTTTTGCAGGGGAGATGTCTGGGACATCGACTTCGACATCCTCATCAGAGTCAGAACTCTCACTTTCTTTCCTCTTCTTAACCTCAACCTTGCTCCATGATTTGGAGGGTCCTACACCAGCAGTCTTCTTCCTAGCTCTGGCTGTCATCATTTCAGCCACAGTTTTTCCTTTTCTAGTCTTCAATTTCCTAGCAGCACTTGGTTTTACATGGTGAACCAAAGTGTCATCCTCTTCCTCTGAGCTTTCTTCCTCCAAATCAATACTATCCTCAGCAGTATCAGGAGACATGCTAGCTGGTTTCTTGCTAGGTAAAATTTTTCCAAGGGAACATAATCCCTCAGCAGCTACTTCCTTTTCTGTCTTAGATGAATCATCATCTTTCTCATCTTGGGTTTCCACCTCAGGAGAGGGGTCCCTTCTAGACACAGGAGTAAAAATATCCTTGACTGCATGTTCTTCATTCTGAATCCTAGTAACTAGGTTTCTTATGGTACGATCAGTAAAGTGCATGTCCTCTTTATTAGGAGATTTTTCAGGAATGCTACCTTGCTTAGTTCCAGCCATGGAAGAGGGGCCTAGGGCGTCACCTGGTATCATACAAAGAGGAGTCACGTCCATTAAATCTTCATCTAGAAACTCCATGGAGGGAGTTCTTGTATGATGAAAGAATTTTGAACTAGATGATGATGGATGTTGAGACATGTTGTTGGACTTTTGAAGGAAATTTCTTTGCCCTAGCAGAGGTTCTCTGAGTAGTTTGATGAAGATGGAAAGAGTTGTGTTCAGGTAGAGCGTGCAAATGGCGTAGATACTATTTCTAATACTAGGGAATGATTCGTTATTAATGTGGCTCTTCCTTTTAATTTGGCAGACAATATTTTTGTTACCTTTTCCACTCCACATGAATTGCCATATTTTCTCAAGCATCCAAGTCCCTAATTTCCCTCTTATATATTCAAATTGATTATCAATCAAATCCCTTGCAAACTTGTCCGCTGATTTCATTTCATGCTTTAGAACTATGAATTTATCTTTCACACATTTTCTAATAGAGTGATGACATCAAACAAAGTACTTAGTCCAATTGTGTTGACTATGATTTTTGGACATTGTTGCAGTATTTAGGTTGTCATAATACAATGTCATGACATCGTGTGTGACATTGTATGCAATTATCAGTAGTTTCATCCAACCTAGTTGAGAACAACTGCTTTCATCTGATATATCTTCATTATATACATCATTTTTATCTTTCAAATGTATAGTAGCATGAGTCCTTTCACTCTCCATCTCAAACTTCTCCTCATTGTTCTTGGTACACATAGTCCCTTGTGGTCCAGTTCCAACAGAGCTCTCTCCGATTTCATACTGCATATAACTAGTCACATGTCCACCTATTTGATCTACCCTCTCAGTTGTTTAGGCCATCATGACCTTTTCTTCTTTTGAAGTGAGGTTAAGTCTGAGCTTCTGGTGTGACATCCTTGTCTGACATTTTCCACAGACTTGTCTCTCATTACTCTTGAGGGTTCTTCTAGCAGCTATCTTCATCTCTTCCTCTTTGACATAGGAATACTTTGAGGAAAAACCTACTTGAGAGCTCCACATGTAACAGTTGTCTTTGGTCCTAATTCCTTTCATAATCACTTCACTGTCTTTAAAAATTAGACATTCAGTTTTGGTGAAGTTAACATTCAGACCTTGATCACATGGTTGACTGATGCTTATTAGATTTGCAGTCAAGCCCTTAACAAGTAGAACCTTGTCAATTCCAAGACAATCAAGCTTACCTATTCCCTTGATTTCACCTTTTGCTCCATCTCCAAAGGATACATGGCCTATGGTATGATGATGCAAGTCAATTAGCAGGTCTTGGTTTCCAGTCATGTTCCTGGAACATCCACTATCAAAATACCACTCTTCTTTGGCTGAGATTCTGAGGGGAATGTGAGCTAATAGACTTGTAACACTAGTCTTAGGAACCCATTGCTTCTTGTTGATATGCCTATGCTGTTGATAGTGAGTCTGTTGATGGACAGAGGTAGGGTAACTGTACAACTTATAGCAGAAGGGCTTTAGGTGACCAAATTTCCCACAGTAATGACATCTCCATCTTTGGTGTTTCCTTTTCTGCTGTCTTCTCCTTTGATGTTGTGACATCTCAGGACTGCTCTTACTATTGTTGCATTGAGGTTTGCAACTAGTGTAACTGCTCCCAGCCTTAGATTTATTGTACCCTATTCCAGATTGGTCTCCTGTGATTAGTCCAGTTTGGAGAATCTTATCTAAGGAGTCAGATCCATTGTTTAACATCCTTACATACTTGGTCATCTCTTATAGTTTTGAGTTTAAGAACATAGCTTCAGTTTTTAGCTTGGAGATGGTTTCCACATGTTCTGCCTTTTCATTCTCCAGCTGTACTATCTTCTGACTTTCAACTTCTAGCTTGGCATTCAGAACCACTGCTTCTGTTTTTAATGTGGAGATGGTTTCCAAGTGTTCTACCTTCTCATTCTCAAGTTGAATTATTTCCTTCTTCTGGCTTTCAACCTGTTTACATAGCTCTACACTTTTGTGACATAGCTTTCTGTAGGTAGAGGCCAACTCTTCAAAGGTTACTTCATCATCACTTGAGTCTTCATCAAAACCCCATCTTCCTGTCAAGGCAGTTACCAGATTTGTAGCTTCATCTGTTTCACTTTCATCAGACCAAGTGGCAGCAAGATTCACCTTTTGCTTCTTGAGGTAGGTTCCACATTCAGTTCTAATGTGTCCATACCCATCACATTCATATCACTGTACTTCTTTTCCTTCTTTGGGCTTATCATCTGACCTTGCTCTTTTTTCAGCATTTTTGAATCTACTGATGCCATGTGAGATGTTCTTGACATTAGCCTTGGATCTTACATCCATCTTTTTCAGTAGTCTGTTGAACTGTCTTCCCAGCATTGCTACTTCTTTTGACAAGTCCTCATCAACATCCTGACTATTTTCATCTTCTGTGTTTGACATGAAGGCCATGCTTTTGGTTTTCTTTTCAGAAACATCATTTAATCCCATCTCAAATGTTTGGAGAGAACCAATTAGCTCATCAACTCTCATGTTGGAGATGTCTTGGGATTCTTCTATGGCTGTTACTTTCATAGCAAATCTCTTAGGGAGTGACCTGAGTATTTTCCTTACCAGCTTCTCATCTGACATCTTCTCTCCCAGGGCTCCTGAGGCATTTGCAATTTCAAGAATGTTCATATGAAATTCATGTATGTTTTCATCTTCTTTCATCCTTAGATTTTCAAACTTGGAGGTGAGCAGTTGTAGTCTAGACATTTTAACCCTAGATGTGCCTTCATGAGTGGTTTTGAGAATGTCCCAAGCATCTTTAGCCACTTCACAATTGTTTATCAACCTGAAGATGTTCTTGTCCACTCCATTGAATATGGCATTCAATGCTTTAGAATTTCCAAGGGCTAGATCATCCTCTTCCTTGGACCGTTGTTCTTCAGGCTTCTTATCAGTTGTGGTTGCTCCTTCCTTAGTAATTACTGGATGAACCCATCCAGTTAACACAACCTTCCAAGCCTTATTATCCAGGGATTTTAAGAAGGCTACTATAACACCTCAAAATTTGCCCTCCTCTCTTGGGACTAGCTTAGCATATTGCATTTTCATTTTTAGGACATTAGTCATTGCATCTTTGCATATCATGTGAAGACAATGAACAAGTCATTCTCCTAGGTCTTTCTCAGAAGATAAGGAAGTTAAAAGATTCAAGTTTGAGGGTCCTCATGAATTGATCACTAATCATCTGAGGGTTTGTGCTTCAATTAGGGTTTCTTGGTTCCTCAAGGAGGGTGGATATTATCTTGGTTGACATAACACATCATCATCATCATGGTCTTATCATCACCAAGAGGTTCATTGTGCTTGATCAGCTTCCTTGGGATTAGGGTTTTGACCTCTAGTCAACCCTAATCAATTGTATTGTGCCAATCAGGGTTTTTCAAGGAGATGAGGTTTTAATGGAGATGGGGATCATCCTATGGTTTTATTGAGCTTGTAGAAGCTAGGGTTTCATTTTGGAGCCATTTCATCAAGAGATTGAGGCTCAAGTTCATCTGTGCATGACCAAGTCATCTTATCAACTGGAAAAAGTCAACCAAAAGTCAACTATTGAATTTGGAGGTGGGAGATGGTTAGAAATACTTCATTCATGCTCAAACAAGTCTCATTTGACATTTCAAACATCAAGGGTGAAGAATTTGAGGTCAGATGAAAACTTTCCAAAAATAGTAAGTGACCTGTAATTTTAAATTGCCAAAAATGGAAAGGTTTTCTCCTTAAGATTACATGACCAAGAAAGCTTCAAATGAAATTTTGTCCAACATGAAAGTTGAAGATATTGTTCTCCCATTTCCAAAAAGTCCAAGAACATAAATTTCTCATGTATGGTTGGCAAGATATGGATCAATCATTGTCAAGCAAATTTGAACTTCACAAGTACATAACTTTTGAACCTTAAGGCCAAATGAAGTGGTTCTTTTTGCAACATTCTTGTTTTGACATGTACTATCCAATTCATGCATCATAGGCCATGCATTTTGATCATAAAAATTTTGGACTTTTCATTTGAATTTTGGAGGGAAAGTGGTAATTTGAAAATTATGCATTGTATTCACCTTTTACCAATTACACTTGGCTCCAAACAGCATTTGAAATGATTCCAAGGGCAAATTCGAGCACTGTTCCATTGGCATGCATGCATGTAGGGTGAATTGCAAATTGGCCATAACACTTCAATTTCACTAATCCATTTGCATTTGGCTTAATTGTGATTACCAACATCATTAGCACACCATATAAAAGCATAAGCATAACTGTTTTCATGAAAAACACAACAGAATTCTCAGATCTAGATCTAATTCACAAATCTTCACAATTTTTCTCTCTCACTTTTCTTCAATCTTCTTCATAAACCTTGCCTTGTTCTTGATCAAATCCTCATCCATAAGCATTGTGGAGTATCCTTGAAGCTAGATCCAGCAAGAATCGTGCATTTTGAGGACTGTTGAAAGTTACATCCATTAATGGCAATTGAAGATTTGAGCAACATCAAGCACGATTGAGCATCAATTCTTCATCCATTCATTCATAGGAGCATTGGAGATCATCTGTTTTCCTTTCCAGGACTTAAAACAACCAATTCCAGTTCTGCATTCTCTTGAAGGTCAGATTTCGAATTCCATGATTCATGAAATTATTGTATGCTTATGGTAGATCTTTCATCCCTGAGTGCAATGAGCTTTGAATCACCAAATTTCATCAAGAAATGAACAAGTTATGTTAAATCTAAGTTTTATGCATGAAACTTCCATGGCTCGAATCTTGTGATATAGTTTGAATTAGAGAAATCTAAGCCTTGATCCATGTTGCATGATGAAAGATCTATCCAATGGTGTGGTTGTTGCGAATTTCTGGACGAATTTGTTCTTGAGCATATGAACACGTATGAACATTGTATGAAGGCTAGGGTTTCTGTTTCCAGGCCATGCTTGATCTTCATGAGCGCCATTCTGCATGCATTTTTGTGTTAATTGCCATGTATTGGACCACGTGTGACCTATGTGTCTTAACGATTGGACGAGAGCGCTTCCCACTGCCACCTCAGTTAAGTGAAACGGTGCGTTTCACTTAACTGGCGCGCTCAATTCAAATTTCCACACGGATCGATCCTTGGCTGAGACATTTCCACATATTGCCTTTTCATTTTATTCTTTGCTTCCATATCCATTCATGCCATGCTTTCATGTCTTTTTTTATTTTTTTTTCATTCATTCAAAAATTTATAACTCAAT
Source organism: Lathyrus oleraceus (assembly GCF_024323335.1). Lineage (NCBI taxonomy): Eukaryota > Viridiplantae > Streptophyta > Magnoliopsida > Fabales > Fabaceae > Lathyrus > Lathyrus oleraceus. Next base: position 193,718,619 of record NC_066580.1, on the reverse strand, counting down.
AATGGATGATCCAAATGAGGTGTGGTTTTTTGCATGTTGTTCCTCATGATGTCTACTATTTTATGACTATTTTCCCACATATACTGCACGGTTGGAATTTAATTTTGCTTAGGAAATGTTCACATGTGTGCTATCTTGTACCTTCCATGCCATTTGCTTTGTGAAATGATGGATATTGCTCCAATGCTTTTGAAACTTTGCATGCTTAAAATAGACATCTCAATGAACATTTTGGTATGGAGTTTGCATTTTTCTCATGTTTGGTTGTGGAGTTATGATCTGGTTAATGTAGGTGTGACAATGTGTGTCACACCTTTGCTTGCTTAACTTGAGGAATTCATTTTCCATGCCAATTAATTGCCAATTGATGAGATGTTTTGCATGATGTTACTTGTGGATGTTAGGATTGATCATGAATTTTTGTGGAATTTTTGGATTCACTTTTGATTTGTTTGAGATTTTCCTTTCTGGCTTGCCATTTGTGGACTTTTGAATAGTCATGAACTTCAATGATTTGTGAAATGCTTGATGTTTATCCTATGAACTTGAAATTTTGTACATTGATGCTAGACACTTTGAAGGTTATTTTGGCTTTGGTTTGAGGTCTTTACCATTTGTCATCTCTGTTTTAGGCTTTTGCTAAGTTGGTGCATCTAGTTGTGCCCTAGTTGAGCTTGTTTGTGCTTGCCTTGACTTAGGGAATTTAATTGCCATGCTTATACTTGTCCAAATGCTTTGATTTTTGGTTTTATGATCATGTGATGTGTGCTGTTTAGCCATGATTTTTCTTGGGATTTATTGAATTATGTTTGAGTTGATGTGGATTGGTTCATTCTGTTTGCTTCAATGAGCTTTCAACTTGCATGCTTTACCTTATGTGCTTTGTGAAATGAACTTGGTTGATGATATTGACATGAGACCTTTTGGATATTGTTCTTAATTGATTGAGCTTGATTTATGCCAATTTTCATGTTCTGTTTTGGATTATTTCTCCCACTTTGACCCTAGGCCTTGTCCTAGTGGTTTGTGCTTATGTTTGAGTTGTGTTTTCAGGACAAGAAGCATATGGCCTTGAGGAATTGATTCATTGGCTTGAGTTGCCTATTTGGTTGATGTTGATTAACATTGAGTTGTTTTGTAGGTGATTTAGCTCTTTTGAGTTGAGCTTGTGCTTTGCCCACTGATGCCTTGTTGCATTGATTGTGCACTGTTGACTGTTGACTATTAGTCTGTCTGTTTGACTTTTGTTTGATTTGTATACTGATTGAGTTGGATTGTTTTCAGGTACATTAGTTGCTATAGTTCATTGTGAACTTGCTTTTGCTTGGTTGCTTAACCATCTAGGTATAATTTCACTGACTTCATGTAGTCTGGAAGACCTGTCCTGTTACTTGGGCAGGCACCTGTCTGAAGCCCTCCTTAAGAGGCAATGTTTGTGTTTGTTTATCTTTGTCCCTGTACATATTCAAAAGACCTCCTAAGTGAAGAGGCATTGGCAGATACAAGGGATGTGCAATCCATCCCCTGCTATTCAGTGTGTCATCCACTTTGCTCACACACCTTGTGTTGATGCATTGTGGATACTAACCCAAGATCCATGTCGAGTCAGTCATGTGGAGTAGAGTCCCACTTTCTGGACTCCCACACTTTCATTTGTTTGAAGCTCTCCCAGGCCAGGGATAAGAGCTGTGAGGTCTCATCCTCACTCCCCATTTCATCTGCTTCACCCTAACTCTCAATGTTAGGGTTAAGAGCTAACATCACCCGGATACAGTGGCTTGTTTGTCGAGGTTGACATGACCCCTTGACTAAAGCCTAGCCTTGTGTGAGCCCCCTGTTTGTATATAGTGTGTGTGCTTGCTTTTGTGCTTTTGACTGATCGTGCTGTGTTTAGGATAACTTGCTGCCTGTGCAAGTTAGATGGAAACCTCAACCTAGGACCATTGTGGATTGCATGATAACTATTAGGCTCGAGTCAGTCTCCCTTCTAGTTTGTCATTTCCCAGTCTCTGGTTAGGAGAGAGTTTCTCCCCTGTTAAGGGGAACTACGTTGCCCTGATCCTCATACCAGATGAGGTACGTAGGCAGGAGGTCGTACGAGATCTCTCCGGGCACCCTTTTTCTTTTTGTGTGTGTTTGCTTGACAGTTATTAGGCTCGAGTTCCAGACTCCCTATTAACTTGTTTGGTTGTTGTGTGCTTGGAGTCCGATATAAGTCCAGCAATTGGCATTTGGTTTCCAGTGTGGGTTTGTTGGTTCGGAGTCTGATGTAAGTCCAGCGATTGGCATTCGGTTTCCATGTTTGCCTGTGTTTGTGTTTTTGTTTTGTTTGGCGTGCGTGAGCCGAACTAAGGTAGCTCTGATTCTCATTCCAGATGAGATACGCAGGCATAGGATGCGATATCCTATCGAGCACGTTTCCCCCTTTGTCCCGAACTACGTTGACTCTGATGTTTGTTTCTGACAAACTACGTAGGACCAGGATGCGATATCCTGCCGAGTTACCTTCTTCCGTCTTCCACCTATTTTGTTAGTGTGTGTGTGTGTGCATTCTTTGAGCTGTTTCTTTTTAGCAACCTTATCCTATCTTTTTGAGCGTGGATCCCGTCGAGTACGACGAATGTGAGGGGTGCTAATACCTTCCCCTTGCGTAACCGACTCCCGTACCCTGTAATCTCCGGTCGTAAGACCATTTCCTTTCCAGGTTTACTTCGAGCGTTTCCTTTCCCTCTTTGGGATAAATAACGCACGGTGGCGGCTCTGTGTTGTTTCGTTTTAGCCCGCCGGTTGTTTTTTGCGGATGCGACAGCTGGCGACTCTGCTGGGGACTACAGAAGTTGACCTATTGCTGGTCCATCTTCCCTAAGCGAGTCTCTCCTAGCGTTCTCTAGGATAGTTTAGGTTGCTTGTGATGCTCTATTTATTGCATTCATTATTATATTGTGCATATGTATATTTGCATAAGTATTTGCATGCATCATACTATCATGTTGCTGTCCTCTGTACAGGTGGTTCCTATGATTTGGGGTGGGTGTTCTGAGTGGGGCTAAAACCCAGGCCCGAGTATACACCTAGGATTAGTGTGGTCTCATGTTCCTCATTTGCTTTATCAGCATATTGTTGCAACGTGACATACCACAAGCCGGACGAGGTTCATTGGAGAGTGCTCTTCCTTTGTGGGGTTTTCCACTCTGGTTGGGTTACCTCTTTTGAGCTGTTGACTTCGGTGACCGATCTTTCCCGGATCTTTGGTTTAGACGATCTTAAGAGAGCTGCAACGGCACACCCGAAAGGGCAAACCCGTTGAGTATCTTTGCCCGATTGTCGAGACCATTATCCGCCCTTAGGATGACCTGGTTAGAATTTACCTGTGAGGGGAGGGTGATTCTTACAGATGCATGTTCTGATGGTGACTTTGATGATGACTGATGGTTCCGTTGATCAGAGGCATATTTATAAGTCGGATTTATGGACATTTATTTCTGAGACACCGGAGTGCTATCCGTGATATTTATCAGTGGGGATCCGTTTATTTCAGGATTCCCCGGGCTGGTTCAGAGGGTTGGTTATCAGACCAGTGGTTCTCTGTGATGATGATGGTGATGTATCCTTCAGTTCCGTTTATTTCGGAACCCTTGAGTTGGACTTATGATTGCTCAGTACCTCAGATGATTGTGATCAGTTCAGAGATCAGGGTCGTAATTCAGTGCAACAGATGTTCAGATGACTTGGAGAATGGCACAATGCATTGCATTCATACATCAGCATCATTCACATCTTGCATTTACTTGCATCTAACTCATGTTTATCCATATGCAGGGACATTTTGATTGAGATCCTGGTTGAGAGACTTCTTTGCTCAAACATGAGGACCGGTTTGAAGGATGATGTTGCCTATAGCTTCTTTGATCCAGAGATCAGTGTGTTGAGAGATATGATAGCATTGATTATACCCGACCATGTGGGGATGTTCCGGGAGGCATACGGTGGTATTCTGAAGTTGGTTTTCAGGCTCACAGACAGCGATAAGAGCGCCATCCATACACTTCTCCAGTTCTATGACCCTGGCTTGAGGTGTTTTCTATTCCCTGATTACTTGTTGGGACCCTTGATGGAGGACTATGCTAGCATCTTGGGTATTCAGATCCGAGATCAGATTCCTTTCCATGTCACTAAGGGGGATCCTGACATTGCTGAGATTTCTCGTGCTCTTCATTTGAGCCTGGAGGTGACCAAAGGGGGTTTGAAAGAGAAGGGGAAGTTGCCTGGTTTTCATGTGAGTTTCTTGGAGGTCAAAGCTAAGGAGCATGCTGCTGCGGGTAATTGGAAGACTGTCTGTGCCTTGATTGCTGTGAGCATTTATGGGACCATCCTGTTTCCTAATCAGAAGAGCTTCGTGGACATTAATGCTATCAGGTTGTTTATACAGAGGAATCCCATTCCTACTCTGATTGGAGATGTCTATTATTCGGTTCATAACAGGAACGAGAAACGGCGTGGTGGATTGATTCGATGTTGTGCTCAGCTATTGCACAAATGGTTCATGGGGTATTTGCCTTCCCGAGGTGCTTTTGCTTCTCTTGATCCGACGGTCAAGTGGTCAGTCAGGTTGATGGGTTTGCGAGCCACTGATATAGCCTGAACTCATAACGGTATGGCTGGACGAGATTTCATATATAGCTGTGAGAGCTTTCCTAATGTGCCTCTTATAGGAGTTCAGGGTTGCATTAATTACAACCCAACGCTTCTTAGGAGACAAATGGGGTTTGCTATGGAGGTTCCTCCTCTTGAGTGTGAGACTCAGGAGTCTTTCTACTTCCCAGTTGAGGGTAATCAGGCCAAGTTGAGGCAGGTGTCTGGGTCATGGCGTAACATTCAGAGGAAGGGCAAGGTTCCTTTTGGTAAGGTTAATAGCCGGTCTTTTCCTCCATTTGATGATTGGCTTCGGAAGAGGGTTGAGCTCACACGTCTACCATTTCCGGGAGGTGATCCTTGGTGTCCTGTGATTGAGGGTCCACGTTCTTCTGTCAGTATGGAAGAATTCCTCGAGATGAAGAGAGCCAGAGATCAGTTGCAAGCGGAGAAGATTGAACTGGAGATGAGTGTTGCTCGGATTCAGATGTCTAATCAAGAGATCAGAGTAAGGATGGAAGATTAGGATAAGCGACATGCTCTTGTGGTGAAGGGCTTTGAGATGGATACCGCTTACTATGGCAAGGTCATCCAAGCTTTAGAGTCGTCCACAAAGGAGCACGACATCACTAAGGAGAAGCTAGCCAGAGCTTTAAAGGTCATTAAAGATGAGAAGAGGAGGCAAATCCTCGTGAGGGATCAGAGAGAAGACAGAGTCAGAATCCTCGTCGCTGAATGGGAAGCAAAATTGAAGACTAAAGAAGCAGAGAACATGAAGATCATTGCTGAAAGAAATCATTATCTTGCTGAGAGAGATCATTACTTCAGACAGATGAAGATTGGCCAGAAGGAGATAGGGAGATTGCAGCAGGAGAACACTGAGCTTAGGTTCGCGGTGAAGTTTACTAAGATGGTAGATGATGCAGAGCCGTCTGTGGGGCCTTCTTCAGTGTAGTCTTTTGTTGTTATTTGTGTGGATTACCGTCAAGCCTGTTGACGAAATTCACTTGCTTGTGTAGTCTTTCTGATTCTGGAAAATTGTATTTGATTTGTATCAGACTTGATGTATGACTATGGCACTTATTGTGCACTCTTGGTATACGATGGTTGTTTTCATTCAGTGATCAGTATTCAAGCTTTATTTGTTTCCCTGTATGCTCTCGCACAGCATACACATGGTTGGGTGGTTTTTGCTAAATCATATATCTCTGATCTGTATGATGAAATCAAATGATGAATGTCCGAATGTTGCTGCCGGATTATTATCTGTCTCGATGAAGCCAGGATCGAGAGACAAAGTGTTCCTCATGTGGATAGACATTGCATTCATGCATAATCATAATAACTTGTTTTCTATTTTGCAGGTATCAGTTCTAACGTGCTTGATTGTTACAGGAATCATTGCTCATGCTCGTAGAGTTATACCTTTGCACTTAACACGTCCTCACAGATATTTCACCAGACGCAATACACCCCGAGTGATGGATCTACCAAGCATAGATGTTCTCGAGCTGAAAGAGAAAATGAACGAGTTGATTAACATCATGCAAGGGTTTGCGGTCGGGCAGAAGGCACTTGCTGACAAAGTAGAGAAGCTCGAGCGGGCTTCAGCTGCCAACAGCGGTGTCAACCTGGATGGTGTCTCCAACCAGGGGCTTGGTGGCTCTAGGGATGGTGGAAAGAGGACAACTGTGGGTGTAGTAAATAATAATGCCGGTGGTTTTGGTGCTGCCACAGGTGGTGGGCCCGGTCAGATGGGCCATAATATGAAGGACAGTCTGTTTCCTCCGTTCTTTGGGGCTGAGGATGATAGAGAGGAAGACAGGGAAGTAGATCAATTCTCCATGCATAATGAGCCGTTTGGTCAATACGGTGTCCAACCACACAATAAGGAGATCCAATTGCTGGCAGAGAAAATCAGGGCTCTGGAGAGCTATGCCACTCCCGGGGTTGTGAATATGTCAAATATGGGGCTGGTCGAGGGGATTGTGATCCCACAGAAGTTCAAGGCGCCCGCATTTGATAAATATAATGGGAGTTCTTGCCCGGAGACTCATCTTCAAGCTTTTGTCCGCAAGATTTCTGCCTATACCATGGATCAGAAGCTGTGGATGTACTTCTTCCAAGACAGTCTGTCTGGAGGATCTTTGGAGTGGTACACCAAGCTGAGGTCTTCTGATATCAAGAGCTGGCAGGATCTTGGAGACGCTTTCTTTAAACAGTATCAGTTCAACGCTGACATGGCTCCTAGTCGTACCCAGTTGCAGGGTATGTCTCAGAAGCCTAACGAGGGGTTTAAAGAGTATGCCCAGAGATGGAGGGAGTTGGCAGCCAGGGTCCAACCGCCATTGGTGGACAGGGAGATGTCTGACTTGTTTATGGGTACCCTTCAGGGGGCATTTGCTGAGAGGATGGTCGGATGTCCGGTCACCAACTTCGCAGATATTGTGGTGGCTGGTGAAAGAATAGAAAGTTGGTTGAAGCTGGGGAAAATCCAGGGTGGTAATGCTTCGTCTTCAGGATCGAAGAAGCCCTTCGGAAATGGCCAGAGGAAGAAGGAGGGTGATACAAGTGATGTGTACACCCAAAGAGGATCGAGTAGGGATCGTTACTATCAGCACACTGCTGCGGTAACTATTCCTGCTGATAATCAACCTGCACAACAGCAACAGCAACAACCACAACAACAACGTCAGCCATTTCAGCAGAGACCGCAGAGGGCCGGGTATCAAGTCAGAGGGCGAATGAATGATCGTCAGTTCGATAGACCACCTGTGACCTATTCTTTCCTGTTGAAAAAGCTGAAGGATTTGGGGTTGGTGCAACTGAGAACTTTGGCTCCTTTGAGACCTGATCAGAGGCCAGCCAGTTTTGATGAGAGTGCTAAATGTGAATTTCACTCAGGTGCTCCTGGACATAACATAGAAAACTGCAAAGCTTTTAAGCATGTGGTTCAGGATTTGGTGGACTCAAAAGCCATCAACTTTGCTCCATCTCCAAATGTGAATGCTAATCCCATGCCCGCGCATGGTCAAATGGGGGTGAATGCAATCTCTGAGGAGGGCAGAATCGGGCTGTTGAATGTGGATCAATTAAAGACTCCGTTGGCTGAGATCAAACGGCAATTGTTGGAGAATGGGGTCTTTCCGGGCTGTGAGGTTGGTTGTGTTGCGTGCACTGTGATTCCTGATGGGTGTATACTGTTGAGGGAGGCTGTCCAGAGGCTGATGGACGAGGGAAGCCTCAGGTTTGAGAAGGTTGATATGGTGAAGGAGAATGTCTCCACCATAACTATTTACTTCGACCCGGTTGATTTGTCAACGTTGGCTGATGCGGCTCCAGTTACCATCACGGTACCTGGGCCTATTCCTTATGACAAAGATGATGTCGTACCGTGGCATTATGGTGGGGAAGTCTATTGCAATGGGGAGAAAGTGGAGGATCAAGCTGCTAGTGAAACCACCGTTTCAAAGGTGGATAGTGCCGGACCCAGTGGTTTCACTCGTAGTGGAAGGTTATTTGCTCCTGACACTTTGAGGGGAGGAGAAGGAGAAAAAGAAAAGAAAGAAAAGGCCGAGGCTTTAGCCAGGGCAAGAGGGAAACAAGTAATCAATGAGGGTACTCCTGTGGTGACACCGGCGCCTGGTGGGTCGGAGAGAGAACTTGATGATGAAGCGGAAGAATTTTTAAGAATCATCAAGAAGTCTGAGTACAAGCTTGTTGACCATCTGCAGCAGACGCCGTCCAAGATTTCGATCTTGTCGTTGTTGCTGAGCTCTGAGGGGCATAGAGAGGCTTTATTAAAAATTCTGAAGAGAGCCTATGTTCCTCAGGAAATAACGATCAATCAGTTGGAGACGGTGGTGTCTAATGTCAATGCCAGTCATGGACTGGGTTTTACCGATATGGATCTGACTGTGGATGGGAGGAATCATAATCGGGCTTTACACATTGCTATGGAATGTAAAGGGGCCGTGCTTTCGTATGTGCTGGTTGATACCGGCTCCTCATTAAATGTGTTGCCAAAGAAAGCCCTGGCAAAGCTGGACTGTGAAGGGTTGGTGCTGAGGCCCACAGACCTGGTGGTGAGAGCCTTTGACGGTTCAAAGCGGGCGGTGTTTGGAGAAGTAGAGCTCCCGGTGAAGATCGGACCAGAGGTGTTCAAGTCGGTATTCTATGTCATGGATATTCAGCCGGCATACAGTTGCATGTTGGGTCGCCCATGGATCCATGCTGCTGGGGCAGTGACTTCGACTTTGCACCAGAAGCTGAAGTACATCTGGGACGGGCAGGTCGTCACAGTCTGTGGAGAAGAGGACATCTTCGTCAGCCACCTATCATCGTTCAAATATGTGGAAATGGACAGTGAGATTGTTGAAACCCCGAGTCAAGCATTTGAAACCGTTAAGGTGGAGAATGCTCTTTTTGCCAAAGAAGAGGAGAAACCGTCCATTTCTTTGTATAAGCAGGCCGCCGAGGTGGTGAAGAGTGGGGAAGCTCCTGGTTGGGGGAAGATGATGGACATCGCTGCCAAGAAAGACCGCTTTGGAGTGGGTTATCAGCCGGGCCGAGGCTCGTCAGGACAAGGCAGAGGACGTCGTACGTCGTTCACATTCACTAGTGCTGGAATGCTGGATCCATATCACATCTGTATGGTGAATGAAGAAGCTGACAGTGACTGTGAAATTGATCAGTGGATAAAGCCGTGCGCACCAGGGATGGAAGTCCAGAACTGGAGGGCTGAAAAGATCATCACTGTCACTCTCCTCGAAGAGTAATAATTTCTGTTTTTCAATTTTATTTGCATGGAAGCCGTACATGTTGCCCGACACGTAATGGTTCATCGTAAGGGCCACCTCATGTTTCATTGTGCAAAATTCGCATCATAAATAAACGGATGTTTTTCAGTTAAAAGCGGTGTTCCCTGTTTTTCATTTATTTTTGCAGTTTAAAATAAAAATAAAAATAAAAATGGCAATGTTTTCATTTTTCTTTTCAATTTGTCTCGCTCCGGTTCTAAAGCGATGCATGAATCAACATTCATGCATATGTGATCATTCTCCGGATCTCATTGATAACAATCCTGTTACACCCTCATATGACTTCGACAATCCGATTTATCATGCCGAAGAAGAAGGCGAAGAAGATTGTGAACTGCCAGGGGAATTAGCCAGGTTGTTGAAACAAGAGGAGAAGGTGATTCAGCCGCATGAAGAGCAAGTTGAGGTTGTAAATCTGGGTACCGACGAGGTCCAAAAGGAAGTGAAAATCGGGGCTGCTTTGGAGGCGAGTGTCAAGAGCAGAATGGTAGCATTGTTGAAAGAGTATGTTGACATCTTCGCCTGGTCTTATCAAGATATGCCAGGGTTGGATACCGATATCGTTGTGCACAAGCTACCATTGAGAGAAGATTGTCCTCCAGTAAAGCAGAAGTTGCGCAGAACTCGACCTGACATGGCAATGAAAATTAAAGAGGAGGTTCAGAAGCAGTGGGATGCTGGTTTCCTTGCTGTTACTAATTATCCGCCTTGGGTCGCGAACATTGTTCCGGTCCCGAAGAAAGATGGGAAGGTGAGAATGTGTGTCGATTACCGGGATCTGAACAGAGCTAGTCCGAAGGATGATTTCCCATTACCTCACATCGATGTGTTGGTAGATAATACAGCTCAATTCTCGGTGTTTTCCTTCATGGATGGCTTTTCTGGCTATAATCAAATCAAAATGTCGCTAGATGATATGGAGAAAACAACGTTCATCACACCGTGGGGGACTTTTTGTTATAAGGTGATGCCATTTGGTCTCAAGAACACCGGTGCTACTTATCAGAGGGCCATGGTGACTTTGTTTCATGATATGATTCATCATGAAATCGAATGCTATGTTGATGACATGATAGCAAAGTCCCAAACAGAAGAGGGGCATTTGGTAGATCTGGCCAAGTTGTTTGACCGGCTGAGACAGTTCAGACTGAGGTTGAATCCAAATAAGTGCACTTTCGGAGTGCGGTCCGGTAAATTGCTGGGGTTCATTGTAAGTGAGAAAGGAATCGAGGTTGATCCTGCTAAAGTAAAAGCAATTCAAGAAATGGCTGAACCGAGGACGGAGAAAGAGGTTCGTGGTTTCTTAGGTAGATTGAACAACATTTCACGGTTCATATCTCACCTAACCGCTACGTGTGAACCTATATTCAAGTTGTTGAGAAAAGATCAAACGGTCAGGTGGAATGATGATTGCCAAGCGGCATTTGAAAAGATAAAAGAGTATTTGCATGAGCCTCCGATTCTGATGCCTCCTGTGGAGGGACGACCGTTAATCATGTACTTGACAGTCCTCAAGGGGTCTATGGGGTGTGTATTGGGGCAGCATGACGAGTCTGGTCAAAAAGAGCATGCCATATACTACCTTAGCAAAAAGTTTACCGACTGTGAAACAAGATATTCACTGCTCGAGAAAACTTGTTGTGCTTTGGCCTGGGCTGCTCGCCGACTGAGACAGTATATGCTGGTTCATACCACTTTATTGATTTCCAAGATGGATCCAATCAAGTATATTTTTGAGAAGCCAGCATTGACCGGACGGGTTGCGAGGTGGCAAATGATTTTGACCGAATATGATATACAGTATACCTCTCAGAAAGCAATCAAGGGGAGTGTATTGTCTGATTACCTCGCCGAGCAACCCATTGAGGATTATCAACCGATGAAGTTTGAATTCCCTGATGAGGACATCATGTTTCTTAAATCGAAAGATTGTGAGGAACCAATCTCGGAGGAGGGGCCTGACCTTGAATCCGAATGGATTCTGATGTTTGATGGGGCCGTTAACGTGAATGGTAGCGGAGTTGGTGCTGTTTTAGTTACGCCGAAAGGATCCCACATTCCTTTTGCTGCCCGGCTAACATTTGAGTGCACCAACAACATGGCTGAATACGAAGCTTGTATCTTGGGGATTGAAGAGGCGATTGATTTGAGGATCAAAAACCTTGTTATATACGGAGATTCAGCTCTGGTTGTGAATCAGGTTAACGGAAAGTGGTATACGCATCAATCTCATTTAGTTCCATACCGGGATTATACGAGGAGATTGTTGACGTTTTTCACCAAGGTGAAGATGCATCATGTGCCTAGAGAAGAGAATCCTTTGGCAGATGCTTTGGCTACTCTGGCCGCCTTGATAAAGGTGCAATGGTGGAATCAGTTCCCCAGTGTTGAGGTGGGACGTCTGGATAGACCAGCTTATGTGTTTGCTGTTGACACATCACCTGATGATGAGAAGCCGTGGTATTTTGATATCAAGCACTATCTGGAAACTCAAGAATATCCTGAGGGAGCATCCAAGAAGGACCGAAAGACTCTGCGGAGGTTGGCCATGGTGTTCTACTTGAATAAGGATGGGGTTTTGTACAAGCGGAACTTTGATTGGGTCTTGCTCAGATGTGTTGATGACAAAGAAGCAAGCCAATTGATAAAAGAGGTTCACGAGGGGTCGTTTGGTACCCATGCTAGTGGGAATGCAATGGTGAAAAAGCTGCTGAGAACAGGTTATTATTGGATGACAATGGAGGCCCAATGTTTCAATTTTGTGCGGAAGTGTCATAAATGCCAAATTTATGCTGATAAGGTGCACGTGCCTCCCAATCCGTTGAGTTTGATGTCGTCTCCGTGGCCGTTCGCTATGTGGGGCATTGATATGATTGGGAAGATTGAGCCTACGGCTTCGAATGGGCACCGATTCATATTAGTGGCTATTGATTACTTCACCAAGTGGGTGGAAGAAGCCTCTTATACGAACGTGACGAAGCAGGTCGTTGCTAGATTTCTCAAGAGAGACATCATTTGCAGATATGGGGTTCCCGAGAGAATCATTACTGATAATGGTTCTAATTTGAACAACAAGATGATGGCAGAACTGTGCCGGGAATTCAAGATCGAGCATCACAATTCTTCTCCTTATCGTCCGAAGATGAATGGGGCGGTTGAGGCAGCCAATAAGAATATTAAGAAGATTGTGCAGAAGATGGTTGTGACTTATAAAGACTGGCATGAGATATTGCTGTTTGCATTGCATGGGTATCGAACTTCGGTGCGTACTTCTACTGGGGCAACGCCTTTCTCTTTGGTGTATGGAATGGAAGCAGTGTTACCAGTTGAGGTTCAAATTCCCTCTTTGAGAGTCCTGATGGACGTGAAATTGCAAGAGGCTGAATGGGTAAGGACCCGGTACGAAGAGTTGAGCCTGATTGAGGAGAAGAGGCTGGCAGCCATCTGTCATGGGCAGTTGTACCAGCAGCGGATGAAGCGTGCTTTTGATCGAAAGGTACAACCTCGTGTGTATCACGTGGGAGATATGGCGTTGAAAAGGATCCTTCCTCCTCAAAACGACCGTAGGGGCAAATGGACACCCAATTATGAAGGTCCATTCGTGGTCAAGAAGGTTTTCTCTGGTGGAGCCTTATTGTTGACGACCATGGATGGCGAGGATTTTCCATCCCCTGTGAATGCGGACGCAGTTAAAAAATACTTCGTATAAAGAAACCCGCTGGACGAAAAGAATAAAATAGTCCAGGCAAAAATGGGCATCCCGGCGAACCGAAAAAGAAACAATGAAAGGTTCGGGCAAAAATTAGGGATAAAAGGAGAAAAAATGTACACCCGGCAAGTCGAAAACCTGAAAGGGCGGCTTGGGCAAAAAAGGGTATCCCGGTGGACTGAAAACCCGAAAGGGCGGTCCAGGCAAAAGAGGGATTGAAGCGAACAACTGCGTCTGGCATGATCGTTTGTACTTTGGATATAACCCATGGATAATCCACGACAGAGATCAATCAGAAGCGTCTTGTTCAGAAGGCAGAAAGCACGGAGAGTCTGAGGACATAAGGGGTGTAACCGAGTTGGAACTTGATGAGATCACGGTTTCACATTGCCATTAGGATAGATTTTTCCTTTTGTGCGCAATTGCCTCTTTTCAGGAATTGCTTCCTTTGTATTGCTCATTCATGAGCCACACTTTTTCAATCAATAAAATGAATATTCAGTCAAATATTTTTGTTTTTGTTTTTCATTACCGCTTTGATTGCAAAAACATCCAACTATTTTGATAAAGAATCTTTGCATTTTAAGACGTACAGGTCCCTTCCAATGCATGTTTATAAGATTGAAAGCTTGAAATCTTATTCGGAAGGGTGAGTGACCCAAGTGTTGAAATCTTGACACGCCTGGGGCACGTTTTTATCTAACGATCTCTTTTGCAGGTGCTGTTAGATACTTTCACTCACTTGCAGGTTGTGATGTGGTAGCTTTTGACAAAAGAAATCCCCGCAGAGTCCAATCAGGGACGAATGAATTGGAGAACGGTGAAAAGACGGCGAAGGACGTACGACGATCTTGGATATTAATCAAAAAGACTCTTCAAAGTCGGAAGATTAAAAAGTTTGTGTCCGTCTAAGGAGCTCGCTCTCCGTCGAGTATGGAGCAGTCGAGAATGCAAGGTGATGAATCAGAGAAGTCCAGACGAGTCTAGGAGCTCTCAAAAGTGGAAAGCTGATACTGGATTTGGATATGGAATACCAGGGTTCGATGAGTCGGCAGGTGTTCAGTACCAGACTTCCCTGGTTTCCCCAAGCAGAGTTGGGGTTGTTATATCCCTAGCAGATTCAAGGTCTGTGGCTTCCCTAGCAGGGTTAGGATGGTTATCTCCTCCAGTAGGTCGGAGATCGGTGTTTCCTCAGCAGCCAGGCCCGAAGGTTGCTATTTCCCAATGGAGGTATCTGTTGGTAGTGGTTTCTCCAAGCAGAGTCGGGATTGTTGTTATCCTCAGCAAGTCAGAGATTGATATTTTCCCCACAGAGTATGTTGGTGGTTTGTTCCCCAGCGATGTCCCCAAGCGGGTCGGGTGCAGAGGAGGCTTTCCCCAGCAAGGGTTGCCTATTTCCCAGCGGCAGTACTATCCCCTAGCAGGGTGGAGGTCGGAGTGTTGGCGAGTTCCTCAGCAGAGTGCCTTGAGCTCCCCAGACGAGTCCCTTGAGGGGGATACTTTTTATGCATTCATCATGTAGATAAGCATAGCATATTGCATAATAAATCGCGTAGCATTTCCATGATTATGGAGCATTACGCTGAAAAAAAAGGGGTCATGCATCATCATTGCAAGCATAAGCTAGTCTCAAGCCGTGGTTATTGTTTGAGAGGTGGTTTTACCAGAAGGTGAAGGTGTTGCTCTGAGGAGTTTTGGTGACATGATTGTGAATCAACTGTATTCCCCAATAGTGTGGTATTGGAGGAATGATTTCTGTCGGGCGGAGATAGAAATGATAATCAAAGAAGTTTCGGGGTTCAAAGAGAAAAGGCAAGCAAGAGAGAGAATAATCCCCAGCCAAGCGAAATTGTTCGTTTGCTAGGGTTGAGTAGAAGATGGCAGTCTTACGACTTGTTATCCCCAGCATGGGTCGTTGGCACGCGTGCCGTCTCATGTATCACTATTCCTTTTTGACGATGTGGCATTCAGGCCAGTTTTCCGGTGATCAGACCGAGGTGGCACTCAGGCCAGTTTCCGGTTTTCAGATCGAAGAAGTTTCCGACGTTCAGGTCGAAGAACTTGTGGTACTCAGGCCAGTTTCCGATTTTCAGATCGAAGAAGTTTCCGACGTTCAGGTCGAAGAACTTGTGGTACTCAGGCCAGTTTCCGATTTTCAGATCGAAGAAGTTTCCGACGTTCAGGTCGAAGAACTTGTGGCACTCAGGCCCGCTTCCGATTTTCAGATCGAAGAAGTTTCCGACGTTCAGGTCGAAGAACTTGTGGTACTCAGGCCAGTTTCTGATTTTCAGATCGAAGAAGTTTCCGACGTTCAGGTCGAAGAACTTGTGGTACTCAAGCCAGTTTCCGATTTTCAGATCGAAGAAGTTTCCGACGTTCAGGTCGAAGCACTTGTGGCACTCAGGCCAGTTACCGATTTTCAGATCGAAGAAGCTTCCGAAGTTCAGATCGATGCAGCTTGCGGCATTCAGGCCAATTTCCCGGTAGCCAGACCGAACCGGTATTCAGACCGACGTTAATACTCTCATATTCTGATACTCAGTATTCAGACTGATGAGTGGCGTTCAGGCTGTGGTTATTCCTGTGTTACCGCTTATTTTGGTGTCTAGACCAATATTCCTACTCGGTATTCAGGCCGACTTTCTCGGTATCAGACGAATTCTTCTTTCAAGATTGTTTCTTTGCCAATTCTGACAGGCATTGTTAATTATTTCCCATCAGAGTGCAAATTGTTCGTCTGTTCTTGGTATTCAATCACTCTTCACCCTGATCATCTGAAGGCCGAGGCTATTCATATCGACAGGTTCACAGTGGATTGAATAGGGGCAGCTGTAACACCTCAAAATTTGCCCTCCTCTCTTGGGACTAGCTTAGCATATTGCATTTTCATTTTTAGGACATTAGTCATTGCATCTTTGCATATCATGTGGAGACAATGAACAAGTCATTCTCCTAGGTCTTTCTCATAAGATAAGGAAGTTAAAAGATTCAAGTTTGAGGGTCCTCATGAATTGATCACTAATCATCTTAGGGTTTGTGCTTCAATTAGGGTTTCTTGGTTCCTCAAGGAGGGTGGATATTATCTTGGTTGACATAACACATCATCATCATCATGGTCTTATCATCACCAAGAGGTTCATTATGCTTGATCAGCTTCCTTGGGATTAGGGTTTTGACCTCTGGTCAACCCTAATCAATTGTATTGTGCCAATCAGGGTTTTTCAAGGAGATGAGGTTTTAATGGAGATGGGGATCATCCTATGGTTTTATTGAGCTTGTAGAAGCTAGGGTTTCATTTTGGAGCCATTTCATCAAGAGATTGAGGCTCAAGTTCATCTGTGCATGACCAAGTCATCTATCAACTGGAAAAAGTCAACCAAAAGTCAACTGTTGAATTTGGAGGTGGGAGATGGTTAGAAATACTTCATTCATGCTCAAACAAGTCTCATTTGACATTTCAAACATCAAGGGTGAAGAATTTGAGGTCAGATGAAAACTTTCCAAAAATAGTAAGTGACTTGTAATTTGAAATTGCCAAAAATGGAAAGGTTTTCTCCTCAAGATTACATGACCAAGCAAACTTCAAATGAAATTTTGTCCAACATGAAAGTTTAAGATATTGTTCTCCCATTTCCAAAAAGTCCAAGAACATGAATTTCTCATGTATGGTTGGCAAGATATGGATCAATCATTGTCAAGAAAATTTGAACTTCACAAGTACATAACTTTTGACCCTTAAGGCCAAATGAAGTGGATCCTTTTGCAACATTCTTGTTTTGACATGTACTATCCAATTCATGCATCATAGGCCATGCATTTTGATCATAAAAATTTTGGACTTTTCATTTGAATTTTGGAGGGAAAGTGGTAATTTGAAAATTATGCATTGTATTCACCTTTTACCAATTACACTTGGCTCCAAACAGCATTTGAAATGATTCCAAGGGCAAATTCGAGCACTGTTCCATTGGCATGCATGCATGTAGGGTGAATTGCAAATTGGCCATAACACTTCAATTTCACTAATCCATTTGCATTTGGCTTAATTGTGATTACCAACATCATTAGCACACCATATAAAAGCATAAGCATAACTGTTTTCATGAAAAACACAACAGAATTCTCAGATCTAGATCTAATTCACAAATCTTCACAATTTTTCTCTCTCACTTTTCTTCAATCTTCTTCATCAACCTTGCCTTGTTCTTGATCAAATCCTCATCCATAAGCATTGTGGAGTATCCTTGAAGCTAGATCCAGCAAGAATCGTGCATTTTGAGGACTGTTGAAAGTTACATCCATTAATGGCAATTGAAGATTTGAGCAACATCAAGCACGATTGAGCATCAATTCTTCATCCATTCATTCATAGGAGCATTGGAGATCATATGTTTTTGCTTTCCAGGACTTAAAACAACCAATTCCAGTTCTGCATTCTCTTGAAGGTCAGATTTCGAATTCCATGATTCATGAAATTATTGTATGCTTATGGTAGATCTTTCATCCCTGAGTGCAATGAGCTTTGAATCACCAAATTTCATCAAGAAATGAACAAGTTATGTTAAATCTAAGTTTTATGCATGAAACTTCCATGGCTCGAATCTTGTGATATAGTTTGAATTAGAGAAATCTAAGCCTTGATCCATGTTGCATGATGAAAGATCTATCCAATGGTGTGGTTGTTGCGAATTTCTGGACGAATTTGTTCTTGAGCATATGAACACGTATGAACATTGTATGAAGGCTAGGGTTTCTGTTTCCAGGCCATGCTTGATCTTCATGAGCGTCATTCTGCATGCATTTTTGTGTTAATTGCCATGTATTGGACCACGTGTGACCTATGTGTCTTAACGATTGGACGAGAGCGCTTCCCACTGCCACCTCAGTTAAGTGAAACGGTGCGTTTCACTTAACTGGTGCGCTCAATTCAAATTTCCACACGGATCGATCCTTGGCTGAGACATTTCCACATATTGCCTTTTCATTTTATTCTTTGCTTCCATATCCATTCATGCCATGCTTTCATGTCTTTTTTTATTTTTTTTTCATTCATTCAAAAATTTATAACTCAATAATGGATGATCCAAATGAGGTGTGGTTTTTTGCATGTTGTTCCTCATGATGTCTACTATTTTATGATTATTTTCCCACATATACTGCACGGTTGTGTAACACCTCAAAATTTGCCCTCCTCTCTTGGGACTAGCATTAACATATTGCATATCATTTTAGGTCATTAGGCATTGCATATTGCATATCATGTGGTTACATTGTGCAAGCTATCCTCTCAAGTCTTGATCAGAAGATGAGGAAGTCAAAGGCAAGCCTAGGGGTTTATTGATTGATCATTGGCCATCTGAGGATTGGGCTGTGAAGTAGGGTTTCATGATTCTCAATGGATGTTGGTCTTCATCTTGATTAAAAAGATACATCATCATCATCATGGTTGGTCATCATCAAGTGTTGGAGCATATTCCTTGAGATTAGGGTTTTGACCACTGGTCAACCTTAATCATCTGCATTGGGCCAATCAGGGCATAATCAGGAGATGGGGGCTATGATGTATATGAGGATCATAATGTGATTATATTGAGCTCATGGATGCTAGGGTTTCATGGTTGAGCCATTTCATCAGGAGTTTGGGGCTCAATTTGATCAGTGCGTAGCCAAATTCATCTATCTGTCAGAAAAGTCAATTGTGGTCAACGGTGCCTGGATTGATGGATTTGGAGGAGGGAAAGGGCAAGAGATACTCCATTCATGTTCAAACAAGTCTCATTTGACATTTCAGATACTCACATTGAAGGATTTGAGGTCATAGCAAAGGTTTCCAAAAGGAAAAATGACCTATGGTTTCAAGTTTCCAAAAGGATGGCAAGTTTTTGGAACGACTTCAACCCAATTTTCCCCCATCAAAAAAGCTTCAAATGGAATTTTGTTGAACATGAAAGTTGTAGATCTTTCTCTCCCATTTTCAAAAAGTCCAAGATCGTGAGAATCGGATGAACGGTTGAGGAGATATGGTCAAATTACCACCGGGCGTGCATGGCAAAATTTTCCATGTATCGATGCACACGAATTTCGTATCGATGCGTGCAAGGCAAAAAAGGGCCATGTATCGATGCACACGAGTTATGTGTCGATGCACACTGTTAAAAAGTGCCTTGTATCGATGCAAACAAGTTATGTATCGATGCATACTGTTAAAAAGTGCCTTGTATTGATACAAACAAGTTATGTATCGATGCACACTGTTAAAAAGTGCCTTGTATTGATACAAACAAGTTATGTATCGATGCATACTGTTAAAAAGTGTTATGTATCAATACATAACTCTATTTTGAGCTCTCATACAGCACTGTTCATGTCCATATTACTTCATGCACCATCTTCATGCACAAGAGTGAACATCTCATTTGAGCCAACACACTCCAAATATCAATTGAGAATGTATGAGCTGTCAATGAGCTGTCACAGGGCTTGAGTGAAAAGGCCATTTTGCCCTTGCTTAAGTAAATGCACATTTGCTAATTGCATGTCATTTTGCTAATTTGGTGATTAAAGCTTGATTAGTTGGAAGTATATAAGCTTAATCATAACAAACTCTTGAGGAGAATGCACAATTACCAAGTTCAGATCTCAAAACCATTCCAATTCTCTCACATTTCATCAAGAACACAAGAACTTCATATGCATCAATCTTCTTCATTCTTCAACCAAATCTCAAAATTCTTTTTGCTTTGGATTTGTATCATCATTATCTTGGACTGTTTTTGGAGATTGGAGGAAGAAACTCATCGAATCGTGACTGTAGCATGAGGAGCTTCAATGGTGAAATGTGGATTTCGAGCACTAGAGGCCAAGGCAACTGAAGTTGGACGCATCATTCATCTACCACTAGCTTGCACTACTTCTGTTTCGTGTAATTGAAGCTCAAAAACAACAAGAACTCCGCTGCCATATCCAGGTTTGAGCAAAATCGATCGTCACCATTTGTTTAATCATTATATGCGTTTGAAAGGCCTTGTTATGTAGATCGCGGTGATGTGATTAGTTTTGAGAATGATGAACCATAGGAGGAGAAATCTGGATTTTAAGATATGAACATAAACCCTAGCTCGCGCGATTCGTTCGATTTAGGAACTTTTAGCCAAGAATAAGTTGATATTCGTGATCCTTAGGCTCAGACGGTTCTAACGGATATGAGATTGTTCATTTTGGTGATGATTTGAAATTTCGTGTTCTTGAGGATTCTGGACTGTAGACGATGAAGTTCTGGAAATTTTACTGTTCAATCCAAAATCTGTTTTGAAAATTCAAACTGCATGTTTCCCGCTCCCGCCATTAGTATTTACGATAATGCCATTGTCAAAATTCTATTTAATTTAATTAATTGTTAAAAATCATTAACACATGAAAAAATTCATAAAAAAAATAGTAGAAAATTCAGAAAAATATGGAGATTTTTTCTATGACTTCCTTGTTGACTTTAGGACTTTTTTGATCTATTGGTCAAAGTTGTGCTTGGTAGAAATTCCATTTGCCCTAGGGTTTTCTCACATGAGTCACATTTTGATACACTTTACCATTTTAATTGTGAAATACTCATATCATAAAATAAATGGCTGAAAATTTTTGTGGTGGTTCTTGACTCATTGAGGATTATTTATATGTAAATTTCATGAATTTTTGATACCTGGTTAGAGAGCAGCAAATTCTGGAACTTAGGTGTGACAATTTGTGTCACACCTCTTGATGTCAACTTGTTGAATTTAATTGGATAACCTATGCATGTTAGAATTGAATGAAATTTTGCATGATGACTTGTTGACATGTTAGGATGCTTTATGAATTTTTGTAGGATTTTTCACTGTATTTTCAATTTGATCATGATTTTTCATTTCTGGTTGTTGAAATTGCAAGCTCATGTGATACATGTTGGTAGATTGAGTGAGAAATGCTCATGTGGTACTGTATGATCATGAAATTTGGCATGCTTGTAATAGACACATGATATGACATTCCTGTTTTGGTCTCATCCATTTCTTTTTTGTCTTCATTGAGTTATGAATTTTTGAAGTGGATGTATGCATTGATGTTGTGGTTTGGAGCCTAGAATTGTGACTGTTTTTGTTGATTTTCATTGACATGGTTCCATTTGCCCAAATGAGCTCAAATTTGACATGGTAGACCTTGATTAGGTTCTGTTTAGGTGTATTTAATTTGAGAATTTTTGGATGTGTCTTGGTATGGATTTGAATGCAATACTTCTGTTTGTATGTTTGATGCTCCACTTGACTTAATGTGAATTGTTTTGAGCATAATATGAGCATAATGAATGATCTAAACATGAGACCAAGGATGTTTGCTCTTGTTTGATGTTAATTTGATGTTGGATGGTGGATACCTTGCTGTTTTAATTTTTTTCTTGCTTTGGGACCCTAGGCTTGGCCTAGTGGTCTAGTTGCTAATATTTGCTTGATTTTTCAGGATCAAAAAAGCAATGTACATGGAGAATGATACAAGTTGATTTTAATTGATGTTGTGGATGTTTGTACACTAACATAACATTATTTTGTAGGTGTTGGAGCTTGGGCCTAAGCCTTGAGCTTGCTTTGTGTTGTATTGTTTAAACTGTTTGATTGTTTGCTGTATAGTTTGTCTAATTGAGTACTGACTGTGTTTGATTGTTTCCAGGTACTTTAGTTGCTCAGTTCCTTGTGAACTTTTGCTTTGCTTTGCTTAAGCAACTTGCATTGAGGTATAGTTTTCTTACTTCATGTAGTCTGGAGACCCGGCTGTTACCGAGCCGGGCAAATTGTCTGAAGTCCTCCTTAAGAGGCAATGCTTGTGTATGTTTATTTTTTAAGCCAAGCAGGAAAAGTCCTTCAAATAAGGCAATTGGTGGAAGGTAGGGACAAGCAACCTGTCCCCCACTATTCAGTGAGTCTTCTCCTTGCTCCCATTACATGGTTGTAGCATTGAGATCAAAAGCCCAAGATCTGTTGTGTCAGAGTCATCGAGTATAGAAGGGTTCCCCTATTCTGGACCCATGCTCATTTGTCAGCTCTCCCTGGTTAGGGATAAGAGCTGTGAGGTCTGATCCTCACTTCATCCTTTCATCTGCTTCACCTTAGCCTCGTAATGGCAAGGTTAAGAGCAAACACAGCCCGTACAGACGACTTGCTTAGGCAGTCAAACCTGATTGATTGAGCCCCTTGTGTGGTTATAGTGCGTGCTATGTGGATATCTGATTGACATGCTTGTTTGAGATGCCTGTTCTCATTTGATGTATGATATGACTGTATGCTTGTGTGCTAGCTTCTTTCCTGGTTAGGTTAGTTTGCTGATGCAAGTAGGATAGAAAACCGAACTTAGGGTAAACGATGCATGACAACATTAGGCTCGAGTCTCAGCTCCCTAGTTGTGTATCTTTCCCCGGTTTCTGGTTAGCAATTTAGTCCCTTTCAGGGGAACTACATCGCCCTGATCCTCGTGCCAGACGAGGTATGTAGGCAGGTGGTCGTGCGAGACCACTCCGGGCAACCTTTTTCTTTTTTGCGTGCGTTTACTTGTTATCTGATTGTGTGTTTGGGTTCGGATGCCGACGTAAGTCCAGTAAATGGCTGTCGGGCTCCACGTTTGCCCTTTTGAGTGTGTTTTGGTTCGGATGCCGACGTAATTCCATCCAGTGGTTGTCGGGCTCCATGTTTGCCACCCTTGCTTGTTTGCTTTGTGTTGTTTGGCGTGCGTAAGCCGAACTACAGGGGCTCTGATTCTTGTAGCAGACAAGATATGTAGGCATAAGGTGCGACGCCTTATCGAGCCCGTTTCTCTTAACCCCACCTGCGTTCCCCGTGTGTGTGTGTGATGTTTAGCAACCTATTCTTTATTCTAGGACGTGGATCCCTAGGAGTACCTAGGACGTGAGGGGTGCTAATACCTTCCCCTTGCGTAACCGACTCCCGAACCTTTTCTCTCTGGTCGCGAGACCATGTCTTTCCAGGTTTCTCTGAGCGTTTCCTTTCCCTATCTTGGGATAAATAACGTTTAGTGGCGGCTCTGTGTGTTTTTATTTTTAGGCTCGCCGGTTGATTTTTCGCAGGATGCGACAGCTGGCGACTCTGCTGGGGACTTGCGATGTAGACCTATGCTGGTCCATCGTCCCTAAGCGAGTCCTTCCTAGCGTTCTAGGATTAGTTTAGGTTGCTTGTTTGTGTTATTTATTGCATTTATTATTCTAACCAGTGTGTATATATTTGCATTAAATGTTTGCATGCATCATACTATCATGTTGTTGCTGTCCTCTGCAGGTGGTTCTGTTGTTTGGGGTGGGTGTTCTGAGTGGGGCTAAAACCCAGGCCCGAGTATACACCTAGGACTAGTGTGGTCTCACGTTGCCTCTTTCATGTTAAGTCAACATGTGCCTGGCGGCGTGATGTGCCACAAGCCGGACGAGACTCACTTGATAGTGCTCATCTCTGTGGATATTCCGCTTTGTTTGAGTCACTCCATTTGAGTTGTTGACTCTGGTGACCGATCATTCCCGGATCTTTGGTTTAGACGATTTTAAGGGAGCTACAATGGCACACCCGAAAGGGCAAACCCATTGAGTATCTCCGCCCGATTGTCGAGACCATTATCCGCCTTAGGATGACTTGTTTAGAATTTACCTGTGAGGGGAGGGTGATTGTTCGGATGCATAATCAGATGGTGACTTTTTGATCTGTGATGCAGAGACATATTTATAAGTCGGATTTATGGTTATTATCGCTGTGACGCCGGAGTGCTGTCCGTGATTTATCAGCGGGGATCCGTTTATTTCAGGATTCCCCGGGCCGAGTCAGACGGTTGAGAATATCTGCTCAGAGATTGTTTGGAGAGATTGATGATGATGATGATGATGTATCTTTCAGGTCCGTTTATTTCGGAACCCTTGAGCCGGACTTATGGTTAACCAGTACCTCAGATGGTTATGATCAGTTCAGAGACCAGGCTTCAGAACAGATGTTCAAATGACTTGGAGGATGGCACAGTGCATTGCATTCATGCATCATTCTCATTTCGCATTCATCTGCACCCAAACTACGTCTAGCCATATGGGGAGTATTATTGATTGAGAATCTGGTTGAGAGACATCTTGAATTTCAGAATGTGGATGTCAAAACGTTATCTGTCTCGATGAAACCAGAATCGAAAGACAGAATCTTCCTCATATGGATAGACGTTGCATTCATGCATATTAACCTGTTTGCTGTTTTGCAGGAATCATTGCTCGTGCTCGCAGAACTGTACCTTTGCACTCAACCCGACCTCACAGATATTACACCAGGCGCAATACTCCTCGACTGATGGATCTCCCAAACACAGATATGCTCGAACTGAAAGATAAAATGAACGAGCTGATCAACATCATGCAAGGCTTTGCAGTTGGTCAGAAGGCTCTGGCAGATAAAGTTGAAAAGCTCGAGCGGGCTTCAGCTGCTAACAGTGTTGTTAATCTGGATGGTGTCTCCAATCAGGGGTTGGGTGGATCCAAAGATGGTGGTAAAAGAGAAACTGTGGGTTTGGTGAACAACAATGCTGCTGGATTTGGTGTTGCTACTGGTGGTGGGCCCGGTCTGGGGTATAGTCTGAAGGATGGTCTGGTGCCTCCATTCTATGGGTTTGATGAAGACCAGGAGGAAGACAGAGAGGCCGATCAATTCTCCATGCACAATGAGCCACTTGGGCAATATGGTGTTCAGCCACAAAACAAAGAAATTCAGTTGCTGGCAGAGAAGGTAAAGGCTCTGGAAAGCCATGCTACTCCGGGGTTTGTCAACATGTCCAACATGGGGCTGGTCGAGGGGATTGTGATCCCACAGAAGTTCAAAGCGCCTGCATTTGACAAATATAACGGTAGTTCCTGCCCGGAAACTCACCTCCAAGCTTTCGTACGTAAGATTTCTGCCTACACGACTGATCAGAAGCTATGGATGTACTTCTTCCAGGACAGTCTGTCCGGAGGATCCCTGGAGTGGTACACCAAGCTGAAGTCTTCTGACATCAAAAGCTGGCAGGATTTGGGAGATGCATTCTTTAAACAGTACCAGTTCAACGCTGATATGGCTCCGAGTCGTACCCAGCTGCAGGGTATGTCTCAGAAAAACAATGAGGGGTTTAAAGAATATGCTCAAAGGTGGAGGGAGTTGGCTGCCAGAGTTCAACCGCCGCTAGTGGACAGAGAGATGTCTGATCTCTTCATGGGTACCCTGCAAGGGGTTTTTGCTGAAAGGATGGTGGGTTGTCCAGTAACCAACTTTGCAGACATTGTGGTGGCCGGAGAGAGAATTGAAAGTTGGCTGAAAATGGGGAAGATACAAGGTAATGCTTCGTCATCGGGATCAAAGAAACCATTCGGGAACGGTCAGCGCAAGAATGAGGGTGACTCGAGTGCTGTGTATGAGCAAAGAGGATATAGTGGGGGTCGTTATTACCAGCACACTGCTGCAGTAACCATTCCTGCTGGTAATCAGTCAGTCCGGCAGCAACGTCAGCCACCTCAACAGAGAGCCGGGTACCAGATGAGAGGAAAAGGGGTTGATCGCCATTTTGACAAGCCGCCCGTGACATATGCTGTTCTGTTCAAAAAGCTGATGGATCTTGGGTTGGTTCAGCCAAGGGCGATGGTTCCGATGAGATCAGATCAGAGGCCTCCTAACTATGATGAGAACGCCCGGTGTGAATTTCATTCTGGTACACCGGGGCATAACATTGAGGGCTGTAGAGCATTCAAGAATGTTGTCCAGGACCTGGTGGACTCCAAGGCTATCAATTTTGCGCCGTCACCGAATGTTAATGCTAATCCCATGCCAGCACATGGTCAGGCAATGGTGAGTGCAATTGCTGAAGATTCGGATCACGCCTGTGTGATGGGTGAAGAGACTGATGGTAACTGCAAGTTTGATGGTTGGATAAAGCCGTGCGTACCAGGGATGGAAGTCCAAAACTCGAAGGCTTAAAGAGATCAGCACTGACACTCATCTGGAAGAGTAATATTTCTTGTTTTCAATTTTATCTGCATGAAAGCCATACGTGTTGCCCGACACGTAATGGTCCATTGTAAGGGCCACCTCATGTCATAATTTGCATTTTCTGCATCATTAATAAATGGATGTTTTTCAGTCAAAAAACGGTGTTCCCTGTTTTTCATTTATTTTTGCAGTTTTAAAAACAAATAAAAATGGCAATGTTTATTTTCATTTTTCTTTTTTGATCTGTCTCGTCCCAAAGTCGAAAAATAATTCTCCGGATCTCATTGATAACAATTTGGTTACACTTCGTATGACTTCGACAATCCGAGCGATCAGGCTGAAGAAGAAGGCGAAGAAGACTGTGATCTGCTGGAATTAACTAGGATGTTAAAACCAGAGGAGAGGGTGATTCAGCTGCATGCGGAGCAGGTTGAGATTGTTATTCCAAGCACCGCCGAGGTCAGGAAGGAATTGAAATTGGAGCCGCCTCAGAGGCAAATCGAGAGTAGAATGGTAGCCTTGTTGAAAGAGCATGTGGATACTTTTACCTGGTCATGTCAGGGTATGCCGGGTCAAGTACCAATGTCGTTGTGCACACGCTGCCACGGAGAGAAGACTGTCCTCTTGAGAAGCAGGGCGCCGATGCCGCGTATCAGGGTGACTTTGTTTCATGATATGATTCATCATGGAATCAGATGCTATGACATGATAGCAAAGTCCCAGTCAGAAGAGGGGCATCTGGCAGACTGGGGGCAAGTCGTTTGACCAGTGGAGATAATTCAGACTGAGGTTGAATTAGAATGAGTGCACTATCAGAGTGCGATCCGGTAAGATGTTGGGGGGTCATTATAAGAGAGGAATCGAGGTTGCTCCTGCTTTAAAAAAAAAAAAAAAAAAAAAAAAAAAAAAAAAAAAAAAAAAAAAAAAAAAAACAAATGCCTAAACCGAGAATAAAGAAAGAGGTTCGTGGTTTCTTAGAAAGATTGAACTACCTGTCATGGTTCACATCTCATCTAACCGCCACGGGTGAACTCATATTCAGATATTGATAGAAAGATCAAACGGTCAGGCGAAATAATGATTGCCAAGGGGCGTTGAAAAAATAAAAGGAAAAGTTGCAGGAACCTCTGATTCCGATATCTTCTGTGGAAAGAGCAATTGTCAATCTGTACTTGACGGCCTTCGAGGGGTCTACGAGGTGTAATGGGTCAGCATGACGAGTCTGGTCGAAAAGAGCATGCAATTTACCTTAGCAAAAAGTTTATCGACTGTGAAACAGTACATTCACTGTTCGAAAAAAACTTGATGTACTTTGGCATAGGCTGCTCGCCGACTGAGACAGTATATGCTGGTTCATACCACTTTGGGGATTTCCGAGATGGATCCGATCGAGTATGGGTTTGAGAATCCAGCATTGACCGGACGGGTTGTGAGAGAGCAAAAGAATGTTGACTGATTTGTGACACTCTCAGGAGGCAATCAAGGGGTGTAGTGTCTGATTACACCGCCCAGCAACCCGTGGAGGATGATCAACCGAGGACGTTTGAAATTCCCTGATGAGGGCATCTCGAGGTACTCTAATCGAAAGATTGAGAGTGACCGATCCCGGAGGAGGGGCCTGACCCCAAATCCGAACGGATTCTGATGTCTGATGGGGAGGTTAAGGTGAATGAGCTTTTATTGCCCGACTAATGTTTGAGTGCACTAACGATGGTGGCTGAGTATAAAGCTGGTGTCCTGGGTACCGTACCGTGGTACGCACATCTATTGGGGCAACCCCTTTTTCATTAGTATATGGAATGGAAGCGGTATTACCTGTTGAGGTTCAGATTCCCTCTTTGAGAGTCCTGATGGACGTGAAATTGCAAGAGGCTGAATGGGTAAGGACCCGGTACGAAGAATTGAGCCTGATAGAGGAAAAGAGGCTGGCAGCCATCTGTCATGGGCAGTTGTACCAGCAACGGATGAAGCGTGCTTTTGACAAGAAGGTGCGACCTCGGGTATATCACGCAGGTGATATGGTGCTGAAAAGGATCCTTCCTCCTCAAAACGATCGAAGGGGCAAATGGACACCGAATTATGAAGGTCCATTCGTGGTCAAGAAGGTTTTCTCTGGTGGAGCCTTGTTGTTAACGACCATGGATGGTGAAGATTTCCCATCCCCTGTGAATGCGGACGCCGTTAAAAAATACTTCGTATAAAAAGAGACCCGCTGGACGAAAAGAACAAAATAGTCCAGGCAAAAATGGGCATCCCGGCGAACCAAAAAACAGAAAGAAAGGTTCGGGCAAAAGTTAGGGATATAAATGAAAAGATGTACGCCCGGCAAGTCGAAAACCCGAAAAGGCGACTTGGGCAAAAAGGGGTATCCCGGTGGACTGAAAACCCGTAAGGGCGGTCCAGGCAAAAGAGGGATTGAAACGAACAACTGCGTCCGGCGTGATCGTTTGCGCTTTGGTTAAAGCATCATGGATAATACCCGGTAGGGATCAGTCAGAAGCGTCTTGTTCAGAAGGCAGAAAGCATGGAGAGTCTGAGGACATATGGGGTGTAACCGAGTTGGAACTCGATGAGATCACGGGTTTCACATTGCCATTAGGATAGATTTCTCCTTTTGTGCAGTTACCTCTTTTCAGGAATTGCTTCCTTTTGTATTGCTCATTTGAGCCACACGCTTTTCCAATCAATAAAATGCATATTCAGTCAAAAAAATTTGTTTTTGTTTTTCATTACCGCTTTGATTGCAAAAACATCCAGAAATTTTTGATAAAGAATCTTGCATTTTAAGACATACAGGTTCCTTCCAATGCATGCTTATAAGATTGAAGGCTCGAAATCTTATTTGGAAGGTTGAGTGACCCAAGTGTTGAAATCTTGACACGCCTGGGGCACGGTTTTATCTGACGATCTGTTTTGCAGGAACTGTTAGATATTTTCACTCACTTGCAGGTTGTGATGTGGAAGCATTGTAATAAATCCCCAGAGAGTCCGATCAGGGACAGAGATATCTGAAGAAACGACGGAGTGACGTTGAGGCGTACGACGATCCTTGATGTTGATCAAGAAGACTCTTCAAAGTCGGAAGACTTGAAAGTGTGTAATTCCCCGCAGAGTCCAATCAGGGATGAGTGAATGGGTAGAGAAGTGGCGAAGAGGCGTTGAGGCGTACGACGACCTTTGGAACTAATCAAGAAGACTCTTCAAAGTCGGAAGATTGAAAAGTCTGTATAAATCCCAGGAGTTCGCTCTCCGTCGAGCGCGGCGCGACTTGGAATACAAGATGATGGAGCAGAAAAGGTCCAGATGAGTCTGGGAGTTCTCAAAAGTAGAAAGCTGATGCGAGATTGGAAGGTAGATACCGTGGTTCGACGAGTCGACGGGTGTTTTGTACCAACTTTTTTCATTTCCCAGCTAGGTCCCCAAGCAGAAGTATAGGACTAGCTCCCCAGCAGATTCAAGGTCGGTAAACTTCTCCAGCCAAGTCAGGATGGTTGTCCCCGGCCGGTTTACAACGGTGTTTCCTCAGCAGCCAGGTCTGAAGGTTGCTAATCCCCGAGTGGAGCGGGTTTCAAAGAAATATATCTCCAGCAGTTCCCCGAGTGGAGCGGGTTTCAAAGAAATATATCTCCAGCAGTTCCCCGAGTGGAGCGGGTTCAAAGAAATATATCTCCAACAGTTCCCCGAGTGGAGCGGGTCTTTTTCAAAGAAATATATCTCCAACAGTGTCCATCCTACCAGTGGATTGGACAAGTTTCCGTAGCGGACGGATGTTTGCATCTCCAGCTGAGTTGATTCTACCTATGGATTGCATGGGTTGTCCCCAGCGGAGTAGTATGCGTTTCCCTAGCAGGATCAGGATGGTTATCCCCAGCAGGTGATAGATTGATGTTTCCCCAGTTAAGCCTGGAGATTGCTATTTCCCCAGCGGAGTATCTGTGAGCATTTCCCCAGTGAAGTCAGCAGGTATCTGTGAGGGTTTTCCTGAAGCAGAGTCAGGATTGATATCCTCAGCAAGTCAAAGATTGTTGTATCCCCACAGAGTGCATTGGTGGTTCTTATCCCCAGCAAATTCCCGAGCGGATTGGGTACAAAGGAGGTTTCCCCAGCAAGGGTTGCCTATTTCCCAGCAGCAGTACTATTCCCCAGCAGGGTGGAGTTGGAGCAATGGCGAGTTCCTCAGCAGAGTGTCTCGTATTCCCCAGAGGAGTCCCTTGAGGGGGATATTTCTTTTTTATGCATTCATCATGAAAAAATAACATGGCATATTGCATAGAAAAATAAATAATCGCGTAGCATTTCCATATTTATGGAGCATTACGCAGAAAAATCAATCATGCATCATATTGCACGCATAAGCTAGTCTCAAGCTGTGGTTACTGTTTGAGAGGTGGTTTGGCCCGAAGAGCAAGGTGTTACTCCGAGGAGTTCAGAATATTGGGTTAATCAGAGATATTCCCCAGCAGTGCAATACTGGAGGAAGCTTTTTCGTCGGGCAGAGATGGAAAGGTTACGCGATCAGCGCGACTCAAGCCGTGGTTACTACTTGAGATTTGGTTTCGACAGAAGTTGGAAGATGGTACTCTGAGGAGTTCAGCATCGGGGTTTTGGAGCAACAGCATCTACCGGTCATCAATAAGTGTTTGGTCGAGCTTTCTTTGATGTTAGTAAACATCATCATCCGATGTTCAGTAAACGTCGAGTTTCTTCCTAGACACCAGTAAGTGTTCGGTCGATCATTGTTTGATGTCTGTCCGCATCATTGTTTGATGTCTGTCCGCATCATTGTTTGATGTCTGTCCGCATCATTGTTTGATGTCTGTCCGCATCATTGTTTGATGTCTGTCCGCATCATTGTTTGATGTCTGTCCGCATCATTGTTTGATGTCTGTCCGCATCATTGTTTGATGTCTGTCCGCATCATTGTTTGATGTCTGTCCGCATCATTGTTTGATGTCTGTCCGCATCATTGTTTGATGTCTGTCCGCATCATTGTTTGATGTCTGTCCGCATCATTGTTTGATGTCTGTCCGCATCATTGTTTGATGTCTGTCCGCATCATTGTTTGATGTCTGTCCGCATCATTGTTTGATGTCTGTCCGCATCATTGATTGATGTCTGTCCGCATCATTGTTTGATGTCTGTCCGCATCATTGTTTGATGTCTGTCCGCATCATTGTTTGATGTCTGTCCGCATCATTGTTTGATGTCTGTCCGCATCATTGTTTGATGTCTGTCCGCATCATTGTTTGGTGTCTGTCCGCATCATTGTTTGGTGTCTGTCCGCATCATTGTTTGATGTCTGTCCGCATCATTGTTTGATGTCTGTCCGCATCATTGTTTGATGTCTGTCCGCATCATTGTTTGATGTCTGTCCGCATCATTGTTTGATGTCTGTCCGCATCATTGTTTGATGTCTGTCCGCATCATTGTTTGATGTCATGTCAACATCATTGTTCGGTGCCTGTAAACATCGAGTTTCCTCCCGGTCATTGGTTAATGTCTGGTCGAGCTTTTTTTGGTGTCAGTAAACATCATCGTCCGATGTTCAGTAAACGTCGAATTTCTTCCCAGTCATCAGTCAGTGTCTGGTTGAAGGTGTACCCTCTGACGTGTTGCCCTCAGAGTGGTGATTGGTATTATTTCCGACATTGCCAGCAGAATTATCAGATATTTTCCGGGGTTCAAATGCAGAGGTCTGAGGATCGTTTGCACAAGCAGAAATTTCGGGGTCCAAGAAAAGCAAAGAAGAGAGAATAATAATCCCGAGCGGATGTGTGGTGTTCAGGCCATGGTTCTCCCTGTGTTACCATTTATTTTGGTATCCAGGTCGACGTTGTTCAGAGTTTGTTTCTTCGCCGATGTTGACAGGCGTTGTTAATTATTATCCCATCAGAGTGCAAATTGTTCGTCTGTTCTTGGTATTCAATCACTCTTCATCCTGATCATCCGAAAGCCGAGGCTATTTCGTATCGACAGGTTCACAGTGGATTGAATAGGGGCAGCTGTAACACCTCAAAATTTGCCCTCCTCTCTTGGGACTAGCATTAACATATTGCATATCATTTTAGGTCATTAGGCATTGCATATTGCATATCATGTGGTTACATTGTGCAAGCTATCCTCTCAAGTCTTGATCAGAAGATGAGGAAGTCAAAGGCAAGCCTAGGGGTTTATTGATTGATCATTGGCCATCTGAGGATTGGGCTGTGAAGTAGGGTTTCATGATTCTCAATGGATGTTGGTCTTCATCTTGATTAAAAAGATACATCATCATCATCATGGTTGGTCATCATCAAGTGTTGGAGCATATTCCTTGAGATTAGGGTTTTGACCACTGGTCAACCTTAATCATCTGCATTGGGCCAATCAGGGCATAATCAGGAGATGGGGGCTATGATGTATATGAGGATCATAATGTGATTATATTGAGCTCATGGATGCTAGGGTTTCATGGTTGAGCCATTTCATCAGGAGTTTGGGGCTCAATTTGATCAGTGCGTAGCCAAATTCATCTATCTATCAGAAAAGTCAATTGTGGTCAACGGTGCCTGGATTGATGGATTTGGAGGAGGGAAAGGGCAAGAGATACTCCATTCATGTTCAAACAAGTCTCATTTGACATTTCAGATACTCACATTGAAGGATTTGAGGTCATAGCAAAGGTTTCCAAAAGGAAAAATGACCTATGGTTTCAAGTTTCCAAAAGGATGGCAAGTTTTTGGAACGACTTCAACCCAATTTTCCCCCATCAAAAAAGCTTCAAATGGAATTTTGTTGAACATGAAAGTTGTAGATCTTTCTCTCCCATTTTCAAAAAGTCCAAGATCGTGAGAATCGGATGAACAGTTGAGGAGATATGGTCAAATTACCACCGGGCGTGCATGGCAAAATTTTCCATGTATCGATGCACACGAATTTCGTATCGATGCGTGCAAGGCAAAAAAGGGCCATGTATCGATGCACACGAGTTATGTGTCGATGCACACTGTTAAAAAGTGCCTTGTATCGATGCAAACAAGTTATGTATCGATGCATACTGTTAAAAAGTGCCTTGTATTGATACAAACAAGTTATGTATCGATGCACACTGTTAAAAAGTGCCTTGTATTGATACAAACAAGTTATGTATCGATGCATACTGTTAAAAAGTGTTATGTATCAATACATAACTCTATTTTGAGCTCTCATACAGCACTGTTCATGTCCATATTACTTCATGCACCATCTTCATGCACAAGAGTGAACATCTCATTTGAGCCAACACACTCCAAATATCAATTGAGAATGTATGAGCTGTCAATGAGCTGTCACAGGGCTTGAGTGAAAAGGCCATTTTGCCCTTGCTTAAGTAAATGCACATTTGCTAATTGCATGTCATTTTGCTAATTTGGTGATTAAAGCTTGATTAGTTGGAAGTATATAAGCTTAATCATAACAAACTCTTGAGGAGAATGCACAATTACCAAGTTCAGATCTCAAAACCATTCCAATTCTCTCACATTTCATCAAGAACACAAGAACTTCATATGCATCAATCTTCTTCATTCTTCAACCAAATCTCAAAATTCTTTTTGCTTTGGATTTGTATCATCATTATCTTGGACTGTTTTTGGAGATTGGAGGAAGAAACTCATCGAATCGTGACTGTAGCATGAGGAGCTTCAATGGTGAAATGTGGATTTCGAGCACTAGAGGCCAAGGCAACTGAAGTTGGACGCATCATTCATCTACCACTAGCTTGCACTACTTCTGTTTCGTGTAATTGAAGCTCAAAAACAACAAGAACTCCGCTGCCATATCCAGGTTTGAGCAAAATCGATCGTCACCATTTGTTTAATCATTATATGCGTTTGAAAGGCCTTGTTATGTAGATCGCGGTGATGTGATTAGTTTTGAGAATGATGAACCATAGGAGGAGAAATCTGGATTTTAAGATATGAACATAAACCCTAGCTCGCGCGATTCGTTCGATTTAGGAACTTTTAGCCAAGAATAAGTTGATATTCGTGATCCTTAGGCTCAGACGGTTCTAACGGATATGAGATTGTTCATTTTGGTGATGATTTGAAATTTCGTGTTCTTGAGGATTCTGGACTGTAGACGATGAAGTTCTGGAAATTTTACTGTTCAATCCAAAATCTGTTTTGAAAATTCAAACTGCATGTTTCCCGCTCCCGCCATTAGTATTTACGATAATGCCATTGTCAAAATTCTATTTAATTTAATTAATTGTTAAAAATCATTAACACATGAAAAAATTCATAAAAAAAATAGTAGAAAATTCAGAAAAATATGGAGATTTTTTCTATGACTTCCTTGTTGACTTTAGGACTTTTTTGATCTATTGGTCAAAGTTGTGCTTGGTAGAAATTCCATTTGCCCTAGGGTTTTCTCACATGAGTCACATTTTGATACACTTTACCATTTTAATTGTGAAATACTCATATCATAAAATAAATGGCTGAAAATTTTTGTGGTGGTTCTTGACTCATTGAGGATTATTTATATGTAAATTTCATGAATTTTTGATACCTGGTTAGAGAGCAGCAAATTCTGGAACTTAGGTGTGACAATTTGTGTCACACCTCTTGATGTCAACTTGTTGAATTTAATTGGATAACCTATGCATGTTAGAATTGAATGAAATTTTGCATGATGACTTGTTGACATGTTAGGATGCTTTATGAATTTTTGTAGGATTTTTCACTGTATTTTCAATTTGATCATGATTTTTCATTTCTGGTTGTTGAAATTGCAAGCTCATGTGATACATGTTGGTAGATTGAGTGAGAAATGCTCATGTGGTACTGTATGATCATGAAATTTGGCATGCTTGTAATAGACACATGATATGACATTCCTGTTTTGGTCTCATCCATTTCTTTTTTGTCTTCATTGAGTTATGAATTTTTGAAGTGGATGTATGCATTGATGTTGTGGTTTGGAGCCTAGAATTGTGACTGTTTTTGTTGATTTTCATTGACATGGTTCCATTTGCCCAAATGAGCTCAAATTTGACATGGTAGACCTTGATTAGGTTCTGTTTAGGTGTATTTAATTTGAGAATTTTTGGATGTGTCTTGGTATGGATTTGAATGCAATACTTCTGTTTGTATGTTTGATGCTCCACTTGACTTAATGTGAATTGTTTTGAGCATAATATGAGCATAATGAATGATCTAAACATGAGACCAAGGATGTTTGCTCTTGTTTGATGTTAATTTGATGTTGGATGGTGGATACCTTGCTGTTTTAATTTTTTTCTTGCTTTGGGACCCTAGGCTTGGCCTAGTGGTCTAGTTGCTAATATTTGCTTGATTTTTCAGGATCAAAAAAGCAATGTACATGGAGAATGATACAAGTTGATTTTAATTGATGTTGTGGATGTTTGTACACTAACATAACATTGTTTTGTAGGTGTTGGAGCTTGGGCCTAAGCCTTGAGCTTGCTTTGTGTTGTATTGTTTAAACTGTTTGATTGTTTGCTGTATAGTTTGTCTAATTGAGTACTGACTGTGTTTGATTGTTTCCAGGTACTTTAGTTGCTCAGTTCCTTGTGAACTTTTGCTTTGCTTTGCTTAAGCAACTTGCATTGAGGTATAGTTTTCTTACTTCATGTAGTCTGGAGACCCGGCTGTTACCGAGCCGGGCAAATTGTCTGAAGTCCTCCTTAAGAGGCAATGCTTGTGTATGTTTATTTTTTAAGCCAAGCAGGAAAAGTCCTTCAAATAAGGCAATTGGTGGAAGGTAGGGACAAGCAACCTGTCCCCCACTATTCAGTGAGTCTTCTCCTTGCTCCCATTACATGGTTGTAGCATTGAGATCAAAAGCCCAAGATCTGTTGTGTCAGAGTCATCGAGTATAGAAGGGTTCCCCTATTCTGGACCCATGCTCATTTGTCAGCTCTCCCTGGTTAGGGATAAGAGCTGTGAGGTCTGATCCTCACTTCATCCTTTCATCTGCTTCACCTTAGCCTCATAATGGCAAGGTTAAGAGCAAAGACAGCCCGTACAGACGACTTGCTTAGGCAGTCAAACCTGATTGATTGAGCCCCTTGTGTGGTTATAGTGCGTGCTATGTGGATATCTGATTGACATGCTTGTTTGAGATGCCTGTTCTCATTTGATGTATGATATGACTGTATGCTTGTGTGCTAGCTTCTTTCCTGGTTAGGTTAGTTTGCTGATGCAAGTAGGATAGAAAACCGAACTTAGGGTAAACGATGCATGACAACATTAGGCTCGAGTCTCAGCTCCCTAGTTGTGTATCTTTCCCCGGTTTCTGGTTAGCAATTTAGTCCCTTTCAGGGGAACTACATCGCCCTGATCCTCGTGCCAGACGAGGTATGTAGGCAGGTGGTCGTGCGAGACCACTCCGGGCAACCTTTTTCTTTTTTGCGTGCGTTTACTTGTTATCTGATTGTGTGTTTGGGTTCGGATGCCGACGTAAGTCCAGTAAATGGCTGTCGGGCTCCACGTTTGCCCTTTTGAGTGTGTTTTGGTTCGGATGCCGACGTAATTCCATCCAGTGGTTGTCGGGCTCCATGTTTGCCACCCTTGCTTGTTTGCTTTGTGTTGTTTGGCGTGCGTAAGCCGAACTACAGGGGCTCTGATTCTTGTAGCAGACAAGATATGTAGGCATAAGGTGCGACGCCTTATCGAGCCCGTTTCTCTTAACCCCACCTGCGTTCCCCGTGTGTGTGTGTGATGTTTAGCAACCTATTCTTTATTCTAGGACGTGGATCCCTAGGAGTACCTAGGACGTGAGGGGTGCTAATACCTTCCCCTTGCGTAACCGACTCCCGAACCTTTTCTCTCTGGTCGCGAGACCATGTCTTTCCAGGTTTCTCTGAGCGTTTCCTTTCCCTATCTTGGGATAAATAACGTTTAGTGGCGGCTCTGTGTGTTTTTATTTTTAGGCTCCCCGGTTGATTTTTCGCAGGATGCGACAGGTTGGAATTTAATTTTGCTTAGGAAATGTTCACATGTGTGCTATCTTGTACCTTCCATGCCATTTGCTTTGTGAAATGATGGATATTGCTCCAATGCTTTTGAAACTTTGCATGCTTAAAATAGACATCTCAATGAACATTTTGGTATGGAGTTTGCATTTTTCTCATGTTTAGTTGTGGAGTTATGATCTGGTTAATGTAGGTGTGACAATGTGTGTCACACCTTTGCTTGCTTAACTTGAGGAATTTATTTGCCAATTGATGAGATTTTTTGCATGATGTTACTTGTGGATGTTAGGATTGATCATGAATTTTTGTGGAACTTTTGGATTCACTTTTGATTTGTTTGAGATTTTCCTTTCTGGCTTGCCATTTGTGGACTTTTGAATAGTCATGAACTTAAATGATTTGTGAAATGCTTGATGTTTATCCTATGAACTTGAAATTTTGTACATTGATTCTAGACACTTTGAAGGTTATTGTGGCTTTGGTTTGAGGTCTTTACCATTTGTCATCTCTGTTTTAGACTTGTACTAAGTTGGTGCATCTAGTTGTGCCCTAGTTGAGCTTGTTTGTGCTTGCCTTGCCTTAGGGAATTTAATTGCCATGCTTATACTTGTCCAAATGCTTTGATTTTTGGTGTGATGATCATGTGATGTGTGATGTTTAGCCATGATTTTTCTTGGGATTTATTGAATTATGTTTGAGTTGATGTGGATTGGTTCATTCTGTTTGCTTCAATGAGCTTTCAACTTGCATGCTTTGCCTTATGTGTTTGTGAAATGAACTTGGTTGATGCTATTGACATGAGACATTTTGGATATTGTTCTTAATTGATTGAGCTTGATTCATGCCAATTTTCATGTTCTGTTTTGGATTATTTCTCCCACTTTGACCCTAGGCCTTGTCCTAGTGGTTTGTGCTTATGTTTGAGTTGTGTTTTCAGGACAAGAAGCATATGGCCTTGATGAATTGATTCATTGGATTGAGTTGCCTATTTGGTTGATGTTGATTAACATTGAGTTGTTTTGTAGGTGATTTAGCTCTTTTGAGTTGAGCTTGTGCTTTGCCCACTGATGCCTTGTTGCATTGATTGTGCACTATTGACTGTTGACTATTAGTCTGTCTGTTTGACTTTTGTTTGATTTGTATACTGATTGAGTTGGATTGTTTTCAGGTACATTAGTTGCTATAGTTCATTGTGAACTTGCTTTTGCTT
The DNA here is from genome assembly GCF_024323335.1 of Lathyrus oleraceus. Taxonomy (NCBI): domain Eukaryota; kingdom Viridiplantae; phylum Streptophyta; class Magnoliopsida; order Fabales; family Fabaceae; genus Lathyrus; species Lathyrus oleraceus. The sequence continues at coordinate 193,680,272 of NC_066580.1, read as the reverse complement.
GGTTGCTTAACCATCTAGGTATAATTTCACTGACTTCATGTAGTCTGGAAGACCTGTCCTGTTACTTGGGCAGGCACCTGTCTGAAGCCCTCCTTAAGAGGCAATGTTTGTGTTTGTTTATCTTTGTCCCTGTACATATTCAAAAGACCTCCTAAGTGAAGAGGCATTGGCAGATACAAGGGATGTGCAATCCATCCCCTGCTATTCAGTGTGTCATCCACTTTGCTCACACACCTTGTGTTGATGCATTGTGGATACTAACCCAAGATCCATGTTGTGTCAGTCATGTGGAGTAGAGTCCCACTTTCTGGACTCCCACACTTTCATTTGTTTGAAGCTCTCCCAGGCCAGGGATAAGAGCTGTGAGGTCTCATCCTCACTCCCCATTTCATCTGCTTCACCCTAACTCTCAATGTTAGGGTTAAGAGCTAACATCACCCGGATACAGTGGCTTGTTTGTTGAGGTTGACATGACCCCTTGACTAAAGCCTAGTCTTGTGTGAGCCCCCTATTTGTATATAGTGTGTGTGCTTGCTTTTGTGCTTTTGACTGATCGTGCTGTGTTTAGGATAGCTTGCTGCCTGTGCAAGTTAGATGGAAACCTCAACCTAGGACCATTGTGGATTGCATGATAACTATTAGGCTCGAGTCAGTCTCCCTTCTAGTTTGTCATTTCCCAGTCTCTGGTTAGGAGAGAGTTTCTCCCCTGTTAAGGGGAACTACGTTGCTCTGATCCTCATACCAGATGAGGTACGTAGGCAGGAGGTCGTACGAGATCTCTCCGGGCACCCTTTTTCTTTTTGTGTGTGTTTGCTTGACAGTTATTAGGCTCGAGTTCCAGACTCCCTATTAACTTGTTTGGTTGTTGTGTGCTTGGAGTCCGATATAAGTCCAGCAATTGGCATTTGGTTTCCAGTGTGGGTTTGTTGGTTCGGAGTCTGATGTAAGTCCAGCGATTGGAATTCGGTTTCCATGTTTGCCTGTGTTTGTGTTTTTGTTTTGTTTGGCGTGCGTGAGCCGAACTACGGTAGCTCTGATTCTCATTCCAGATGAGATACGCAGACATAGGATGCGATATCCTATCGAGCACGTTTCCCCCTTTGTCCCGAACTATGTTGACTCTGATGTTTGTTTATGACAAACTACGTAGGACCAGGATGCGATATCCTGCCGAGTTACCTTCTTCCGTCTTCCACCTGTTTTGTTAGTGTGTGTGTGTGCATTCTTTGAGCAGTTTCTTTTTAGGAACCTTATCCTATCTTTTTGAGCGTGGATCCCTTCGAGTACGACGAATGTGAGGGGTGCTAATACCTTCCCCTTGCGTAACCGACTCCCGTACCCTGTAATCTCCGGTCGTAAGACTATTTCCTTTCCAGGTTTACTTCGAGCGTTTCCTTTCCCTCTTTGGGATAAATAACGCACGGCGGCGGCTCTGTGTTGTTTCGTTTTAGCCCGCCGGTTGTTTTTCACGGATGCGACAGCTACCATTCGAGGTTTCCAATAGTCCTAGTTAGATCCATCCAAAATTGGTGGCCTGTGAACAGATCCTCCATCTCTCTCCATTGTACCAGAAAGTATTGCCCTTAGATCTCACCCAGAACCAGAGCAGGATGCCTGCTCTGATACCAATTGAAATTCTGGTATCAGATATGAGATGTCGAAGGTAATGTCACGACACTAATATCTGAGTAATGCAGACAGAATAAAGATAGAGATTAGTAATGCAAAATACACAAGCAATTGTTAACCCAGTTCGGTCCAACTCACCTACATCTGGGGGCTACCAAGCCAGGAAGGAAATTCACTAAAATAGAATCAGTTCAAAGACTCTCCGTATACTTCAACAAGTTACAGTCTTTCTCACCTAATCTCTACCCGTGCAATTTCTACCTAAGCACTCTTAGATATGAGAACCCACTCACTTCCCTACATTCACACCTGTGATTTTAAACACCAATCCCTTGAGAAAAGAAAACACTTTTCAATAACACACTCTTGATTTTACTTCACAATTTCAATCAAGAAGACACACTTTTGATCTTGCTTAACAACTTTGATCAAGAAGACACACACTTGATCTTGCTTCACAACTTTGATCAAGTAGACACACACTCTTGCTTAACAGCTTTAGAGTGACAAATTACAACCACAAATCAGACCAATTCAATCATCAATGGATGACTTGAATGGCTTACAAATCTTACGACTAAACAGACACAAATCCTAACTCTCTCTCTATATTTCGCTCAGTATTGGTTGTGTATTCAATCAGGTTTTCTAAGTCCCTTTTTATAGAAGCTTTCAGCCGGGCTTGGACATCTTGAAAACCCTAAATCTATTTTCCAATTAAATCTTTTCATGACAGCTGGTTAGATCTCTTTGGAAAATAAGTAAATCAGGTTGTAATCCATGATTGAATGCGCCAGCAAATCAGATCTTCAATCATACATAGATTGCCATTAATTGTGCAATTATAAAACACCAGACATTCACACTGAATGTTCTGTGTACAGGATGTCATGACATCGGGTCTGACATCCTGGAGCAATTCATGCATAACTTCTTAATTCCTTTTATAAATTCCAGCAGGTACAACCATATCAGATGTCATGACCTTGTGTAATACATCTTGAAACAATCTTGTATGAACATGTCTTTCATTTAAACTCCAGCAGGTACAGGCATATCAGATGCCATGACCTTGTGCATGACATTCTGAAACAATCCTGCATGATCATGTTCTTGAACTCCAGCAGGTACATAGGATATCTTATGTTAAGACATCACACAAAACATCTTGTGAACACTCTTTGTTTTACCAAAATTATTGCCAACATTTAGAATCAACAACTAACATTTAAGTATTTGCAATTAAGATAGCTATTGTTGAATTGTAATTACTTGTGTTGAAGCAGGTTGCTCGACAAAAGCAAAGAAGTGTCAAACCACCTAGTGTGTTGAGTTGTATTAGTGTGTGTCAAAGTGTCAAAGCATGTTGCTTCACACAAGATTTTGACTTAGGCCTATTTTTAGTAGTGTTAACTATTTTTGGGCTTTTCTAGTTTTAGGTTTTGGCTTAGGGAGCAAGCTAACCTAAATCTAAAAATAGAGAGAGTAACCCTTATTCTTGTAATGAAGTGAATAGAAAATTCATAACATTGTATTCACAGTAATTTACAGTTGCAAAGTGAATAAATAAGTTTTCCACAGATTATGGTAAGAGAGAAACTCTGCAGAAAATAGTTTTCTTCTCCATCGTTCTTTCTTTTCTTTCACAATTGTTCTTCTCTTTTCATTGTTATTGTGTGAGTGATAACAATCTTGTTCATCAAGATTGATTCATATTCTCCATAGGTTGTAGTGGATTTTCAACATCTAGTATCAAGAGATCCGGTTTAAGCGTTTCGTGGGAAGAAAATCATGATGGCAATGAATCATCCAAACGGGCCTTTTTCCAGCAAATCTTCTTATTCTCAAGAATAATAATTATGAGAATTAGTGCAAGCAGATAAAGGTTGTGTTTTGTTATTAAGATCTTTAGGATTTTGTGAAGGAAAGAGTAACAACGCTTGCAGAAAATGCGACAGATCAAGAAAAGATTGCACATAAAGAATTGAAAAAGAAAGATTATAAAGCTCTCTTTATAATCCACCAATATGTTGATGTAGATAACTTTGAAAATGTTAGTGATGTAGAGTCAGCGAAAGAAGCATGGGAAATTCTGGAGAAGTCGTTTGGAGACGCGGAGAAGGTGAAAGAGGTGAGGTTACAAACTCATAAAAGGACGTATGAATTGCTTCAGATGGAAGACAATGAAAGCATAATTGATTTCTTCACCAATGTTACAAAACTGGTGAATCAAATCAAGGTATGTGGAAAAGTGTTGACATCAAGATCTGTTGTTGGAAAGATCTTGAGGTCGTTAACTCCAAAGTTTAACCCCGTGGTAGTAGCTATAAAAGAGTCGAAAAATTTGTCAAAACTGATAAAGGAAGAGCTTCAAGGGACGCTTGAATCTCATGAACAAAGAATGGTTGAAAAAGATGCAGGAAAGTCTAAGAATGATACAACTTTGCAGGTGCAATCAGTAAAAGACTGGAAAGGCAAAGGAAGCTTGAATGGAAACAAAGGCAGAGGAGGCTACAATAATTCGACTGATCGAAATCGACAAGAAGGAAACTGGTTGAATCAGAGAAAACCCTGGAACCAAGGCAACCAAAGAGGTGGTGTTGTAGGTAGAGGAAAAGGTGGTGGTCAAAAGTTAGACAAGAGTCACATTTAGTGTTACAATTGTCAGAAGTATGGTCATTATTCTAGTGATTGTCCAGAAAAGTAGAAGAATCAAGAAACTTATGCAAAGCTGATGAAACATGGAGAAGAAGAGATGTTGTTAATGGTTACAACGGGGGATGAAGAGAGATTCAAGGACCAGTGGTACTTGGACTTGGGATGCTCATCACACATGTTTGGAAGGAATGATTAGTTTGTCAATATAAAGCCCTCAATGAAGAACATGGTGAAATTTGCAAATGACAACACTCTAGCAGCTGAAGGTGTTGGTGATGTTTTGATTATGAGGAAAGATGGCAAGAGGTCAGTAATTTCAAATGTGTTGTACATATCAGACATGAAAAGAAATTTGCTCAGCATAGGATATTTAGTCGAAAAGAACTATAAGGTGTTGATCAAAGACAAGATGATGAGAGTTCTCGACTCAAATGGAAGGTTGACCTTGAAGGCTCCAATGTCTCAGAATAGAACCTTAAGATTAAGCTTAATATGATGGAGTATAAGTGCCTCGCAGCAGCAACCAACAAAGATGAATGGATATGGAGTTATAGACTTGGCCATCTCAATTTTAAAGATATCAGAGAATTGAAGAGAAGAATATGGTTTTAGGATTACCAGAAATCGGCATTCCAAATGAAGTGTTTGAAGAGTGTGTGCAGGCGAAGCAATACAAGAACAACTTCAGTAAGGATGTAGGAAGCAGATCGAAGGTAATTATTGAAATCATATACTCTAATGTATATGGTCCTATCCAGGTGGATTCGATTGGAGGTAACAAATACTTTATTACATTCATAGATGATTTCAGTCGAAAATTATGGACTTACCTGATCCAGAAGAAAATTGAAGTGATCGAGGTATTTGTCAAGTTTAAATCTATGGTCGAAAGGAAAAGTGGTCGAAATATCAAGACTCTAAGGACTGATGGTGGTGGAGAATATGTGTCGAAAGACTTCGACGCATTATGTGTGAAATAATGGATTGTGCATGAGGTGGTGCCACCCTACACTCCACAGCAGAATGGAGTCGTAGAAAGAAAGAATAGAACCATCATGAATATGGTTAGAAGTATGTTGAAAGGCAAACATGTACCAAAAGAACTATGAGGAGAAGTTGTGTCGACTGCAACATATATCCTGACAGATGTTTGACGAAGAAGCTAGAAGGAATTATATCATAATAATATTGGTCTGGTGTCAAGCCTAGCTTGATTCATCTGAAGGTATTTGGATCTATCACACATAGACATGTTCCAGATCAGTTGACAAGAAAACTTGATGACAAGTCGAGTCTGATGATCCTTATATGATATCATTCAACTAAAGGAGACAAGTTGTTTAACCCAGTGAACAAGCAAGTGGTGATTAGCAGGGACATGATCATAGATGAGCTTAAGGAATGGGATTGGATTGAGAATGGTAAGAAGGATTCAGTGAGAATCTTATATGACTAACTAGCCAGTGAAGTTGAAAGATAAGTTCAACAAGAAGTCAAAGGTGAAACAGTCCCAAGCAGACCTCAAAGAACAAGACACGTGCTTGCAAGGTTGCAAGAATGTGTGATTACATTGGATGATATGGTCAATGAAGAAGGTGAGTTGGTACACTATGCTCTCTATGTAGATGTCGAACTAGTCAATGCAATTGAGGCATTGAAAGATTCTAAGTGGGTGAAAGCACTGAATGAAGAACTATAGTCAATTGAAGTCAACAACACTTGGTCACTTGTTGAATTTCCCCAAGACAAGAAGGAAATCAATGTGAAGTGGGTATACAAGGTGAAGTTGAATCCCAAAGGAGAAGTGACTCGACACAAGGCGAGACTTGTGGCGAAAGGATTTCTTGAGAAAGAAGGAATCGACTTCGATGAGGTTCTTGCACCTGTTGCTAGGATCGAAATAACCAGGTTGGTTGTTGGTCTAGAAAACATGAGCAACTGGAAGATGTGTCATATGGATGTGAAATTTGAATTCCTTAATGGTCCCTTATAAGAATAAGTTTATTTTGCACAACCAGTTGGGTTTATGAAACAAGGCGAAGAAAGAAAGGTGTACATGCTGCATAAAGTCCTATACGGAATTAAACAAGCTCTAAGAGCTTGGAACAAGAAGATAAATGACTTTCTAAGGGAGAAGGAATTTGTGAAGTGCACAACTGAACATGGAGTATATGTAAGAAGAAGTAAGAGTGAATTGCTCATATCGTGTCTCTATGTTGATGACTTACTGATAACAGGTAGGTGGAAGAAGGAGATCGAAGAATTCAAAGGTGGTCTTAACAAGGAATTCGAAATGTCAGATCTAGGTGACATTTCATATTTCCTTGGCATCAAACTCTACAAGAGTGGTAGAGGTTTGATGATGCATCAAAGAAGGTATGCATGAGAAATACTCAAGAGATTTGAGATGCAAGATTGCAACCCAACTTCGACTTCAGCTGAGCCCAGATTACAACTATCGAAAGATTCAGATGAAGATGATGTCGACCCAACCCATTATAGAAGACTTATTGGGTCACTTCGATACCTTTTTCACACAAGGTCTAACTTAGCATACAGTGTAGGTATGGTGAGTAGATTCATGCAGAAGCCAAAGGTATCACATCTAGCAGCGGCGAAGAGGATACTAAGGTATCTAAAAGGAACTCTCGACTATGGCGTTTTGTTTCCTGCAGTTGATGAAGGAAAATAATGAAAACTAGTGGGATACACCGACTCAAGTTGGTGTAGTGATGCTGAGGATCGAAAATCCAAAGTTGGCTATGTGTTTATGCTAGGTGGTGCACCAGTTGCTTGGAGTTCGAGAAAGGAGCCAGTAGTGACATTATCATCGTTGGAAGCAGAATACATAGTTGTTTCTCTTTGTGTATGTCAAGAAACATGGATGGTGAATCTGGTCGATGAGATAACAGTGAAGAGTCATGGAATAATTACCATGAAGATCGACATCATGTCAGCTATCAATTTGACAAAGAATCTGATAGCACATGTGATCGGGAAAATAGCAAGTGTACTATTTTGCCTTTTATAGTAATAATGGGGAAATTCCCTGAATATCGATCTCAAGGACTGCACGTTAGTATTGAGTTTAAATTATCATTCAATTAAACAAAAAGTATTAATTTGGTTTTTGAGTGTAAAAATAGAATAATAAAAGTAAAGGTAAAGAAATATGAAAATAAGGGTTATTAGAGAAATATGAACAATGCCAGGGAAGGTGTATGATTTATCCTTGTAACAACTCTGAGTTACTATTGCATCAACAAATATCAATTAATGCCAGTTCTCAAGGGTATTTTCTCCTAAGTCCTTGGTGAGAAAACCTTTAATCAATCTACCATAATTCCCATGTCCATAGCCAATTAGGGTGAAGTTAAGCTGTATAATATCAAGAATGCTCTGGTTCATATAGGGTATCCCTAGTCCTAGGTGATATCTACTGCAGAGTAACCTGATGAAAACCTTATCACTGGCGGTCCAGCCTAAGTGATAACCATAGATCAATCTCAATTGTTCCGAAAGAGAAAGCAATAAACACATCAAAAGGTTACCGTAAACAAAATATTATAAATGCAAATGTAAACTCAAATTCATTACAATTCTAAATCAGGGACACCCCCATCGCATTGGGGGGTTTAGCTACTCATATTGTTTAAAACAAACTCAAGATAAAAATTATACATTACAAGTAACTGGATGACTTTGATCTTCAATCGCTTCCGCTCATGAATCTCTTCAGTTCTCCAAATGCCTTGATCTCTGTAATACTTGATTGCTTCACAATACTATGGTTTGCTGTATTCCAAGATGATTTTTCCTTTGGCAGAAGACCTCTTTTTATAGTGAAAGTTCCCAGCAGCAGTTGGACATGTCCAAAGATGTCTCCAAAAAGCAAGCAGAATGAAAAGCCCGAGAAATTGGAAATTTTGGGCTTGGGCTAACACGGCCCGTGTCAGCTGACATGGGTGGCCGTGTCAGCCTACTGTTTCTCCTGACACGCCCATGGCAAGGCTAACACGGGGGGTTTCCGCATGACACGGCCCGTGTCAGGCTACTGTTTTCCTTCATTAGCTTCCCTTGCCCTGACACGGCCCGTGTCAGGTGACACGGGTGACCGTGTCAGGCCTCATGTACAGGGGTTTTCTGGCTCCTTTGCGTGTCGGAATCTCGCACTGTCTTCTTTTGAGTTCTCCGGTCCTTCTACCTGGATCTGCCAGACATAAACACAGCTATCCCACGCATAAAATCAAGATAAAAAAGCTAAAACATAACAAAGATTAAAAATGCGTAAATAAAATAACATAAGTAAAACTACTCGAGTTGTACCTTAAATGCTTGCACAGTGTATCAAATGTCTCTGTTTTGCGTCATATCAGTAATAAAAACTTACTATAAATGGTGACTGATCACAACCCCAAACTTAACTCATTGCTTATCCCAAGTAATGTTTCATTATCACTCCCCAGAATTCTTTATGCTTTCCACCACTGCTGAGATCATTCGCGAACGTCTTCCCTTTTTCCTCGACAAGTCCTGCCCATCCTCGTAAGTCATCATTCACACTTCCACTTCAAAGCACCATTTCACCTGTCAGCTTATTTCACATTCTCACAAATTCTCTTGGGGTAAGCTGTTTACACTCATAACTCAAAGTATGCAATATCCCTCACAAGTTTGAATAGTCTCTCTTTTCTCATCACCTACACATAACACACACACTTTTGAGGTCTTTCGGGTTGTAGCTTGGCTTGGGTTAGGGTATGGAAAAAAAGGAAAACAAGGGGCTTTTGGTTCAGAGTCGATGTCACATCCTGTGTTTGTTTCTTTTATTTCCTCGGTTTTCTTTTCTTATTTCTTGAATTTTTACCGACTGCCCTTTTCTGTGCTTCTTTCTTTTGAATCATCGAGTATTTGATTTTTATTTTTCTTTCTTTTTCTCGATTCATCAATTTTTCTTTTTCTTTCGTTTTTGCATTTTCTAGGGCTTTAAGAGCTTTTGGGGTTTTTACCCCAAACTTAGTTTTTCAGCACAGCTGGAATATATTCTCATGACTCTGAAGAGGGTGAGGAAGTGTTTTGGCCAATGGTTACATTCATGGTGTTTTAAACAAAAAAAATGGATATAGGCTCAAAGGGGGTTAACGAGGGATATAATAATTTGGGATAGCTAGAAAGACTCGGGGTTAATTACAAACAACATGCCTCAGTGTGTGTATCATGCAATGATAGTCCCAGAGAGTCTACGCAAATTTAGAGTGATAAAGACAAACCTGAATGACGCTCATGATGATTAATGTGTTTGGCTTTTTATGACTCACTTGGTTTGGCTCAGCTTGGACAGGATCCACAGTGCTCCTTAATTTGGTGCAATTGCTTTCTTACTTCGGAATGTGCAGGATACTCGTGTCGGTCAAGTTGTATACGTTGTGTCCGATCTTCACTTTCAGCAGTGTCACTTTCTGGGGAGATCTTTCACAATAAGCCATGGTGAGTGGTGTGATATTTCCTCCACTCTCAATTGTGATCATTACTTTTCCAACCTGTCAACACAGACTTGACACACACACTTGCAGCATAATGTACATTCAACAGACAAATTCAATCTAGAATACAAAATTAAAAAGTAAAAATAAGACAAAACAAATTACAAATAAAAGACATAAAATCTCCCCCACACTTGAACTCAACATTGTCCACAATGATTGTGAACAAGCGTGGAGGAGGGAACTCACAGGGTCCTACTGAGGAGGTGGGTGCGGGAAATGCAACATCAACTGTCGCCTCATGCTGCTCATCTCATCCAACATCGCTCCCTGACGGGCTTGTGTCGCAACGCGAAAAACAACCGGCGGGAAAAAAACAAACAAACAGAGCCGCCACCGTGCGTTATATATCCCAAAGGAGGGAAAGGAAACGCTCGAAGTAAACCTGGAAAGGAATGGTCTTACGACCGGAGATTATAAGGTACGGGAGTCGGTTACGCAAGGGGAAGGTATTAACACCCCTCAGGTCCGTCGTACTCGACGGGATCCACGCTCAAAAGGATAGAATAAGGTTGCTAAAAAAATTGCTCAAAGAATGCACACACACTGGAATAAAACACAGGTGGAAGAAGACGGAAGCGGACTCGACAGGATGTCGCATCCTGGTCCTACGTAGTTTGTCAGAAACAAACATCAGAGTCAACATAGTTCGGGGAAATGGGAAAAATTGCTCGCTAGGATATCGCATCCTATGCCTACGTATCTTCTTTATCCAGAGTAAGAATCAGAACACTCGTAGTTCGGTTAACGCACGCAGAAACAAAACACTGAAAAGAGACGCTGAGACGTCAAAAGAAACACACAAACGGAAACAGACTGCCAATGGCTGGTCTTACGTCTAACTCCGAACAACAAACACAAACAGGAAACCGAAGGCCAATCGTTGGGCTTACATCAGACTCCAAACACACTCAAAAAGGTTATCAAACTGACAAGCTAATAGGGAGTCTGGCACTCGAGCCTAATAGTTGTCACACACAAAAGAGATGCTGAGACGTCAAAGGAAACACAAAGGTTGAACAAAACAAGCTAAATAGGGAGTCTGGAACTCGAGCCTAATAGCTGTCAAGCAAACACACACAAAAAGAAAAGGTTGCCCGGAGAGATCTCGCACGATCTCCTGCCTACGTATCTCATTTGGTATTAGAATCAGGGCGACGTAGTTCCCCTGAACAGGGGAGAAACTTTCTCCTAACCAGAGACCGGGGAATAACAAACTAAAAGGGAGACTGACTCGAGCCTAATAGTTGTCATGCAATCCACAATAGTCCTAGGTTGAGGTATCTAAACAGAACCTAACTCGCACAGGAAGTAAGTTGAAACAGCAAATAAACAGCAAGTAAACACACAAGCAATCATCACACTCTATATGCAAACAAGAGGCTCAGACACGGTTGGGCTTTAGTCAAGGGGTCATTTCAACCTCGACAAACAAGCTAAAACTGTATGGGTGCTGAAGCTCTTAACCACTGACACTGACCGTCAGGGTGAGCAGATGAAAGGTAATGAGGGTTAGACCTCATAGCTCTTAACCCTGGCCTGGGTGAGCTTGAATCAATGAAAGTGTGGGGGTCCAGAATGAGGGACCCTACTCCACTTGACTGACACTGTACAAGATCTGGGGGACATGTCCAAGAGCATCAGCACGTAGTGCGAGCATAATGGACGACTCAACGATTAACAGGGGACTGATTGCTAGTCCCTTATATCTGTCAATTTCCTCTTCACTTAGGAGGACTTCACAAAGTAACAACACAAATATAAACAATCACAGTCATTGCCTCTTAAGGAGGACTTCAGCCAAATGCCTGCCAAAAGAAACGACAGGGCTTCCAGACTACATGGAGTTAGAGGATGATTACCTAGGTGGTATGCCAACCACAAGCAAAGCAAAGCTCAAGCAATGAGCTAAAGCTACTAAAGTACCTGTAAGAAAATCAAACAAGTCAATATTCACATTCAGACAAATCAAACAAACACAACAGTGGTTCCTCAATATGTACACAATACAAGTCAACAACTCAAGTGAGTTCATCACCAAGGGACCTACAACACAACAAAGGTTAGCGGACAAAGCAAATTTGCATCTCAAGTCATGATATTGCATCAACCACTAGAGCTAATAGCTTGAACCTGAAATACAAAGCTCAAAAGATGAGTACAAACCACTAGTACCAAGACTAGGGTCAAAGGCAAAGTAAAAAGTCAAAACAGAAGTTGATATTCAACATGAAGCATATTTATTCCAGTAAGAACATGTCCTAAAAAGGACCAAGTCTAAATCATAAGGCAAAGGCTTCACATGAGCAAGATAAGGCAAAGGCACACAAGATGATCACAATTGGGCATCAAGAAGAGAAAATGCACATTAAATCAGAAACACATCCCATGATCATCAAAATTTATATACAAGCTCAACATGTTAAACACAAGCATCATGCAAAAGATTAGGATCAGAAGAGCTCAATTGACCTAGGAATGAAAATGAACAAGTATAACATCCAAATGTGTGACACACATTGTCACACCATACATCCATGTGTCCAAAACAGAAATGGAGTATGCTAAAAATGCCAAACAAAATCTCACAAATCATGTAACATGTTAGGAATCAACATATTAAATTTCATGGCAATTGGACAATTAATGAGCATTTCACAATCAATTGAATGAAGCATGGTACATTTGCATACATGTTCAAACACACAATCTCAATTGAAAATCCAGAACCATTCAATTCACACAAATGACATCTAAAAATAAAATACATCAATACAAACTAGTGAAGAAAAATTGGAAGCAATTTGGATTAATTTCCTATTTTTAGTGATTTTTTGAATTTGATGAAAATAATATGAATAAAATGAAATAAATGGAAAACATTATGTGAATTAGACTTAGAAACAGCATCAGGCATGGTTCGAACTCAAGACATGTAAGACCAAGGAAGCGCTGGTAAAACAATTAAAATAAAACAAAACAACACAAGCCAGGAATCGAACCCTGGACGCCGAGGCTACAAGCGCGTTTCAATAATTGAGTTGGCATGCCAACTCACGGTCAAAGCATGCGTGGACTTAGTCAAGCGAGCGATAGCCAACGAATACGCCATGCAAGAGCCACGCCAATGCTGACAGGGTAAAACCCTAGCGCTTTTGTAGACGGTGGCTTGGACGGTGGTTTCCACCGTCTTCTTCATTGAGACCGTGGCGCTACAGTAGCTTCAACAATTTTTTTCTCCAGAAAACAGCGTATGATACATGGTTCGAAAGCTTGTTCAACAAGGAGCACGAATCTAACAATTTCTAGGCCTAATTCTTCCTAACAAAAGCGAATCGAAGAGAAACATAATTGCACTCAAAACTTCCACTCAACATAACTCACTCAATATTCATCCATTTCAAATTCTACTTATATCAGGATAATCAGCATGAAAAGATCTATAATATCATGTGCACAAATTGAAGAATCATGAGGTTCGAAATCCAACCTTCTTAAAGAGCAGTGGATGAAAACAGTGGATTCAAGAGCCTAGCAACGTCCAGATCTTCTCCTTCACTTGTATATTGAAGCTTTAGGCACGAATTGATGCTTGAAATGGTTTGGATCTTGATCAAATTGCAACTTCCATCTTCATGTTCTTGAGCTTGTGCAGCTTGATATTGACTCCAATTCTTCAGATCAATAACCAAATCCTACTCAATAACACATGATGAACACGATTCTACAAGAATTTTGATGAATTAGATGAAGAATTTTGAAAATTGAAGAGAGAGAAATTTGAGAGGGAAGTGAAAAATCTAGATCTAGAATGTGATTGTTATGAAAATTCTGTTATGATTAAGGCTTTATACTATGTGTTAATCATGCTGAAAATGTAATTAGGCAATGGCTAATTGTAATTAGGAAGATATGAGGTGCATGATCAATTTAGCCAAAACACCTATGCATGGTGAATGAGCACGTGAACAGTGCCATGTGAATGTATAATTTCACTTAAAATCACCTCATAAGCAAGATGGAGTTGGAACTTTGTTCATATGATGCACCAAATTTAAATTCTTCATTTTCCCTCCAAAATGTTCATGCATGAACAAATGATCATGTGATTAAATTTCATGCAATGCAATGATAGATTTGGAAAATATTGTTCACAAGGATCATTTTGCAAAAAGAGTGACTCAAATTGGAGTTTTGGATCAAAAGTTATGGCTTGTTGAACCTCCATGTGCACATTGTAATCATCTAGCCATATCTTCTCAACCATTCATCAGATGCTCGTGATCTTGGACTTTTTGGAAATGGGAGAGAAAGCTCTTCAACTTTCATGTTGGACAAAATTTCATTTGATGCTTCTTTGATGTTGGAAAGTCAAGTTGAAGGTGGTCCAAAAACTTGCCATTTTTGGAAACTTGAAATTACAGGTCACTTTCCATTTTTGGAAACTTTTGATTTCACTTCAAATTATTCAAGGTATGTGTTTGACATGATGAATAAACCTCTTTGGGACATGAATGAAGTGTCTCAAACCATTTCTCCCCCTCCTAGCCCTCAGTTGACTTTCAGTTGACTTTTATGGGCCCAGATGACTTGAAAATGCACTGTGGATTTTGAGCCTCTACCACCTGAGGAAATGGCTCAGAAATGAACCCCTAGCTCCAATAAGCTCTTCACAATGATCATGTGATCTACATCATCAACAAATACCTCGTCTCCTTGAGAAGCTCTGACTGGAAGAATACCATTGATTAGGATTGACCAGAGGTCAAAACCCTAATCCTGAGGAACTGGAGCATGCAAAATGGAGCCCTTAAAGATGACATAACCATGATGATGGTGATGTACCCTTGTAAACAAGATAATGTTCAACCTCCTTGATGAACCAAGACAACCTTAATTGAAGCACAAACCCTCAGATGGTTGGTGATCAATTTATGGAGACCCTCAGGCTTGAATCTCTTAACCTCTCTATCTTCTGAGAAAGATTTAGGAGGATGACCTTCTTATTATTCACATGATATGCAAAGATGCAATGCCTAATACCCTACAAATGAAATGCAATATGTCAAACTAGTCCTAAGAAAGAGGAGGGCAAATTTTGAGGTGTTACAGCTGCCCCTATTCAATCCACTGTGAACCTGTCGATATGAACAGCCTCGACTTTCAGATGATCAGAGTGAAGAGTGGTTGAATACAAAGAACAGACGAACAATTTGCACTCCGTTGGGAAATAATTAACAATGCCTGTCAGAATCGGCAAAGCGGTGATTTTAACAAAAGAATCTGTCTGGTACGGTGAGAGTTGGCTTGAATACCGAGAAGAATGTTGACCTGGATACCAAAATAAATGGTAACACAGGAATAACCCTGGCCTGAATGCCGCTCATCAGTCTGAATACTGGAAATGACTTCGATCTGAGCATCGGAAGATATGAGATTATTAATATCGGTCTGAATACCGCCCATCTGGTCTGAATACCACAAGTGCTTCAACCTGAACGTCGGAAACTTCTTCGATCTGAACATCGGAAAACTGGCCTGAGTGCCACAAGTACTTCGACCTGATCATCGGAAACTTCTTCGATCTGAACATCGGAAAACTGGCCTGAGTGCCACAAGTACTTCGACCTGATCATCGGAAACTTCTTCGATCTGAACATCGGCAGAAATAAGGAAAAGTGATTAATAAGGCGGCACGTGGGCCAAGGACTTATGCTGAGGATAATAAGCCATGAGCATGCCATCCCTACTTAATCCACTGTGAACGAACAATTTGCGCTCAGCTGGGGATTATTATTATTATTGGCTTTTCTTGAACCCCAAAACTTTTTCTTTTCTCTTTTTTTCTTTTTCTTGAACCCCAAAACTTCTCTGATTGATTTTTTTCACTTTTTTTGAACCCCGAACAAATATTCTTTCGCGCGTATGATCCCTAATCGCCGCGTTTGAACCCCGACAAATTCATATCACTCCCGTTTGCCAAACAATGAACCCCGTTCTCCAGTTGAACCCCAGTCGCCTGACGATAACTCGCGATCGCCGTTGTGAACCCCATTCTCCAAAAAACACCACGTGTCTCCTTTTCTCCATTTGAACCCCGTTCTCCAGAAAATGCCCAGCACTTCCTTCTCTCCATTTGAACCCCGTTCTCCATTTTCTTGTGATAGTTCCGCTGGCAACGTCGGAAATAACACCAAAACACCACTCTGATGGCGACATATCAGAGGGTACACCTCCTCAACAGGAAGGTAATCATGTGCATTTCTTCCTCCGAAGATACCCATAACGACTTCTGTTGGCCTCGCCAAAGTCTAAGGTGACACATGATCAGAAGACAATCCTGAGGACCTCATCCCGGATACAATCTTCAACTCCAATCTCCATTTGAACCCCGTTCTCCAGAAAATGCTGCAACACTTCCTCTTCTCCATTTTTCGATTTTCGCGCTGATCGCGTAACGTTCTTTGATCTTCATTTTCATCTCCGCCCGACGGAAAATTTTCCTCCAATATCGTGCTACTGGGGAACATTGTTGATCTGACGTCATGATGCTAAACTCCTCAGAGTAACATCTTCTAACTTCTATCTCGCACGACAGAAATCTCTTCCAGTATCGCACTACTGGGGAATACCGGTGACCCAACGCCATGATGTTAAATTCCTCAGAGTAACACCTTCACCCTCCGGCGAAACCAATTCTCAAGCGGTAACCACGGCTCGAGTAACATCTTCACCAACCGGTGAAACCAAATCTCAAACGGTAACCACGGCTTGAGACTAACTGATACTTGCAATGCTGATGCTGATCTTCCAACTAGCGAAACCACTTCTCAAACGGTAACCACGGCTTGAGTAGCATCTTCACCAACTGGCGAAACCAAATCTCAAACGGTAACCACGGCTTGAGACTAGCTTATTCTTGCAATGCTTATGCATGATGATTTTTTTTAGCGTAATGCTCCATAACCATGGAAATGCTATGCAATGAGTTATGCAATATGCTATGCTTCTCTAAATGGTAAATGCATAAAAAGTATCCCCCTCAAGGGACTCTTCTGGGGAGTTCGAGGCACTCTACTGAGAAACTCGATAACACTCTAACCTCCACCCTGCTGGGGAATAACACTGCTGCTAGGGAAAGGACAACCCTCACCAGGGATGACCTCCACCGAACCCGATCCGCTTGGGGACTTCGCTGGGGCAGAAACCACCGACGCACTCTGTGGGGAAAACAACAATCTTCGACTTGCTGGGGAAGAATCCACCAACGCACTCTTCAGGCCTGACTGTCGAGGAAACACCGATCTCGAATCCGCTGGGGAGATAACAACCTCAAACCTGCTAGGGAAACAGCACACTTCAGACTTGGCTGCTTCGAATCCACTGGGGGGATACAGAATACTTGTCATGGAACACCTGTCGACTCGTCGACCGCTGGCATTCACCATCTAACCATAGTGTCAACTTTCCACTTTTCAGACTTTGAAGAGTCTTCTTGATCAATCCTCCAGGATCGTCGCCATTCCTTCACCGTCTTTTCACCATTCTTCAATCCCTTGTCCCTGATTGGACTCCACGGGAATCTTTTGTCAAAAGGCTTCACATCACAACCTACAAGTGAGTGAAAATATCTAACAGCACCTGCAAAAGAGATCGTTAGATAAAAATGTGCCCATCTTGGAAATCAATAAAGTTGTATGAACAATCATATACTGTCTCAGTCGGCGAGCAGCCCATACCAAAGCACATCAAGTTTTCTCGAGCAGTGAATATCTTATTTCACAGTCGATAAACATTTTGCTAAGGTAGTAAATCGCATGCTCTTTTCGACCAGACTCGTCATGCTGCCCCAATACACACCCCATAGACCCCTCGAGGACTGTCAAGTACAGAATTAACGGTCGTCCCTCCACAGGAGGCATCGGAATCGGAGGCTCCTGTAAATACTCTTTTATCTTTTCAAATGCCGCTTGGCAATCATTATTCCACCTGACCGTTTGATCTTTTCTCAACAACTTGAAGATGGGTTCACACAGGGCTGTTGGATGAGATATGAACCGTGAAATGTAGTTCAATCTACCTAAGAAACCACGAACCTCCTTTTCTGTTCTCGGTTCAGGCATTTCTTGTATTGCTTTTACTTTAGCAGGATCAACCTCAATTCCTCTTTCACTCACAATAAACCCCAACAACTTACCGGACCGCACTCCGAAAGTGCACTTATTCGGATTCAACCTCAGTCTGAATTGTCTCAACTGGTCAAACAACTTGGCCAAATCTACCAAATGCCCCTCTTCTGTTTGGGACTTTGCTATCATGTCATCAACATAGCATTCGATTTCACGATGAATCATATCATGAAACAAAGTCACCATGGCCCTCTGATACGTGGCACCGGCGTTCTTGAGACCGAATGGCATCACCTTATAGCAAAAAGTGCCCCCACGGTGTGATGAACGTTGTTTTCTCCATATCATCTGGCGACATTTTGATTTGATTATAGCCAGAAAAGCCATCCATGAAGGAAAACACTGAGAACTAAGTTGTATTGTCTACCAACACGTCAATGTGAGGTAATGGGAAGTCGTCCTTCGGGCTAGCTCTGTTCAAATCCCGGTAGTCCACACATATTCTCACCTTCCCATCTTTCTTCGGCACTGGCACAATGTTTGCGACCCAAGACGGATAATTAGTGACAGCTAGGAAACCAACATCCAACTGCTTCTGCACTTCCTCTTTGATTTTCATGGCCATCTCGGGTCGAGTTCTGCGCAATTTCTGCTTCACTGGAGGACAATCTGCTCTCAACGGTAGCTTGTGCACAACAATATCGGTATCCAACCCTGGCATATCCTGATAAGACCAGGCGAAGATATCAACATACTCTTTCAACAAGGCTACCATTCTGCTCTTAACACTTACCTCCAAAGCGGCCCCAACTTTCACTTCTTTTCTGACCTCCTCAGTACCCAGATTCACAATCTCAACTTGCTCCTCGTGCGGCTGAATCACCTTCTCCTCTTGTTTCAACAACCTGGCTAATTCCTCCGGCAGTTCACAATCTTCTTCGCCTTCTTCTTCGGCATGATAGATCGGATTGTCGAAGTCATATGAGGGTGTAACAGGATTGTTATCAATGAGATCCGGAGAATGATCGCATCTGCATGAATGTTGATTCATGCATTGCTTTAGAACCAGAACGAAGCAAACGAAAAGAAGGAAAATGAAAACATTGCCATTTTTATTTTTGTTTTTAAACTGCAAAAATAAATGAAAAACAGGGAACACCGCTTTTAATGAAAAAAACATCCTTTTATTTATGATGCAAATTTTGCAAAATGAAACACATGAGGTGGTCCTTACAATGAACCATTACGTTTCGGGAAAAACGTATGGCTTTCATGCAGACAAAATTGGAAAACAAGAAATATTACTCTTCACGTATAGTGACAGTGATGATCTTTTCGGCCTTCCAGTTCTGGATCTCCATCCCTGGTACGCACGGTTTTATCCACAGATCAAGCTCACAGTCACTGTCGATCTCTTCACCCACCACACAGATGCGATCTGGATCCAGCATTCCAGCACTGGTGAACGTGAATGGTTGACGACGTCCTCTGCTATGCCCAGACGAGCCTCGGCCCGGCTGATAACCAACCCCAAACCTGTCTTCTTTGGCGGCGATATCAATCATCTTTCCCCAACCTGGGGCTTCTCCTCTCTTCACCACCTCAGCAGCCTGTTTGTACGAAGAAATGGACGGCTTCTTCTCTTCTTTGACAAAAATGGCATTCTCCACCTTGACGGTTTTGAATTCCTGACTTGGCATTTCAACAATTTCACCGTCCATTTCAACATATTTGAACGATGATAGGTGGCTGACGAAGATATCTTCCTCCCCACAAACGGTGACGACCTGCTGTAACACATCAAAATTTGCCCTCCTCTCTTGGGACTAGCTTAGCATATTGCATCTCATTTTTAGGACATTGGGCATTACATCTTTGCATATCATATGTGCAATGAGTAAGTCATCCTCCTAGGTCTTTCTCAGAAGAGGGAGAGGTTGAGAGATGCAAGCCTAAGGGTTTCATGAATTGATCACTAATCATCTGAGGTTTGTGCTTCAATTAGGGTTCTTGGTTCCTCAAGGAGATTGATCATCATCTTGGTTGGAATGGTGCATCATCATCATCATGGTTCATTATTTTTGATCATGTTCCTTGGGATTAGGGTTTTGACCTCTGGTCAACCCTAATCAGTTGCATTATGCCAATCATGGTTTTTCAAGGAGATGAGGTCTTTATTGAGATAGAGATCATCATGTGATTGTATTGAGCTTGTATAAGCTAGGGTTTCATGTTGGAGCCATTTCATCAAGAGGTTGAGGCTCAATTTCATCTGTGCATGGCCAAGTCATCTGTCAACTACAAAAGTCAACCACAAGTCAACTGTTGGATTTGGAGGTGGGAAGTGGTTAGAAATACTTCATTCCTGTTCAAACAAGTCTCATTTGACATTTCAAACATCAACTGTGAAGAATTTGAGGTCCAGTCAAAACTTTCCAAAAATAGAAAGTGATCTGTAATTTGAAATTGCCAAAAATGGAAAGGTTTTCAACTCAAGATTACATCATCAAGAAAGCTTCAAATGAAATTTTGTTGAACATGAAAGTTGTAGATCTTTCTCTCCCATTTCCAAAAAGTCCAAGATCATCAATTTCTCATGTGTGGTTAAGGAGATATGATCAAACTTGGCCAAGTGAACATTGAACTTCAAATGGGCATAACTTCTCAACCAAAACTCCAATTCAAGTGGCTCTTTTTGAATTCTTCTCCTTATGATCTCTAATTTCCAAATCTTGCATTACATGGCATGAATTTCATTCACATAAATATTTGGAAATTCACTTGATTTTTGGAGGGAAAAATGGAATTTAAAATTTGTGCATTGTTTGAACATGTGACCATCACCATTGATTTCAAAACAGCATTTTGAGTGAAATTAAGTGGAAATTCGTACTGCTCACCATGCATTTTCATGCATAAGGGTGAAAAACTCAATTTGCCAAAACACTCCCTAACTCATCCATTTCATTAGCATTTGGTTTAAGGCTTAATTAAACATGATTAGTGGAGCATATATAAGCATAACCATAACTGTTTTTCACTAACAACAACTCACAATTTTCAGATCTACAAAATTTTCACACTTTTTTCACTCAAATTTTCTCTCATTTTTCTTGAATCAAACCACAATCCATTGCCTAATTCATCATCTAGAAGCATCATGGAGCAAGCTTGAAGGTAGATCCAAGAGAATTCGTGCACTTTGTTCATGCTTGAAGCTATGGAAGCAACAATGGTGAAATCCAATTCTGGTTGAATCAAGAGCAATTGAACCTCAGGATCTCTTCCAATCACTTGTACAAGCTGCCTAGAAGACACTTGGAGCATTGCAAGGCCTGAAAAACGCGATTTCACAAAGTTGCTCTTCAAGAGGTTCCAAATCTACCCTCTTAATTCTCAATTTTATCATGCTAATGTTATAGATCTTGTTGTTGTGGTTAATCTGAGCTTTGAACCATGAAATTCCATGCCATAATCATTGAGTTAGGTCGATTTAAAGTGTTATGCATGATTGATGATTTGCTCGATTCACTTGATTTATGCTGTTAAATACTTGGCCAATGCTTGATTCATGATTCATGATGTATGTGCTACGTTTTGATATGCTCATTTTAAAAATCTGGAACAAATGTTCTTGAGTGTTCTTTGTCGCATTACGTGAAAAAACGGCGGGAAAACAAGAACAACAGAGCCGCCACCGTGCGTTATTTATCCCAAAAGAGGGAAAGGAAACGCTCAGAGTAAACCTGGAAAAAGCATGGTCTCGCGACCAAAGAGAATGGGATCGGGAGTCGGTTATGCGAAGGGAAGGTATTAGCACCCCTACGCATCCGTCGTACTCGACGGGATCCACGCACAATAGGAAGGGAAATGGTTGCTAAAACACTGCTCAAACACACACACACTGGCTGAAAGAGACACAAGAAGATAAACAAGACTGACTCGGCAAGATATCGCATCCTGGGCCTACTTAGTCTATCAAGCATAGACATCAGAGTCAAAGTAGTTCGGACCGGGGAAACAACACATGCTCGCTAGGATGTCGCATCCTATGCATACGTATCTCCTTTGGACGAAGGAGAATCAGAGCATTCGTAGCTCGGCTAACACGCACACAAACAAACACAGGCAAAGGCAAACGTGGAGCCCGAATGCCAATCACTGGACTTACATCAGCATCCGAACCAAACACACGTACACTGGAACCCGAATGCCACTCGATGGACTTACATCAGCTTCCAAGCACACAACAAGAAGAAGGGTCTCGATTGCAACCAGGGCAAGAGAAGGGGAAGGTCTCAATCGCAACGAGGGCGAGAGAAAAGCATTAGTGTTAGTTGTTAGTCAAACTCGACAAGACATCGCATCTCGTGCCTACGTATCTCATCTGGACATGAGAATCAGAGTTGCCGTAGTTCGGCTAAACTATTCTTGTTGGTTTGTGTTTTTTAAGTGGACGACGTCACTACGCAATCTACCGGATGCTCGACCTTTGGAGACTTACTCACCTGTAGTAGAAGGAGTTGACGCCTCCTTAAGAGGGAATAATGTTTGTTTGTGTTTTAGGAAAGCTCAAGCAAGAAAGGAAGTCCTATACGAAGGAACCGTGCTACCTTAATTGACATGCAAACGAGACTACGCGGAGTCTAGCACCTAGGGGATACAATCACACCACACAAACATATACAGCATGAAATAAACACACCAACAAGGGGCTCAAACATCAGGGCTAGGCTTTAGTCGAGGGGTCATATCAACCTCAACAAACAAGCCTCTGTATCGGGGTAAGGTTAGCTCTTGACCTTGCCATTGAGGGGCTAAGGTGAAGCTGATGAAAGGTGAGTGAAGATTAGACTTCACAGCTCTTATCCCTGACCAGGGAGAGCTTCAGACAAAGGAGCGTGGGTCCAGAATGGAGGGACCCTTCTACGCTCAAGACTCTGACTCGATTGTGCAACAGCACAAGATCTTGGGTTTGTGTCCCAATGCATCAACACACAGCCGTGTGAGCAGAGGGACGACTCAACAGAATAGTGGGGGATAGATTGCATATCCCTTGGGTTCCGCCAATTGCCTCATAGAGGTCTTCACCTGCTTGGGCACAAATGTAAACAACCACAAACATCGCCTCTTAAGGAGGACTTCAGACAGTTGCCTGGCCAAGTAACAGGCCAGGTCTTCCAGACTACATGAAGTATAGAGATCCTACCTCAAATGGTTTAAAAACCAAGCAGCAGCAAGCAAGTTCTTAAAGAACTGTAAGCGACTAAATGTACCTGAAATCAATCAAGTATCATCAGTACTCAGACAAACCAACAGTAAACAGCAAATTGTTAATCAGTTAATCTGTACAAAGCAACACAAGTTAATGCACACAAGTGCAAGCTATAAGCTCAAGCTCAAGCATCAATCCCTACAAAACAAAGACATGTTAGTGGACAACATCAAACAAATTCAATTTTCAATTTCCATTTCTCTCCTTAAGCCTTTTGCACTTTTAACCTGAAAATCCAAACCAAATGTGAGAAACTAGACCACTAGGCCAAGCCTAGGGTCCAAAAGGGATAAAAAATTCTAAACAGAAAGTAATATTCACCCAAAATCACATTAAAACAATTCAAAAGCAAATGCAATTGATCCCATGCTCATATCATTCACCATATTCATTTTATGCATCATTTAACATCAATCATGCAATTTACAACTTCAATTGACCAAACAGAACTATCTCACTCAAAAGCATACCAAAACCATTCAATTAATTCCACAAAAATTCACACCTGAACAGGACACATTCAAGGTATAGCATGTCAATTTTCAGCTCAATTGGACAAAAGAAATTAGGTCAATGAAAATCAAGAAATCCAGACACAATTATGCAAGCCAACACATGGTAACAAAATGAGCATTAACTTCAATCACATGCCAAACAGTGAAAACAATTAAGAAATTGATGGGACCAAAGCCAAACTACACCTAAACATGTTATGAATCACTCCATCAAATTTCACATTCATATGATATAGTATGAGCATTCAACAACACATGTAAAGTTTGTTACACAAGAAACAACCCAAAGATGCTAAACAGCAATCAAAAATCCAAATCAATTAGAAAAGGGACCAATTAAATCCACAAATATTCATGTTGAAATTTAACATATACATGTCATCTCATGCAAAAAATCAGAGCCATAGGCCTAATGGAAGCATGGAAAAATAATTCATGAACTCAGCATATCATAATGTGACACATATTGTCACACTCAAAAAGAATAAATCATATCTACCAATCCAGAGGTCTAAAAATTACAAATGATATACCAAAATCTCCAGAAATGTGTCAAGAATCATCATATGAAATTTCATTAATTTTGGATAATGTATGATTATTTGGTGATCAAAATGGTGAAACATGCAATGATTGCACACATGATAAACATCCCTAAGCCAATCTAAAATTCTACCAAGCACAACATGGACTATTATGCCTAAAAAATCCTAGAGAAAAAATGGGATCCAACAAAAAAAGTCTCATTAAATTTGGACTTAAAATGGATTTTATGTGAATTTTTAAAGTTTGATATATTTATTGGAATATTTATTTAACGTTAATATGGATTAAATATATTTTAATTACAGCGAATGGCAATATGGTAAATACTGCATGCCAAGCCAAAACGGTACAGCATCTCATTTATGTGCTGGCGGCGCGTGATTGGAAGGCTTTAGGCGGCAAACAAAATTTGAAACTGGCCGGCGAAATTAATGGATCGAACAGCAGAATTTTCCAGATTTCGCTGCATCTTCATCGCGTTCATGTTCTTGAGTCCCAGCTACGGTTTCGATCAAATCTCAACGAAAACGCACAAATTTTATATGGATAGAAAGGTCTAAGTACGTACATTCCAGATATGCAAACGAAATTGTCCAGAAACTCGTGTACAAAGCGAATCGAACGAAAGAAGTTTGTGCATCTAAACTTTAATCTACGATATCTCTCTTAATAACTGACTAAAATCAAAACTACAAGAAGCATGGTATTCTACAATGAAAGATCTACAAATATCATATCTCAATTTGGCAAACAGTTAGATTCGAATTCCAACCTTGATCGATGGCAGTTGACGAATTTGTGCTTGTTGTGCTTCAATTCACGAAAACAGATGAAGTATGTTGATTAGGAAGATGATTGGTACAACTTTGGTAGCTCAACAATACTCCAGGTGCTCGAATTCTTGATTTGCCATTGATGAACGATCTTGGACAGTTGGAGTTTTTGATGGATTTGAGCTCTAATTGATGCAAACAGTTCTTGCCAATTACCTACACATGAAGATTCACACAAGAATTTGCAAGAACAATGGTGAAATATTGAGAAATTGAGAAAAAAAGTTTATGAACAATGGAGAAAAAGTGAGAGAATTTTTGAGTTTTTCTGTTTGGATCTTGAAAAATGATTAGTGATTAATGATTACAGTTACAATTAGCCTTATATACCAATCCATTAATCCAAAATTAATCATGATTAAGCATAATGGAAAGATTAGTGTTAAGTGTATTTTTCAAGTGTGTGGCCAAAATGCCCTTCCTTAATGCAGCTCATTTTCTGTCCAAATTTGGTTCAAACAAGTCACAAATGATATTTAGAAAGTGTCACAAAAAGTCCCATGCCAAAATTCCAATTATTTCTCAAATTGGACCATTTTGCCCTTGGATTTTAATTAGTGCACTTGAAAAATGGCCTTTTTGTGTGAATGCTTTTGGCAAAATGTGATGATGGATTATGAAAGTACACATTAAATGTGATTTGCTCAAAGAAAAACCATCCAATTTGGCCACTCCATGTGAGAGTTATGCCACTTCGAATTCGGGCGCTTTCTGAAAATGATTGGACCATATCTTGCTAACCACACATGGGAATTTCAAGTTCTTGGACTTTTTGGAATGGTGAGATCAAGATCTTCAACTTTCATGTTGGACAAAATTCCATTTGAAGCTCGTATGATGAAGTTATTTTGGGGAGAAAAACTTTCCATTTTGGGCAGCTGAAATTACAGGTCACCTGCCATTTTAGGAAACTTATTGTCTGACCTCCAATTCTTCAACCTTGGTCTTTGATATGTCAAATGAGACTTGTGTGGACATGAATGAGGCCTTTCAAACCATCTCACACCTTCCAATCCATAAAATCAGGCACAGTTGACCACAGTTGACTTTCTAGGGTTTCTGGTTGACTGAACAATGACTGATGACTTCTGAGCATCCAATCTTTGGCCAAATCACTTAAAAATGATCCTTAGACCATATGAACTTGATAAATCAACCATAGGGCTTTGTTCCCATGAAAATAGCACATGCTTGCTTGATTGACTGATTCTCCTGATCGGTTTGACCCAATTGGTCAGCTGAGCTTGCACTTGGGCAAATGGACAATGCAATGTTATGCAGTGGCCTATGTTATGTTATGACCTAATATGAAATGAATGTACAAAATGGTAGGGTGCAAATTTGAGGTGCTACAGCTGCCCCTATTCAATCAACTGGGAACCCGAATGGATGAGAGCAACGACCGTCAGACTTTCAGGGTAAACAGGGATTGAATACCAAGAACCGTAGAAATTTGCACACTGCTGGGATTTGTCTCTTTTCTTGTTTTTGTTCTTTTCTATCTCTTCTTCACAACCACATCCAGACACCGACACACGATGAATGGGAACAGAAATCTCAAATAGATGCCAGCGGACAACTAGGAAAAACTCAACGTTTACCAAGACCAACAGAGAGGTAAATCAACTCTACTGGGGATGACCAGGAAAGGATACAACCACACGTCAGCGGACGTAATGGGAAAAACTCGACGTTTACCGAAACCAACGGAGAGGTGAATCAGCTGGGACGACCAGGAAAAACTCGACGTTTACCAAGACCAACGGAGAGGTAGCCAGACATCATCGGATGAATGGGAAGACTCGACCAGACGTCATCGGACGAAAGGGAGACGCTCGACGTTTATCGACACCAACGGAGAAGGAGACCAGACATCATCGGATGAATGGGAAGACTCGACCAGACGTCATAGGACGAAAGGGAGAAGCTCGACGTTTATCGACACCAACGGAGAAGGAGACCAGACATCATCGGATGAATAGGAAGACTCGACCAGACGTCATAGGACGAAAGGGAGAAGCTCGACGTTTATCGAAACCAACGGGGAGGTAAATCCACATGGGGAAGGGTACAGCTAGACGTCATAGGACGAATAGGAAAAACTCGACGTTTATCGACACCAACGGAGAGGAGGAAACTCTGAGGGGAATCATATGGTATTACCAAATGACCTGTAGGGAATAAGCAACTATATGTCATCGGACGACTAGGAAAAACTCGACGTTTATCGACACCAACGGAGAAGGAGAAAACTCAGCCAGACGTCATAGGACGAAAGGGAGACCACAACCGGACACCAAATAGGACGTCTACTGGGGATTCTGGCTGGGAAATCAACCAGACATTAATGAATGACTGGGAATAGGGTATACAATCAGACGTCATCGGACGAATGAGAAAAACACAACGTTTATCGAAACCAACGGGGAGGTAAATCCACGTGGGGAAGGGTACAACTAGACGTCATAGGACGAATAGGAAAAACTCGACGTTTATCGACACCAACGGAGAGGAGAGAACTCTGAGGGGAATCATATGGTATTACCAAATGATCTGTAGGGAATAGGCAGCTAGACATCATCGGACGACTAGGAAAAACTCGACGTTTATCGACACCAACGGAGAGGAGGTTCAACTGGGGAAGACCCTGTGGGGAAAGATATCAACTATACGCCAACGGACGCATAGGAAAAACTCGACGTTTATCGACACCAACGGAGAGGAGAAATTTCTAGGGATAATGAACACAACCAAATCATCAACGGATGATCGGGAAAAACTCGACGTTTATCGACACCAACGGAGAGGAGGATTCTTCTGGGGACGACCCTGTGGGGAAAGATATCAACTATACGCCAACAGACGCACAGGAAAAACTCGACGTTTATCGACACCAACGGAGAGGAGGAATTTCTGGGGATAATGAACACAACCAAATCATCAACGGATGATCGGGAAAAACTCGACGTTTATCGACACCAACGGAGAGGAGGAAACTTCACTAGGGAAGGGACGATGTTACGCACATCGAAAGATGATGTTTACCGACACCAAAGAAGACCAGACACTACGCATGACTGGGAAAGCACCGAAAGATGGTGTTTACCGACACCAAGGAAGACCAGACACTTACGCATGACTGGAAATCACCGAACGATGGTGTTTACCGACACCAAAGAAACAACACGCGCGGGTGCTGACAAGATACTGACATCTACATGTTAGGGCAAGGCTACACACTTGCAGGGGATCTCACTGGGGAACAAGGTCACGACAGCGAGCAAACGGGAAGGAACACCAAGGATACCGGGTTGTAGGTATGAGACGGGTGACCGACCAAACGTGAATTGGTTTGTGTTCCAAAACACTCAACATCCTGAAGAGGGCTAGAAAAGCAGTCTTGTTAGAGGACGGACATTCAATTCCACAAGGAATACGAATCTTACTCGACTGGGGAGAACAATCAAAAGACTGACCAGAGAGTGCGTGAGACAGATTACCTATAGCCGTCAAAACGTAGATAATAGACTCGCATGGAAGATTATCCATAACCGGGTTGTAGGTTGTCAGATGGATAAAACGACCGAAATCATCCTGAAGAGAGCGAAAGCAAACTTGTTAAAGGATGGAAATTTGATTCCACAAGGAATACGAATCTTACTCTGCTGGAGAAAACAATCAAAAGACTGACCAGAGAGTGCATGAGACATATTATCTATAGCCGTCAAAACGTAGATAACATACTCGCATGGAAGATTATCCATAACCGGGTTGGTTGTTAGATGGATAAACGACCGAAAAGAAAGGCATCGGGGTACCAGGAACAGGTATGCAAAGATGACCAATCAAAAGAGGATAAAGTTGCTTACTCTGAGCAAATATCCAAAAGGAAGGGGAAGACCCACTGGGGACAATACTGCTTGATCAAGGCAAGTATCCAGAGGGGACAAGACTATCAATACCGCAAACCGGGTACTGATAACTGCAAAGAGGGGATTACATCTACCGGTTTGTAGGCAGAAAACCACGGGAACAGAAACCGTCATCAACTAGGATGAGCACAAAGGGTTAACTCCACAACAAGGAGAGAACGTGGGATTTTACAACTACCAGCTAGTAGGTAGAAAACCACAAAGATAGGACTTACAACTACCGATTTGCAGGTAGAGGCCAACAAACAGAATGAACCACAAAGGTTACCTCTGCTAGGGGATGAAAGTGGGATTTTACAACTACCAGCTTGTAGGTAGAAAACCACGACGATAGGACTTACAGCTACCGGCTTGTAGGTAGAAGCCAACAAATTCCGCTGAGGATAAGATGAATGAGTGCCGGTTAGTGAGCAACTATTCATTTATGCCCCAGGGAAAAACAGGAGACAGCCCAAATAGGCCAATTCAGGATCGATCCGAAAAGGCAGACTGGATCAAGACTCATCCTATTGAGGAAAGAACTCAATAGGGAAAACCCATCCCGAGGGGGAGGGAACGGAAACAACCGTCATCCACGAGGGTATAACTCAATGGGGAGCGCAGAAGGAAATGACAGACACTTTCTGCTTAAGGGGTCAACTCTACATGGAGAGATCAGACACACCCACACCTGCTAGGGGAATTAATCCAGGCTTGCAAGATGCTACCAATCGGGGAGTAACAACGCTGGGGATACCCACTCACTTGCAGAGTCACTTGTTGAGAAAACACCAACCTCCCAACCACGCGGAGGAACCCAACTCTGAAGCCGATCCAATGGCGCGATGCTAAACTCTTTCCAACAACCCAATCTTGGTTGGTCACCACGGCCTAGGGCTAATGGACATGTTTGCAATGTTGATGCATGAGTTTTTTTCTGTTTTACACAATGCCCCATGATCATGGAAATGCTATGCACTAATGATGCAATATGCTATGCTTGTCTAAATGATGGATGCATAAACACACGTCCCCTCCAGAGATAACACCGGGGAGCTCCAGGAACTGTGCTGAGGATCTCCTTACCACGTCAATTTCCACCCTGCTGGGGAAAGACAAAACCTTGCCGGGGATGAACTCCATCGAAACCGAACTGCTTGGCGATTACCCTGCTAGGGGAGGCAACCCATGCTTGTCTCTACTGGAGATGATTTTCTCCGAACCCAATCCGCTTGAGGACCTCTCTGAGGGAACACCATTAACACAAACTCTGTCGGGAAGGCGGTAACCTTCAGACTTGCTGAGGAGACACTGATCTCAAATCTGTTAGGGAGATAACCCTCTCACACCCACTGGGGAGATACAGCCTATTGGACACGGAACACCTGTCGATTCGTCGAACAGAGGCATTCATCGTCCACCCACAGTGTCGGCTTTCCACTTCTGAGAACTCCCAGACTTGCCTGGACTTTTCTGATTCATCCCACGAAGATCGAATTCCTGGGATCCATACAAACTTTCCAGTCTTCAGACTTTGAAGAGTCTTCTTGATTAAACCTTCTAGGATCGTCGTCGTAATCCTTTACCGTCCTTTCACTGTTCGTCTATCCCTTGCCCCTGGTTGGACTCTGTGGGGATCTTTTGTCAAAAGGCTTCATATCACTACTTGCCAGCGAATGAAGATATCTAACAGCACCTGCACAAGAGATTGTTAGATAAAAGCGTGCCCCAGGCGTGCCAACATTTCAACATCTTGGTCACTCAAACTTCCGAATAAGATTTCCAGATTTCAATCTTATAAGCATGCATCGGAGGGGACCTCTATGTTTCAAAATGCAAATATTCTTATCAAAATAAACGGATGTTTTCGTAATCAAAACGGTAATGAAAACAAAAACAAAACTATTTGACTGATTACGCATTTATTGACTGAAACAAAAAGGATGGCTCAGAACTGAGCAACACACAGGAAGCAAACCCTGGAAAGAGGTGATTGCGTACAAAGGAAAAAATCTATCCTATTGGAAATGCGGAACCGTGATCTCATCGGGTTCCAACTCGGTTACACCTCACATGTCCTCAAGACTTTCCGCACTTTCGGCCTTCTGAACAAGACGCTTCCAATCGATCTCCGTCGGAGACTAGCCGAGTCATCTAAAGCTCAAACGATCATGCTAGACACAGTTGTTCGTTTCAACCCCTCTTTTGCCTGGACCGCCTTTTCGGGTTTCAGTCCACCGGGATACCCTTTTTTGCTCAAGCCGCCCTTGTGGGGTTTTCGACTTGTCGGGTGTACAGTTCTTTTCTTTTATTATCCCTAACTTTTGCCCGAACCTTTCTCTTTTTTTCTTGGTTCGCCGGGATGCCCTTTTTTGCCTGGACTCTTTTATTCTTTTTGTCCATCGGGTCTCTTTTTCACGAAGTATCTTCTAACTGCGTCCACATTCACATGGGATGGAAAATCTTCATCATTCGTGGTCGTCAACAACAAAGCTTTGTCAGAGGAGACTTTTTTTAACCACGAATGAACCTTCATAACTGTTTATCCACTTGTCCCACGATCGTCTTGAGGAGGAAGGATCCTTTTCAACATCACATCTCTTCCATACTACCCACGAGTGTCGCATCCGCGAAAAAACAACCGGCGTTTGAAATAAAAACACAACACAGAGCCGCCACTGCGCGTTATTTATCCCAAAATAGGGAAAGGAAACGCTCAGAGAAACCTGGAAAGGAAATGGTCTCGCGACCAAAGAGAAAGGGTAAGGGAGTCGGTTACGCAAGGGGAAGGTATTAGCACCCCTCACGTCCGTCGTACTCGACGGGATCCACGTTCTAAAATAAAGAATAGGTCGCTAAACACGATTTGAAATCAGCAAGGCAACAAGACGGATCAAACGAGGCAATGTTCATCATTTTCATTCCAGAATTTCCCAGCAAGCTCAAGAACACGCGAAGAACAAATTTCAACAAAAATTAACATACGTATAACCATTGGAAAGGTCTGAATGAGAGGATCACGAATCTGCTAACGATTTTGTCTAATTCTTCCTAAATCTCCTAGATCGAACGTTTTAGGTTTTGGTATCAAAGCTTCTAATCACAATATCTTATCCTACGTTCATCCATTTCTAAAACCAATTACATCATGATAATCTATGTTAAACACTCTTCAAAACGCATATAATCATTAAAGCAAAGGTGAATTTCGAATTCCAACCTTGATTTGAAGACAGTGTTGAATTTGGAGATGTTTGCGCTTCTTGATCCAAAACAGGTGCAGCATAAGCTTCAAGAAGTTGAATGAAGTGCTCAGGTTCAGTTGAATTAGCTTCTAATGCACGAAAATCCGATTCACCATTGATGAACCTTCCTTGGACAGTCACGATTTGGTGCTTATTTGATGTTGATCTTCACAAACAGTTGAAGCATAAGAGGATTGGAAGAAGCAGCAACAAGAAATTCTCAAATTGATGGAGAATTGAGAGAGATTTTTGGATTTTTTTGCTTTTGTGTTCTTGAGGTTTTTGGTGAATTTGGAGGGAAAAGAGATTGAGATTTTGGGAAATGTGAATTCTGTTAGAAGTTTGTTAGGATTAGGAATATATACTTCACATTAATCAAGCCTTAATCACTTAATTAACCAAATGAAAGGAGATTAGCAAATGTGTCATTTTCAAAGTAAGGGCAAAAATGCCATTTCACCACAGGCCAATGACAGCTGTATTGACAGCTCACACACTCTCAAAATGACATGTGTGAGCTGTTGCAACTTGTCCCATCTTCATTGGTTGAATATTTTGCAATTTCACTATGTCATGGCACTTTTATGCATTTTCAAGTTCATTTCAAAAGTGAATCCTTCAACCATGAGGCCTTGACATGTTATAATGATTCAAACCATTTCCAAATAGCATTTGTGAGGTGTTGCAAAAATCCCCATTCAAAAATTCCCATTATTTCTCAAGTTGGACCATTTTGCCCCTGGATTTTTAACTGTACACTTGAAATTTGACTTTTTGCATTGACCATTTTTGATGAATTCCAATTATGCACCATGAAAGTACATGTCAAATGGAGTTTGTGCATAAAAAGATCATTCAATTTGGACACTCCATGTGGAAGTTATGCCCCTCTGATTATGGGTCATTTTTGAAATTGAATGGACCATAACTTGCCAACCATACATGGGATTTTCAAGTTCTTGGACTTTTTGGAAAGGTGAGACCAAGATCTACAACTTTCATGTTGAACAAATTTTCATTTGAAGCTTCCTTGGACATGTAAATTTGAGGTAAAAAACTTTCCATTTTTGGAAACTTCCATTACAAGTCACTTTCTATTTTTGGCAATTTCTGTTCTGACTTGATTTTCTCCATTATTGAGTTTTGAAATGTCAAATAACACTTGTTCCAACATGAATGAAGTGTATCCAACTCATTTCCACCTCCCAATCTATCAGATCATGCACAGTTGACCACAGTTGACTTTTTCAACTGATAGATGAATTTGGCCATGCATAAATCAATCTGAGCTCCAATTCTCTGATGAAATGGCTCAAGGGTGAAACCCTAGCCTCAATTAGCTCCATATAATCACATGTTGATCCCCCTATACATCATAGACCCCATCTCCTGATCATGCCTTGATTGGCCCAATGCACCTGATTAGGGTTGACCAGTGGTCAAAACCCTAATCTCAAGAAATCTGATCCCACACTTGATGATGAAAAACCATGATGATGATGATGAATCATTTCAAACAAGATGAAGACCAATCTCCTTTGAGAATCACAAAACCCTAATTTGGACCTCCACATCCTCAGATGATTAATGACCCAGTCCAATGAAACCCTAGCTTGCACTTTGACTTCCTCATCTTCTGATCAAGACTTGGAAGATGACTTGCACAATGTAACCACATGATATGCAATATGCAATGTCTAATGACCTAAAAATGATATGCAATATGATATGCTAGTCCCAAGAGAGGAGGGCAAATTTTGAGGTGTTACAGCTGCCCCTATTCAATCCACTGTGAACCTGTCGATATGAATAGCCTCGGCTTTCAGATGATCAGGATGAAGAGTGATTGAATACCAAGAACAGACGAACAATTTGCACTCTGATGGGATATAATTAGCAACGCCTGTCAGAATCGGCGAAACACAATCTTCTGAACAAAAATCCGTTTGGTACGGAAAAAGTCGGCCTGATCACCGAAACAGCAACGTCGACCTGGATACCAAAATAAATGGTAACGCAGGGATAACCATGGCCTGAACACCACTCATCCGCTCGGGATTATTATTCCTTTCTCTTTTTTTTTATGCTTTTCTTGAACCCCGAAATTTTTCTTTACGCAAATGATCCTCAGATCACCGCATTTGAACCCCGCTCTCCTGTTTGCCAAATAATGAACCCCATTCTCCAGTTTGAACCCCAGTCGCCTGACGATAACTTGCGATCGCCATTGTGAACCCCGTTCTCCAGAAAATGTCGCAACATCTCCTTTTCTCCATTTGAACCCCATCTCCAGAAAATGTCTCAACATTTCCTTTTCTCCATTTGAACCCCAATCTCCAACTTCTCGTGATAATTCCGCTGGCAACGCCGGAAATAACACCAAACCACTCTGAGGGCGACATGTCAGAGGGTATACCTTCACTAAGGAAGGTAACATGTGTATCTCTTCCTCAGAAGACACCTATAACGACCTCCATTGGCCTCAGCCAGAGTCTAAGGTGACACATGAACAGAAGATAATCTTGAGGACCTCATCCTGGATATAATCTTCAACTCCAATCTCCATTTGAACCCCAAAAAAAATGCCTCAGCATATACTCTTCTCTGATTGAACCCCGATCTCCAGAAAATGTCGCAACACTTCCCTCTCTTCATTTGAACCCCAGAAAATGCCTCAACATCTCCTTTTCTCCATTTGAACCCCAGAATCGCGCTGATCGCGTAACGTCTTCTGATATTATTTCCATCTCCGTCTGACGGAAAAATTTCCTCCAGTATCGCACTACTGGGGAACACTGCTGATCTGACGTCGTGATGCTGAACTCCTCAGAGTAACACTTTCAACCAGACACTGACTGATGACTGGGAGAAAACTCGACGTTTACTGGACATCGAACGATGATGTTTTACAGGACATCAAAGAAAACTCGACCAAACACTAAACAATGACTGGGAGAAAACTCGATGTTTACAGGCATCAAACAATGATGTTTACAGGCATCAAACAATGATGTTTACAGGCATCAAACAATGATGTTGATAGGCATCAAACAATGATGTTGACAGGACATCAAACAATGATGTTGACAGGACATCAAACAAGGATGTTGACAGGACATCAAACAAGGATGTTGACAGGACATCAAACAAGGATGTTGACAGGACATCAAACAATGATGTTGACAGGACATCAAACAATGATGTTGACAGGACATCAAACAATGATGTTGACAGGACATCAAACAATGATGTTGACAGGACATCAAACAAAACTCGACCAGACACTTACTGATGACTGGGAAATAACGCGACGTTTACTAGACATCGAACGATGATGTTGACTGACACCAAAGAGAACTCGACCAGACATTTACTGATGACCGGTAGATACTGTTGCTCCAAAAAATCCCAATACTGAACTCCTCAGAGTACCATCTTCCAACTTCCGTCAAAACCACATCCCAAGCGGTAACCACGGCTCGAGTCGCGCTGATCGCGTAACATTCTCCGATCTTCATTTCCATCTCTGCCCGACGGAAAAGCTTCCTCCAGCATCGCACTACTGGGGTATATCTCTGATCCAATCATGAGGCTAAACTCCTCGGAGTAACACCTTGCTCGGCAGATGAAACCATCTCTCAAACAGTAACCACAGTTTGAGACTAGCTTATGCGTGCAATATGATGCATGATTGATTTTTCTGCGTAATGCTCCATAATTATGGAAATGCTACGCGCTTTATTATTTTTCTATGCAACATGCTATGTTATTTTTCTTCATGATGAATGTATAAAAAGTATCCCCCTCAAGGGATTCTGCTGGGGAGCACGAGACACTCTGCTGAGGAACTCGTCAATACTCCGATTCCACCCTGCTGGGGAATAGCGTTGCTGCTGGGAAAAGGTAGCCCTTGCTGGGGAAGAACTTCCTTTGCACCCCATCCGCTCGAGAAACTGCTGAGGATAAGAATCACCAACACTCTGTGGGGATACAACAGTCTTTGACTTGCTGGGAATATCAATCCCGAACCTGATTTGGGAAACCCTCACAGATACCTG
The DNA here is from genome assembly GCF_024323335.1 of Lathyrus oleraceus. Lineage (NCBI taxonomy): Eukaryota > Viridiplantae > Streptophyta > Magnoliopsida > Fabales > Fabaceae > Lathyrus > Lathyrus oleraceus. Next base: position 193,643,930 of record NC_066580.1, on the reverse strand, counting down.
ACGACTTCACTGGGGAAGTGCTCACAAAGAGCTCCGCTGGGAAACAGCAACCTCCAGGCCCACTGACTGGGGAAGCATCAATCTATCACCTGCTGGGGATAACCATCCTGACCCTGCTAGGGAAGCGAATGCCACTCCGCTGGGGACAACCCATGCAATCCACACGTAGGATACACTCAGCTGGGGATGCAGATATCGGCCTGCTACGGAAACTTGTCCAATCCACTGGTAGGATGAACACTGCTGGAGATATATTTCATTGAAACCCACTCCACTCGGGGAATAGCAACCTTCAGACCTGGCGGCTGAGGAAACATCACTTTAAACCTGCCGGGGATAACCATCTTGACTCGGCTGGGGGATCCATAGACCTTGGATCTGCTGGGGAGTTAGCCCTCACAACCCTGCTTGGGGACCTAGCTGGGGGAAATGAGAAAAGTTGGTATAGAACACCCGTCGACTCATCGAACCATGGTATCTACCTCCCAATCTCGTATCAGCTTTCCACCTTTGAGAATTCCCAGACTCGTCTGGACCTTTTCTGCTCCATCATCTTGTATTCCCAATCGCTCCGCGCTCGACGAAAAGCGTACTCCTGGGATTTATACAGAAATTTCAATTTTCCGACTTTGAAGAGTCTTCTTGATTAATTCCAAAGGTCGTCGGACGTCCCTCGTCGTCTCTCCCTACCGTTCTTTCTTCATGCACTCGTCCCTGGTCGGACTCTGCGGGGATATGCTACAAACTTTCAAATCTTCTGATTTTGAAGAGTCTTCTTGATTATCATCCAGGATCGTCGTACGTCTCAACGTCTTCGTCATTCTTCATATATCCGTCCCTGAGCGAACTCTCTGGGGATCTGTTACAAAGCTTCCACATCACAACCTGCAAGTGAGTGAAGAATATCTAACAGTACCTGCAAAACAGACCGTCAGATAAAACCGTGCCCCAGGCGTGTCAAGATTTCAACACTTGGGTCACTCAACCTTCCAAATAAGATTTCCAGTTTCAATCTCATAAACATGCATTGGAAGGAACCTGTATGTATTAAAATGCAAGATTCTTTATCAAAAATAATTGGATGTTTTTGCAATCAAAGCGGTAATGAAAAACAAAAACAAAATTATTTGACCAAATATGCATTTTATTGATTGAAAAAGTGTGGCTCAAATCGAGCAATACAAAGGAAGCAATTCCTGAAAAGAGGTAATTGCGCACAAAAGGAAAAGTCTATCCTAATGGCAATGTGAAACCCGTGATCTCATCGAGTTCCAACTCGGTTACACCCCCTATGTCCTTAGACTCTCCGTGCTTTCTGCCTTCTGAACAAGACGTTTCTGACCGATCCCTACCGGGTATTATCCATGATGCTTTAACCAAAGCGCAAACGATCATGCTAGACGCAGCTGTTCGTTTCAATCCCTCTCTTGCCTGGACCGCCCTTTCGGGTTTTCAGTCCACCGGGATACCCTTTTTTGCCCAAGTCGCCTTTTCAGGTTTTCGACTTGCCGGGTGTACAATTTTTTCCTTTTATCCCTAATTTTTGCCCGAACCTTTCTTTCTGTTTTTCGGTTCGCCGGGGTGCCCATTTTTTCCTGGACTATTTTATTCTTTTCGTCCAGCGGGTCTATTCATACGAAGTATTTTTTAACTGCGTCCGCATTCACAGGGGATGGAAAATCCTCACCATCCATGGTCGTTAGCAACAAGGCTCCGCCAGAGAAAACCTTCTTGACCACGAATGGACCTTCATAATTCGGTGTCCATTTGCCCCTTCGATCGTTTTGAGGAGGAAGGATCCTTTTCAGCACCATATCACCCATGTGATATACCCGAGGTCGCACCTTCTTATCAAAAGCACGCTTCATCCTTTGCTAGTATAACTGCCCATGACAGATGGCTGCTAGCCTCTTTTCCTCAATTAGGCTCAACTCTTCGTACCGGGTCCTTACCCATTCAGCCTCTTGCAATTTCACGTCCATCAGGACTCTCAAAGAGGGAATCTGAACTTCAACAGGTAATACAGCTTCCATCCCATATACCAATGAGAAAGGAGTTGCCCCAGTAGATGTACGCACCGACGTTCGATACCCATGCAATGCAAACGACAACATCTCATGCCAATCCTTATAGGTTACCACCATTTTCTGCACAATCTTCTTTATATTCTTGTTGGCTGCCTCAACCGCCCCATTCATCTTCGGACGATAGGGAGAAGAATTGTGATGCTCAATTTTGAATTCCCGGCACAACTCTGCCATCATCTTATTGTTCAAATTAGAACCATTATCAGTAATGATCCTCTCGGGAACCCCATATCGACAAATGATGTCTCTCTTGAGAAACCTGGCTACGACCTGCTTCGTCACATTCGTATAAGAGGCTGCTTCAACCCACTTGGTGAAGTAATCGATAGCCACTAATATGAACCTGTGCCCATTCGAAGCTGTAGGCTCAATCTTTCCGATCATATCAATGCCCCACATAGCAAACGGCCATGGAGACGACATCAAGCTCAACGGATTTGGAGGCACGTGCACCTTATCAGCATAAATCTGGAATTTATGACACTTCCGCACAAAATTAAAACATTGGGCCTCCATTGTCATCCAATAATAACCTGCCCTCAGCAGCTTCCTTACCATTGCATTCCCACTGGCATGGGTACCGAACGATCCTTCATGAACCTCTTTCATCAATTGGCTTGCTTCTTTATCATCAACACATCTTAGCAAGACCCAATCAAAGTTCCTCTTATACAAAACCCCATCCTTATTCAGGTAGAACACCATGGCCAACCTCCGCAGAGTCTTTCGGTCCTTTTTAGATGCTCCCTCAGGATACTCTTGAGTCTCCAGATAGCGCTTGATATCGTAATACCACGGCTTCTCATCATCAGGCGCTGTATCAACAGCAAACACATAAGCCGGCCTATCCAAACGTCCAACCTCAACATTGGGGAACTGATTCCACCACTGCACCTTAATCAAGGCGGCTAGAGTAGCCAAAGCATCTGCCAAAGGATTCTCCTCTCTAGGCACATGATGCATCTTCACCTTGGTGAAAAACGTCAACAATCTCCTCGTATAATCTCGGTACGACACTAAATGAGATTGATGCATATACCACTTCCCGTTAACCTGATTTATCACCAGAGCTGAATCTCCATATATGACAAGGTTCTTGATCCTCAAATCAATCGCCTCCTCAATTCCCAATATACAAGCTTCATACTCAGCCACGTTGTTAGTGCACTCAAATGTTAGCCGGGCAGCAAAAGGAATGTGGGATCCTTTCGGCGTAACCAAAACAGCACCAACACCGCTTCCATTCACGTTAACGGCCCCATCAAACATCAGAATCCATTCGGATTCAGGGTCAGGCCCCTCCTCCGAGATTGGTTCCTCGCAATCTTTCGATTTGAGAAACATGATGTCCTCATCAGGGAATTCAAACTTCATCGGTTGATAATCATCAATGGGTTGCTGGGCGAGGTAATCAGACAATACACTCCCCTTGATCGCCTTCTGAGAGGTACACTATATATCATATTCAGTCAAAATCATTTGCCACCTCGCAACCCGTCCGGTCAATGCTGGCTTCTCAAAAATGTACTTGATTGGATCCATCTTGGAAATCAACAAAGTGGTATGAACCAGCATGTACTGCCTTAGTCGGCGAGCAGCCCAGACCAAAGCACAGCAAGTTTTCTCGAGCAGTGAATATCTTGTTTCACAGTCGGTAAACTTTTTGCTAAGATAGTATATGGCATGCTCTTTTCGACCAGACTCGTCATGCTGACCCAATACACCTCACAGACCCCTCGAAGGCTGTCAAGTACAAGATTAACAGTCTCTTTCCATAGGGAGACCACAGAATCAGAGGTTCCTGCAACTTATTCTTTTATTCTTTCAATGCCCCTTGGCAATCATTATTTCACCTGACCGTTTGATTTTTTTTTTCAACATCTTGAATATGGGTTCACACGTGGCTGTTAGATAAGATGTGAACCATGACAGGTAGTTCAATCTTTCTAAGAAACCACGAACCTCTTTCTTTATTTTTCTCGGTTCAGGCATTCTTCTTATTGTTTTTTTTTTTTTTTTTTTTTACAGGATGAACCTCGATTCCTCCCTTACAATGAACCCCAGCAGCTTACCGGCCCGCACTCTGATAGTGCACTTACTCGAATTCAACCTCAGTTTGAATTGTCTCAACTGGTCAAACGACTTGGCCAGATCCGCCAGATGCCCCTCTTCCGTTTGGGACTTTGCTATCATGTCATCAACATAGCATTGGATTCCACGATGAATCATATCATGAAACAAAGTCACTCTGATACGTGGCATCGGCGTTCTGCTTCTCTAGAGGACAGTCTTCACTCCATGGTAGCTCGTGCACAACGACATCGGTATCCGACCCTGGCATATCCTGACACGACCAGGTGAAGGTATCCACATACTCCTTCAACAAGGCTATCATTCTGCTCTCGGCTTGCCTCTGAAGCGGCCCTAATTTCACTTCCTGACCTCGGCGGTGCTCGGAATAACAACCTCAACCCGCTCCTCGTGCGGCTGAATCACCTTCTCCTCTTGTTTTAACAACCTGGTTAATTCCAGCAGATCACAATCTTCTTCGTCTTCTTCTTCGGCATGACAGTTTGGATTGTCGAAGTCATATGAGGTGTAACCAAATTGTTATCAACGAGATCCGGAGAATTATTTTTGAATTCGGAACGAGACAAATCACAAAAGAGAAAAATGAAAATAAACATTGCCATTTTTATTTGTTTTTAAACTGCAAAAATAAATGAAAAATAGGGAACACCGCTTTTTGACTGAAAAACATCCTTTTATTAATGATGCAGAATGTGCAAATTTAAACATGAGGTGTCCCTTACAATGAACCATTACGTGTCGGGCAACACGTATGGCTTTCATGCAGATAAAATCAAAACAGAAATCATTACTCTTCCGAATGAGTGACAGTGCTGATCTCTTAAGCCTTCCAGCTTCCTGGTACGCACGGCTTTATCCAACTATTGAACTTGCAGTTACTGTCATTCTCTTCACCCATCACACAGACGTGATCTGAATCTTCAGCAATTGCACTTACCATCGCCTGACCATGCGCCGGCATGGGATTAGCATTAACATTGGGTGATGGTGCAAAATTGATGGCCTTGGAGTCTACCAGATCCTGGACAACATTCTTGAACGCTCTACAGCCCTCAATGTTATGCCCCGGTGTTCCAGAATGAAATTCGCACTGGGCATTCTCATCATAGTTAGGTGGCCTCTGATCTGATCTCATCGGAACCATCGCCCTCGGCTGAACCAACCCAAGATCCATCAGCTTCTTGAACAAAACAGCATATGTCACAGGCGGCTTGTCAAAATGGCGATCAACCCCTTTTCCCCTCACCTGATACCCGGCTCTCTGCTGAGGTGGCTGACGTTGCTGTCGTACTGACTAATTACCAGCAGGGATGGTTACCGCAGCAGTGTGCTGGTAGTAACGATCCCTACTGTGTCCTCTCTGGGCATACACAGCACTTGATTCTCCCTCATTCTTGCGCTGACCATTCCCGAATGGCTTCTTTGATCCTGATGACAAAGCATTACCTTGTATCTTCCCCATTTTCAGCCAACTTTCAATTCTTTCTCCTGCCACCACAATGTCAGCAAAGTTGGTAACCGGGCATCCAACCATCCTTTCAGCGAAAACCCCTTGCAGGGTACCCATGAATAGATCCGACATCTCCCGATCCACCAACGGAGATTGAACTCTGGCAGCCAACTCCCTCCACCGTTGTGCATATTCTTTAAACCCCTCACTTGACTTCTGAGACATACCCTGCAGCTGGGTACAACTCGGAGCCATGTCAGCGTTAAACTAGTATTGTTTAAAGAAGGCATCGCCAAGATCCTGCCAGCTTTTGATATCAGAAGATTTCAGCTTGGTATACCATTCCAAGGATCCTCCAGATAGACTGTCCTGGAAGAAGTACATCCATAGCTTCTGATCTGTCGTGTACGCAGAGATCTTGCGGACGAAAGCTTGGAGGTGAGTTTCTGGACAGGAACTCCCATTGTATTTGTCAAATGCAGGCGCTTTGAATTTCTGTGGGATCATAATCCCCTCAACTAGCCCCATGTTGGACATGTTGACAAAATCCGGAGTAGCATGGCTTTCCAGAGCCCTTACCTTCTCTGCCAGTAACTGAATTTCTTTGCTCTGTGGCTGGACACCATATTGACCGAATGGCTCATTGTGCATGGAGAATTGATCAGCTTCTCGGTCCTCCTCCCTGTCCTCATCAAACCCAAAGAATGGAGGGAACAGACTATCCTTCAGATTATGCCCCAGACCGGGTCCACCGCCAGTAGCAGCACCAAATCCACCAGCATTGTTGTTCACCATACCTACGGTTGCTCTTTTTCCACCGTCTCTGGATCCACCAAGCCCCTGGTTGGAGACACCATCCAGGTTAATCACACTGTTAGCAGCTGAAGCTCGCTCGAGCTTTTCGACTTTATCTGCCAGAGCTTTCTGACCAACTGCAAAACCCTGCATGATGTTGATCAGCTCAGTCATCTTATCTTTCAGCTCGAGAACGTCTGCATTTGGGAGATCCATTAGTCTGGGAGTATTGCGTCTGGTGAAGTATCTGTGAGGACGTGTTGAGTGCAAAGGTACAGTTCTACGAGCACGAGCAATGATTCCTGCAAAACAGCAAACAGGTTAATATGCATGAATGCAACGTCTATCCACATGAGGAAGATTTTGTCCTTTGATTCTGGTTTCATCGAGACAGATAACATTTCGACATCCATATTTTGAAATTCAAGATGTCTCTCAACCAGATTCTCAATCAATAATGCTCCCCATATGACCAGACGTAGGTTTGATGCAGATGAATGCAAAATGAGAATGATGCAGATGTATGAATGCAATGCATTGCCATCCTCCAAGTCCTCTGATCGTTTGTTGCCCTGAATCACAGCCCTGATCTCTGAACCGATCACAATCATCTGAGGAAATATGTAACCACAAATCCGACCCACGGGTTCCGAAATAAACGGAAGACAGATACACCATCATCATCATCAAACCATCTCTGAACAGATACCAACAATCATCTGAATCGGCCCGGGGAATCCTGAAATAAACGGATCCCCACTGATAATATCGGCCTGGGGAATCCTGAAATAAACAGATCCCCACTGATAAATAACTCGGACAACCCACCGGCGTCTCGGCAATAAATGGCCATAAATCCGACTTATAAATAGGACTCTGATCCACGGAACAAAAAGTCACCAACTGAGTCACCATCTGAACATGCATCTGAAAGAATCACCCTTCCCTCACAGGTAAATTCTAATCAGGTCATCCTAAGGCGGATAATAGTCTCGACAATCGGGCAGAGATACTCAATGGGTTTGCCCTTTCGGGTGTGCCATTGTAGCTCTCCTGAGATCGTCTAAACCAAAGATCCGGGAAATGATCGGTCACCAGAGTCAATAGCTCAAAAGAGATAACCCAACCAAAGTGGAAAACCCCACTGGAAGAGCACTTCTCAGATGAACCTCGTCCGGCTTGTGGTATGTCACGTCGCAACAATGTGCCCAACCGGCATGTGAGCGACGTGAGACCACGCTAATCCTAGGTGTATACTCGGGCCTGGGTTTTAGCCCCACTCAGAACACCCACCCCAAACAGAGGAACCACCTGCACAGAGGACGGCAACAATATGATAGTATGATGCATGCAAGTATTTATGCAAATATATACACAGTCAGAATAATAACTGCAATAAATCACCGCACAACAAGCAACCTAAACTATCCTAGAACGCTAGGAAAGACTCGCTTAGGGAAGATGGACCAGCACAGGTCTACATCACCAAGTCCCCAGTGGAGTCGCCTGCTGTCGCATCCGCGAAAAAACAACCGGCGTTTGAAATAAAAACACAATACAGAGCCGCCACTGCGCGTTATTTATCCCAAAATAGGGAAAGGAAACGCTCAGAGAAACCTGGAAAGGAAATGGTCTCGCGACCAAAGAGAAAGGGTAAGGGAGTCGGTTACGCAAGGGGAAGGTATTAGCACCCCTCACGTCCGTCGTACTCGACGGGATCCACGTTCTAAAATAAAGAATAGGTCGCTAAACACGATTTGAAATCAGCAAGGCAACAAGACGGATCAAACGAGGCAATGTTCATCATTTTCATTCCAGAATTTCCCAGCAAGCTCAAGAACACGCGAAGAACAAATTTCAACAAAAATTAACATACGTATAACCATTGGAAAGGTCTGAATGAGAGGATCACGAATCTGCTAACGATTTTGTCTAATTCTTCCTAAATCTCCTAGATCGAACGTTTTAGGTTTTGGTATCAAAGCTTCTAATCACAATATCTTATCCTACGTTCATCCATTTCTAAAACCAATTACATCATGATAATCTATGTTAAACACTCTTCAAAACGCATATAATCATTAAAGCAAAGGTGAATTTCGAATTCCAACCTTGATTTGAAGACAGTGTTGAATTTGGAGATGTTTGCGCTTCTTGATCCAAAACAGGTGCAGCATAAGCTTCAAGAAGTTGAATGAAGTGCTCAGGTTCAGTTGAATTAGCTTCTAATGCACGAAAATCCGATTCACCATTGATGAACCTTCCTTGGACAGTCACGATTTGGTGCTTATTTGATGTTGATCTTCACAAACAGTTGAAGCATAAGAGGATTGGAAGAAGCAGCAACAAGAAATTCTCAAATTGATGGAGAATTGAGAGAGATTTTTGGATTTTTTTGCTTTTGTGTTCTTGAGGTTTTTGGTGAATTTGGAGGGAAAAGAGATTGAGATTTTGGGAAATGTGAATTTTGTTAGAAGTTTGTTAGGATTAGGAATATATACTTCACATTAATCAAGCCTTAATCACTTAATTAACCAAATGAAATGAGATTAGCAAATGTGTCATTTTCAAAGTAAGGGCAAAAATGCCATTTCACCACAGGCCAATGACAGCTGTATTGACAGCTCACACACTCTCAAAATGACATGTGTGAGCTGTTGCAACTTGTCCCATCTTCATTGGTTGAATATTTTGCAATTTCACTATGTCATGGCACTTTTATGCATTTTCAAGTTCATTTCAAAAGTGAATCCTTCAACCATGAGGCCTTGACATGTTATAATGATTCAAACCATTTCCAAATAGCATTTGTGAGGTGTTGCAAAAATCCCCATTCAAAAATTCCCATTATTTCTTAAGTTGGACCATTTTGCCCCTGGATTTTTAACTGTACACTTGAAATTTGACTTTTTGCATTGACCATTTTTGATGAATTCCAATTATGCACCATGAAAGTACATGTCAAATGGAGTTTGTGCATAAAAAGATCATTCAATTTGGACACTCCATGTGGAAGTTATGCCCCTCTGATTATGGGTCATTTTTGAAATTGAATGGACCATAACTTGCCAACCATACATGGGATTTTCAAGTTCTTGGACTTTTTGGAAAGGTGAGACCAATATCTACAACTTTCATGTTGAACAAATTTTCATTTGAAGCTTCCTTGGACATGTAAATTTGAGGTCAAAAACTTTCCATTTTTGGAAACTTCCATTACAAGTCACTTTCTATTTTTGGCAATTTCTGTTCTGACTTGATTTTCTCCATTCTTGAGTTTTGAAATGTCAAATAACACTTGTTCCAACATGAATGAAGTGTATCCAACTCATTTCCACCTCCCAATCTATCAGATCATGCACAGTTGACCACAGTTGACTTTTTCAACTGATAGATGAATTTGGCCATGCATAGATCAATCTGAGCTCCAATTCTCTGATGAAATGGCTTAAGGGTGAAACCCTATCCTCAATTAGCTCCATATAATCACATGTTGATCCCCCTATACATCATAGACCCCATCTCCTGATCATGCCTTGATTGGCCCAATGCACCTGATTAGGGTTGACCAGTGGTCAAAACCCTAATCTCAAGAAATCTGATCCCACACTTGATGATGACAAACCATGATGATGATGATGAATCATTTCAAACAATATGAAGACCAATCTCCTTTGAGAATCACAAAACCCTAATTTGGACCTCCACATCCTCAGATGATTAATGACCCAGTCCAATGAAACCCTAGCTTGCACTTTGACTTCCTCATCTTCTGATCAAGACTTGGAAGATGACTTGCACAATGTAACCACATGATATGCAATATGCAATGTCTAATGACCTAAAAATAATATGCAATATGATATGCTAGTCCCAAGAGAGGAGGGCAAATTTTGAGGTGTTACAACGAGGTCCCACTTCTCGGTTAACAACACGCTTCATTTATTGGGTACAACTACCCCATGACAAGTAACTGTCGAACTCTTTTCTCAATCAGGCTCAACGCGTCATACCGAGTCCTCATCCACTCGCCCTTTTCTAACTTCTCATCCATCTGGGCTCTCCACAATGAGATCTAGCCTCCAGCAGGCAATATCACTTCCATCCCATACTGAATGAGGAAGGTGTTGCCCCAGTAGATGTACGTATCGAAGTACGACACTCAGGATACCAACTTCGTACTCAGCCACCATCGTTGGTGCTTTCAACTGTTATCGGGGGAAGCACTAGCTCACTCACTTTAAACTTTCCCCATCAGACATCAAAATCCGTTCGGATTCAGCGTCAGGCCCCTCCTCCGGGATCGGTCACTCTCAATCTTTCGATTTGAGTACCTCGAGATGTCCTCATCAGGGACTTCAAACTTCCTTGGTTGAGAATCATCGATGGGCTGTTGGGCGAGATAACCATATAATACCCTCTTCTTGATTGCTTTTTGGGAGGTATACCGAATATCGTATTCAGTCGACACCATTTGCCCTCTCGCAACCCGTCTGGTCCATGCTGACTTCTCAAGCACATACTTGATCAGATCCAATTTGGACATCCACCAGGTGGTATGAACCAGCATACTGTCTCAGTCGGCGAGCAGCCTATGCCAAAGTACATCAAGTTTTCTCGAGCAGTGAGTGTATTGTTTCACAGTCGATAAACCTTTTGCTTAGGTAAATTGCATGCTCTTTTCGACAAGACTAGTCATGCTGACCCAATACGCCTCATAGACCCCTTAAAGGCTGTCAAGTACCAGATTAACAGTTGTTTCTTCCAAGGAAGGTATCAGAATCAGAGGTTCCTGCTACTTAATATTTTTTCAATGCCCCTTGGCAATCATCATTCCACCTGACCATTTGATTTCTCTCTTTTTTGTTTGTTTTAGGTTCAGGCGTTTCTTGTACTGTTTTTTTTCTTTTTTTTTTCTTCTTTTTTCTTTCCGCAGGATCGACCTCGATTCCTCTGATTTGCCCACAACAAGCCTCGGCAGCTTACCGGACAGCACTCCATAAGTGCACTGATTCGAACTCAACGGTATGAGTTATCTCTACCTGTCAAACCACTGGATCAAGTCCACCGGATGCCCCTCTTCTACTTGGGACTTTGTCATCATGTCATCAACATGGCATTCGCTTTCACGATGAGTCATATCATGAAACAAAGTCACCGTAGCCCTTTGATCCGTGGCACCGGCCTTCTTCTTCACTAGAGGATAATCTTCTCTCGATGGTAGCTCGTGCCCCACAACATGGGTATTCCACCCTGGTGTACCTTGATGCAACCAGGTGAAGATATTAACCTGCCCTTTCAACAGGGCTACCATTCTGCTCTCGACTTGCCTCTGAAGCGGCCTCAACTTTCATTTCCCTTCTGACCTCGACGGTACTTGGGATGACAATCTTGACTCGCTCCTCGTGCAGTTGAATCACCTTCTCCTCTTGTTTCAACGCCCTGGCTAATTCCAGCAGATCACAATCTTCTTCGCCTTATTCTTCGGCATGATAGATCGGAGTGTCGAAGTCATACAGAGGTGTAACCAAATTGTTATCGATGAGATCAGGAGGGTGGTCACTTTTGTGGTTGGAACGAAAAAAGAAAAACGAAAAACATTGCCATTTTTATTTTTTAAAACTGCAAAAAATGAAAAACAGGGAACACCGCTTTTGATCACAAAAACATCCATTTATTACTGATGCAAAATGTTGCAAAATGAGACACATGAGGTGGCCCTTACAATGGACCAGTACGTTTCGGGCAAAACGTATGGCTTTCATGCAAACAACAATTGAAACACAGAAATACTACACATCAGGATGAGTGACAGTGAGGCTTTTGGAGGCCTTCCAGTTGTCTGGTACGCACGACTTTATCCACAACTCTAGCTCGCGGTCGCGGTCGATCTCTTCACTCACTGAACAAGCATGATCAGAATTCAGCATTCCTGCACTGACAAAGATGTACGGTGGACGACGTCCTCTGTTTGGTCTAGACGACTCTTGATCTGGATAACCGATCCCAAACATGTCTGCCTTCACCACTATGTCAATGATCCTTCCCCAACCTCGGGCCTCTTTGTTCTTCACCACGTCTAGAGCTTGCTTATAAGAAGAAATGGACAACGTCTTCTCTTTCCCAATAGCAACAACATTCTCTACCTTGATGGTTTCAATTGCTTGACTGGGTGTTTCAACTTTTTCACTATCCATTTCCACTTCCTCCGTCTTCTGGGTCGGATCTCCCATCAATGCCCACCCCTCTGTGGCAACGGCCGCACAACAATTATCAATAATAGGGAAAACTCCATCCTGCATCAGAAGTTTTGAGACCGCAGGCATCAGACCCTTTAACTGATCTTCCTCAGTCACCTCCATTCCTTTCTTGACCTTTTTCACCATCTTCATCTTTACAGGACCCTTCCTGGGTACAGGGTTGACATCCCCATCCATGATCTGTGCCAAGCTGATGATCTTGGAGTCCACCATGTCCTGGACGACATGCTTGAAAGCCCTACAACCCTCAACACTGTGCCCGGGTGCCTCAGAATGGAACTCGCACCCGGCATTCTCATCATAGTGTGCAGGCCTCTTCTGTTGTGCTATGGGAATCAAAATCCTTGGCCGGACTAACCCCAAATCCCTCAATCTCCTGAACAAAAGGGTGTAGGTCACAGGCGGTTCCTCGAACTGACGCTCCTCCTTTTTCTTCTTCATCTGGCTCCTAACTCTCGGCGCCTTCTGTTGAGGTAGTGGTTGTTGCTGTGGTACAAGTGGGTTACCAACAGGAACGGTTACAGCGGCAGCATAAGGATGATAACGATCCTTACTGCGTTCTTTCTTTGCTGGCATACCACTTGAGTCAACCTCTTTCTCGAGCGGACCACTGCCAGAGGGTTTCTTTGCTACAGAGTCAGAGGGATTTGTCACCTCGGGTGACGGAGCTCTTCCCTGAACTTTCTCCTTGATCAGCCACTTCTCAATCTTTTCCAATCTCTCGACCATGGCTTTCTGCCCCAAGGCAAGCCCTTTCACAACACTGAACAAATCCCTCACCATCTCTTTCAGTTCGAGGATGTCGGCGTTGGGAAGATCCATCAGCTTGGATTTGTTTCTTCTAGCAGGATATCTGAGCAAACGAGCTATGCGCACCGATTGACACCTACAAAACAGCAAATGGGTTAGTATGACTCACACATGCAATGTCTACCCGTACCAGGAATATCTGTCCTTTGATTCTAGCATCACAGAGACAGATAATTTTTCGTCAATAACAATCCGACATCTGGATGTCTCTCAACCAGAATCTCAATCAACAATGGACCCTGAGTACGGGTCGACATGGGTTGAATGCGGATGAATGCAAAATGGGATGATGCAAATGCATGAATGCAGGTCACTGGGCCACCAAGTCATCTGAAGACCCATTCTCTGAACCAGTCACAGTCAACTGAGTCACCGTAAATCCGACTTGGGGAAGTTCCGAAATAAACGGAACCGGAGATTACATCATTATCACAGGAACATCCACTGAACGGATGACAGCCAGATCCTCTTAACAGGTACTCTCAAATTCAACCTGGGGATCCGAAATAAACGGAACCCGTCGATCAATGCCAGGATCAAACCTCCGGCGTCCAGAAATAGATCCATAAATCCGACTCATAAATAGGACTCTGATCAACCCATACTCACCAATAAAGTCACCATCAGAACATGCATCTGTAAGAATCAACCCTCCCCTCACAGGTAAATTCTAATCAGGTCATCCTAAGGCGAACAATGATCTCGACAATCGGGCAAAGATACTCAACGGGTTTGCCCTTTCGGGTGTGCCGTTGCAGCTCTCTTAAGATCGTCTCAATCAAAGATCCGGGAAAGAACGGTCACCGAAGTCAACAGCTCAGATGAGATCATCCAACCTGAGTGGAATAACTCCAAACGGAAGGACTCCCTCAAATGAACCTCGTCCAGCTGTGGTGACACGTCGCAACAGCATGCCCAACCGGCATGTGAGGGACGTGAGACCACACTAATCCTAGGTGTATACTCGGGCCTGGGTTTTAGCCCCACTCAGAACACCCACCCCAAACAGAAGAACCACCTGTATAGAAGACAGCTCAATGGCAGTATGATGCATGCAAACAGATATGCACATATATACAACATAATAATCATGCATACAATAAATAACAGCAAATAGCAACCAAAACCCTAACCTAGAGAACGCTAGGAGAGACTCTCTTAGGGAAGATGGACCAGCACATGTAAACTTCTATATTGGTCCCCAGCAGAGTCGCCAGCTGTCGCATTACGCGAAAAACCGGCGGGAAAACAAGAACAACAGAGCCGCCATCGTGCGTTATTTATCCCAAAAGAGGGAAAGGAAACGCTCAGAGTAAACCTGGAAAAAGCATGGTCTCGCGACCAAAGAGAATGGGATCGGGAGTCGGTTATGCGAAGGGAAGGTATTAGCACCCCTACGCATCCGTCGTACTCGACGGGATCCACGCACAATAGGAAGGGAAATGGTTGCTAAAACACTGCTCAAACACACACACACTGGCTGAAAGAGACACAAGAAGATAAACAAGACTGACTCGGCAAGATATCGCATCCTGGGCCTACTTAGTCTATCAAGCATAGACATCAGAGTCAAAGTAGTTCGAACCGGGGAAACAACACATGCTCGCTAGGATGTCGCATCCTATGCATACGTATCTCCTTTGGACGAAGGAGAATCAGAGCATTCGTAGCTCGGCTAACACGCACACAAACAAACACAGGCAAAGGCAAACGTGGAGCCCTAATGCCAATCACTGGACTTACATCAGCATCCAAACCAAACACACGTACACTGGAACCCGAATGCCACTCGATGGACTTACATCAGCTTCCAAGCACACAACAAGAAGAAGGGTCTCGATTGCAACCAGGGCAAGAGAAGGGGAAGGTCTCAATCGCAACGAGGGCGAGAGAAAAGCATTAGTGTTAGTTGTTAGTCAAACTCGACAAGACATCGCATCTCGTGCCTACGTATCTCATCTGGACATGAGAATCAGAGTTGCCGTAGTTCGGCTAAACTATTCTTGTTGGTTTGTGTTTTTTAAGTGGACGACGTCACTACGCAATCTACCGGATGCTCGACCTTTGGAGACTTACTCACCTGTAGTAGAAGGAGTTGACGCCTCCTTAAGAGGGAATAATGTTTGTTTGTGTTTTAGGAAAGCTCAAGCAAGAAAGGAAGTCCTATACGAAGGAACCGTGCTACCTTAATTGACATGCAAACGAGACTACGCGGAGTCTAGCACCTAGGGGATACAATCACACCACACAAACATATACAGCATGAAATAAACACACCAACAAGGGGCTCAAACATCAGGGCTAGGCTTTAGTCGAGGGGTCATATCAACCTCAACAAACAAGCCTTTGTATCGGGGTAAGGTTAGCTCTTAACCTTGCCATTGAGGGGCTAAGGTGAAGCTGATGAAAGGTGAGTGAAGATTAGACTTCACAGCTCTTATCCCTGACCAGGGAGAGCTTCAGACAAAGGAGCGTGGGTCCAGAATGGAGGGACCCTTCTACGCTCAAGACTCTGACTCGATTGTGCAACAGCACAAGATCTTGGGTTTGTGTCCCAATGCATCAACACACAGCCGTGTGAGCAGAGGGACGACTCAACAGAATAGCGGGGGATAGATTGCATATCCCTTGGGTTCCGCCAATTGCCTCATAGAGGTCTTCACCTGCTTGGGCACAAATGTAAACAACCACAAACATCGCCTCTTAAGGAGGACTTCAGACAGTTGCCTGGCCAAGTAACAGGCCAGGTCTTCCAGACTACATGAAGTATAGAGATCCTACCTCAAATGGTTTAAAAACCAAGCAGCAGCAAGCAAGTTCTTAAAGAACTGTAAGCGACTAAATGTACCTGAAATCAATCAAGTATCATCAGTACTCAGACAAACCAACAGTAAACAGCAAATTGTTAATCAGTTAATCTGTACAAAGCAACACAAGTTAATGCACACAAGTGCAAGCTATAAGCTCAAGCTCAAGCATCAATCCCTACAAAACAAAGACATGTTAGTGGACAACATCAAACAAATTCAATTTTCAATTTCCATTTCTCTCCTTAAGCCTTTTGCACTTTTAACCTGAAAATCCAAACCAAATGTGAGAAACTAGACCACTAGGCCAAGCCTAGGGTCCAAAAGGGATAAAAAATTCTAAACAGAAAGTAATATTCACCCAAAATCACATTAAAACAATTCAAAAGCAAATGCAATTGATCCCATGCTCATATCATTCACCATATTCATTTTATGCATCATTTAACATCAATCATGCAATTTACAACTTCAATTGACCAAACAGAACTATCTCACTCAAAAGCATACCAAAACCATTCAATTAATTCCACAAAAATTCACACCTGAACAGGACACATTCAAGGTATAGCATGTCAATTTTCAGCTCAATTGGACAAAAGAAATTAGGTCAATGAAAATCAAGAAATCCAGACACAATTATGCAAGCCAACACATGGTAACAAAATGAGCATTAACTTCAATCACATGCCAAACAGTGAAAACAATTAAGAAATTGATGGGACCAAAGCCAAACTACACCTAAACATGTTATGAATCACTCCATCAAATTTCACATTCATATGATATAGTATGAGCATTCAACAACACATGTAAAGTTTGTTACACAAGAAACAACCCAAAGATGCTAAACAGCAATCAAAAATCCAAATCAATTAGAAAAGGGACCAATTAAATCCACAAATATTCATGTTGAAATTTAACATATACATGTCATCTCATGCAAAAAATCAGAGCCATAGGCCTAATGGAAGCATGGAAAAATAATTCATGAACTCAGCATATCATAATGTGACACATATTGTCACACTCAAAAAGAATAAATCATATCTACCAATCCAGAGGTCTAAAAATTACAAATGATATACCAAAATCTCCAGAAATGTGTCAAGAATCATCATATGAAATTTCATTAATTTTGGATAATGTATGATTATTTGGTGATCAAAATGGTGAAACATGCAATGATTGCACACATGATAAACATCCCTAAGCCAATCTAAAATTCTACCAAGCACAACATGGACTATTATGCCTAAAAAATCCTAGAGAAAAAATGGGATCCAACAAAAAAAGTCTCATTAAATTTGGACTTAAAATGGATTTTATGTGAATTTTTAAAGTTTGATATATTTATTGGAATATTTATTTAACGTTAATATGGATTAAATATATTTTAATTACAGCGAATGGCAATATGGTAAATACTGCATGCCAAGCCAAAACGGTACAGCATCTCATTTATGTGCTGGCGGCGCGTGATTGGAAGGCTTTAGGCGGCAAACAAAATTTGAAACTGGCCGGCGAAATTAATGGATCGAACAGCAGAATTTTCCAGATTTCGCTGCATCTTCATCGCGTTCATGTTCTTGAGTCCCAGCTACGGTTTCGATCAAATCTCAACGAAAACGCACAAATTTTATATGGATAGAAAGGTCTAAGTACGTACATTCCAGATATGCAAACGAAATTGTCCAGAAACTCGTGTACAAAGCGAATCGAACGAAAGAAGTTTGTGCATCTAAACTTTAATCTACGATATCTCTCTTAATAACTGACTAAAATCAAAACTACAAGAAGCATGGTATTCTACAATGAAAGATCTACAAATATCATATCTCAATTTGGCAAACAGTTAGATTCGAATTCCAACCTTGATCGATGGCAGTTGACGAATTTGTGCTTGTTGTGCTTCAATTCACGAAAACAGATGAAGTATGTTGATTAGGAAGATGATTGGTACAACTTTGGTAGCTCAACAATACTCCAGGTGCTCGAATTCTTGATTTGCCATTGATGAACGATCTTGGACAGTTGGAGTTTTTGATGGATTTGAGCTCTAATTGATGCAAACAGTTCTTGCCAATTACCTACACATGAAGATTCACACAAGAATTTGCAAGAACAATGGTGAAATATTGAGAAATTGAGAAAAAAAGTTTATGAACAATGGAGAAAAAGTGAGAGAATTTTTGAGTTTTTCTGTTTGGATCTTGAAAAATGATTAGTGATTAATGATTACAGTTACAATTAGCCTTATATACCAATCCATTAATCCAAAATTAATCATGATTAAGCATAATGGAAAGATTAGTGTTAAGTGTATTTTTCAAGTGTGTGGCCAAAATGCCCTTCCTTAATGCAGCTCATTTTCTGTCCAAATTTGGTTCAAACAAGTCACAAATGATATTTAGAAAGTGTCACAAAAAGTCCCATGCCAAAATTCCAATTATTTCTCAAATTGGACCATTTTGCCCTTGGATTTTAATTAGTGCACTTGAAAAATGGCCTTTTTGTGTGAATGCTTTTGGCAAAATGTGATGATGGATTATGAAAGTATACATTAAATGTGATTTTCTCAAAGAAAAACCATCCAATTTGGCCACTCCATGTGAGAGTTATGCCACTTCGAATTCGGGCGCTTTCTGAAAATGATTGGACCATATCTTGCTAACCACACATGGGAATTTCAAGTTCTTGGACTTTTTGGAATGGTGAGATCAAGATCTTCAACTTTCATGTTGGACAAAATTCCATTTGAAGCTCGTATGATGAAGTTATTTTGGGGAGAAAAACTTTCCATTTTGGGCAGCTGAAATTACAGGTCACCTGCCATTTTAGGAAACTTATTGTCTGACCTCCAATTCTTCAACCTTGGTCTTTGATATGTCAAATGAGACTTGTGTGGACATGAATGAGGCCTTTCAAACCATCTCACACCTTCCAATCCATAAAATCAGGCACAGTTGACCACAGTTGACTTTCTAGGGTTTCTGGTTGACTGAACAATGACTGATGACTTCTGAGCATCCAATCTTTGGCCAAATCACTTCAAAATGATCCTTAGACCATATGAACTTGATAAATCAACCATAGGGCTTTGTTCCCATGAAAATAGCACATGCTTGCTTGATTGACTGATTCTCCTGATCGGTTTGACCCAATTGGTCAGTTGAGCTTGCACTTGGGCAAATGGACAATGCAATGTTATGCAGTGGCCTATGTTATGTTATGACCTAATATGAAATGAATGTACAAAATGGTAGGGTGCAAATTTGAGGTGCTACATTCTTGAGCTCTACTGTTCATGGCTTTGCGTTTTGGAGAAGATGATTCAGGAGAATAGGCCACGGTTTTTGATCCGTTTCAGCTACGCAAATCCGTTTCCTAATGTTTGTGTTAGGGTTTGATTCCCATTGGTTGCATGAGGCGCTCATGCGCGTTTCTGATTGGCCAAGGCAACAGTTAAATGAAATGCTGCTATTTAGCAGCCAGCGCGCCAATGCATTTTTGAATGCCTACCTAATTCGATTCCTGGCTCCAACTTTTATTCAAATGTCATTTTGTATTTTCCAATTTCCCTCCATTCATGTCCACATGCTCCTCCTATGTTTTTTTTTTAATTTTTCTTCATCTAAAAAAATTCATAACAAATGGAAAATTGATCCAAAAATTGTGAGATTTTTTGCATGATGATCCTGATCCTCTCTAGTTTTTTATGAATATTATTTTGCAAATTGTGCATGGCTGGATAATTGTTTTTGCCTAAGGAGATTGAATACGTGTCCATTCTTGACATTGCCTTGCCATATCCTTTGTTAAATGCTCAATTTTAATCCAATGCTCATGAAATTTTACATGTAGAAACTAGACATCTTGCTTGAAATTATGATATTGATATGGTATTTTTATCATGTGTCATTTCTGTTTTATGATCATGCTAAGGTAGGTGTGACAACTTGGGTCACACCTTGTGATGCTCAACTTGATTGATGTATTTGCCATGCCAAATGAAATCCAATTGCTTTGATTTTTTGTATGATGCTTGATATGAATTTTGTGAATGTGCATGATTTTTGTTGGAATTTTTGGAACCATTTCTGATTTAATTGAGATTTTTCATTCTGGATGGTCATATGGGAGCTTTTGAATTGCCTTGATCTTCATTTGATTATGAAATGCTTGTTCTTTATCCAATGGATGTGAAATTTTGCACACTAATTATAGGCATGTTGAATGTTGTTTTGGCTTTGGTTTGAGGTTTTTACCATGTTTCATCTCTGTTTTATGCTTGTGCTAAGTTGGTGTGCCAAGTTGTGTCACATATGTGCTTGATTGTGCTTGCCTTGGCTTATGAAATTTGATTACCATGCCTAATGCTGTCCAAATGCTCTAATTTTTTGTGTGATGATCATGTTGTATGCTCTGTTTACCCATGAATTTTTCAAAAATTATTTGAATCATTTTTGATTTAATGTGCATTTATTACTTCTGATGTCACAATGTGGTCACAATTTGCATACCTTGCCATGTTTGGTTCATGAAATGATTTTGGTGATTGATATTGATATGGGACTTTTTGGATTGTGTTCTTGATTGATTGAGGTTGATTCATGTTAAATTTCATGTTCTGTTTTGACTTTTTGACCTGCCTTTGACCCTAGGCTTTGACCTAGTGGTTTGCCTCTCACATTTGAGCTGTGGTTTCAGGTTGAGCACTCAAGTTCCATAGTTGATGATGCTCTATCATTTGAGCCTTTGATGTTTACTTTTGACTACTAACCTTGTGTGTTTTGTAGGGTTGTTAACTCATTTGAGTTTAACTTGTTGGCTTATGCCTTTGCTCATTGGGTTTGACTGTTTGATATTCATGATTGTCTGTTTGTCTATGCAGTGGTACTGATTTGTTTGATGTTTCAACAGGTACATAAGTTGCTTAAGTTCAATTTGAACTTGCTTTTGCTTGGTTGCTTAACCACCTAGGTATAATATCTCTGACTTCATGTAGTCTGGAAGACCTGTCCTGTTATGTGGGGCAGGCACCTGTCTGAAGCCCTCCTTAAGAGGCAATGCTTGTGTTTTTTATCTTTGTCCCTGTACATATCAAAGACCTCCTAAGTGAAGAGGCATTGGCATATACAAGGGATGTGCAATCCATCCCCTGCTATTCAGTGTGTCATCCATTCTGCTCACACACCTTGTGTTGATGCATTGTGGATATTAACCCAAGACCCATGTTGTGTCAGTCATGTGGAGTAGAGTCCCACATTCTGGACTCCCACACTTTCATTTGTCTGAAGCTCTCCCAGGCCAGGGATAAGAGCTGTGAGGTCTCATCCTCACTTCCCATTTCATCTGCTTCACCCTAACTCTCAATGTTAGGGTTAAGAGCTAACATCACCCTGATACAGTGGCTTGTTTGTTGAGGTTGACATGACCCCTCGACTAAAGCCTAGCCTTGTGTGAGCCCCCCTGTTTGTATATAGTGTGTGCGCTTGCTTTTGTGCTTTTGAATGATTGTGCTGTTCAGGATAGCTTGCTGCCTGTGCAAGTTAGATAGAAACCTCAACCTAGGACCATTGTGGATTGCATGATAACTATTAGGCTCGAGTTAGTCTCCCTTCTAGTTTGTCATTTCCCAGTCTCTGGTTAGGAGCAAGTTTCTCCCCTGTTAAGGGGAACTACGTTGCCCTGATCCTCATACCAGATGAGGTACGTAGGCAGGAGGTCGTGCGAGATCTCTCCGGGCACCCTTTTTTTTCTTTTTGTGCGTGTTTGGTTGACAGTTATTAGGCTCGAGTTCCAGACTCCCTATTAACTTGTTCGTTGTTAACCTTCCTGTGTGTGTTTGTTGTGTGCTTGGAGTCCGATGTAAGTCCAGCAATTGGCATTTGGTTTCCAGTGTGGGTTTGTTGGTTCGGAGTCTGATGTAAGTCCAGCTATTGGCATTCGGTTTCCATGTTTTCCTGTTTTGTGTGGAGTCTGACATAAGTCCAGCAATTGGCAGTCGGTTTCCTGTGTTTGTGTGTTTTGTTTGGCGTGCGTGAGCCGAACTACGGTAGCTCTGATTCTCATTCCAGATGAGATACGTAGGCATAGGATGCGATATCCTATCGAGCTCGTTTCCCCTTGTCCCGAACTACGTTGACTCTGATGTTTGTTTCTGACAAACTACGTAGGACCAGGATGCGATATCCTGCCGAGTTACCTTCTTCCGTCTTCCTCCATCTGTGTCTTATTCCAGTGTGTGTGCGTGCATTCTTTGAGCAGTTTTCTTTAAGCAACCTTATTCTATTCCTTTTGAGCGTGGATCCCGTCGAGTACGACGGACGTGGGGGGTGCTAATACCTTCCCCTTGCGTAACCGACTCCCGTACCCTGTAATCTCCGGTCGTAAGACCATTTCCTTTCCAGGTTTACTTCGAGCGTTTCCTTTCCCTCTTTGGGATAAATAACGCACGGTGGCGGCTTTGTTTGTTTTTGTTTTGCCCGCCGGTTGTTTTTCACGGATGCGACAGCTGACGACTCTGTTGGGGACAACAAGAAGTTGACCTTTTGCTGGTCCGTCTTCCCTAAGCGAGTCACTCCTAGCGCTCACTAGGGTAGTTTAGGTTGCTTGTGCTGCTTTATTTATTGCATTTATGTTTATTATACTGTGCATATGTATATTTGCATAAATATTTGCATGCATCATACTATCATTTTGCTGTCCTCTGTACAGGTGGTTCTTTTGATTTTGGGGTGGGTGTTCTGAGTGGGGCTAAAACCCAGGCCCGAGTATACACCTAGGATTAGTGTGGTCTCATGTTGCCTCTCATGTTAGGTCAACATGTTTTTGGCAACGTGACATACCACAAGCCGGACGAGGTTCTTTTGAGGGAGCTCTTCCTTTGTGGAGTATTTACTTTGGTTGAGTTACCTCATCTGAGGTATTGACTTCGGTGGCCGATCTTTCCCGGATCTTTGGTTTAGATGATCTTAAGAGAGCTGCAACGGCACACCCGAAAGGGCAAACCTGTTGAGTATCTTTGCCCGATTGTCGAGACCATTATCCGCCTTAGGATAACCTGATTAGAATTTACCTGTGAGGGGTGGGTGATTCTTACAGATGCATGTTCTGATGGTGACTTTGTTGGTGACTAATGGTACAGCTGTTGATCAGAGTCTTATTTATAAGTCGGATTTATGGATATTTATTTCCGAGACGTCAGAGTTCTGTCTGTGATATTTATCAGTGGGGATCCGTTTATTTCAGGATTCCCCGGGCTGGTTCAGAGGGTCTTTTGGGGTTATCCGACCAGTGGTTCTCTGTGATGATGATGGTGTATTCTCCGGTTCTGTTTATTTCGGAATTCTTGAGTTGGATTTATGGTTAATCAGTACCTCAAATGATTGTGATCAGTTCAGAGACCGTAAATCAGTGCAGTTGACGATCAGATGACTTGGAGGATGGCACTATGCATTGCATTCATACATCAGCATCATTCACATTTTGCATTTATCTGCATCTAACTCATGTTTATCCATATGCAGGGACATTTTTGACTGAGATCCTGGTTGAGAGGCTTCTTTGTTCCAGACATGAGGACCGGTTTGAAGGATGATGTTGTCTACAGTTTCTTTGATCCAGAGATCAGTGTGCTGAGAGATATGATAGCATTGATTACGCCTGACCATGTGGGGATGTTCCGTGAGGCATACGGTGGTATTATGAAGTTGGTTTTCAGGCTCACAGACAGTGACAAGAGTGCCATCCATACTCTTCTCCAGTTTTATGACCCGAGTTTGAGATGTTTCGTGTTCCCGGATTACTTGTTGGGACCCTTGATGGAAGATTATACTAGCATCCTGGGTATTCCGATCAGAGATCAGATTCCTTTCTATGTCACTAAGGGGGAACCTGATATCGCTGAGATTTCTCGCGCTCTTTATTTGAGCCCGGAGGTGACCAAGGGGGGTTTGAAGGAGAAGGGAAAGTTACCCGGTTTCCATCAGAGTTTCTTGGAGGCTAAAGCCAAGGAATATGCTGTTGTGGGTAATTGGAAGACCGTCTGTGCTGTGATTGCTGTGAGCATTTATGGGACCATCCTGTTTCCTAATTAGAAGAGCTTTGTGGACATTAACGCCATCAAATTGTTTATGCAGAGGAATCCTATTCCTACTCTGATTGGAGATGTTTATTACTCGGTCCATAATCGGAACGAGAAGTGGCGTGGTGGATTGATTCGGTGTTGTGCTCAGCTGTTATACAAATGGTTCATGGGGTATTTGCCTTCCAGTGGTGCCTTTGTCTTTCTTGATCCTACTGTCAAGTGGTCAGTCAGGTTGATGGGTTTGCGGGCCAAGGACATAGCTTGGACTCATAATGGTATGGTCGGACGAGATTTCATATGCAGTTGTGGGAGTCTTCCCAACGTACCTCTTATAGGAGTTCAAGGTTGCATTAATTACAACCCGGTGCTTCTTAGGAGACAGATGGGATTTGCTGTGGAGGGTCCTCCTCTCGAGCGAGAGATTCAGGAGTCTTTCTACTTCCTAATTGAGGGCAATCAGGCCAAGTTGAGGCAAGTGTCTGAAGAGTGGCGTGACATTCAGAGGAAGGGCAAGGTTCCTTTTGGCAAGGTTAACAACAGGTCTTTTCCTCCATTTGATGATTGGCTCAGAAAGAGGATCGAGCTCACACATCTACCATTTCCTGGAGGTGATCCTTGGTGTCCTTTGATTGAGGGGCCACGTTATTCCGTCAGCATGGAAGAATTCCTTGAGATGAAGAGGGCCAAAGATCAGCTGCAGGTAGAGAAGACTGAATTGGAGATGAGTGTTGCTAGAGTTCAGATGGCTAATCAGGAGATCAAAGGGAGAATGGAGGATCAGGATAAAAGATATGCCATGGAAGTGAAGCGCTTTGAGATAGACACTGCTTATTATCGCAAGATCAGCCAAGCGTTGGAGTCGTCTACAAAGGAGCATGACATCACCAAGGAGAGGTTGTCTAGAGCTTCGAAGGTCATTGAAGATGAGAAGAAGAGACAAATCCTTGTGAGGGATCAGAGGGAAGACAGAGTCAGAATCCTCATCGCCGAATGGGAAGCAAAGTTGAAGATTAAGGAAGCAGAGAACACGAAGATCGTTACTGAGAGGGATCACTATCTTGCTGAGAGGGATCATTACTTCAGACAGATGAAGATTCACCAGAAGGAGATAGGGAGATTGCAGCAGGAGAACACTGAGCTTAGGTTCGCGGTGAAGTTTACCAAGATGGTAGATGATGCAGAGCCGTCTGTAGGGCCTTCTTCAGTGTAGTCTTTTGTTGTCTTTTGTGTGGATTACCGTCAGGCCTGTTGACGGAATTCATTTGCTTGTATTTTCTTTCTGATTCTGGAGAATTGTATCTGATTTATATCAGCCTGATGTATGACTATTGCACGTGTAGTGCACTTTTATGCAGTGGTTGCTTTCTTTCAGTGATTGATCTTCAAGCTTTAGTTTCTTTCCTGTATGCACTCACATAGCACACACATGGTTGGGTGGTATTTTGCTAAATCATATATTTCTGATCTGTATGATGGAATCATTCAATGAATGTCAGAATATTGTCGCTGGATTATTATCGGTCTCGATGAAGCTAGGATCGAAAGACAGAGTGTTCTTCATATGGATGGACACTGCATTCATGCATAAATCATAATAACTTGTCTTCTATTTTGCAGGTATCAGTTCTAACATGCTTGATTGTTATAGGAATCATTGCTCGTGCGCGTAGAGTCATTCCATTGCATGCAACACGTCCACACAGATACTTCACCAGACGCAATACACCTAGGCTGATGGATCTACCCAATACAGATGTTCTCGAGCTGAAGGAGAAGATGAACGAACTGATTAACATCATGCAAGGGTTTGCTGTGGGCCAGAAAGCACTTGCTGATAAAGTGGAGAAGCTCGAGCGGGCTTCAGCTGCCAAAAGTGGTGTCAATCTGGATGGTGTCTCTAACCATGGTCTTGGTGGTTCCAGGGACGAGAGAGATCTTGGAAAGAGGACAACTGTGGGTGTAGTGACTAATAATGCCGGTGGTTTTGGTGCTGCCACAGGTGGTGGACCGGGTTCGATGGGAAATAATCTGAAGGACAGTCTATTTCCTCCTTTCTTTAGGGCTGATGAAGATAGAGAGGAGGACAGAGAAGCAAATCAATTCTCCATGTTGAATGAACAATTTGGGCAGTATGGTGTCCAACCATCAAACAAAGAGATTCAGTTGCTGGCAGAGAAAATCAGAGCTCTAGAGAGTTATGCCATTCTGGGGGTTGTTAACATGTCAAACATGGGGCTGGTTGAGGGGATTGTGATCCCACAGAAGTTCAAAGCGCCTGCGTTTGATAAGTATAATGGGAGTTCTTGCCCAGAAACTCACCTTCAGGCTTTTGTCCGCAAGATTTCTGCTTATACAATGGACCAGAAGTTGTGGATGTACTTCTTCCAGGACAGTCTGTCTGGAGGATCCTTGGAATGGTACACCAAGCTGAAATCTTCTGACATCAAGAGCTGGCAGGATCTTGGCGATGCATTCTTTAAACAGTACCAGTTCAATGCTGACATGGCTCCTAGTCGTACCCAGCTGCAGGGTATGTCTCAGAAGCCTAATGAGGGGTTTAAAGAATATGCGTAAAGATGGAGGGAGCTGGCTGCCAGAGTCCAACCTCTGTTGGTAGACCGAGAAATGTCAGATTTGTTTATGGGTACCCTTCAGGGGACGTTTGCAGAGAGGATGGTTGGATGCCCGGTTACCAACTTTGCTGATATTGTCGTGGCTGGTGAAAGAATAGAGAGTTGGTTGAAGATGGGGAAGATACAGGGTGGTGCTTCGTCATCTGGATCGAAGAAGCCCTTTGGTAATGGTCAGAGGAAGAAGGAGGGTGATACAAGTGCTGTATATTCTCAAAGAGGACAGAGTAGGGATCGTTGCTACCAGCACACTGCTGCGGTAACCATTCCTGCTGATAATCAGCTTGCACAACAACAATAACCGCAACAACAACGTCAACCATTTCAACAGAGGCCACAGAGGGCTGGGTATCAAGTGAGAGGACGAATGACTGATCGTCAATTTGATAGGCCACCTGTGACCTACTCATTCTTGTTGAAAAAGTTGAAAGACTTGGGGTTGGTTCAGCTGAGAACTTTGGCTCCGGTGAGACCCGACCAAAGGCCTCCCAGCTATGACGAGAACGCCAAATGTGAGTTTCACTCAGGTGCCCCTGGACATAATGTAGAAAACTGCAAAGCTTTTAAGCATGTGGTCCAGGACCTGGTGGATTCTAAAGCTATCAACTTTGCACCGTCTCCAAATGTGAATGCTAATCCCATGCCTGCGCATGGTCAAATGGGGGTGAATGCAATTTCTGAAGATGGTGGAAGAATCGGGCTGTTGAGTGTGGACCAGTTGAAGACTCCGTTGGTTGAGGTCAAAAGACAGTTGTTGGAGAATGGGGTCTTCCCGGGCTGTGATAACTGTTGTGCTGCGTGCACTGTTACTCCTGATGGGTGTATATCATTGAGGGAGGCTGTCAAGAGGCTGATGGATGAGGGAAGCCTCAGGTTTGAAAAGGGTGATTTGGGGAAGGAAGATGTCTCCACCATAACCATCTACTTCGACCCGGTTGATTTGTCAACGCTGGCAGATGCGGCTCCAGTTACCATCACGGTACCTGGGCCAATTCCTTATGACAAAGATGATGCCGTGCCGTGGCATTATGGTGGGGAGGTGTACTGTAATGGAGAGAAATTAAAGGATCAAGCTGCAGGTGAAACCACCGTTTCAAAGGTGGATAATGCCGGACCCAGTGGTTTTACTCGCAGTGGAAGGTTGTTTGCCCCCGATGCTTTGAGAAGTGGGGAAGGAGAAAAAGAAAAGAAAGAAAAGGCTGAGGCTTTAGCCAGGGCAAGAGGAAAACAAGCAGTAAATGAAGGTACTCCTGTGGTGACACCGGCGCCTGGTGGGTCGGAGAAAGAACTTGATGATGAAGCTGAAGAATTTCTAAGAATCATCAAGAAGTCAGAGTACAAGCTTGTGGACCATTTGCAACAGACCCCGTCCAAGATTTCGATCTTGTCTTTATTGCTGAGCTCCGAGGGGCATAGAGAGGCTTTACTGAAAATCCTGAAGAGAGCCTATGTTCCTCAGGAGATAACAATCAATCAGTTAGAGACGGTGGTGTCAAATGTCAATGCCAGTCATGGGTTTCACTGATATGGATCTGACTGTGGATGGGCGAAACCATAATCGGGCTTTACACATTGCTATGGAATGTAAAGGAGCCGTGCTTTCGCACGTGTTGGTTGATACCGGCTCCTCTTTAAATGTGTTGCCAAAGAAAGCCCTGGCAAAGCTGGACTGTGAAGGGTTAGTGCTGAGGCCCACAGACCTGGTGGTGAGAGCCTTTGATGGTTCGAAGCGGGCTGTGTTTGGAGAAGTGGAGCTTCCGGTGAAGATTGGGCCTGAGGTGTTCAAGTCGGTATTTTATGTCATGGATATTCAGCTGGCCTACAGTTGCCTGTTGGGTCGCCATTGGATCCATGCTGCTGGGGCAGTGACTTCGACTTTGCACCTGAAGCTGAAGTATATCTGGGACGGGCAGGTCGTCACTGTTTGCGGAGAAGAGGATATCTTCGTCAGCCACCTGTCATCGTTCAAATATGTGGAAATGGACGGTGAAATTGTTGAAACCCCAAGTCAAGCATTCGAAACCGTTAAGGTGGAGAATGCTCTTTTTGCCAAAGAAGAGGAGAAACCGTCCATTTCTTCATACAAGCAGGCCGCTGAGGTGGTGAAGAATGGGGAAGCTCCAGGTTGGGGGAAGATGATGGACATCGCCGCCAAGAAAGACCGATTCGGAGTGGGTTATCAGCCGGGTCGAGGCTCGTCTGGACAAGGTAGAGGACGTCGTCTGTCATTCACATTCACTAGTGCTGGAATGCTGGATCCAGATCACATCTGTACGGTGGGTGAAGAAGTTAACAGTGACTGCGAGATGGATCTATGGATAAAGCCGTGCGCACCAGGGATGGAAGTCCAGAACTGGAAGGCTGAAAAGATCATCATTGTCACTCTGCTTGAAGAGTAATATTTTCTTGTTTTCAATTTTATTTGCATGGAAGCCATACGTGTTGCCCGACACGTTATGGTTCATTGTAAGGGCCACCTCATGTTTCATTTTGCAAAATTTGCATCATAAATAAAAGGATGTTTTTCAATTAAAAGCGGTGTTCCCTGTTTTTCATTTATTTTTGCAGTTTAAAAACAAAAAAAAATGGCAATGTTTTCATTTTCCTTTTTACTTTGCTTCGCTCCGGTTCTAAAGCAATGCATGAATTAACATTCATGCAGATGCGATCTTTCTCCGGATCTCATTGATAACAATCTTGTTACACCCTCATATGACTTCGACAATCCGATCTATCATGCCGAAGAAGAAGGCGAAGAAGATTGTGAATTGCCGGAGGAGTTAGCCAGGTTGTTGAAACAAGAGGAGAAGGTGATTCAGCCGCACGAGGAGCAAATTGAGATTGTGAATCTGGGTACCGACGAGGTCAGAAAGGAAGTGAAAGTTGGGGCCGCTTTGGAGGGAAGTGTCAAGAGCAGAATGGTAGCCTTGTTGAAAGAATATGTTGATATCTTCGCCTGGTCTTATCAAGATATGCCAGGGTTGGATACCGATATCGTTGTGCACAAGCTACCTTTGAGAGCAGATTGTCCTCCAGTGAAGCAGAAGCTGCGCAGGACTCGACCTGAGATGGCAATGAAAATTAAAGAGGAGGTTCAGAAGCAGTTTGATGCTGGTTTCCTCGCTGTCACTAATTATCCGCCTTGGGTCGCGAACATTGTGCCGGTCCCGATGAAAGATGGGAAGGTGAGAATGTGTGTGGACTACCGGGATCTGAACAGAGCTAGCCCGAAGGATGATTTCCCATTACCTCATATTGATGTGTTGGTAGATAATACAGCTCAACTCTCGGTGTTTTCCTTCATGGATGGTTTTTCTGGCTATAATCAAATCAAAATGTCGCCAGATGATATGGAGAAAACAACGTTCATCACACCATGGGGCACTTTTTGTTATAAGGTGATGCCGTTTGGTCTCAAGAACGCTGGTGCTACTTATCAGAGAGCCATGGTGACTTTGTTTCATGATATGATTCATCATGAAATCGAATGCTATGTTGATGACATGATAGCAAAGTCCCAGACAGAGGAGGGGCACTTGGTAGATCTGGCCAAGTTGTTTGACCGATTGAGACAATTCAGACTGAGGTTGAATCCGAATAAGTGCACTTTCGGAGTGCGGTCCGGTAAATTGCTGGGGTTTATTGTAAGTGAAAGAGAAATCGAGGTTGATCCTGCTAAAGTAAAAGCAATACAAGAAATGCCTGAACCGAGAACAGAGAAAGAGGTTCGTGGTTTCTTAGGTAGATTGAACTACATTTCACGGTTCATATCTCATTTAACAGCCACGTGTGAACCTATATTCGAGTTGTTGAGGAAAGATCAAACGGACAGGTGGAATAATGATTGTCAGGCGGCATTTGAAAAGATAAAAGAGTATTTGCAGGAGCCTCCGATTCTGATGCCTCCTGTGGAGGGACGACTGTTAATCCTGTACTTGACAGTCCTTGAGGGGTCTATGGGGTGTGTATTGGGGCAGCATGACGAGTCTGGTCGAAAAGAGCATGCCATATACTACCTTAGCAAAAAGTTTACCGACTGTGAAACAAGATATTCACTGCTCGAGAAAACTTGTTGTGCTTTGGCCTGGGCTGCTCGCCGACTGAGACAGTATATGCTGGTTCATACCACTTTGTTGATTTCCAAGATGGATCCAATCAAGTACATTTTTGAGAAGCCAGCATTGATCGGACGGGTTGCAAGGTGGCAAATGATTTTGACTGAATATGATATTCAGTATACCTCTCAGAAAGCAATCAAGGGGAGTGTATTGTCTGATTACCTCGCCCAGCAACCCATTGAGGATTATCAACCGATGAAGTTTGAATTCCCTAATGAGGACATCATGTTTCTCAAATCGAAAGATTGCGAGGAACCAATCCCGGAGGAGGGGCCTGACCCTGAATCCGAATGGATTCTGATGTTTGATGGGGCCGTTAACGTGAATGGTAGCGGAGTTGGTGCTGTTTTGGTTACGCCGAAAGGATCCCACATTCCTTTTGCTGCCCGGCTAACATTTGAGTGCACCAATAACGTGGCTGAGTACGAAGCTTGCATATTGGGGATTGAAGAGGCGATTGATT
The DNA here is from genome assembly GCF_024323335.1 of Lathyrus oleraceus. Classification (NCBI taxonomy): domain Eukaryota; kingdom Viridiplantae; phylum Streptophyta; class Magnoliopsida; order Fabales; family Fabaceae; genus Lathyrus; species Lathyrus oleraceus. The sequence continues at coordinate 193,612,327 of NC_066580.1, read as the reverse complement.
TGAGGATCAAGAACCTTGTTATATATGGAGATTCGGCTTTGGTTGTGAATCAAGTTAACGGGAAATGGTACATGCATCAGTCTCATTTAATTCCATACCGGGACTATACGAGGAGATTGTTGACGTTTTTCACCAAGGTGGTTTTGCATCATGTGCCTAGAGAAGAGAATCCTTTGGCAGATGCTTTGGCTACTTTGGCTGCCCTGATTAAGGTGCAGTGGTGGAATCAGTTCCCCAGTGTTGAGGTAGGACGTCTGGATAGACCGGCGTATGTGTTTGTTGTTGACACAACACCTGATGATGAGAGGCCGTGGTATTACGATATCAAGCGCTACCTGGAGACCCAAGAGTATCCTGAGGGAGCATCCAAGAAGGACCGAAAGACTCTGAGGAGGTTGGCCATGGTGTTCTACTTGAATAAGGATGGGGTTTTGTACAAGCGGAATTTTGATTGGGTTTTGCTCAGATGTGTTGATGACAAAGAAGCAAGCCAATTGATGAAAGAGGTTCACGAGGGGTCGTTCGGTACCCATGCCAGTGGGAATGCAATGGTGAAGAAGCTGCTGAGAGCTGGGTATTATTGGATGACAATGGAGGCCCAGTGTTTCAACTTCGTGCGGAAGTGTCATAAATGCCAGATTTATGCTGACAAGGTGCACGTGCCTCCAAATCCGTTGAGTTTGATGTCGTCTCCGTGGCCGTTCGCTATGTGGGGCATTAATATGATTGGGAAGATTGAGCCTACGGCTTCGAATGGGCACCGGTTCATATTAGTGGCTATTGATTACTTCACCAAGTGGGTGGAAGCAGCCTCTTATACGAACGTGACGAAACAGGTCGTTGCCAGATTTCTCAAGAGAGACATCATTTGCAGATATGGGGTTCCCGAGAGAATCATTACTGATAATGGTTCTAATTTGAATAATAAGATGATGGCAGAGTTGTGCCGGGAATTCAAGATCGAGCATCACAATTCTTCTCCTTATCGTCCGAAGATGAATGGGGCGGTTGAGGCAGCCAATAAGAATATTAAGAAGATTGTGCAGAAGATGGTTGTAACCTATAAGGATTGGCACGAGATGTTGCCGTTTGCATTGCATGGGTATCGAACTTCGGTGCGTACATCTACTGGGGCAACGCCTTTCTCGTTGGTATATGGAATGGAAGCGGTGCTACCGGTTGAGGTTCAAATTCCCTCTTTGAGAGTCCTGATGGACGTGAAATTGCAAGAGGCTGAATGGGTAAGGACTCGGTACGAAGAGTTGAGCCTGATTGAGGAAAAGAGGCTGGCGGCCATCTGTCATGGGCAGTTGTACCAGCAGCGGATGAAGCGTGCTTTTGACCGAAAGGTGTGACCTCGGGTATATCATGTGGGAGATCTGGTGCTGAAAAGGATCCTTCCTCCTCAAAACGATCGTAGGGGCAAATGGACACCCAATTATGAGGGTCCGTTCGTGGTCAAGAAGGTTTTCTCTGGCGGAGCCTTGTTGTTAACGACCATGGATGGCGAGGATTTTCCATCCCCTGTGAATGCGGACGCAGTTAAAAAATACTTCGTATAAGAGACCCGCTGGACGAAAAGAATAAAATAGTCTAGGCAAAAAATGGGCATCCCGGCGAGCCGAAAAAATGATGAAATGGTTCGGGCAAAAATTAGGGATAAAAAAGAAAAAAAATTGTACACCCGGCAAGTCGAAAACCTGAAAAGGCGGCTTGGGCAAAAAAGGGTATCCCGGTGGACTGAAAACCCGAAAGGGCGGTCCAGGCAAAAGAGGGATTGAAACGAACAATTGCGTCTAGCATGATCGTTTGTACTTTGGATATGACATGGATAATCCCCGGTAGGGAGCGGTCCGAAGCGTCTTGTTCAGAAGGCAGAAAGCACGGAGAGTCTGAGGACATATGGGGTGTAACCGAGTTGGAACTCGATGAGATCACGGTTTCACATTGCCATTAGGATAGATTTTCCTTTTGTGCGTAATTACCTCTTTTCAGGAATTGCTTCCTTTGTATTGCTCAGTTTTGAGCCACACTTTTCCAATAAATAAAATGCATATTCAGTCAAATAATTTTGTTTTTGTTTTTATTATCGCTTTGATTGCAAAAACATCCAATTGTTTGTGATAAAGAATCTTTGCATTTTAAGACATACAGGTCCCTTCCAATGCATGTTTATAAGATTGAATACTTGAAATCTTATTCGGAAGGTTGAGTGACTCAAGTGTTGAAATCTTGACACGCCTGGGGCACGTTTTTATCTAACGATCTCTTTTGCAGGTGCTGTTAGATATTCTTTCACTCACTTGCAGGTGGTGATGTGAAGCTTTTGACAAAGGATCCCCGTGGAGTCCGATCAGGGACGATGAATGAATGGAAGAGTGGTGAAAAGACGACGAGAAACGTACGACGATCCTGGGTATTAATCAAGAAGACTCTTCAAAGTATGAAAATTAGAAAGTTTGTATCAGTCTAAGGAGTTCGCTCTCTGTAGAGTACGGAGCAGTCGAGAATACAAGGTGATGAATCAGAAAAGTCCAGATGAGTCTGGGAGTTCTCAAAAGTGGAAAGCTGATACTGGATTTGGATATGGAATACCAGGGTTCGATGAGTCGACGGGTGTTCCTTGCCCAAATTTCCTCATCTCCCCAAGCAGAGTTGGGATTCTTAACTCCCCAGCAGATTTAAGGTCTGTGTCTTCCCTAGCAGGGTCGGGATGGTTATATCCCCCAGCAGGTTGGAGATCGGTATTTCCTCAGCAGCCAGGCCTGAAGGTTGCTATTTCCCAGTGGAGGTATCTATTGGTGGTGGTTTTTCCAAGCAGAGTCGGGATTGTTATATCCCTAGCAAGTCAAAGGTTGCTATTTTGCCCACAGAGTACGTTGGTGGTTCTTTCCCCAGCGGTGTCCCCAAGCAGACCGGGTTTAGTGGAGTTCATCCCTGGTAAGGGTAGCCTATTTCCCAGCAGCAGTGCTATTCCCCAGCAGGGTGGAGGTTGGAGTGTTGTCGAGTTCCTCATCAGAGTGCCTCAAACTTCCCAGAAGAGTCCCTTGAGGGGGATACCCTTTTATGCATTCATCATGTAGATAAGCATAGCATATTGCATAATTGCGTAGCATTTCCATGGTTATGGAGCATTACGCTAAAAAAAATCATCATGCATCAGCATTGCAAGCATAAGCTAATCTCAAGCCGTGATTGTTGTTTGAGAGGTGGTTTCGCTAGAAGGTGAAGGTGTTACTCCGAGGAGTTTGGCATCGTGATTTTGAATCAACAATATTCCCCAGTAGTGCGATATTGGGGAAAGAATTTCTGTCAGGCGGAGATGAAAATGATAATCAAAGAAGTTTCGGGGTCCAAAAAGAAAAATAAAGGAGAATAATCCCCAGCTGAGCGTAAATTGTTCGTTTGCTAGGGATGAATAGAGGATGACATGCTCATGGCTTGTTACTTCCAGCATGGGTCGTTGGCACGCGTGCCGAATCATTTATCACTGTTCCTTATCTCTGCCGATGCTGACAGGCATGAAAGTTTTTCCGGTATCCAGACCGATGTGGCATTCAGGCCAGTTTTCCGGTATCTAGACCGATGTCGCATTCAGGCCAATTTTCCGGTGTTCAGACCGAGGTGGGTATTCAGGCCAGTTACCGATTTTCAGATCGAAGAAGTTTCCGACGATCAGGTCGAAGCACTTATGGGCACTCAGGCCAGTTACCGATTTTCAGATCGAAGAAGTTTCCGACGATCAGGTCGAAGCACTTGTGGGCACTCAGGCCAGTTACCGATTTTCAGATCGAAGAAGTTTCCGACGATCAGGTCGAAGCACTTGTGGCACTCAGACCAGTTTCCGATTTTCAGATCGAAGAAGTTTCCGACGATCAGGTCGAAGCACTTGTGGCACTCAGGCCAGTTTCCGATTTTCAGATCGAGAAAGTTTCCGACGTTCAGGTCGAAGAACTTGCGGCACTCAGGCCATTTTCCGATTTTCAGGTCAAAGAAGTTTTCGACGATCAGGTTGAAGCACTTGTGGCACTCAGGCCAGTTTCCAATTTTCAGATCGAGAAAGTTTCCGACGTTCAGGTCGAAGAACTTGCGGCACTCAGGCCAGTTTCCGATTTTCAGATCGAAGAAGTTTCCGACGTTCAGGTCGAAGAACTTGTGGCATTCAGGCCAATCTCCCGGTATTTAGACCAGAGTGGTACCCAGACCGAAGTGGCGTTCAGGCCCGTTGTGTGGCGTTCAGGCCAATCTCTCGGTTCAGACCGATATCAATACTCTCATATTCTGATGCTCAGTATTCAGACTGACGAGCGGCGTTCAGGCCATGGTTATTCTTGTGTTACCATTTATTTTGGTATCCAGGTCAATATTCCTGTTCGGTATTCAGGTCGACTTTCTCCGTACCAAACGGATTCTTCTTTTCAAGATTGCTTTTTCGCCGATTCTGACAGGCATTGTTAATTATTTTCCCATCAGAGTGCAAATTGTTCGTCTGTTATTCAATCACTCTTCACCCTGATCATCTGAAAGCCGAGGCTGTTCATATCGACAGGTTCATAGTGGATTGAATAGGGGCAACTGTAACACCTCAAAATTTGCCCTCCTCTCTTGGGACTAGCTTAGCATATTGCATCTCATTTTTAGGACATTAAGCATTACATCTTTGCATATCATATGTGCAATGAACAAGTCATCCTCCTAGGTCTTTCTCAGAAGAGGGAGAGGTTGAGAGATGCAAGCCTAAGGGTTTCATGAATTGATCACTAATCATCTGAGGTTTGTGCTTCAATTAGGGTTCTTGGTTCCTCAAGGAGATTGATCATCATCTTGGTTGGAATGGTGCATCATCATCATCATGGTTCATTATTTCTGATCATGTTCCTTGGGATTAGGGTTTTGACCTCTGGTCAACCCTAATCAGTTGCATTATGCCAATCAGGGTTTTTCAAGGAGATGAGGTCTTTATTGAGATATAGATCATCATGTGATTGTATTGAGCTTGTATAAGCTAGGGTTTCATGTTGGAGCCATTTCATCAAGAGGTTGAGGCTCAATTTCATCTGTGCATGGCCAAGTCATCTCTCAACTACAAAAGTCAACCACAAGTCAACTATTGGATTTGGAGGTGGGAAGTGGTTAGAAATACTTCATTCCTGTTTAAACAAGTCTCATTTGACATTTCAAACATCAACTGTGAAGAATTTGAGGTCCAGTCAAAACTTTCCAAAAATAGAAAGTGACCTGTAATTTGAAATTGCCAAAAATGGAAAGGTTTTCAACTCAAGATTACATTATCAAGAAAGCTTCAAATGAAATTTTGTTGAACATGAAAGTTGTAGATCTTTCTCTCACATTTCCAAAAAGTCCAAGATCATCAATTTCTCATGTGTGGTTAAGTAGATATGATCAAACTTGGCCAAGTGAACATTGAACTTCAAATGGGCATAACTTCTCAACCAAAACTCTAATTCAAGTGGCTCTTTTTGCATTCTTCTCCTTATGATCTCTAATTTCCAAATCTTGCATTACTTGGCATGAATTGCATTCACATAAATATTTGGAAATTCACTTCATTTTTGGAGGGAAAAATGGAATTTAAAATTTGTGCATTGTTTGAACATGTGACCATCACCATTGATTTCAAAACAGCATTTTGAGTGACATTAAGTGGAAATTCGTACTGTTCACCATGCATTTTCATGCATAAGGGTGAAAAACTCAATTTGCCAAAACACTCCCTAACTCATCCATTTCATTAGCATTTGGTTTAAGGCTTAATTAAACATGATTAGTGGAGCATATATAAGCATAACCATAACTGTTTTTCACTCACACTTTTTTCTCTCAAATTTTCTCTCATTTTTCTTGAATCAAACCACAATCCATTGCCTAATTCATCATCTGGAAGCATCATGGAGCAAGCTTGAAGGTAGATCCAAGAAAATTTGTGCACTTTGTTCATGCTTGAAGCTATGGAAGCAACAATGGTGAAATCCAATTCTGGTTGAATCAAGAGCAATTGAACCTCAAGATCTCTTCCAATCACTTGTACAAGCTGCCTAGAAGACACTTGGAGCATTGCAAGGCCTGAAAAACGCGATTTCACAAAGCTGTTCTTCAAGAGGTTCCAAATCGACCCTCTTAATTCTCAATTTTATCATGCTAATGTTATAGATCTTGTTGTTGTGGTTAATCTGAGCTTTGAACCATGAAATTCCATGCCATAATCATTGATTTAGGTCGATTTAAAGTGTTATGCATGATTGATGATTTGCTCGATTCACTTGATTTATGATGTTAAATGCTTAGCCAATGCTTGATTCATGATTCATGATGTATGTGCTACGTTTTGATATGCTCATTTTAAAAATCTGGAACAAATGTTCTTGAGTGTTCTTGAGCTCTACTGTTCATGGCTTTGCATTTTGGAGAAGATGATTTAGGAGAATAGGCCACGGTTTTTGATCCATTTCAGCTACGCAAATCCGTTGCCTAATGTTTGTGTTAGGGTTTGATTCCCATTGGTTGCATGAGGCGCTCATGCGCGTTTTTGATTGGCCAAGGCAAAAGTTAAATGGAACGCTGCCGTTTAGCAGCCAGCGCGCCAATGTGTTTTTGAATGCCTACCTAATTCGATTCCTGGCACCAACTTTTATTCAAATGTCATTTTGTATTTTCCAATTTCCCTCCATTCATGTCCACATGCTCCTCCTATGTTTTTTTTTAATTTTTCTTCATCTAAAAAAATTCATAAATGGAAAATTGATCCAAAACTTGTGAGATTTTTTGCATGATGATCCTGATCCTCTCTAGTTTTTTATGAATATTATTTTGCAAATTGTGCATGGCTGGATAATTGTTTTTGCCTAAGGAGATTGAATACATGTCCATTATTGACATTGTCTTGCCATATCCTTTGTGAAATGCTCAATTTTAATCCAATGCTCATGAAATTTTACATGTAGAAACTAGACATCTTGCTTGAAATTATGGTGTTGATGTGGTATTTTTATCATGTGTCATTTCTGTTTTATGATCATGCTAAGGTAGGTGTGACAACTTGTGTCACACCATGTGATGCTCAACTTGATTGATGTGTTTGCCATGCCAAATAAACTCCAATTGCTTTGATTTTTTGTATGATGCTTGATATGAATGTTGTGAATGTGCATGATTTTTGTTGGAATTTTTGGAACCATTTCTGATTTAATTGAGATTTTTCATTCTGGATAGTCATATGTGAGCTTTTGAATTGCCTTGATCTTCATTTGATTATGAAATGCTTGTTCTTTATCCAATGGATGTGAAATTTTGTACACAAATTCTAGGAATGTTGAATGTTATTTTGGATTTGGTTTGAGGTTTTTACCATGTTTCATATCTGTTTTATGCTTGTGCTAAGTTGGTGTGCCAAGTTGTGTCACATATGTGCTTGATTGTGCTTGCCTTGGCTTATGCAATTTGATTACCATGCCTAATGTTGTCCAAATGCTCTAATGTTTTGTGTGATGATCATGTTGTATGTTCTGTTTACCCATGAATTTTGCCAAAATTATTTGAATCATTTTTGATTTAATGTGCATTTATTACTTCTGATGTCACAATATGGTCACAATTTGCATACCTTGCCATGTTTGGTTCATGAAATGATTTTGGTGATTGATATTGATGTGGGACTTTTTGGATTGTGTTCTTGATTGATTGAGGTTTATTCATGTTAAATTTCATGTTCTGTTTTGACTTTTTGACCTGCCTTTGACCCTAGGCTTTGACCTAGTGGTTTGCCTCTCACATTTGAGCTGTGGTTTCAGGTTGAGCACTCAAGTTCCATAGTTGATGATGCTCTATCATTTGAGCCTTTGATGTTTAATTTTGACTACTAACCTTGTGTGTTTTGTAGGGTTGTTAACTCATTTGAGTTTGACTTGTTGGCTTATGCCTTTGCTCATTGGGTTTGACTGTTTGATATTCATGATTGTTTGTTTAACTGTGCAGTGGTACTGATTTGTTTGATGTTTCAACAGGTACATAAGTTGCTTAAGTTCAATTTGAACTTGCTTTTGCTTGGTTGCTTAACCACCTAGGTATGATATCTCTGACTTCATGTAGTCTGGAAGACCTGTCCTGTTATGTGGGGCAGGCATCTGTCTGAAGCCCTCCTTAAGAGGCAATGCTTGTGTTTGTTTATCTTTGTCCCTGTACATATCAAAGACCTTCTAAGTGAAGAGGCATTGGCAGATACAAGGGATGTGCAATCCATCCCCTTCTATTCAGTGTGTCATCCATTCTGCTCACACACCTTGTGTTGATGCATTGTGGATATTAACTCAAGACCCATGTTGTGTCAGTCATGTGGAGTAGAGTCCCACATTCTAGACTCCCACACTTTCATTTGTCTGAAGCTCTCCCAGGCCAGGGATAAGAGCTGTGAGGTCTCATCCTCACTTCCCATTTCATCTGCTTCACCCTAACTCTCAATGTTAGGGTTAAGAGCTAACATCACCCTGATATAGTGGCTTGTTTGTTGAGGTTGACATGACCCCTCGACTAAAGCCTAGCCTTGTGTGAGCCCCCCTGTTTGTATATAGTGTGTGTGCTTGCTTTTGTGCTTTTGACTGATTGTGCTGTTCAGGATAGCTTGCTGCCTGTGCAAGTTAGATAGAAACCTCAACCTAGGACCATTGTGGATTGCATGATAACTATTAGGCTCGAGTTAGTCTCCCTTCTAGTTTGTCATTTCCCAGTCTCTGGTTAGGAGCAAGTTTCTCCCCTGTTAAGGGGAACTACGTTGCCCTGATCCTCATACCAGATGAGGTACGTGGGCAGGAGGTCGTGCGAGATCTCTCTGAACACCTTTTTTTTTCTTTTTGTGTGTGTTTGCTTGACAGTTATTAGGCTCGAGTTCCAGACTCCCTATTAACTTGTTCGTTGTTAACCTTCCTGTGTGTGTTTGTTGTGTGCTTGGAGTCCGATGTAAGTCCAGCAATTGGCATTTGGTTTCCAGTGTGGGTTTGTTGGTTCGGAGTCTGATGTAAGTCCAGCTATTAGCATTCGGTTTCCATGTTTGCCTGTTTTGTGTGGAGTCTGACATAAGTCCAGCAATTGGCAGTCGGTTTCCTGTGTTTGTGTGTTTTGTTTGGCGTGCGTGAGCCGAACTACGGTAGCCCTGATTCTCATTCCAGATGAGATACGTAGGCATAGGATGCGATATCCTATCGAGCTCGTTTCCCCTTGTCCCGAACTACGTTGACTCTGATGTTTGTTTCTGACAAACTACGTAGGACCAGGATGCGATATCCTGTCGAGTTACCTTCTTCCGTCTTCCTCCATCTGTGTCTTATTCCAGTGTGTGTGCGTGCATTCTTTGAGCAGTTTTCTTTAAGCAACCTTATTCTATTTCTTTTGAGCGTGGATCCCGTCGAGTACGACGGACGCGAGGGGTGCTAATACCTTCCCCTTGCGTAACCGACTCCCGTACCCTGTAATCTCCGGTCGTAAGACCATTTCCTTTCCAGGTTTACTTCAAGTGTTTCCTTTCCCTCTTTGGGATAAATAACGCACGGTGGCGGCTCTGTTTGTTTTTGTTTTGCCCGCCGGTTGTTTTTCGCGGATGCGACACCTGCCCGTCCCAAATGTACTTCAGTTTCTGGTGCAAAGTCGAAGTCACTGCCCCAACAGCATGTATCCATGGGCGACCCAACAGGCAACTGTATGCCGGCTAAATATCCATGACATAGAATACGGACTTAAACACCTCGGGCCCGATCTTCACAGGGAGCTCCACTTCCCCAAATACAGCCCTTTTGGACCCATCAAAAGCTTTCACCACCAAATCAGTTGGCCTCAGAACCAATCCTTCACAGTCCAACTTTGCCAGGGCCTTCTTCGGCAACACATTAAGCGACGAGTCGATATCCACCAAAACGTGCGAAAGCACTGCTCCTTTACACTCTATGGAAATGTGTAATGCCCTATTGTGATTACGCCCGTCCACAGTTAAATCAAGATCAGTGAAACCCAGCCCATGACTGGCATTAACATTAGACACCACTGTCTCCAACTGATTGATTGTTATCTCCTGGGGAACATAGGTTCTCTTCAGTATTTTCAACAAAGCCTCTCTATGCCCCTCGGAGCTTAACAGCAATAACAGTATTGAAATCTTAGACGGGGTCTGCTGCAAGTGGTCAACAAGCTTATACTCTGACTTCTTGTTTGATCCTCAGAAATTCTTCAGCTTCATCATCAAGTTCTTTTTCCAACCCCACGGGCGCCGGTGTCGCTACAGGAGTACCCTCGCTCACCACCTGCTTCCCTCTTGCCCTGGCTAAAGCCTCGGCCTTATCTTTCTTTCCTTTTTCTCTCTCCCCACTCCTCAAAGCATCAGGTGCAAACAACCTTCCACTGCGAGTGAAACCATTGGGTCCGACATTATCCACCTTTGAAACGGTGGTTTCACCTGCAGCCTGATCTTCCTGCTTCTCCCCATTACAGTATACCTCTCCACCATAATCCCATGGTACAGCATCATCGTTGTCATAAGGAATTGGCCCAGGTACCATGATGGTAACTGGAGCCGCATCTGCCAGCGCCGACAAGTCAATCGGATCAAAGTAGATGGTTATGGTGGAAACGTCCTCCCTCTCCAAACCAACCTTCTCAAATCTGAGGCTTCCCTCATCCATCATCCTCTGGACAACCTCCCTCAATAAAACACACCCATTAGGAGCAACGGTGCACGCATCATAACAATCATCTCAACCCGAGAAGACCCCATTCTTCAACAGTTGTCTCTTGACCTCAGCCAATGGAGTCTTTAACCGGTCCACATCCGTCAGCCCAATCGTCCTCCTATCCTCAGAAATTACATTCACCCCCATCTGACCATGCGCCGGCATGGGATTAGCGTTAACATTTGGAGACGGAGCAAAATTGATAGCTTTAGAATCCACCAAGTCCTGGACGACATGCTTAAAAGCTTTACAATTCTCCACATTGTGTCCAGGGCCACCAGAGTGGAATTTGCACTTGGCGTTCTCATCATAGTTGGCAGGCCTCTGGTCAGGTCTCAACGGAGCCAACGTCCTCAGCTGGACCAACCCCAAATCTTTCAACTTCTTTAGCAGAAATGAGTATGTCACAGGTGGCCTATCAAATTGACGATCAGTCATTCGTCCTCTCACCTGATACCCGGCCCTCTGCGGTCTCTGTTGAAATGGTTGTCGTTGCTGTTGCTGTTGCTATTGTAGATGTTGTTGTGCATGTTGATTATCAGCAGGAATTGTTACCGCAGCAGTGTGCTGGTAGTAACGATCCCTACCTTGTCCTCTTTGGGTATACACATCACTTGTGTCACCCTCCTTCTTTCTCTGGCCATTACCAAAGGGCTTCTTCGATCCAGACGACGAATCGTTACTCTGTATCTTTCCCATCTTCAACCAGCTTTCTATCCTTTCCCCAACCATCACTATATCAGCAAAGTTGGTAACCGGGCATCCTACCATTCTCTCTGCAAATGTCCCCTGAAGGGTACCCATAAACAGGTCAGACATCTCCCGATCTACCAACGGAGGTTGAACTCTGGCAGCCAACTCCCTCCATCTCTACGCATATTCTTTAAACCCCTCATTTGGCTTCTGAGACATACCCTGCAATTGGGTGCGACTAGGAGCCGTGTCATCGTTGAATTGGTACTATTTAAAGAACGCATCTCCGAGATCCTGCCAGCTCATGATATCCAAAGACTTCAACTTGGTATACCATTCCAGAGACCCACCAGACAAGCTGTCCTGGAAGAAGTACATCCAGAGCTTCTGGTCCATTGTATAAGCAGAAATCTTTCGAACGAATGCCTGGAGATGAGTTTCCGGGCAAGAACTCCCATTGTATTTATCAAACGCGGGCGCTTTGAACTTCTGTGGGATCACAATCCCCTCAACTAGCCCCATGTTCGACATGTTGACAACCCCTGGAGTATCATAGCTTTCCAAAGCCCTTATCTTCTAAGCCAGCACCTGAATTTCTTTGTTGGGTGGTTGGACACCGTATTGACCAAATTGTTCATTCAGCACCGAGAATTGATCCTCTTCTCTATCCTCCTCGGCCCCAAAGAAAGGAGGAAGTTGATTATCTTTCACATTATTGACTACAGGACCGGGCCCACCACCTGCAACAAAACAAAACCCACCACCGTTGTTGATTACCACACCAGCAGTAGTCGTCTTCTTCCTGGGATCACCACAATCCCTAGAACCACCAAGACCGTTGTTGGAGACTCCCTCTAAATTTTTACCACTGTTAGCAGCAGAAGCCCGCTCAAGCTTCTCCACTTTCTCAACCAGTGCCTTCTGCCCCAAGGCGAACCCTTGCATAACATTGATCAGCTCTCCCATATTCTCGTTTAGCTCGAGAATATCTGCGTTGGATGTATCCATCAATTTGGATTTGTTGCGCCTGGTAGGGTATCTGTGTGGACGTGCTACGTGCAAAGGAATGATTCTACGTGCGCGAGCAATGATTCCTGAAACAATCAAACACGTTAGAAACCGACACCTGCAAAATAGAAGACAAGTTATTATGATTCATGCATGAATGCAATGTCTATCCATATGAGGAACACTCTGTCTTTTGATCCTGGTTTCATCGAGACAGATAATGATCTGATAGCAACATTCTGACATCAATCATCTGATTTTGCCATACAGAGCAAAGAATTATGATTTAGCAAAGATATCACCCGACCATGTGTGTGTTATGTGAGTGTGCACGCAGACAAGCAAATAAAGCTTGAAGATCAATCAATTGAATAACAATAACCACTGTATATCAAAAGTGCACAATACGTGCAAAAGTCATACATCAAGCTGATACAAATCAAATTACAATTCTCCAGAATCAGAAAGAAAATACAAGCAAGTGAATTCCGTCAACAGGCCTGACGGTAATCCAACACATGATAACAAAAGTCTACACTGAAGAAGGTCCCCCAGACGGCTCTGCATCATCAACCATCTTGGTAAACTTCACGGCGAACTTGAGCTCAGTGTTCTCCTGCTGCAGTCTTCCCACCTCCTTCTGATGAATCTTCATCTGTCGGAAATAATGATCTCTCTCAGCAAGATAATGATCTCTCTCAGCAATAATCCTCGCTTTCTCAGCTTCCCATTCCGTGGTAAGGACTTTGGCTCTAGCTTCCCTCTGAGTCTTCACAAGGATCTGTCTCCTCTTCTCATCTTCAATGACTCTCAAAGCTCTAGCCAACTTCTCCTTGGTGATGTCGTGCTCCTTCGTGGATGACTCTAAAGCTTGGCTGATCTTGCGGTAATAGGCAGTGTCTATCTCAAAGCGCTTCACCTCCAGAGCATGTCTCTTATCTTGGTCTTCTATTTTCCCTTTGATTTCCTGATTAGCCATTTGAATTCTAGCAACACTCATCTCCAACTCAGTCTTCTCTGCCTGTAGCTGATCTCTGGCTTTCTTCATCTCAAAGAACTCTTCCATGCTGACAGAAGAACATGGCCCCTCAATCAATGGACACCAAGGATCACCCCCAAGAAATGGTAGATGCGTGATCTCAATCCTCTTCCTAAGCCAATCATCAAACGGAGGAAAATACCTACTATTAACCCTACCAAAAGGAACCTTGCCCTTCCTTTAAATGTCACGCCACTCATCAGACACTTGCCTCAACTTTGGCTGATTGCCCTCAATCGGGAAATAGAAAGACTCCTGAATCTCGCGCCCAAGGGGAGGACCCTCCACAGCAAATCCCATTTGTCTCCTAAGAAGCACTGGGTTGTAATTAATGCAACCTTGAACTTCTATAAGAGGCACATTGGGAAGACTCCCACAACTGTAAATGAAATCTCGTCCAGCCACACCATTGTGAGTCCAAGCTATGTCCTTGGCTCGCAAACCCATCAACCTGATTGACCATTTGACAGTAGGATCAAGAAAGACAAAGGCACCTCTGGAAGGCAAATACCCCATGAACCATTTGTACAACAGTTGAGCACAACATCGGATCAATCCCCCACGCCGCTTCTCATTCCGATTATGGACCGTGTAATAAACATCCCCCACCAGGGTAGGAATAGGATTCGTCTGAGCAAACAAACTGACGGCATTAATGTCCACAAAGTTCTTCTGATTAGGGAACATGATGATTCCATAGATGCTGACAGCAAGCAAAGCACAAACGGCCCTCCAATTCCCCAAAACAGCATGCTCCTTGGCTTTGGCCTCCAAGAAACTCAGATGAAAACCGGGCAACTTTCCTTTATCCTTCAAACCCCCCTTTGTCACTTCTGGGCTCAAATAAAGAGCATGAGAGATCTCAGCAACATCAGGTTCCCCCTTAGTGACATAGAATGGAATCTGGTCTCTGACCTGAATACCCAGGATACTAGCATAGTCCTCCATCAAAGGCCCCAACAGGTAATCCGGGAAAACAAAGCATCTCAAACCAGGGTCATAGAACTGGAGAAGAGTATGGATGGCACTCCTATCTGTATCTGTGAGCCTGAAAACCAACTTCAAAATACCACCATAAGTCTCCCGGAACATCCCCATACGGTCAGGTGTAATCAATGCTATCATATCTCTCAGCACACCAATCTCTGGGTCGAAGAAACTGTAAACGACGTCATCTTTCAAGCCAGTCCTCATATCTGGAACAAAGAAGTCTCTCAACCAGGATTTCAATCAAGAATGTCCCCTGCATATGGATAAACATGAGTTAGATGCGGATAAATGCAAAATATGAATGATGTTGATGTATGAATGCAATGCACTGTGCCATCCTCCAAGTCATCTGAACATCCACTGCACTGAGTTACGACCTCTGAACTGATCACAACCATCTGAGGTACTGAGTAACCATAAATCCCACTCGAGAGTTACAAAATAAACGGAACCGAAGGATATATCACCATCATCACTAGAAAACCACTGATCTGATAGCAACAAAATCATCTGTACCAACCCAGGGAATCCTGAAATAAACGGATCCCCACTGATAAATACCACAGACAGAACTCTGGCGTCTCGGAAATAAATCCATAAATCCGACTTATAAATAGGACCCAGACCAAGAACTGAACCATTAGTCACCATCAAAGTCACCACCAGAACATGCATCTGTAAGAATCAACCCTCCCATCACAGGTGAATTCTAATCAGGTCATCCTAAGGCGGATAATGGTCTCGACAATCGGACAAGATACTCAACGGGTTTTCCCTTTCGGGTGTGCCGTTGTAGCTCTCATAAGACCATCTAAACCAAAGATCCGGGAAAGAACGGTCACCAAAGTCAACAGCTCAGATGAGGTGACTCAACCAAAGTGGATACTCAATAAAGGAAGAGCTCTCTCAAAAGAACCTCGTCCGGCTTGTGGTATGTCACGTCGCCAAAAACATGTTGACCTAACATGAGAGGCAACATGAGACCACGCTAATCCTAGGTGTATACTCGGGCCTGGGTTTTAGCCCCACTCAGAACACCCACCCCAAATCAGAGGAACCAACCTGTACAGAATCCAGCACAATGATAATATGATGCATGTAAACATATATGCAAATATATACAGTCACAGTATAATAATCATAAATGCCATAAATAGAGCAGCAAAAGCAACCAAAACTATCCTAGAGGGCGCTAGGATTGACTCGCTTAGGGAAGATGGACCAGCAAGAGGTCAACTTCTATTGTCCCCAGCACAGTGGCCAGCTGTCGCAACGTGAAAAACAACCGGCGGGAAAAAAACAAACAAACAGAGCCGCCACCGTGCGTTATTTATCCCAAAGGAGGGAAAGGAAACGCTCGAAGTAAACCTGGAAAGGAATGGTCTTACGATCGGAGATTACAAGGTACGGGAGTCGGTTACGCAAGGGGAAGGTATTAGCACCCCTCACATCCGTCGTACTCGACGGGATCCACGCTCAAAAGGATAGAATAAGGTTGCTAAAAAAACTGCTCAAAGAATGCACACACACTGGAATAAAACACAGGTGGAAGAAGACGGAAGCGGACTCGGCAGGATGTCGCATCCTGGTCCTACGTAGTTTGTCAGAAACAAACATCAGAGTCAACGTAGTTCGGGGAAATGGGAAAACATGCTCGCTAGGATATCGCATCCTATGCCTACGTATCTTATCTATCCAGAGTAAGAATCAGAACACTCGTAGTTCGGCTAACGCACGCCGAAACAAAACACTGAAAAGAGACGCTGAGACGTCAAAAGAAACACACAAACGGAAACAGACTGCCAATGGCTGGTCTTACGTCCAACTCCGAACAACAAACACAAACATGAAACCGAGGCCAGTCGCTGGGCTTACATCAGACTCCAAACACACTCAAAAAGGTTATCAAACTGACAAGCTAATAGGGAGTCTGGCACTCGAGCCTAATAGCTGTCACATACAAAATAGACGTTGAGACGTCAAAGGAAACACAAAAAGGTTGAACAAAACAAGCTAAATAGGGAGTCTGGAACTCGAGCCTAATAGCTGTCAAGCAAACACACACAAAAAGAAAAGGTTGCCCGGAGAGATCTCGCACGATCTCCTGCCTACGTATCTCATCTGGTATGAGAATCAGGGCGGCGTAGTTCCCCTGAACAGGGGAGAAACTTTCTCCTAACCAGAGACCGGGGAATAACAAACTAAAAGGGAGACTGACTCGAGCCTAATAGTTGTCATGCAATCCACAATAGTCCTAGGTTGAGGTATCTAAACAGAACCTAACTCGCACAGGAAGCAAGTTGAAACAGCAAATAAACAGCAAATAAACACACAAGCAATCATCACGCTCTATATGCAAACAAGAGGCTCAGACACGGTTGGGCTTTAGTCAAGGGGTCATATCAACCTCGACAAACAAGCCAAAACTGTATGGGTGCTGAAGCTCTTAACCACTGACACTGACCGTCAGGGTGAGCAGATGAAAGGTAATGAGGGTTAGACCTCATAGCTCTTAACCCTGGCCTGGGTGAGCTTGAATCAATGAAAGTGTGGGGGTCCAGAATGAGGGACCCTACTCCACTTGACTGACACTGTACAAGATCTGGGGGACCTGTCCAAGAGCATCAGCACATAGTGCGAGCATAATGGACGACTCAACGATTAACAGGGGACTGATTGCTAGTCCCTTCTATCTGTCAATTTCCTCTTCACTTAGGAGGACTTCACAAAGTAACAACACAAATATAAACAATCACAGTCATTGCCTCTTAAGGAGGACTTCAGCCAAATGCCTGCCAAAAGAAACGACAGGGCTTCCAGACTACATGGAGTTAGAGGATGATTACCTAGGTGGTATGCCAACCACAAGCAAAGCAAAGCTCAAGCAATGAGCTAAAGCTACTAAAGTACCTGTAAGAAAATCAAACAAGTCAATATTCACATTCAGACAAATCAAACAGACACAACAGTGGTTCCTCAATATGTACACAATACAAGTCAACAACTCAAGTGAGTTCATCACCAAGGGACCTACAACACAACAAAGGTTAGTGGACAAAGAAAATTTGCATCTCAAGTCATGATATTGCATCAACCACTAGAGCTAATAGCTTGAACCTGAAATACAAAGCTCAAAAGATGAGTACAAACCACTAGTACCAAGACTAGGGTCAAAGGCAAAGTAAAAAGTCAAAACAGAAGTTGATATTCAAGATGAAGCATATTTATTCCAGTAAGAACATGTCCTAAAAAGGACCAAGTCTAAATCATAAGGCAAAGGCTTCACATGAGCAAGATAAGGCAAAGGCACACAAGATGATCACAATTGGGCATCAAGAAGAGAAAATGCACATTAAATCAGAAACACATCCCATGATCATGAAAATTTATATACAAGCTCAACATGTTAAACACAAGCATTATGCAAAAGATTAGGATCAGAAGAGCTCAATTGACCTAGGAATGAAAATGAACAAGTATAACATCCAAATGTGTGACACACATTGTCACACCATACATCCATGTGTCCAAAACAGAAATGGAGTATGCTAAAAATGCCAAACAAAATCTCACAAATCATGTAACATATTAGGAATCAGCATATTAAATTTCATGGCAATTGGACAATTAATGAGCATTTCACAATCAATTGATTGAAGCATGGAACATTTGCATACATGTTCAAACACACAATCTCAATTGAAAATCCAGAACCATTCAATTCACACAAATGACATCTAAAAATAAAAGACATCAATACAAACAAGTGAAAAAAAATTGGAAGCAATTTGGATTAATTTCCTATTTTTAGTGATTTTTTGAATTTGATGAAAATAATATGAATAAAATGAAATAAATGGAAAACATTATGTGAATTAGACTTAGAAACAGCATCAGGCATGGTTCAAACTCAAGACATGTAAGACCAAGGAAGCACTGGTAAAACAATTAAAACAAAACAAAACAACACAAGCCAGGAATCGAACCCTGGACGTCGAGGCTACAAGCGCGTTTCAATAATTGAGTTGGCATGCCAACTCACGGTCAAAGCATGCGTGGACTTAGTCAAGCGAGCGATAGCCAACGAATACGCCATGCAAGAGCCACGCCAATGCTGACAGGACAAAACCCTAGCGCTTTTGCAGACGGTGGCTTGGACGGTGGTTTCCACCGTCTTCTTCGTTGAGACGGTGGCGCTACAGTAGCTTCAATAATTTTTTTTCCAGAAAACAGCATATGATACATGGTTCGAAAGCTTGTTCAACAAGGAGCACGGATCTAACAATTTCTAGGCCTAATTCTTCCTAACAAAAGCGAATCGAAGAGAAACATAATTGCACTCAAAACTTCCACTCAACATAACTCACTCAATATTCTTCCATTTCAAATTCTACTTATATCAAGATAATCAGCATGAAAAGGTCTATAATATCATGTGCATAAATTGAAGAATCATGAGGTTCAAAATCCAACCTTCTTGAAGAGCAGTGGATGAAAACAGTGGATTCAAGAGCCTAGCAACGTCCAGATCTTCTCCTTCACTTGTATATTGAAGCTTTAGGCACGAATTGATGCTTGAAATGGCTTGGATCTTGATCAAATTGCAACTTCCATTTTCATGTTCTTGAGCTTGTGCAGCTTGATATTGGCTCCAATTCTTCAAATCAATAACCAAATCCTACTCAATGACACATGATGAACACGATTCTACAAGAATTTTGATGAATTAGATGAAGAATTTTGAAAATTGAAGAGAGAGAAATTTGAGAGGGAAGTGAAAAATCTAGATCTAGAATGTGATTGTTATGAAAATTCTGTTATGATTAAGGCTTTATACTATGTGTTAATCATGCTGAAAATGTAATTAGGCAATGGCTAATTGTAATTAGGAAGATATGAGGTGCATGATCAATTTAGCCAAAACACCTATGCATGGTGAATGAGCACGTGAACAGTGCCATGTGAATGTATAATTTCACTTAAAATCAGCTCATAAGCAAGATGGAGTTGGAATTTTGTTCATATGATACAACAAATTTAAATTCTTCATTTTCCCTCCAAAATGTTCATGCATGAACAAATGATCATGTGATTAAATTTCATGCAATGCAATGATAGATTTGGAAAATACTGTTCACAAGGATCATTTTGCAAAAAGAGTGACTCAAATTGGAGCTTTGGATCAAAAGTTATGGCTTGTTGAACCTCCATGTGCACATTGCAATCATTTGGCCATATCTTCTCAACCATTCATCAGATGCTCATGATCTTGGACTTTTTAGAAATGGGAGAGAAAGCTCTTCAACTTACATGTTGGACAAAATTTCATTTGAAGCTTCTTTGATGTTGGAAAGTCAAGTTGAAGGTGGTCCAAAAACTTGCCATTTTTGGAAACTTGAAATTACAGGTCACTTTCCATTTTTGGAAACTTTTGATTTGGCTTCAAATTATTCAAGGTATGTGTTTGACATGATGAATAAACCTCTTTGGGACATGAATGAAGTGTCTCAAACCATTTCTCCCCCTCCTAGCCCTCAGTTGACTTTCAGTTGACTTTCAGTTGACTTTCAGTTGACTTTTATGGGCCCCAGATGACTTGAAAATGCACTGTGGATTTTGAGCCTCTACCACCTGAGGAAATGGCTCAGAAATGAACCCCTAGCTCCAATAAGCTCTTCACAATGATCATGTGATCTACACCATCAACAAATACCTCGTCTCCTTGAGAAGCTCTGACTGGAAGAATACCATTGATTAGGGTTGACCAGAGGTCAAAACCCTAATCCTGAGGAACTGGAGCATGCACAATGGAGCCCTTAAAGATGACATAACCATGATGATGGTGATGTACCCTTGCAAACAAGATAATGCTCAACCTCCTTGAAGAACCAAGACAACCTTAATTGAAGCACAAACCTCTCAGATGGTTGGTGATCAATTTATGGAGACCCTCAGGCTTGAATCTCTTAACCTCTCTATCTTCTGAGAAAGACTTAGGAGGATGACCTTCTTATTATTCACATGATATGCAAAGATGCAATGCCTAATGCCCTACAAATGAAATGCAATATGTCAAACTAGTCCCAAGAAAGAGGAGGGCAAATTTTGAGGTGTTACAGCTTGCTCGATGCCCTGCCTTTGTTGTTCAGTCCTCAAGTCACCTATCTTGGTCTGTACCCAGCTCCATTGGTCAGTTGACCAAGATGATGAACCCGCCGTCTGCTGGATGGGTTCCTGATGTTGTGGGACAAAGTGCTCAGGAGGTGCTTGAGGATCTTCCTCTTCTATTTCCGTTCCTTCTTCCTGGTCATCTACAAATTGCTCACCTGCATTAAACTGGTCAGTTTCGTGGCCCTCATCCGCACTAGGATCGGCGCTCACATACAGCCAATTCGCACAATCAGTAATAGCCACTATGTCCGGATCCGGCAAAGCGATGATAAACCTTTTATGAATGAGTACGGAATAATAGGTAGGGGCAACCGCAACCATACCTTGGGAAATCATAGCAGACATGTCAATTTTTGTATTACCTGCAATTGGCGTGTCCTAAAGTAAAACAATCTGATACCCGAAATGCAATGCAATTTGGGTGATCATTCATCCCACGGATATGCCTCCGGAGTTCGCTCGGCCGACTCACCCCAGGTAGTCTGCTGCAAAGGTAGCTAGATTGATGGTCTTGGTTTGAGCCATCGAGTACATGCAGAATAGCTCTCTCTGAGTAGCTACTCCAGTTTTGTCGCCTCTACCGAACAGGGTATAGGCTAAACCTTTTTGGGCGTACCTGAAACAGGGATTCTGGATGCCTGAGGCTTTCGCACCTTTTGAGGAGTAATCCGTCCTCCCAGTTATGGCGATCCAGAAATCCTTAGGAGAAAACCCGTCTGGGACCGCTCCGGGTCCGTTCAGCGGGAGTCGGAGTATTGCAGCTAACTCCTCAACAGACAATTCATGATAATTGTTAAACAACCGGAAGCGTAAGGTGCCGAAATAATACATGGTTGTGTTAATCCACCACTTTTCCAGCTGGAACTCCAAGGTGCTGAGGAACGCGAGAGTAATGCGCTCGTAGGTCGGCGCCTCCAAACTCATAAACTCGAGCATGCCCAAAACATGGAACATTTTGTCTACCTCAATTTTCAGCCCTAGAGCGTTCAGAGTATGCTCACACATATACCTGGTCGGTGTGAGCTTGCGCTTCCGGTGAATTTGGTAACGTCGCTCTTGTTCCGGATTGTCAAACACAATATTGTGGAGATTAGGATTCCGGCTCGGGCGTTTCCGGGACTTCGCCATCTCTGCAAGTTGTTGCTTTCCGGTAAGGATTCTTCTCGGGGGCATTTTGGACCTGCAAAAAATAGCAATATTATGAACTTTTTAGTTAGAAAAATCTAAAACCATGGTTATGACAGGGACGGCAAGGTGAGAAATATTTGTGAAGGGTGTTTTAGCGATAGGTGAGTGGAACTTGGGTGTATGGAGGGTTTTGTGTGGTGAGGTGAGTGAGGTTTAATGGAGTTTGTGAGAGAGTGAGAGAAGAAGATGAAAAATGATGAGAGAGATTAATGAGGTTTGTGGTAAATATCTGATAATGATGAGGTGATAGGGAAAAGTGTGTGGTTAAGAGTGGATTAAGTGGGTGGGCCCCATGAAAAATCAAAATTTTCAAAAAAAATTCAAAAAATCCGCCTGCCTGACACGGCCGTGTCAACTGACACGGGTGGCCGTGTCAGGCTACTGTTTTACCACATTCCACAATTTCTTTTATAGTGCTCCTGACACAGGTCGTGTCAACTCACACGGCCAACCGTGTCAGGCCACTATTTTACCATTCCCAAAACCATTTTTCTTACAGTGCTCCTGACACGGCCCGTGTCAGGCCACTGTTTTCCAACATCCTTCATACATTTTCCCTCTCCTGACACGTCCCGTGTCAGGCTGTCCTTTTGGCCATTTTTTGGTTTTCTTGCCAGGTTAACCGCTGGTTCCTCTGGCTCCTCCTTGTAAGACTCCTATATACCTACAAACACACACAAATGCTTAGAAATAAAAAGCGTGGGTTGCCTCCCACGAAGCGCTTCGTTTAACATCGCATGGCTCGACGGTTCATTCCCCTTATTATGGGGGTATTTCAGGTTCAAAACCTTGTTGCACCTCTTGTCCACAACTAGGACGTTGTCTCTTTTTCAGTGTGGACTCCTTTGTGCCACGATTCCTTCTTGGTTTTTGGAATAGAGATGGGAATCTTTCCGTTTAGGGTGGCTACTGGCAGTGGTGAGATTCTAATAGCATTCAATTCCTGATTAAGCCTACTTGATACTGGGATTCTGTATCTTCCTCCAGCTCCTGGTCTTCAATAACATTCAATGTTATTTCCTTGTCGTGAACTTTCAAGGTTAACGTGCACTGATCCATGTCGAGCTTGCATCGACTCGTCTGCATGAAAGGTCGACCCAGAATGATGGGTGCCTCATTATCTTCAGGTATGTCTAGGATTACAAAATCAACTGGAAAATTCAAGTCCGCTATTGTTTCCAGCACATCTTCAGCTATACCATATGCATTTTTTCTTGAGTGATCCGCAAACTTCAGATTGGTCTTTATATCACTGATATTTTTAATACCTAGCCTGTGATAGATCGATAATGGCATCAGATTCACACTAGCTCCAGAATCTATTAGTACCTTTTTGAAGGTTCTTTCTTTGATTGTGCATGGTACTGTGACAGTTCCTGGATCCTTTTGTTTGTTAGGACTGTTCTGCCCTAGTGAGTTTGCATTATACTGTTCCTTCCAGGATACCTGTTCTTCAGTGGTTGGTTTCTTTTCAGCCATTACCTCTTCCATGAATTTCTTGTACATGGGCATCCTTTCAAGTGCTTCAAACAAAGCCATATGACCCTCAACCCTTTTAAACATTGTCATGAATTTCTCCAAGTCTTACTCACTAGGTTCCTTCTTTGTCATTCTCTGAGGGTAGGGCAACTTAATCACCGATATAGTTCCTTTTGTAGTTTCTTCTTTAGTCGGCTCGCCCGGTGATATAATTTTTTTCTTTTTAGCAGCCTTTTTCTCTGTCGTCGTGACAATATTAACATTCTCCTGACCTCTCGGATTTTGAACTGTTTCACTTGGTAAGGAACCTGGTGTTCGAGAACTTGACAATTGTTGTGCTATCTGCCCCAGCTGAACTTCAAGATTCTTTAGGGAGGCGGTGGTGTTTTTCTGATTGTTTCTAGTCTCTTCTTCAAATTGCTTATTTTGAGCTGCCATATTTTCAATGGCAATCTCCCAGTCTGCTTTCCTTGGAGCTTGCTGTTATTGATATTGAGTCTGATATTGACCTTGACCCTGTTGTGGAACATTCCCTTTTTGATCTTTCCAGAAGAAGTTTGGATGATTCTTCCATCCTGGATTGTAAGTGTTAGAATAGGGATTATTCTGCTTCAAGAATTTGATCTCTTCAATTTGTTGGGGAGTCGTAAAGTAATAGACTGTGTGATGAGGTCCATTACAGATTTCACACGTGCTCGCTTGAGATGGTTGAACCTGTGCTATCTGTTGAGTACCTATATTCATAGCTTTCAGCTTTTTGTCTACTTCGGCAGCAACAGTGTCTTTCAGGCGGATTTTATTTGTCTCTAACTTTAGGTCAATTACCCCGTCTGGCTTATTGGTACACCTGTCATATAGCTCTAGATGCTCATTTGCAGCTATTGCCTCAATAATCCTCTTGATACCAGTGGTTGTTGAGAAATTTGTTGAGCCACCGGCTGCTGTATCAATCAACTGTTTTATCTTTATTTTCAGCCCATTAACGAACATCTGCATTTGTTCTGTCTGATCCATATTATGAGTGGGACACGCGACTAAGATCCTTTTGAATCTTTTGTAAGTGTCTCCCAATGATTCACCATCCTTCTGTTTGAAATTCAGAATTTCATACCTTTTTCTCAAGAATACTGATGCTGGAAAATACTCATTTAAGAATGCAGTTTCCATCTCCTCCCAGGAAGTGATACTACCGGAAGGGAGAGAATAGAACCATTCTTCCGCGTCTTCAGCTAAAGTGAACGAGAACATTCTTAATTTTTTTGCTTCATCAGTGTGACCATCAATTTTCAGGGTGGTGCTCATGGTCAGAAATCTTTGCAGGTGTTTGTTGGCATCTTCATTAACCTTTCCGGTGAAAGGTTTTCTTTCCAATTGATTGATCATGCTAGGATGCAGTTGAAAATTTGTCACATTCATCGGTTGGTTAACAATGGTCAGTCGATCACCCGGTGCATTTGCACCTCCATAGTCACCTAGGAGTCTTTCCGGAGGTGGATGAGGTGGAATTGGAGGAACTTCAGCCATTGGTTCCTTGACTTCTGGTTGATCCGAGGTACTTTCTTCTGTAGAATCCACTCTTTATTCTCTGCGTCTTCTGTAAAAGGTTCTCTCGATCTCTGCGTCAAAAAGAATTTCAGTTGAGGGTTCTCCTCGCATACACAAATTAGTAAATTATAAATGACAGAAAAATAATTTTATTGCAGAGGAACAAAATTTTAATTGAAATCAATTCAAACTCTATATTTTTGGCAGTCCCCGACAACGGCGCCAAAAACTTGATCGGGAAAATAGCAAGTGTACTATTTTGCCTTTTATAGTAATAATGGGGAAATTCCCCGAATGTCGATCTCAAGGACTGCACGTTAGTATTGAGTTTAAATTATCATTCAATTAAGCAAAAAATATTAATTTGGTTTTTGAGTGTAAAAATAGAATAATAAAAGTAAAGGTAAAGAAATATGAAAATAAGAGTTATTAGAGAAAAAGGAACAATGTCAGGGAAGGTGTATCATTTATCCCTGTAACAACTCTGAGTTACTATTGCATCAATAAATATCAATTATTATCAGTTCTCAAGGGTATTTTCTCTCAAGTCCTTGGTGAGAAAACCTTTAATCAATCTACCCTAATTCCTATGTCCATAGCCAATTAGGGTGAAGTTAAGCTGTATAATATTAAGAATGCTCTGGTTCATATAGGGTATCCCTAGTCCTAGGTGATATCTACTGCAGAGTAACCTGATGAAAACCTTATCATTGGCGGTCCAGCCTAAGTGATCACCATAGATCAATCTCAATTGGTCCGAAAGAGAAAGCAATAAACACATCAAAAGGTTACCGTAAACAAAATATTATAAATACAAATGTAAACTCAAATTCATTACAATTCTAAATCAGAGACACCCCCTAGCATTGGGGGGTTTAGCTACTCATATTGTTTAAAACAAATTCAAGATAAAAATTACACATTACAAGTAATTGGATGACTTTGATCTTCAATCGCTCCCGCTCATGAATCTCTTCAGTTCTCCAAATGTCTTGATCTCTGTAATACTTGATTGCTTCACAATACTGTGGTTTGCTGTATTCCAAGATGATTTTTCCTTTGGCAGTAGACCTCTTTTTATAGTGAAAGTTCCCAGCAGCAGTTGGACAGGTCCAAAGATGTCTCCAAAAAGCCCGCAGAATGAAAAGCCCGAGAAACTAGAAATTTTGGGCTTGGGCTGACACGTCCCGTGTCAGCCTACTGTTTCTCCTGACACGCCCATGGCAAGGCTAGCACAGGGGGTTTCTGCCTAACACGGGTGGCCGTGTCAGGCTACTGTTTTCCTTCATTAGCTTCCCTTGCCCTGACACGGCCCGTGTCAGGTGACACGGGTGGCCGTGTCAGGCCTCCTGTACCGGGGTTTTCTGACTCCTTTGTGTGTCGGAATCTCGCACTGTATTCTTCTGAGTTCTCCGGTTCTTCTACATGGATCTGTCAGACATAAACACAGCTATCCCACGCATAAAATCAAGATAAAAAAGGTAAAATATAACAAAGATTAAAAATGTAAATAAAAAAACAGAAGTAAAACTACTCGAATTGTACATTAAATGCTTGCACAATGTATCAAATGTCTCTGTTTTGCGTCGGATCAGTAATGAAAACTTACTATAAATGGTGACTGATCAACATGGTTGAAGCAAGCACATCGAGATGAGGTTCCATTATCTTAGAGAGCAGGTAGTAGATGGAAATATGAATGTGGAACACTGCAGAATTGAGAATCAGATTGCAGACATCATGACGAAGGGAGTGCAGGTCGAAGTGTTCAGAAGACTAAGAGCTATGATGAATGTAGATAGCTTAGACATAATTAATTAGGTGGTGTGTTGAATTGTAATTCCTCGTGTCGAAGTAGGTTGCTCGACAGAAGCAAGGAAGTGTCGAACCACCTAGTGTGTTGAGTTGTATTAGTGTGTGTCGAAGTGTTGAAGCATGTTGTTTCACACATGATTTCGACTTAGGCCTATTTTTAATATTGTTAACTATTTTTGGACTTTTATAGTTCTGGGCTTTGGCTTAGGGAGCAAACTAACATAAATCTATAAATAGAGGGAGTAATCCTTATTCTTGTAATGAAGTGAATAGAAAATTCATAATACTGTATTCACAGTATTTTACAGTTGCAAAGTGAATAAAGAAGTTTTCCACATATTGTGGGCAGAGATAAACTCTGCAGAAAATAGTCTTCTTCTCCATCGTTCTTTCTTTTCTTTCTCAATTGTTTTTCTCTTTTCATTATTATTGTGTGAGTGATAACAATCTTATTCATCAAAATTGATTGAAATTCTCAATAGACTATGGTGGATTTCCAACGGCTATGCCATATAAACTTTATGAAGCACTCAAATATTAATTTGTTTTGCTGTATTTAGTCATAGAATTTCCTTATGCAACCGAGAGTATAATTTATGTTATTCTTCAGGTTCTTAACCAATAGTCGTCACTGGAAAGTTTAATTTTAGTTTCTCTCAACCTAACATGTTCATGTTTATTAATTTCGGAGATTATAATATCAGGTGTTGGAGCAGCCCTAATAGATAAAGCTGAAAGGAAGCCGCTACTTTTGGTAAGTTCTAAGCACAAAATAACATGACTTCAAAGTTTCATTTGCTTATCCATGTATGACTATGATAGTCTTATTATAATTTCTTGATTTCAACAGGTGACATTTACTATCTTTATGATATTAGGTTTATATAGAATAATTTTCGATAAGAATGGAAACAATTCTATGGGTCGTGATGTCTGAGGTACGCCCTGATTCCTTTAAATTCGTCGGTTATAAAATGTATATGCTTTTTTTATAAATAGTACAATTTTATTTGACAAAAAGATGACACAAATATTTTTAAAATATTACTCTAAAGATATTTTCGGTTAATATTTAAGGACTGACCGGAAACATAGGCTATTGATGAACTCGTTTGGTGCATGACTATGCTTCTGTTTGCTTTCTCACAAGTTGGAGTCAATATACTAAATATATTACTTTTCAAATTTATTTCATCTAAAGGAATAATGATAAGCATTTCTATCTTATTTCAAGAAACCTATTCAACATGATGTTAACTTTGTAATTATAATTTAATATTAATTAAAATTTTCTGTTGTCAATTTTGCCTTGAATGCAATTAATTATTTTAAATATTAACTAAAATTTTATTTATAATTGAGGCAATCATAAAAAAATATACAGGTTTTGCAACAAAAAAAGAATTTTCTATAACCAGAGGTCAATTTTCATGTAGTGTATAGTTAATCCTTACTCGTCCCCTACTCTTAATTGCTTATGGCTTGATCACTAATTCAAAAGTTAATTATGTATAGCAAGATATTAACCAATTAACCGAAACTCTTAAAAAATGTAAACATTAATAATACCAGTAGGTAAAGAATGAGAAAAGTGGAGTGTTACACTAAGATCTCATGGGATAACTCATTTTTACTCCAAGAAGAAAGGTTGTCACAATTCCTCATTATTACTAACGAATCAAATTTTCTTCTGAGTGATTCTTCCCCATTATTTTTTCCTCATTAAAAATTATATTTTTTTATATTTATTCTAGGTGGTTTTTATTTAGTGGATCTCACTCATATAAGGTCAAAATTTATCTTTGGAGATGTCTAGATCACCATTCTTTTTTACTTTTTTGGGTAGGACAAACGATAATGATTATATCCCGTCCTTGTCAAGGGCTAGTCAATTACATAAGACACCTAGTGAGTGAGTCAATTGAATATATGTGATATTGGATCAATTTAGACTGAGTATAAAAGATATCGTTAAGGTTAAATGGTTCTACGTTAAAATTAAGGGACAAAATATATATAATATGCTATAAAATTGATGCTAAAATGCATTGTATAAATATCTAAAATGCACGTGATTATTGTTAAGATCTAAATGTGACGCTTCATCTAATGTAGGAGGATATGAAGATCGTGGTAATGCATGTTAACAGGGCTGACTCTCTCTGTGCAAAGCAACAAAAAAATCTAATATATAAAAAAAATGCTATGATAAAAACATAAAAATCAAATGTTGGGAGGCTTAAAAAAATTCTCATTAATAAACATAAAAAAATATTATAATAAAAACTTAATATATGAAAAAAATTGCTAGGATAAAAATCAATATATTAAAAAAATGAGATTAATTCAAAGTCAAATCGATTATAATTAAACTCTTAAATTAAACTTTTATTAATATATAATGTAGTGTGTTATTTTGATTATTATCTATTTGCATCTTTTTTCTATGAGAAAATATAAAACCCATCTTTTTGGTTAGGAAGATAATTTTATTAAGGTGAGTAAAATGAATCCACTATTTTAAAGGATTAATCAAAGTTTTTTGATAATTTCATCTTTAAAATAGTGTACTACCTCATTATCAAGAGGACTTGACAAAGCTTCCATCTTTAAAGCGAACACTAACATATTAAGGTGTATCCTTATCTACGGTTCATTGGATACGAGATTTCGTTTAAAAAATGAGATAGATATGTCCAACACAAACATATCTAATCAACCTACTACAAGGTTGACTGATCATCAACTATCAAAGATGTTGAGATCATCCTGACGAGAAAACTTTGTCTTGATCATATTCATTGATAACCCCTATCAATGAGTTATTCTAGATTAGAGACTTAAAATTCACAAACCATTGTATACTGAAGAGTATATTCTTTGCTTTGCACAACTCCATTAGATATCCACTAAGGTTTCAAGCTGTAAAGCATTCCTGCAAAACATACTAGAGTTTCGTCTTTGCTACCCAGATTTTCTTGTGTCCAGGTGCGTTAGTTCTTCTAGAAAGTCTAGGGTTATTAATTTTAAACCTTTTCAACTTATCAAAACAAAAGGGCTCAAAGTGGTCAAATCTCTTATCTAGTGTGCATTTATAAAAGGGACGACTCTTTTTCTTATTATTTAAACCTTTACTAGGTGTTCTATCTGATTAGAATCATAGTCCACTTTTATTTAAGAATGAACTTTGACTTGATAGGATCAAGTTAAATTTACTCAAGGTTTCATGCAAATATGTCACTTCCTTTTTCAATGAGGCACGAGTCTCATTTGTTTCTATTTAGTTTTTAATATTCATTATTTCTAACTTAGTCAAAACTAATTGTGGCAAGATGCAACATTAGTAAGGAGCAGTAATAGGAATAACATGGCTTATATGTGTTTTGTAATATGCTTAAGTCATTTTATAGTATGTGGATTACTATATAAGATGAATCGTTAGTTTGTATTAAACAACATATATACAAATTCAATCTTTCTTCTTTATACACTTATATCTCTTCATACAAATTCATTGTTCATGTTATACTATTTTCTTGTTTAACTTTAAGAGAGTTGTATTCCATATCATTATTAGAAGTCAAATTTCCGCTGCAACTCCAACAATTGGCATCAGAGCCTATAGTGGCTTCTACTAGTGGAACCGTCAAGGTTGGGAAATATGAAATAGAGAAGTTCAATGGAAAAAATGATTTTTCTTATTGGAGGATGCAAATGAAAAATCTGCTTATATCACAAAAGTTGCATAAGGCGTTAGCGGGGAAAGAACAAAAACCTATGAGTATGAAGGATGAGGATTGGGAAAAGCTAGATCTTGAAGCACTGGCAACGATAATCTTATGCCTTGAGAGGGATGTTGCTTTCTTGGTTAATGAAGAAGCAATGGTTGCCGCCGTGTGGTCAAAGTTAGAGAATAATTTTATGACGAAAACTCTAACAAATAGGATCTACTTAAAATCTAAATTGTATACATGCAAGATGGAGGAAGGCACCTCAATCCGAGATTATGTTAACAAGTTTGATAGGATTATATCAGACTTGAAAGATATAGGAGTGAAGATTGATGATGAAGACCAAGCACTTATGTTGCTTCTTTCGTTGACCAAGAAGTATGAAAATCTAGTTCAAACATTGATGCTTGTGGGTGATACTCTAACTATGGATGAGACTAGAACATCGTTATTAGCGAATGATCTTCGAAAGATTGCTACTAGTGGGATGTCTTGTAATGGTGGAGAAAATAACGAACAGGCACAAGGGTTGTTTTCTAGTAGGGGAAGGAACAATGAAAGATCTAAGGGCAGGGGCGGCAAGTCTAGATCAAAATCTAGAGCTCATGCGGAAAGAACATGCTTTAAATGTGGTGAGCTTGGGAATTTTAAAGCAAATTGTCCAAATAAGAGGGTATTATTTAAAAATTATACCAACAACGAAAACAACTCAAGAGGTAAACAACAAGATTTGCAGGAGGCGAGTTATGTCTCAAATGGCGAGGATGATTGCTTCTCGATTTCAGAGCAAGACCATGATATCTCCAGAAGATGGATGCTTGATTCAGGAGCTTCACACCATATGTGCCCTGATCGGTAACCATTTACAGTGAATTCCCGCCACTAATCCGACATATTTTCATCACCTTGGTAAGATTTATGTTTGTTTTTAGTTGCATTTGAGTCAATTAGCATGTTTTGTTGGTTTGGTATTGCATTGCATTCGATTACAAGTTTATGTCAAAAAGATCTCGTTTATGCTTCGTTTGGTAGTATCATTGTTACAGGCCATTGCCCAGGTTTAAAAGCAAGAATGGTGGAGTTCTGGACACTCTGAAGGGAAAAAATATGAAGAAACAGCAGGTCAACACGAGCACCCGTGTGCCACAACACTGCCCGTTTTGTTGATCAAGCAGGGCAGAGGGGGAGCAGAAAAACAGAGATCAACACGGGCACCCGTGTGCCACCACACGGCCGTGTTGATTAAAACAGTGCATTAACACGGGCACCCGTGTGTAGGGACACGGCCCGTGTTGTTGCCACTGTAACTTATGCTGAAAATAATTAATGATGAAGAACAACACGGCCACCCGTGTGCCACCACACGGCCGTGTTGATTGGACGCAGCTTGGAAAACCTAATTTTTGTTGTGTGAACCGATTATGCTCATTAAGGGTAGTTGAACCTTTAGCTTGGAGGAGAGTCATCTAAAGCTATAAGAAGGCTTGGAAGAGAAAGAAGAGGGGACCTTTTGACAGATGAACGAGAGCATTGCATTGGAGAAGATAGCGAATACGACGGATTTGAAGACGGCGAGATTCAAGGGTAGCAACCATTGAAGATCAAACTCTCCTAATTCTTTGTAATGTCTAATCTTTACTTTATGAGTTCTTTAAGCACTATGAGAGGCTAAACCCCCTGATGCTAGGGGGTGGTCCTGATGTTATCGTATGCTATGAATTTGAACCTATGATTCCTTGATTACTATGTTACATATTTCAATTCAATTGTGTGATGTTATTATGCTTTTGTATCGGACAAATACAAATTAATCTATGACTTCCAATAACAGGATTGTGATTGGTAGGGTTTTCACACAATTGGGTTTATGAATGCATCATCTAGGACTAGTAACTTTCGTAAATCACCGTAAACCTTGATATTTTGTATGATTAAAACCAATGATTAATTGAATGGACATTTGAGTAAGAATTGGTAGTTTAATAGTTTCTTCCTTAAGGACTTAAGTAAGAACATTCTGAGGTTAGGTGATTGAATGTTTCATATGTATTAAGGAAATCGGGACTGAATTCATAATCGATTAACTCAACCACTCACCCTAGCATCTCTTATCTTAATCAATTATTTTCACTCTTTTTGTGTTTACTATTATAAATTCCAAACAAACCAAACCATTATATTTTTGTTCTGATAGAATCAAATTAAAATCAGTATTTTCTACGCAATCCTTGAGATCGATACTTGGAAATAAAACTCCTTATTACTACATCGGTGAAAATAGTACACTTGTTATTCTTCCGATCAAGTTTTTGGCGCCGTTGCCGGGGATTGCCAATCTACATATTTTAATTTCTATTATATCGAAATTTTGTTGCTTGCCAACCAAAATTTTATCTGTGACAAATTTGTTTATGCGAGGTAAGGCCTCAGCGGATTTTCCTTTTGACGCAGATCCAGAAAGAACTCTTCGCGCTAGACTCAGACAAGCCAGGAGAAAGAAAATGGAATTAGAAGAGAAAGTGGAGGAAGAAGTTGTTTCAGTGCACTCAGAGAATTCAGATTCAGACACGGAAACAGTTCCTGAAATGATGGCTGCTAATCCACCACCACCACCAGAGAGACTCCTCGGTGACTATGGTGGAACCAACACCCCGGGTGGTCGTATGACAATTGTCAACCAACCAGTTACTGTGGAACAATTCCAGCTGCATCCCAACACCATTGATCAACTCGAAAGACGGTCCTTCTCTGGAAGAGTGAATGAAGATGCCAACAAGCATCTGCAAAGATTTTTAACCATGAGCACAACACTGAAAATGCCTGGACATAGCGAAGAAGCAGTCCGACTTCGTATGTTCCCATTCACTTTAGCAGATGAGGCTGAAGAGTGGTTCTATTCCTTACCTGCTGGTAGTATCACTACATGGGAGCACATGGAAACAACATTCTTGCAGGAGTATTTTCCCGCATCTGTGTCATTGCGGAAAAGATATGAGATCCTAAACTTCAAACAGAAAGAGGGTGAGTCACTAGGAGATGCCTACAAACGATTCAAGAGAATCCTAGTGGCTTGTCCTACTCACAACATGGATGAAACTGAACAAATGCAAATGTTTGTCAATGGTCTCCGAATTCAAACAAGACAAATCCTTGATTCAGCAGCTGGTGGCTCAGCCAACTTTGCAACAGCCACCGGTATGAAGAAGATAATTGAAGCTATTGCCTCGAACGAGCATTTAGAGTTATATGACAGGGTATCAAGCAAATCTGCAGTTATTGATTTGAAGCTTGAAACAAATAAACAGGTGAAAATTGAAGAAGTTGTTGCTGCAGAGGTAGAGAAAAGGTTGAGAGCACTAAACATAGGTGCTCAGAAAGTGGCTCAAGTGCAACAGGCACCGAGTGAAGTGTGTGACATTTGCAATGGACCATACAATATGGTTCATTGTTTTGCAACACCGCAACAGATCGAAGATATAAAATTTTTAAAGCAGAACAATCCCTACTCCAACACATACAATCCGGGGTGGAAAAATCATCCCAACTTTGCATGGGAAGATCAAAGAGGGAACGTGCAACAGCCGGCACAGGGTCAATATCAAAATCAATATCAGCAGCCGCAACAACAGGTACCTAAGAAGGCAGATTGGGAGATCGCAATTGAAAAGATGGCAGCTCACAATATCCAATTCCAAGAGGAAACGCGAAATAATCAGAAGAACACAACAGCATCCATCAAAAATCTTGAAATTCAGATGGGTCAAATTGCCCAACAGTTAGCTTCAAATTCCCATGCACCTGGCGCGCTTCCTAGTGGGACAATCGTTAATCCCCGTGATCAAAGTCACATTAAAGCTGTGGTCACCAGAAAAGGAAAGGATAAGGAACCACAAGTTGACGAACAGGTTGAAGAAGAGGGATTGTTGGAAGTGGACTTGGAGATTAGAGAAGAGCCAAAACAAACTGAAGAAGTGGTAGTCAAGCCGACAAGCCAGCAAGAGAAACAAAAACCAAAGATCATTCTTCCTTTTCCGACAAGAACAAAGAAGAAAGATCTCCATGATTTTTTTTTTGAGAAATTCTTAGAATTATTCAAGAAGCTTGAGATCAACATACCTTTTGCTGAAGCTCTGGAACAGATGTCGATCTACGCCAGATTCATGAAAGACATCATATCAAAGAAAAGGTCGATCGACAGCGAACCAGTCATGCTAACTGAAACTTGTAGTGCTATTTTGCAGGGCCTAAAAATTCCGATGAAGAAAAAAGATAGAGGTGCAGTCACCATTCCTTGTAGCATTGGAGATAGATCCTTCAAGAAGGCATTGATCGATTTGGGAGCAAGTGTGAGTCTAATGCCCCTCTCAATTTACAAAAAACTTGGGTTAAAGGAGGTGCAGGATACTCGCATGACACTGCAGTTTGCAGATCATTCTATGAAGAGACCATATGGTATAGCAACAGATGTTCTGGTGAAGATTGATAAATTTATATTTCCGGTGGATTTTGTGATACTCGAGATGCCGGAAGATGAGGAGATTCCTATCATATTGGGAAGACCTTTCCTGGAAACGGGAAGATGCATGATAGATATTGAGGAAGGAGCCATGACCCTCAAAGTTTATGATGAAAAGCTCAAAATTGATGTGAGGGATACTATGAAATTCAAGGATGACGAAGGGGCAAGTAAAAGTATTGAAGTGTTAGATACAGTTTTCGCTCAATCTATGCAGATTACAACACCCAAGCTTCCTTTGGAGAGAGTTTTGAGTTTATCTATTATGGAGGATACTGAAGGAATTGATGAGAAAGAATCCGAAGTGGTAGCTATGTTAAAGGAACAACCGCCTTGGGTTCGTTCCCGACCGCAACGGTGGGAGGAGCTTCGACCTAAAACATCTTCAGAATCGGAACCAAATATAAAAAAGGGGCTAGAGTTGAAACAATTACCAGAACATCTCAAATATGTTTTTCTTGACAATGAGGAAAAATGTCTAGCAATCATCAATTCAGGTTTGAGAGAGACCCAAGAAGGAGAGCTAATCAAAGTTCTAAAAAAATACAAGGGTGCTATTGGGTGGGTGATGGACGATTTGAAAGGAATCAGCCCGACAATGTGTATGCACAAGATTTTGATGGAGGATGATCAGAAACCGGTCGTCCAACCTCAAAGAAGACTGAATCCAGCTATGAAAGAAGTTGTTCGCAAGGAGGTTGTGAAACTGTTAGATGCGGGGTTAATTTACCCAATATCTGACAGTTCGTGGGTGAGCCCAGTTCATGTGGTGCTAAAGAAGGGAGGGACAACTGTGATAAAAAATGAGAAAAATGAGTTGATCCCCACCCGTACTGTTACCGGATGGAGATTTTGCATAGACTATAGAAGACTGAACACTGCTACAAGGAAGGACCATTTTCCTTTACCTTTTATAGATCAGATGTTGGAAAGATTGGCAGGTCATGATTTCTACTGTTTTCTAGATGGATACTCGGGGTACAACCAAATTGCGGTGGCACCTAAGGATCAAGAAAAAACAACATTCACATGCCCGTACGGAATCTTTGCGTATAGAAGAATGCCATTTGGTTTATGCAACGCACCTGCAACATTTCAGAGGTGCATGACATCCATATTTTCCGATATGCTTGAAAAGCATATGGAAGTGTTTATGGATGATTTTTCGGTTTTTGGATCTTCTTTCGAAAATTGTTTGTATAATCTGTCACTTGTGCTGGAAAGATGTCAACAAACCAATCTAATTCTGAATTGGGAAAAGTGCCACTTCATGGTGAGAGAAGGGATCGTACTAGGTCATAAAATTTCTCATCAAGGGATAGAAGTTGACAAGGCAAAAGTGGAAGTGATAGCAAATCTCCGTCACCCTGTGAATGAGAAAGGTATACGGAGTTTCTTGGGACATGCAGGATTCTATCGGAGGTTCATCAAAGATTTCTCCAAGATCGCAAAACCTTTGAATAGCCTGCTTGTGAAGGATACTCCGTTTCTGTTTGACAAAAAGTGTAACGAAGCCTTCGAGACTCTGAAAAATAAATTGGTGTCTGCTCCTATAGTGATCTCGCCTGACTGGTCTCTACCCTTTGAGATAATGTGCGATGCGAACGATATAGCAGTAGGGACTGTCTTGGGGCAAAGAAAAGACAAACACCTCCATGTCATCTACTATGCTAGCCATGTGTTGAATCCAGCCCAGATGAATTATGCAACCACAGAGAAGGATTTACTGGCGGTGGTTTATGCCTTTGACAAATTTCGGCAATACTTGTTGGGAACAAAGGTAATTGTTTATACTGACCATGCTGCGTTGAAATACCTTTTTTCTAAACAGGACTCGAAGCCAAGGCTCCTTAGATGGATCTTGCTATTGCAAGAATTTGACCTTGAGATTCGAGATAAAAAGGGGTGTGAAAACACCGTTGCTGACCATCTGTCTCAAATGTCTCCGATTGAAGAGACGGAAGAGGAACATCCCATAAAGGACGAGTTTATAGATGAAAGAATCCTCGCGGTGGTGGGTGTTCCTTGGTTTGCAGACGATGCAAACTACATGGTAGGTGGTATAATTCCTGACGAGTTTGATTATAACAAAAAGAAAAAGTTTCTTCATGATTGCAGGTTCTATTTGTGGGACGAACCATTCTTGTATAAGAAAGGGGTAGACGGATTAATTCGTCGATGTGTCCCCGAGGAAGAACAAAATGAAGTCTTAAAGGCTTGTCATGACTCAGATTATGGGGGACATTTTAGTGGAGACAGGACAGCCGCAAAAGTCCTCCAATCCGGGTTGTACTGGCCCACGTTGTTTAAGGATGCCCAAGTCGTGGTGAAAGAATGTGACAGATGCCAACAGACAGGAAATATCTCTAGAAAGAATCAGATGCCTCAAAAGGGCATGCTTGAAGTGGAATTATTTGACGTTTGGGGAATAGATTTTATGGGGCCATTTCCACCCTCGTTTGGGAAAAATTATATTCTAGTGGCTGTGGACTACGTCTCCAAATGGGTGGAAGCTGTAGCTCTCCCCTCTAATGACGCTAGAGCAGTGGTAAGCTTCCTTAAACAAAATATCTTCTCACGGTTTGGTGTGCCTCGAGCACTTATCAGTGATGAAGGAACACATTTCTTGAATAAGCTCATGGAGAACTTATTGAAGAAATATAATGTGAAGCACAAGATTGCCACACCTTATCATCCCCAAACAAGTGGGCAAGTTGAAGTGTTTAATCGGCAAATTAAAAGGATTCTGGAAAAAACAGTCAGTGCTTCACGGAAAGATTGGGCAATCAAATTGGATAACGCGCTATGGGCGTACCGAACCGCTTTCAAAACACCAATTGGCATGTCTCCGTATCAGCTGATTTATGGTAAGGCTTGTCATCTTCCTTTGGAATTGAAGCACAAAGCCTTTTGGGCATCCAAATTCTTAAATTGTGATCTTGCAAAAGCCGGTGAATCCCGAATTCTTCAACTTCACGAGTTAGAAGAATTTCGTAATCAGGCATATGAGAATGCAAAGATGTGCAAGGAGCAAACACGGAAGTGGCATGATCAGAGAATCATCAGGAAAGATTTCTGGGAAGGACAACTGGTATTGTTGTTCAATTCGCGGCTCAAGTTGTTTCCTGGGAAATTAAAGTCCAGATGGTCCGGCCCATTTGTCGTGCATAAGGTTTTTCCCCACGGAGCAATAGAGATTAAGAACCAAGACAATGGAGATGTATTCAAGGTGAATGGCCAGAGGCTGAAGCCATATTACAGAGGCCAACAACCGGGTTTGATTGACCAGAGGCTGGAGCCATGCGACGTTAAACGAAGCGCTTCGTGGGAGGCAACCCACGTGTTCGATTGCTAACTTATTTTGTTTTTTTCTTTTCTTTTCTGTAGGGGTGTGAAATGTTGTTGCAGGTAAGGAGAAAGGATGCCGTAATCATAATCACGTCGCAGCGACAGGATGCCAGACCAAAGAAGCATTTCCGAATTCAGAAAATGTGAAAAACAGGGGCATACACACGACCACCCGTGTGCTGACACACGGCCGTGTTAATTAAAACAGAAAATTAACACGGGTGCCCGTGTGCAGGAACACGGCCGTGTTAATTAAAATAGTGTGTTAACACGGCCACCCGTGTGCTGACACACGGTCGTGTTAATTAAAACAGAAAATTAACACGGGTGCCCGTGTGCAGGAACACGGCCATGTTGTTTGTAATGGGTAAAATTTTCAAAATTTTTGATTTTGGGTATTTTAAGTAATGGGCCTCACTTGCTATTATCTCTCTTCCTCACCACTCATTCTCACTTTTTCTGATTTTGGCAACCTCTCTCTCCCACTTCCTCCATTGTTAACCTAGCCTCCATCAAACTAAGCTTCACTTTTCTCATAGCTCCACTCACTTTCACATCCACTCACCTTCACAAAAAGTGTTCCCCTCGTCGTCCTCTACACAGTGACGGTTGCAGTTTTCATTAACCTTTTCGTTGGATTTTGAGAAATTTTTGTCAGGTACCATTATGCCTCTAAAGCGTGCAAGCAAGGAGAAGGAGGTAGCCACGTCCTCTCGACTAAAGCAACGGGTTAGACGCTCTACAAACCATCATGGCATTTTGTTTGACCAACCGGAGCATCAAGAGAGGTATGTGATTCTAGCAAAACGTAAGCTTATTCCGACCCGATATATGTGTGATGCCACCCTGGATGAGTTGGGTTTGAAAGAGGAGGTGCACCGCATGTTCCACACCATCGGTATGTTGGAATACATGCAATTCGAAGCACCGACCTTCGCTCGGATCACCCTTGAATTCTTGAGTACGGTTGAGTTCAAGACGAGGAGAAGGTGGACAGGGTCGGAGTTGGAGTTTTATGGGCAAATTACTTTCCGCCTGTTTGATGAAGACCATGAATTATCGGTTGCGGAACTGGGGAGTATTCTGAAACTCCCGGTATCTGGACCCGGATCCCCTCCGGACACTTTTTCTGCTGTTGATTTCTGGCAAGCTATTACAGGTAAAACTGGGTATAAGCCCAACTCGGGAAAGGCTTCTGGAATTCATAACTCGTGCTTCCGGTATGCACAAAAAGGGTTAGCATACACCTTGTTCGGACGAGGGTGATAGTACTGGGGTTGCGGCAAAGAGAGAATTATATTTTCTATATTGCATGGCTCACAATGAGCGAATCAATGCAGCGACTTTCACCGCCAATCATCTGAAATAGGTTGGCCATGCAACTACTGGGGATATTTCTGTAGGTGGCATGATCACGCAGATTGCGGGTCACTTCGGGTATGATCAACTTCTGATGGAAGAGACTGCAGTAATGGGCAAGAATAGGATTGACATGCACACGCTAGTCAATCAACAAATGATTGCCATCAGGCCAACCCATTACGCTCTGATGATTCACAATGTGGAAGTGCTCGCACTACCGGCACCTGGGTCCATTTGCATTGCCAATGCTGCTAATTGGTTATACACAGGTTCAACCCAAGCGGGAGGGGAAGATGCACAGTTTGACCATAATCTTTCGGGTGAGGACATGGAAGAAGATGAGAGGCAAGCTACCCACGGTATGACACCCCCACATGATTCAAGCCTACAGGGTGAAGGCTCCTCGTTTATGTCTCAGGATCAGTGGGGTTGGATCCAGACGGAGATGGGAACTCTCCGCACCGAGCAGACCAGGCAAGGTGTGGAACTTGATAGACAGAGTGTGGAACTGTTCCGGCAAGGGACAGTCATGGATGACATGCAGGCCATGATGCAATGTCTGATGTTGCATTTCCCGCACGATCCACCGCCTCCTCCTCAACAGTGAGCACTGTAAGTCCCCTTCATGTTTGAATTTAAACATTGAGGTCAATGTTTAGTTCAAGTGTGTGTGTGTGTGGGGGGGGGGGGGGGGGTTCTCCTTTCTCCTTTCATGTTTTATTTTCTTTCAATTTGTTTTTTTTTTGTTATGTTATCATTAAATTAGTAGGTTTGTTATTTTGTTTGTTTTCTGTTCTTTTGGACCTACTGTGTGTACAGGGTGATGAGAAACGGTTGGACGAGCCCGGGAGCAATGGTAGTGGATGAATGACACCCCTCAAACTTAGGCTGATAAGGCAACCCGGAAGTTGATGCAACCTTGAGAAAAGAAGTCGAACACATTTCGGGGACACCGGACCAAGAAAGCGGTATGGAAAGACCAAGTCAGGAAAGAACCACATAACACGAAGAGACTTCAGAGCTTGCAAGCTAACCAACATGGTGAGATCATAAAAAGCCAAACACGAAATATCAACATGAGAGTTCAGCCAGGTATGACTTTATCACTTGATTTTGCATATGTCCTATTGACACGTCACAGCATGACAACACACACTGAGGCAAGTTGTTTGTTTAGCCAGGACCTTTCTAGCCATCCCTATACGTATGTTTCCCTTCGTAAACCCCCGTTGAGCCTTAGCCATTTTATTCATCGTAAACCCCATGTTAACGTTTAAGCATTATTCATTATAAACCCCCTGTCAACTTTTAATCATCCATTTCCTTTTGTGTCATAACTCGGTATGATTGTGTGAATTGCAAGATGTGCAGTAAAACTAAGTTTGAGGTGGAAATCTTGAAAGAGAAGGCAAGTGCATAAGATGAGATCATACAAAAAGAAAAATAGTATGTATTTTCTTTAAAAGAAAAAAAAAGAAAAAAAAAAGAAAAAAAAAGAAAACAAAACAAAAGAGAAAAATGCACTTGCCGAGACCTTAGATTCTAACAGCTATAAAATGCTCGGAAAAATTTGAGTAGAAAAAGAGTCAAAAGAGTGAAATTAACCCCCAGAGTATATGTGGTGCACAGAAAAAAAGAGAAAGAAAAATCACACAACGTGACTACCGAGTTCAAAACCCTTTGTTATCCAATTTTTTTTGTTTATCCCACCGTACCCAAGCCCCGTTACAACCTAAAAAGACCTCAAAAAGTATGTGGAATCTGCTGTGGTGGTGACATTAGAATGTATTCAAAGTTAAGAGTTTGGTATTGCATACTGTGCTGTGAGTGTACACACCTAACCCTGAGATATATTGTGAGTGTGTGAAAAGCTTGCAGGTGAAGAGGTTTCTGATGTGGAAATGTGGTAAACTGCCTGAATCGGAGATGTAAGAACAAAAAGTGTTCTACAACAGATTCCATGATTTTGATGATAACAAAGGATGAAACCAAAAATGGCACCCTAACGAAAAATTTCTAAGTGTGCAGGGTTCTAAAGAAAGAAGAAATAAATCTGATGATGTCATCAGATGCAATACAAGATCAGATGCAAAATCTCAAGTATCAGAAGCATCTAAAGTGGAATCTCGTTTCAAGAAGTTCTGACTCTGGACAAAACTGCAAAGTATCAGAAGCATCTGAACATGAAGTAAAGTCTAGAAGCTCTGACTCTGAACAAATGCCTTCTGTAAATTCTGAAGTTATCAGCGCCATCTGAACTTTCAAGAGATAACATCAGAAGCCAGATTTCTCCAGATACACAAAGACTCTAATCAGAATTGTTAATCATGATGAAGTAACGTTTAAGCCAAGTTAAAGTTCTGCAAATGGATTTCCTCAAAGAGACGTTAATCTCCACTTCCAAGAGAGAAGATACTACTTGTGGTAAGTAGTCACTTCTAAGAGAAAAAGTCTACTGCAGAAGCTATTAATGGAATGGCGTAACTACATCTCAATATCCAACAGATTCAACGCTACTTCAACTCTACTTCAACTCCTATAAATAGAGAAGAAATCTCATTCAGTAAACACGAAGAAATCACTAGCCAAAACTATACTGAAATTATATCACGCTCAAGAAAAACATCTTTGTTCTTCAAAGATTTTCACTAAGCTTTTGCTTATCAAGTGAAAAATTTGTTCTTAAGTTTGTAATATTTGCTTTCTTAGAAGCACTCTAGATTACACATCTTGTATCTTATCTTTATTTGATTTCCTCAAGTGACTCTTTGTAGTCTGTAGACTTGAGAGGACTAAGAGATTTTCTTCTCTCTTAGGGGTTGTTTGTAATCTTTCAAGATTAGTGGATTAAGTCCTTGTTGAAGGCGAAATCACCTTGGCCGGGTGGACTGGAGTAGCTTTGTGTTATAAGCGAACCAGTATAAAATCATTGTGTGATTTCATTTTGCAAAAAGCGCTTATTTTTCAAACAATTCAAACCCCCCTTTCTTGTTTTTCTCACCTTCAATTGGTATCAGAGCTCCGGCTCTGTTATTGATTTTCAAATCAAACACTTAACCGTGTAGAGAGATCCAGTGCGAGAAAAACAAATGGCCCACTCAAATGAGAAAGATTCTTACAATGCCAAGCCTCCTGTTTTTGATGGAGAAAAGTTTGATTACTGGAAAGATAGAATCGAAAGTTTCTTTCTGGGTTATGATGCTGACCTCTGGGACATTGTCACAGATGGATACAAACCTCCAACCTTAAATGGAGCTGAAGTTCCCAGAAGCAAAATGTCAGAAGATCAGAAACGTGAATTCAAAAATCATCACAAGGCCAGAACAATACTTCTAAATGCTATATCATACAACGAATACGAAAAGATCACCAACAGAGA
Organism: Lathyrus oleraceus; assembly: GCF_024323335.1. Lineage (NCBI taxonomy): Eukaryota > Viridiplantae > Streptophyta > Magnoliopsida > Fabales > Fabaceae > Lathyrus > Lathyrus oleraceus. The sequence goes on along the minus strand of NC_066580.1, from coordinate 193,569,333 downwards.
GACGGCTAAAGATATACTTGACTCTCTGAAGATGACCCATGAAGGAAACTCCCAAGTCAAGGAGACGAAGGCTCTGGCGTTGATCCAGAAATATGAAGCCTTCAAGATGGAAGATGACGAAGCTATAGAAGCTATGTTTTCCAGATTCCAAACTCTTATTGCAGGTCTTAAAGTGCTAGACAAAGGATACACGACTGCAGATCATGTTAAGAAGATTGTCAGAAGTCTGCCAAAGAAATGGAGACCTATGGTTACTGCTCTGAAGTTATCAAAGGATCTGAACAGTATCAGCCTTGAAGAACTTGTTAGTTCTCTCAGAAGCCATGAGATAGAACTAGAGGAGGATGAGCCTCAGAAAAGGAACAAGTCAGTGGCGCTGAAGTCCAGACCTGAAAGACGGAAGTCAGACAGAACCAAAGCTCTCCAGGCAGAAACTGCAGATACTGACGACTCTGAACCTGAAGACTCTGATGATGAAGAAGAACTGTCCTTACTAACCAGAAGAGTTAAGCAACTCTGGAAAAGAAGGAACAACAACAACTTCAGAAGATCAAGACCCAGAGGGGATAGATCAGAGTCAACTTCAAAAGGTAAACCTAATAAAGATATTACCTGTTTTGAATGTAAAGAAACAGGTCATTATAGAAATGAATGCCCCAAGCTGAAGAAAGATAACTCTAAGAAAGAAAGCTTCAAGAAAAATGCCTTCAGAACAAAGAAGGGATTAATGGCCACCTGGGACGATAGTGAATCAGGATCATCAGAATCTGACTCTGATGAACAAGCCAACGTAGCTCTTATGGCTACCACATCCAGCAGCTCAGATGAAGAATCTGAAGAGGTATTTTCTGAACTTTCTAGATCTGACTTAGAATCATGTTTATCAGAAACTCTTACCTCTCTTCAGAAATTAAAACAAAAAGTTAAAAACATTAAAGGTCTTCTTAAAGCAAAATCTGAAGAGTGTAGTAAACTTGAGACAACAATTCTAACAAGAGATGATACAATCATATCTTTAACGTTAGAAAGAGATGAAGCTAAAACAAAAAACTTAGAATTAGAAGAAGTGTTGTCTCAAGCACCACAAACTTCAAATGAAATTATTTATAAATATGAAGAAGCCTTTCAACAATTTCTGAAGAATGGGATAAATAGGAGTATTATGGCATCCATGATTTATGGAGTAGGTCAGAATAATAAAAAGGGAATTGGGTATGATTCTGATTCTGATAAAACTTCTACCAGTAACCAAATTAAATCACCTTTTTCATACCACTATACACACACACAAGAACACAAATTTAAAAATGCTAGAAGACCCAAAGTTGTAAGAAACTCTGGGAAAACTAATCTGAAAGGACCCAAGAGATTCTGGGTACCGAAAGATAAGATTATCTATGTTGCAGATATCCTATGCAGCAAAGTTCAGACACCAGTCATGGTACCTGGACTCTGGATGCTCGCGACATATGACGGGAAGAAAGTCTATGTTCCAAAGCCTGGAACTTAAAGACGCTGGATTTGTAGGCTTCGGAGGAGATCAGAAAGGAAGGATCAGAGGCTCCGGAACTATTGGTAACGGTACTCTTCCCTCTATATCTGATGTTCTTTATGTAGAAGGATTAATGCATAACTTGTTATCCATAAGTCAATTAAGTGATAACGGTTATGATGTAATCTTTAATCAAAAAACGTGTAAAGCAATTAGTCAGAACGATGGCTCTGTCCTTTTCACAGGCAAGAGGAAAAACAACATTTATAAAATAAATCTTTCTGATTTAAAAGATCAAAATGTTAAATGTTTAATGTCAGTTCACGAAGAGCAATGGGTATGGCATAGACGCTTAGGCCACATTAGCATGAGAAAACTTTCTCAGCTAACTAAACTTGAGTTAGTCAGAGGCTTACCTAAACTGAAGTTTTCTTCAGATGCTCTGTGTGAAGCTTGCCAGAAAGGAAAGTTTTCAAAAACATCTTTTAAAAAGAAAAATGTTGTTTCTACCTCCAAGCTTCTGGAGCTTCTTCACATTGACTTATTTGGTCCTGTGAAAACAGCATCAGTCAATGGAAAGAAGTATGGACTAGTAATCGTTGATGATTACAGCCGCTGGACATGGGTAAAATTCCTAAGGCACAAGAGTGAGTCTCACTCTGTATTCACCAGTTTCTGTTCTAAAGTGCAAAAAGAATTTGACTCTAAAATTGTTAGAGTCAGAAGTGATCATGGTGGAGAATTTGAAAATAAAGATTTTGAAGAATTATTTGATTCTAATGGAATATCCCATGATTTCTCCTGCCCTAGAACTCCACAACAAAATGGAGTTGTAGAGAGGAAGAATAGGACACTCCAAGAAATGGCCAGAACCATGATCAATGAAACAAATGTAGCAAAGCACTTTTGGGCAGAAGCTGTAAATACAGCGTGTTACATTCAGAATAGAATCTCTATTAGACCTATTCTGGATAAGACTCCCTATGAACTGTGTAAGGGAAGAAAACCCAACATTTCATATTTTCATCCTTTTGGATGCATTTGCTTTATATTAAATACTAAAGAACATCTGAACAAGGTTGATTCCAAAGCACAGAAAGGTATTATGTTAGGATACTCAGAACGCTCTAAAGGCTATAGAGTATACAACACAGAAACCAAAATTGTGGAGGAATCAATTCATGTTAGATTTGATGATAAGCTTGACCCTGAAAAGTCAAAGCTAGTTGAAAAGTTTGCAGATTTAGAAATCACTCTGGTAGAATCTGAGAAAACTCCAGAAGCAACTGTCACTCCAGACTCTGAAGAAATTAAATCTCCAGAAATTCCAAGAAAAGTCAAGAGTCGTAGCAACGTATCTGAAGATTTGATTTTGGGAAACAAAGATGAACCTGTTAGAACCAGATCTACCTTCAGAACTTCTGAAGATATTCCTCTGGGACTAGTGTCTCTGATTGAGCCTACGTCCTGTGATGAAGCTCTTCAAGATAATGATTGGGTGGCAGCTATGCAAGAAGAGTTAGATCAATTCTCCAAGAATGATGTCTGGGATCTCGTTCCTAAACCCAGAGGCACTCATGTCATTGGAACCAGATGGGTGTTCAGAAACAAACTGAACGAGAAAGGAGAAGTTGTCAGAAACAAAGCACGACTGGTAGCTCAAGGTTATAGTCAACAAGAAGGTATTGATTATAATGAAACTTTTGCTCCAGTCGCGAGGTTAGAATCTATTCGTCTTCTTGTATCTTTTGCTATTAATCATTCTATCAAATTATACCAAATGGATGTCAAGAGTGCATTTCTTAATGGTTATATCTCAGAAGAAGTGTATGTCAATCAACCTCCTGGCTTTGAAAATTCAAACTTTCCAGAACATGTTTTCAAACTTAAGAAATCTTTATATGGACTTAAACAAGCTCCCAGAGCTTGGTATGAACGTCTGAGCAATTTTCTTCTGGAACAAAATTTTATCAGAGGGAAAGTTGATTCTACACTCTTCTGTAAAAATCATGAAAATGATCTCATGATATGCCAAATTTATGTTGATGACATTATTTTTGGTTCTGCTAATATCTCTGTTTGCCAAGAATTTTCTAAGTTAATGCAGGCAGAATTTGAAATGAGTCTAATGCAAGAACTAAAGTTCTTTCTGGGAATTCAAATCAATCAAACTCCAGAAGTCACATACATTCATCAAAGCAAGTACATTAAAGACGTTCTGAAGAAGTTTGATATGTCTGAATGCAATTCTGCAAAGACTCCTATGCACCCAACTTGCATTCTGGAAAAGGAAGAGGTAAGCAACAAGGTTTGTCAGAAGCTCTATCGAGGTATGATAGGCTCTCTTCTCTATCTGACTGCTACTCGTCCTGATATTCTCTTTAGTGTCTGTCTCTGTGCCAGATTCCAATCAGATCCTAGAGAATCTCATTTAACAGCTGTTAAGAGAATTCTTAAGTATCTGAAAGGAACTCCTAACCTGGGCCTGATGTATGAGAAAACATCAGAGTATAGGCTTTCTGGTTATTGTGATGCAGATTATGCAGGAGATAGAATAGAACGAAAAAGTACTTCTGGAAATTGCCAGCTTCTGGGAAACAACTTAATCTCCTGGGCTAGCAAAAGACAGTCAACAATTGCTCTATCAACTGCAGAAGCAGAATACATCTCAGCATCACTGTGCACAACTCAGATGCTCTGGATGAAGCATCAGCTAGAAGATCTTCAGATATTTGAGAGTAACATTCCTATCTTTTGTGATAATACTGCTGCTATTTGTTTGAGTAAGAATCCTATTCTACATTCCAGAGCCAAACACATAGAAATTAAACATCATTTTATTAGAGACTATGTTCAGAAAGGAATAGTAACGCTGAAGTTCATTGATACAGAACATCAATGGGCAGATATCTTTACTAAGCCTCTAGCTGAAGATAGATTTCTTTTTATCTTAGAAAATCTGAACATTAAAAATTGCCTTGAATAAAATTTGGCTCTGAACATGTAAAATGAGACTCTGATAAAAACAAATACACTTCTGCCTCTGACTCTGATACTTCTACCAAGTTAAGAAGATATCTGAGTTAGAAATCTTCAGAAATCCTTGGTATTCCTGAAGATCAGATACATCAACACGTGGGGAACATGCGTCTAACCCTAGAACTTCTAGACAGCTGTCAAAAGAAATCAAAGGTCAGAACGCTTGAAATCTCCTCGAGCAGTGTGCTTACTGTTGGGATTAGACATTCATTAATAAGCTGTAATCATTTTTCCCCCAAACGTGCTATTTTGGTTTTTGTGCTAACGCTGGTATGTGTGTCGTTTTGCATGTGTTTTTACCCTTAGTATATAAACACTTTCTCTCACTTTTCACACTTATCACTCTCACTCACTCTAAAACCCTAAACCCTCTCTCGAAGTTTTCTCTGCAACCTTCTCAGTTCTTCATCTTCTTCATCAATCTTAGTCATGAATCCTCAAGAGCAAGCAGTTTTTAACTTCTCCCAACAAATGGAAGCCGCTTCTAACCCCCAAACCTCAAACACTCAAACACCCATGGTTGTAGACGTTACCACAACCCCAGTCTACAAAGAACCTCACATTTTGGAACGCGAACAACACATAAACCTTTCAACTCCCTTTGAAGGTTTGGATGTACTGTGTGAATCACTGGTGGATTTTGAGAACTTAAGAAGAAACGGTGTTGATCTTACTGAAGATCTTCACAAGCAAGGTTGGGAAACCTACTTCAACAGATTGTATGGTCCAATCTATCCTCTTTTGGTGAAAGAGTTCTGGAGATGTGCAGATGCTGATGACGAGTTCATTGTTTCTTTTGTTCTGGGAGTGAAGATCATTATCACAGAAGCGTCTATTGCTTCTTTGCTGAATATGGAGAAAGCTGGAGGTAAGAGGATTTACAACATTCCTCCAAGGTCCAAGCGCATCACAGAAGTCATTAACCCTACAATCTTCAAAGCAAACGCAGAAGGAAACCCCTCTAAGAACAAGGAGCTTCATCAGAACCTCCGAGTTTGGCTGAAGATTATTCTGGGAACAATCCATCATCGTCCAGCCTCCAACTCTTCAGATTATATCAACGCTGATCAGAAATGCATCCTCTACTGTATTCAGAAGGGTATTCCGATCAACCTCCCTGTTCTCCTCTTCAGATATCTGAGGGATTCAGTCAGAGAAACGAGGAATAATATGAAGCCCAGATCCTACATTCCTCTGGGTAGATTGCTCTCTGACATCTTCATTGAGCATGGGTTGGTAGATGCTCTGGAGAAGACCAGATGTATGGATGATCTGGCAATTGATGTTGGAAAGCCTCTGAATGCCAAAAATCTGAGGAGTATGGGAATCATCAAAGACATCAGAGTCAAGCCCACTATGGAAGTAACCTGGGAAGCTCTGAAGGATCAGAGGAAGATGCCTCATGGCCTTGAAAGGTTCTTCAAGAATGAACCCAGAGATGCCATTGCTATCTACCTTCAGGATCGTCTGGATGAAGGCATTGATATCTCTGATTTCCGCCTTGAAGACTGTCTGGACTCTGTAGAAGATCTGGTCAGATACAAAAGAGGTCTTTCTGAGAAGAAGATAGCTGAGGAAGCAAGGAAGGCAAAGAAAGCCAGACTTGGAGAAACCTCTGGCACCAAAGCTTCAGCACCTCTGAATGTCTCTTCTGGTAAGTCCATTCCTCCTGTCTCTTCTGAATCTGTAATGGCTTCCTCTAACCCTCTCTCCTCTCAACCAATATATACCACCTCTGAAATACCACCCTCAATCACCATAACCTCTCAACCTCCACCTGTTCTAAAAATTGCTCGAAATTTCACAACAACCTCTGACCCTAATCAACTATATCACCACAGCTCTTCATCATCCTCTGAATATGAATCACCCCCTTACCTTTCCCCTTCTTCTGACCAAGAGTTATCTGATCATGAGTCATCTGATCAAGAACACTCTGACCCAAACTCCCCAACAATAGCTGAAAATTATGCTAAAAATTTCGCTCCACAACCCTCAACACAATCTGAAGTAACCTCACCCCTCCAAACTTCACTTCCACCACAACAAACAACCACCACACCCTCTGAAACCCAACCATCTGTAATTCGACCATCTGATCCTTATATCACCCCACCAATCATTCCCGCTGTACCTGAACCAGACTCTGACCCCTTAGATGTAAACCCACTCTATGCTTCTTCCCCAGATTCTGAACTTCAACCAGAAGCAGAATCTGAACCCCAGCCAGAACCAGAAACTGAAACTCCCTCTCTGAATCTCAGCTCCCCAAACTCTCCAACTAATACTCCTGAACCTGAACCTGAACCTAAAATTATCACACCTACCCTTGAGGAGGCCATTATACAGGTTGCAGAAGCTTCAGTCCAGAAGATCAAGTCTCTGGCTAAAAACTCTGAAGTTAGTGATGATCCTAAATCTGTTAGGACACACTGGAACAGAGTCATTAGTTGGATGACCTCTGAGTCTTATAGGCTGAAGAGTATCTCTGAACAAGTCAGAAATGGCTATATCAGAGACTCTGAGGAAAGGCTCCAAGAGAGACTGGCTAGAGAAGCTGAGGCCAGAAGGTTAGAGGAGGAAAGATTGGCTGCTGAAGCTGAAGCTAAGAGGTTGGAAGAAGAACGCCTGGCAAAGGAAGCAGAACTTCTAAGGATTCAGGAAGCTGAAGCCAAGGCTAAGGCAGATGCAGAAGCCCAAGCTGCTGCTGAAGCTGAAGCTCAGCAGGCTCTGATTCAGGGGGAGTCTTCCTCTGCGATCCCTCTGATTCTTAACACTCTGAAGGAGATCAAGCAAGATCAGCAAGAGATCAAGAAAGATCAGAATGAGCTTCGTGCCAGGATGGACAAGCAAGATGCTCTGAATGAAAACATCCAGAATATGTTTGCCATGTTGCTTCAGAGACTTCCTCAACCTCCAAACCCTTAGGCACTTAGGATTTATTTTGTTTGCTTGCCTAGTGTTTTTGCTTCTGTCTTTCTTTTTAGCTCTGATATTCTGTTGAATCTAATGTTTTGACTGTTGTTTGCCTTTGTGCTTTTTAATGAAGTGTTTTTTCTCTTTATTATTCTTTTTATTTTTTATGCCTTTTTGATTATGCCAAAAAGGGGGAGAAATTATTAAATAGCTCTGATGAAAATTATGTCTAAAACCTTAAGCATTCTGCAACAATTATAGAATTAGTTCTGATATAAATAGCTCTGATTAAATAATAGCTCTGATTAAATAACTCTAACTTTAAAGTTAAGCATTTGCAGAAAGTTTTCAGAAATCTTATTGCTTGGAAAGCTCTGGTAAGAACTTCTGAACTCCCTAGTACTAACTCAGGGGGAGCTTTTGTCTATCTGATCTAATATTTTTCATGTTTCATCTGATATTTTTATTTGTTTTGTCATCATCAAAAAGGGGGAGATTGTAAGAACAAAAAGTGTTCTACAACAGATTCCATGATTTTGATGATAACAAAGGATGAAACCAAAAATGGCACCCTAACGAAAAATTTCTAAGTGTGCAGGGTTCTAAAGAAAGAAGAAATAAATCTGATGATGTCATCAGATGCAATACAAGATCAGATGCAAAATCTCAAGTATCAGAAGCATCTAAAGTGGAATCTCGTTTCAAGAAGTTCTGACTCTGGACAAAACTGCAAAGTATCAGAAGCATCTGAACATGAAGTAAAGTCTAGAAGCTCTGACTCTGAACAAATGCCTTCTGTAAATTCTGAAGTTATCAGCGCCATCTGAACTTTCAAGAGATAACATCAGAAGCCAGATTTCTCCAGATACACAAAGACTCTAATCAGAATTGTTAATCATGATGAAGTAACGTTTAAGCCAAGTTAAAGTTCTGCAAATGGATTTCCTCAAAGAGACGTTAATCTCCACTTCCAAGAGAGAAGATACTACTTGTGGTAAGTAGTCACTTCTAAGAGAAAAAGTCTACTGCAGAAGCTATTAATGGAATGGCGTAACTACATCTCAATATCCAACAGATTCAACGCTACTTCAACTCTACTTCAACTCCTATAAATAGAGAAGAAATCTCATTCAGTAAACACGAAGAAATCACTAGCCAAAACTATACTGAAATTATATCACGCTCAAGAAAAACATCTTTGTTCTTCAAAGATTTTCACTAAGCTTTTGCTTATCAAGTGAAAAATTTGTTCTTAAGTTTGTAATATTTGCTTTCTTAGAAGCACTCTAGATTACACATCTTGTATCTTATCTTTATTTGATTTCCTCAAGTGACTCTTTGTAGTCTGTAGACTTGAGAGGACTAAGAGATTTTCTTCTCTCTTAGGGGTTGTTTGTAATCTTTCAAGATTAGTGGATTAAGTCCTTGTTGAAGGCGAAATCACCTTGGCCGGGTGGACTGGAGTAGCTTTGTGTTATAAGCGAACCAGTATAAAATCATTGTGTGATTTCATTTTGCAAAAAGCGCTTATTTTTCAAACAATTCAAACCCCCCCTTTCTTGTTTTTCTCACCTTCAGGAGAGACCTGAAACTTGATTGGAAAGGAAGAACACAAATGGTGAAAGACTAGGTTGCATTGTGGAAAACGAATTCGGGGGTGACCTTTGTTTGGACTCAATACATCACTTGAGGACAACAAATGAGACAAGTTTGGGGTTGTGATCGGTCACCATTTCCAGTGAATTCCCGCCGCTAATCCGACATATTTTCATCACCTTGGTAAGATTTATGTTTGTTTTTAGTTGCATTTGAGTCAATTAGCATGTTTTGTTGGTTTGGTATTGCATTGCATTCGATTACAAGTTTATGTCAGAAAGATCTCGTTTATGCTTCGTTTGGTAGTATCATTGTTACAAGCCATTGCCCAGGTTTAAAAGCAAGAACCGTGGAGTTCTGGACACTCTGAAGGGCAAAAATATGAAGAAACAGCAGGTCAACACGGGCACCCGTGTGCCACAACACTGCCCGTGTTGTTGATCAAGCAGGGCAGAGGGGGAGCAGAAAAATAGAGATCAACACGGGCACCCGTGTGCCACCACACGACCGTGTTGATTAAAACAATGCATTAACACGGGCACCCGTGTGTAGGGACACGGCCCGTGTTGTTGCCACTGTAACTTATGTTGAAAATAATTAATGATGAAGAACAACACGGCCACCCGTGTGCCACCACACGGCCGTGTTGATTGGACGCAGCTTGGAAAACCTAATTTTTGCTGTGTGAACCGATTATGCTCATTAAGGGTAGTTTGGACCTTTAGCTTGGAGGAGAGTCATCTGAAGCTATAAGAAGGCTTGGAAGAGAAAGAAGAGGGGACCTTTTGACAGACGAACGAGAGCATTGCATTGGAGAAGATAGCGAATACGACGGATTTGAAGACGGCGAGATTCAAGGGTAGCAACCATTAAAGATCAAACTCTCCTAATTCTTTGTAATGTCTAATCTTTACTTTATGAGTTCTTTAAGCACTATGAGAGGCTAAACCCCCTGATGCTAGGGGGTGGTCCTGATGTTATCGTATGCTATGAATTTGAACCTATGATTCCTTGATTACTATGTTACGTATTTCAATTCAATTGTGTGATGTTATTATGCTTTTGTATCGGACAAATACAAATTAATCTATGACTTCCAATAACAGGATTGTGATTGGTAGGGTTTTCACACAATTGGGTTTATGAATGCATCATCTAGGACTAGTAACTTTCGTAAATCACCGTAAACCTTGATATTTTGTATGATTAAAACCAATGATTAATTGAATGGACATTTGAGTAAGAATTGGTAGTTTAATAGTTTCTTCCTTAAGGACTTAAGTAAGAACATTCTGAGGTTAGGTGATTGAATGTTTCATATGTATTAAGGAAATCGGGATTGAATTCATAACCGGTTAACTCAACCACTCACCCTAGCATCTCTTATCTTAATCAATTATTTTCACTTTTTTTGTGTTTACTATTATAAATTCCAAACAAACCAAACCATTATATTTTTGTTCTGATAGAATCAAATTAAAATCAGTATTTTCTACGCAATCCTTGAGATCGATACTTGGAAATAAAACTCCTTATTACTACATCGGTGAAAATAGTACACTTGTTATTTTTCCGATCATGCCCAAATAGGAAGTGGTTTACTACCTACCAAAATACAGATGGTGGTACAGTTTTAATGGGGAATAATCATGCCTGTAGAATTATGGGGTATGGTACAATACGAATCAAGATGCATGATGGAGCAGTAAGGACTTTGAGGAACGTGAGACATGTCCCTAATTTGCGAAAAAACCTTATTTTTCTTGGTGTACTAGAGGAAAATGGTTGCAAAATAATCTTGGAAAATGGAGTCTTAAAGGTTATTCGTGGTTCGTTGGTTGTGATGAAGGGTGTTCGTCACAGGAATCTTTATCCTCTTATGGAGGAAACTGTCACGAGTGATTTGGCAGTTGGAATCAATAGAAGTAAAGACCATACTGAATGTATGAGGATGTGGCACATGCGCCTTGGGCATATGTCTGAGAAGGGTCTATCACTGCTTAGTGAGAAAGGTTTGCTGAAGAACATGGAAAAGCCATGCATGGAATTTTGTGAACATTGTGTGTATGGAAAATCACATAGGTTGCGGTTTTCTACAAGCAAGCATAAAAGCAGGGGAATACTAGACTACGTGCATACTGATGTTTGGGGTCCGACTCCAGTTACTTCTAAGGGTGGTTCCAGGTACTTTGTTACATATGTTGATGATCATTCAAGGTATGCTTGGATTTATTTTCTTAAGCATAAGAATGAGGTATTTGATATTTTCAAGTGTTGGAAAGCAATGGTTGAGAACATAACAGGTAGAAAGCTGAAAACTCTGCGATCGGATAATGGTACAGAGTATACGGATGGAGCTTTCAAGAGGTTTTGTGATCAGGAAGGCATTGTTAGACACTGGACGGCCAGAGGCACACCACAACAGAATGGAGTCGCAGAAAGACTGAACCGTACACTTCTTGAGAAAGCAAGGTGTATGCGTTCTAATTCTGGGTTAGGTCGAGAATGGTGGACGGAATCGGTTGCTACAGCTTGTTATGTAGTAAACAGATCCCCACATTCCAGTTTAGGTGGAGACATGCCCTATAGGGTATGGTCAGGTGAACATGTTGATTATGAAAGACTGAATTTTTTTGGATGCACAGCCTATTATCACGTCAAGGATAACAAACTTGATAATAGAGCCAAGAAAGCTATCTTTCTAGGATATGCAAAAGGGGTCAAAGGCTATCACCTTTGGAGTGTAGAAGATTCTAAGTTTGTGATAAGCAGGGATGTTACATTTGATGAAAAATCTATGGTGCCTAACGATGGTGATGTTAAAATATCGAATCAAGTTATTGAGATAGAATCTGAAGACCAACCAGATTCCAGTCGTGGTCAGGTGGAGAATCCTATCGCCAGTGAAGACAAGGAAGAGGATGAACATGATCATGAGGAGGTTCAGCAAGAAAATACACATGTGTTACAACAACAACAATAGGAATCTTTGGAAACCACTAGGCCAAAGAGAAATTATAAAATAGTTCAGAATTTTGGGTCAGATAAACCTCTGAGGCATTATGGGCAGGTAAACTTGGTGGAATATGCACACTCAACTGAAGATGATGAGTCGATCACCTTCAATCAAGCTATTAAAGACAAAGATAGGGAGAGTTGGTTGGTTTCTATGTAGGAAGAGATGCAATCTCTTCATAAGAATAAGACATGGGAGGTAGTCTCATTGCCCGTGGGAAAGACCGCTATCGGTTGTAAGTGGGTGTATAAAAGAAAAGAAGATCATACTAAGTCGTTCAGCACAAGATATAAGGCTAAACTAGTGGCCAATGGGTTTGCACAAAAGGAAGGAGTTGATTACAATGAGATATTTTCTCCAGTGGTGAAACATACTTCTATCCGGGTGCTATTAAGTTTAGTAGCTCATGGTGATCTTGAGATGGAACAACTAGACGTGAAGACATCTTTCTTGCATGGAGACTTATATGAGCAAATCTATATGGATCAACCTAAGGGATACAAGGTTGAAGGTAAAGAGAGTCATGTATGTCGCTTGAGGAAATCACTTTATGGGTTGAAACAATCTTCTAGACAGTGGTACAAGAGATTTGATTCTTTTATGATAAAACAAGGCTTCCATAGAAGTAGTTATGACAGTTGTGTCTATATTCAAAAGCTTCGTGAAGGTGATTATATCTATCTATTATTGTATGTAGATGGCATGCTTATTGCTTCCAAAAGCAAGGTGGAGATAGATAAGTTGAAGTCTAAACTTGGTAAAGAGTTTGAGACAAAAGACTTGGCCGCTGCGAAGAAAATACTGGGTATGGAGATTAGAAGAGAGCGGACAAACCAAAAACTGTTCTTGAGTCAAAAAGGCTATCTAGAGCGGGTTGTTGAAAGGTTCGGAATGAAAGGTGCTAAGTCGGTGGTTACTCCATTAGCTCCACATTTTAGGCTTTATGTAAATCAGTCTCCCACTACAGTAGAAGATAAGGCAAACATGGAAAATGTACCTTATGCTAGTGCAATTGGCAGTTTGATGTACGCTATGGTGTGTACACGTCCAGATATTTCACAAGCGGTAAGTGTTGTCAGTAGGTTCATGGCGAATCCGGGAAAGACACATTGGGAAGCGGTGAAGTGGATTTTGAGGTACTTGAAAGGTACCATTAACATCGGATTGTGTTTTGGTGGAGATAAATGTCAAATAAGTGGCTTCGTTGATTCAGATTATGCCAGCGATCTAGATAGACGACGATCTACTACTGGTTATGTGTTTCAAATACACGGTGCACCAGTTAGTTGGAGATCGATGTTACAGTTTACAGTGGCACTCTCTACTATAGAAGCCGAATATATGGCAGTAGTAGAAGGAGTTAAGGAAGCATTGTGGCTAAGGTGTCTTCTAGATGATTTGGGTATGAAACAAGAATGTGTAAAACTGAGTTGTGATAGTCAAAGTGCGCTCCATTTGGCTAAGAATCAGGTTCATCATGCTCGAACCAAGCATATTGATGTAAGGTATCATTTTGTACGGGATGTCGTAGAGGAAGGACATATTTCTCTTACGAAGGTACATACTGATGATAACCCAGCTGACATGTTAACCAAGGTTGTATCAGGTAGCAAATTTCAACACTACTTGAACTTGCTAAACATTATTCCATATTTGTCCAAAATTTGAATATTTCAAATTATGAACGAGGTGGAGAATTGTGGGAATAATTAGTCAAAACTAATTATGGCAAGATACAACATTAGTAAGGAGCAATAATAGGAATAACATGGCTTATATGTGTTCTGTAATATGCTTCAGTCATTTTATAGTATGTGGATTACTATATAAGATGAATCATTAGTTTGTATTAAACAACATACATACAAATTCAATCTTTCTTCTTTATACACTTATATATCTTCATACAAATTCATTGCTCATGTTATACTATTTTCTTGTTTAACTTTAAGAGAGTTGTATTCCATATCATTATTAGAAGTCAAATTTCCGCTACAACTCCAACAATTAAACCTTTACTAGGTGTTCTATCTGATTAGAATCGTAGTCCACTTTTAATTAAGAATGACCTTTGACTTGATAGGATCAAGTTACATTTACTCAAGGTTTCATGCAAATATGTCACTTCCTTTTTCAATGAGACACGAGTCTCATTGGTTTCTATTTAGTTTCTAATATTCATTATTTCTAACTTCAACTTTTTATTACTCTCTTCAAGAAACTCTAGATACTCCTTAAGGTTTAAGTTACGTTTTTTAATCTTATCATTTTCCTCATTTAACTTAGTACTTATTTTAAACAACTGCTTGTAAGATGGTTTTTTCACCTCATAATCATGTTCCTCGTAGGATGCTTTAAAAAACTTCATCTTCTTCTTTGGAAAAATATTCTTTTATGCTTCTCCCCGATATTGATTTTTCTTCTACTCTTATTCTTTTGAAGATTTTGCTAGACGAGAAATTTTCTTCATATCCTCTTACATATGGGGTTCCTTCATTTGATGAAGAATCTTCCAAAAATCATTCAAATATTGAGTATGTTCTTTCGAAGGAAGTCATATGAGTTATGTGATAGGAGTTTGACGAGGTTTTTTAAGATTCTTCTATGTTTGAGCTTGTGCCTTCATATTTAAGTAATTGAACTAGTTCGTTCAATTTTTCTATGATTTCATCATTCTTTGATTTTTTCGAAAATTTATGAACACTCTCATCTTTTGATTTAAGGATTGAATTGAGTTTCTAATTCTTATTTCTTATATATTTATTAGTGACAAACATTCTAATATGATTTATTACATTCCTAAATATAGAAAAACATTTATTATGTATATATTCATCTCTTTTACCTCGTGTGTTCATTTCCTCTCATTTGATACTTGGAGAACCTGCATATATTATTTTAAGAGTATCTCATATTTTCTTGGTGGTTATGCAATGATAAACATAAAGAGGTTTACTATTATCAAGGGACATTACTAGAAATGTTTTGGTTTTAAAATTTTCTCTTTTCCTTTATGGTTCAAAGAAATTGGGTTTATCTAGTACTTATCGATTTACTTGGTAAGTACGGATAAACGGATTTTTGGTTAAGGTTTCCTAAAATTCTAAATTAATACTTTGAATAAAAGTTCTAAGTCCAGCTTTCCATGATTCAAACCTAACATCATTAAATGGTGGAGGGGTGTTTAGGAAAGATCTCTTATTAGAAAAGGTTTTAGAAGTCATCTTCCTCCTAAGATGATTAGTCTTTAAATAGGAGTTAGGCTCTAATGCCACTTGATGAATATGTTTTCACGCTGCGAAAAATACCCGAGCACATTGCATGTTCGAAGATACAACATAGTCGCCATCAAACTTTATTTATTCTTGAAGGAAAGGGAAAATATCGATAAAATCCAGGGTAAGAGAAAAAGGGTAAGGAAGTTGGTTATACAAGGGGAAGGTATTAGTATCCCTCACATCTATTGTACTCAACGGAAACCATTTTGATTGTTTTTAGCGTGAATGAGTGTTATTATCTAAAGGTTACTTGCGAATGATAAAAGGGGGAAAATTTTATTAACTAGTGTGCTCTCCAAGGATTCAAACTCTCGTGCCTGCGTATTCACATAATGCAATAAGAAAATCAGAGCTATGTAGTTTGTGGTAGAAAATATGAATATATTGGTTGTGTTTAGGGAACAATTATAATCGTATCCTAGAAGTGTATCGATGTTAGCTGATTCTGATCCTTGCTCGGATGCTATAAGCTTTTTGTATGACGGCTAAGAAACGGATTATAACAGTTCTTTTATGAAAAGAAGGAAAATTATTTTGAAAATATTTGTGTGATAAAATAAAAGAAATAGTTTCTTGAATAGGAAAAGAAAGAGAACTTGCTTAAAAAGTGTTGTTTGAATTGTAAAAGAAATGGTGAAATGAGAAAAGTGATGTGAAAGTATTGTTTGGGCCGATGTTGTGTTGTTTGTATCCATATGGTAGGTGTATATAAACCAAAGAGTGTGTTACGTTAACCAATAGATGGTGTGGCCAATGCAAAATTGATTTTTCCTAGATCCAAGGATCAATACCTATAAGAAGGGGGTTTCGAGAGCATGAAGCTCCACATGGCAATGTATGAATGTTTTCCAGAGTATGAGGCTCCACAGGACAATGCGTGGAAGTTTCCAGAGTATGAGGCTCCACATGGCAATGCATGAGGGTTGACAAAGCATGAGGCCCCATAAGGAAAATAAAAGAAAAAGGTTTTCTAGAGAATGAGGCTCCATAGGGAAATGCATGAAGGTTGTTAGAGCATGAGGTTCCACAGGGCAATGCATGAAGGTTACAAGAGCATGAGGCTCTATAGAGTAATGCATGAGGGGTATTGGTTTAGAGATGTGTGTTTAACCATGAGATGCTTAACCCAAATAATGCATGGATGTCCAAAGAATGCAGTGTTTGGTCCAAAGGGAAGTATAAGAGACAATTGTTATGGATGTTGATTGTTGCAGTATGGAGATGTTGTTTGTAGGGAAGAAGACTTGATAACCATTTGATTTGAATTGAACTAAAGTCTATGAATGAAGGCGAATAATTTGAATAACTAGGGCATACGCTCCGTACCCAAAGATACTCAGAACAAGGATAGGAATAATCCCGTTTCATCGTTCTCTGTTGCTTAAGGCTTGTGGCGCACAATTCATTTCATGACTAACAAGTGTTGAAGGTGAATCTTTTTGTTGTGCTTGATGTCCAAAAATCTCCAGCCTTGACGTCTTGTATGATGGCTTGAACTTGTGTTTGGCTTGAGACCCAGTGTGATGCAAGTGCAGATCTAATCCTATCAAGTGATCAAGAGACTTATAATCACTCTACTAGATAGGGGAATCCGATAAAATGTGAAAATTAATTGATCAAAATTGACTTTGATCAATCAATCATTCAGAGGCATGAGCACATGGATTTTGAATTGAAAGACAAAAAGTGTTAAAAATTAGAATTCACATGAACCCTAATTTCTAATGAAATTATTTGCAAATTTAAAGAAGAATTAAAGAGACTAAAACTCCATTAAAATCTAACTGAAACTACATTAACATGTATCATACTACTGTTATTATTATTCGTAAATGTAGTAAATGTATTTCAAGAATTTATTACATGTGTAAATAAAAGAAGTTGAAGACATAAGAGAAAAAGTAATAAGAAACAATTAAAACAAACAAAAAAATGATAAAAATAGTGGGGAGGTGCAGTGATCAGAAGAGGCATGTGGCCTAGCATTTGGTGTTGGGCTCAGAAAGAAGCCCAAAGTATTGCTATCATGAGTGCAGAATAGGGATGCAGTGGAGAGAAAATTTTACCTCATACCCCCACATTTATCCTTACACCCCTACATTTCATAAAAATACCAATTTTATCCTTATATATTTTAAACTAATTTATTATTTTATTTTTAATTTTTTAAAAAAAAATTGTGTGCCGGAAGACTTTACAAAAGAGTTCCGGTAGACATTTTTTAAGTATTTTTTCAATATTTTTTTGTATACCGGAAGACTTTGCAAAAGAGTTCCGATAGTCAATTTTTGTGTACCGGGAGACTTTGGTAAAGAGTTCCGGTAATCATTTTTCAAGCATTTTTTATAATATTTTTTTGTGTACCGGAAGACTTTGCAAAAGAGTTCCGGAAGTCAATTTTTGTGTACCGGAAGACTTTACAAAAGAGTTCCGGTAGTCATTTTCAAGCATTTTTTAAATATTTTTTTGTGTACCGGAAGACTTTGGAAAAGAGTTCCGGTAGTCAATTTTTGTGTACCGGAAGACTTTGTAAAAGAGTTCCGGTACTCATTTTTCAAATATTTTTTTAAACTTTTTTTGTATACCGGAAGACTTTACAAAAGAGTTCCGGTAGTCAATTTTTGTGTACCGGAACTCTTTTGCAAAGTCTTCCGGTACACACAAGAAAAGTTAAAAAATACTACTGGAACTCTTTTGCAAACTCTTCAGGTACGCAAAATAAAATTTAAAAAATATTTAAAAATAAAATAATAAATTAATAAAAAATATATAAGGATAAAATTGATACTTTTTATAAAACGTAGGGATAAAATTGGTACTTTTTATAAAATGTAGGGGTACATGGATAAATGTAGGGGTATAAAGTAAAGTTTTCCAGTGGAGAATAGGAGGTGAGAAATTTCAAAACCATGGGCCTTTGCCTTTGAAGCCCAATTCGAGTACCAAAGGGCATATGGAATACAACAGTATCATCTCTCATGTTCCTTGTTTCACAATGCCTCTCTCTCTCTCTCACACACTTTTAATAGCTTCACTCACCAGAGTTAGGCCTCGTCGCGCCGAAAATCGCCTCCGACGGAGGAGGAGGTCCAAATGACCTTAAATACACATCATTCAACTCGTCTCAAGCCTCTCATCCTCAATCTCCTATCGAACATCCTTGATTCCTAACCAAAAAGACAAACCAAATTGAAAAGCATATGAACCCTAAAAAGCAAAAAACAGAAATTAAATGTCATAGAGGAGGAATCAAAGCCTAACACCTTAAGGATTTGATTCCTCATACTTAACCCTACATGATGGTGACAAGACTTACGTGAATAGGTGAAGAAGAAACAGAGCTCACCTATGAGGTGGAGAATGGCACCAGTGTTGTAGGAATTGAAGACGACGAAGTTGAAAATGGAGGAGGATTAAGGATATTCAGGTAATAACTCGAACTTGCAACCTCTTTCTAAATGGTGAGGGAGTTTACAGAGAGTGATGAATTATAGAGAGAACTTAAAGAGATAATTTTAGAGTGATTAAGAAAGTGAGAATTTCCAGTGCCTTTGTGGAGTGGTGATTGTTATTGTCATCGTTGTTGAATTTGAGAGTGATGTGGAATTATATAGACGATGATGATGTAACTGATTTGGGCATAGAATTAAAGCCCAATTTGTTAGGTGTTAGGGTAGCTGTTTCATTTAGTGAATTGAAAGAGAAAGTTTATTATGAGTTACTAAAAGAGTTTGGTTTTCTGTTCAATGCAGTTAGTTGTAGTTTGTTAAGTTAGTTATAGACTGAGTTGGAGTGAGTTAAGAGTGTGAAGAATTGGAGGTAGATTGTGCAGTTAGTATCTGTTAGTGTTAGATTAATCATTATGTTATGATAAATTTTAGAAGTTATTTCTTAGTTGAATAAATTTGAAATAAGTTATTTCTTAGTGAAGTGTTTGAATTAAGTGTTAGTTAACTTCTGTTAAAATTGTTATGCAAAATTTTAGGTTAGTTATCAATTAGTAAACTTGAGTTAATAAGCTTGTTACCGTTGATGTTAATGACAATTAGGAGAGAACTTAGTTATAAGTTAATTGCGGTCTTTATAAAAGCAATCAGTATGTTTTAAGTTAGAAATTAGTTAGGATCGAGTTAATATTGTGAAATTGTTTGAATTTGAAATGTTATGAAAACTTGCATTGCTTGTGAACTTGAACTGCCATGGACTATTTTTGGATCAATGCGACTTTTAGAGGTTAGTTAATGAATTGAAATTCTGAGTTTATTGAAAATTAGCAACTGGAAGTTTAGTTGGAATGGTTTGTTATGTAGGCTATTGTGGAGGTATACTGATTTTGATGGAAATTGAATAGATGTTATGGATTGCAATGTGTATGTTTGTATGAATCTTAGGTCATGATTGTTGTGTATAGGTGGTATTTCATTAGCATGACTAAGGATTTGTTTGTGTGTGCTAAATTTGATGGAAATTGATGCATGTTTGAATGTATGCTTATGATGTATTTGAAATGTTTATGGATCTTTTTGTTTGTGTTGCTGGAATTTGGTGATGATATATTGTTTATGATGATTGTGTGGATGATCGTGGTCTTGGGTTGTGGTACTTTGCAGGCTGCATTAAGCTCTGCAAAAATGCGTTGAGCTCTGCACCTGCATTGTGCCAGGGTATGCACATGACATGGATTATTGGATTTCAATTGTTTCTACCTAGCTCGCATAGGGTCTACATCATCTTTATGCACGCACCATGTTATGAATTAGGTATGTGTTGGCCTTCTTTTGATTTAAATCTGAATGGTATGTAATGACATGATGATGAATGCATTGCCTTGTGGAATTGTATGTTTGGTCTACTATGATTTATTGAATTGCATAGCATGAACATATCAATATGAGTGCATTTGGTAGCATTTATTCTTGCAATATGATTATGATGTACTAAAGTGTGTAGGTCTTGATTGCGGATCTTCAGGCATAGCAGGAAAGAATTGATGAAGTTTGGGTGGCCTTTGTCATGCCAAGGTATAAATTTGGTGGCTTGGTAAACATGGAATATGCATGGAGTTATGGTGCAATAACTTGATGACAACATGAACATGGGTGAAGGTGACTTGGGGATTTAGCAAGAAATAGGTCGAGGGAGGGAAGTTAGTGTTAGGGTCAGTCAAACGTCAATTGTTGACCAAAAGTCAACATTTTGACCAAAAGTCAACTATATCAAAAAAATGTAATTTCTTTGTAATTTTGCAACAGCAATGTAACTTGTACTTGATTTTTGGTACCTTGACTTGTGTATGGATTGTAACTTGTTCCTCAAGTAATGCATATAATTTTCCTCCACTTTACAATTTGAAAACTTAAATTTGAATCTTTTGAAATTTGAATGAAACTTGATCTTGAATTTGAACACGAGTCTTGAATCTTGAATGAACCACAATGCCTTGCCTTGAATCCAAACTAAACAACTAAAGGACTAGTGTATTGAAAAAGGTCTATAAAGAGATTAATCAGTCAAAATCAATACTTTATAGTTGACCAACTAAAACCTGCCATACATAATCAATTCCAATGTCATGATGCAATCCATATGACCCACAAGTGCCAAAGATCAAGAAATTAGGGTTCCACGACTTTGAGTTCAAGAGAATTGGTCATCACTAGTCAATATAGCATTGGGATGCCCTAGATTTTACCCTCAGAGAAACCCTAGTTCCATGTTGATCATAAACATCAAAAGGCCTTTGAACCAATTGTGTTTACTCTTAAAAAATGCAATGGTAAAATGAATGCCTTATGATGCCAATGACTATGCAGATGAACCATAGACCAAAACTCAGATGAAAGTGAAAAAGGGAGGGCAAATTCTGGGATATGACACACGTGGCTCAACACACAAGAGAGATCTAATGGCCCTTGTGTTTTCTAATTGCATTTTAATTTCTGATTTTTCTTTTAATCCACTTATTTTGATTAATTCATAATAAATTCATTTTTAATCCAAAAAATATGGGACTTTCACCAAAAATCTTTAAATATTTTCCCCTTCCATATCTTGAATCAAAATAATTTTTTAAATTAATTTTGATATTTTTTATGAATTAATTGGTTTTTGACTTGTTTTTAAATATTTTAAAATACTTCTGACTTTCCAAAAATTCTAAAAAAAATTGTCTAAGGTAATTTGACCTAGTTTGACCTAGGATAAATCTCTTGGCCATTTATTTGGTGATTTGAAGGGATTTGAGGTTTTGTCCATTTAAAAATGCCTTTTAATTTATTTTAAAATTGATTAATTTTTTTAAAATTTTTATTGAGCCATTTAATTGACCTGGTGGTGTTTGACTTTCTGTTTAGCCTTGGTCATGTTGATTTGAATTTTATTTGACCAATACTGTTGGATTTAGGGGGTTGATGAAATGTACATTTCATCCCCCAAAGTGAATGGATAGTATTTATCAGATGAATTTCCTCCTGTGATTAATTTGGGTTTCTATTTCCCTTCCCCTCTTCATCTTCATCCATATTCTTCCCCAATCCATCATTGACCAATGAATTCTCTTCAAGTCAAAATGCTAGTTGATTCATCAATGACCTTGTGTCAGATGAATCAACATGAGCCTGACTGAGATAAGTCCCTCCCATTTCATTTTAGTGTGTGGTATGTTTTAGGAGTTTGGTTCTTTGTACCAAGTCTCTAACATACATTAACACCAATATCTTTATTGCCCGACCTCAGATAGTTGGGACTTCTACATAAGTCCAATTACGATTGCTTAACATAGAGC
The DNA here is from genome assembly GCF_024323335.1 of Lathyrus oleraceus. Classification (NCBI taxonomy): domain Eukaryota; kingdom Viridiplantae; phylum Streptophyta; class Magnoliopsida; order Fabales; family Fabaceae; genus Lathyrus; species Lathyrus oleraceus. The sequence goes on along the minus strand of NC_066580.1, from coordinate 193,547,212 downwards.
TAAAATTTTCCCAAAAGGCACATCATTCTTATAAGTGAGATGATAAGTCTCCCATTCTTCATGGCATTGCGTGAAGACTTGACCTTTTTTTCATTCATGAGAGCTAGTGGCATACTTGTTAATTTATCCAAGTTGGAGCCCTTCTCATGGATGCTGTCTTGGTTCATGTATTCATACTTGTGGATGAATGATTGAGTGTTATCCAAAGAATTACTTAAACAAATAAAAATCTTCACTGACCTTTGACTAACTCTTCATTAATGTTGTTTTACTTTCAAGTCATTTTACTTAATGCAATTTAAATTTCAGTACCTTTATCATTCATTTCCATTTACATTTCATACAACTTGTTTATGTTTTAGTCCTTTTCACTTTGCTCACTTGAGTCATATCTTGTAATTGTATATATTATGTGCTTGTAATTTTATTTGTTTGTGGTATTAGGACCTTAAAATACCTATTAACAACTAAAAAAACCCTAAAAAATATCTTGGTGGACTATCGGGCTTGATCTGAACTTTTGGACTTAGGATAGGCAACCTTCCTATGCTTTGAGGACTTGGCCAATGCCATTATCTGAGACAGAGTTATCCTTGACTGTGCCTTTCATCTGATGCAAACCTTGGGTGCTTCTGGTTCATCTGTCACCTTGTCTTTGTGCTTGATTGTTATACTACTATTATTGTTGATGTCTGATGATTGTTTTTAAGTTTACCAGAAGGAATATTTTCATCTGATACATTGAAAGATATTGAAGACTGCTAGCCATTGAAGTGCTTGCTTAGATATTATGGCTATCTTTATTTGATGCCTTGGTCTTCATATGGTTTGCTTGGATATTTCTTGCTCAAAAGTCTAAAGGAAATGAGTTTCTATCTGACATTCTTGTCTTGTGGATTGCATCCCATTGGTCAGAACTTTTCAACTCTTAACTTTTAATTTTTGTCTAGGGTAGTCCCTTAATCTCCTCCCACTTCTTTAATTTCAAAATCTCTCCCTCTTTTCAAAACCTTCTTTGATTGTGTTTTTCAACTTCTACATGTTTTAATGATTAGAAACTTTGACCTTATGCCATTGAAATTTTAAACTTTTTCTTAAATTAAACTTATGAATGAACTTAACCATATTGAGTTAATTTTAAAAAGATAAAAAAGAACTAACAACCCCATTAAAGTCTTTGGCCTTTTGTGCCTTTTCTGTTAAAATTTTGATAAAAAAATTAATTCACCAACTTCTTTGAAATTTTTACCACGAACTACAGGGTTTTGATCCCTTATTTTTATGTTGGTATGTAGGCATAATACTGAAGGTCTTGTCAAACACAAAAATATAATTAACGAATTCTTTTCTCACCCCCTCACTCTATATCTTAATCAAACATCATTTTGACCAAAAACACATGCACACAAAAAAGGGCTCCCTAGGAGTACCTAGGACACTTTGGGTGCTAACACCTTCCCTTTATGTAACAAACCCCCTTACCTGTAATCTCTGACATTTTATTAGTTTTGATTTGAAAATTTCTTATCTTTCCGTACTTTTTCCATATTCCTTTGGAAACAATAAAAGCGCAATGACGACTCTGGTTTTATTGACGTCAAGTTTATCCATAGCTTGATGATCATGAATTTACCGCTACAAAAATTAAGTGGCGACTCTGCTGGGGAGTAGTCCTCTGTGGGTTTAGCCTACTTTTTTGTTGTGTGTGTATATTTATATATTTGATGTTTGTTTGTATATACTGTCTGTGTTATGCTTTGTCTGTTGTGCTTGGTGATCTATGTGTGGTGAGATAAGTTCTAACCCGAACTTGAGTGAAATTTAAGATAGGAGGATGGTATTTTCATGTTGGATTTAAATGAGTAGTCCTGAAAGAGTTGACATGAGATCCTCCACTCAGGGGACACCTCTTTGAAGTTACTGATGTCACACGAGTAAGTCGTGGATAAACATTGCTTTCTCTAATTTGGGGGTGCGAGAAGCTGAGGACCGTAGAACATTTAACCCAACTTGGTCTATTTAGGATGTAATGTGGAGATTGTTCAAGTGTAGACTTGATAACAGTTGTTACACGATACTACACTCAGACGAGTTTCTCTTGAGAATACTATGGATTGATAAGTCAGTCATCATAACCTATAGTATTCGATAGATGGGATTACGACTCTGGGAACTTTTTTAGAACATGATCTACAAGTTTTATCCTTAGTACACTCTTTTGGGATGGTTCTTAACCCGACTCCATTCTCATGACTCGCAACAAACCCTTTGATTCTTGGTTGATCCGACCAGTCTCGTCAATATCAATGAAACTTGGGTGTTGATAAGGTGAAAACCTTAATCCACTAAAATGGATGATTGATCTTGATGATGACTTGATCCATACCTTAACCTTTGTTTGTGTTTGCCTTGTGTGTGATTGTTTCATTCATGTGCATCATAACATCCATCACAGAAAATAAAATTTTCAAGGGAACTAAGGTCTTATTTGCAAATATTTTCAGACCATGGATTGTGAACGAAGGAACACTAAGAAGTACAGTTTCAGGTGTCCCGACTTGAAAGAGTTAAGGAAGTTATCATCATTTATATTAGATCCCTTAGATTTTAAGCAACGTCATGGGAAGTGTAATACCCCAAAATTTACCCTTCATTTTACCTAAAAAAAAAAAAAAAAAAACGAAAAAAAAAAAAAAAAAAAAACTTAATTAATTAAATAATTAAAATAAATAAATAAAATATAACAAATTATTTTGGACTTGGGTCTCACTCATTTGAGCCCATTACCCACGAAAATCAGTCTATAAATACTGAAGTTTCAGTAGAGGAAAACACACTTGGAGTTACACTGGGAGATTCACTGGAGAAAGAAGGAAGAGAAGCAAAACCCTGAGGAAAAGATAGTGAGAGAAAAGCCAACAGAGTTCAGAGCAACCTCCAAACCCTGAAAGGAACTCAACTTGTAAACCTCACGGGCGCAACTCAATCAAGCTCTCCAATCAGGTTTGCCCTATATCCATCATCTTTATGCCTTTTATTTGAATGCTCTAAATGTATGAGGTATTATGGGTGAATTTGATACCTTTTTGTGAGCCTTTTGTGAATTTTGATGGAATTATTCATGTGGTTACATTTTGATTTAGGGGCAACTCTGGGTTACCCTATTTTGTTTATTCTAACCTGTCTTGTGTTTCCATGGCATTGTTTTCTCTTGATTTCATCCTGCTGCTCTAACCCTTTGTCGAGTTTTGTGAGGGCTCACATGGCTTTCGCAGAGACACTCGCGTGGTTTCCCACTTTATTTGTGGGATACCCCCTGGAGTTTTATTCTGATTATTCGTGTTGACTGATTTCCTTTGACGGTCCAGCTGGAGACATTTCAGGGTTTCTTGCCCCTTTAACTGCTATAGCTTCGGATCTTTATCCGTGTGGTAATTTTTTCCCTTTCTCATACTTTATCGCTTTCTTAGCTGGAAGACCTCGATAGGAGGCAATGTTTGAGCCCCTTGGTGGCATTTTACTTTGAGATACATGTTTTGTGTTTTGTATTCATATCCCTGCAGGTAGCGCGGTTCCTTCGTCAAGGACTGCCTTTTTGCCCTCGAGCATCCCAAACCCTAAAACCCAAAGCAACACGTTTACTCCTTCTACTACAGGCGAGTAAGTCTCCAAAGGTCGAGCATCCTGTAGATTGCGTAGTAACGTTGTTCGTCCAAAATCCAATCCATAACCCCGTAGTTAGCCGAACTACGGCTTGCTCTGATTCTCATTCCAGATGAGATACGTAGGCATAAGACGCGATGTCTTAGCGAGCACACATCCCCCCAACTCATAGGTCAGCCGAGCTACGAAGACTCTGATTCTCATATTCAGATGAGATACGTATGCAGTGGATGCGACATCCGCGCGAGTCATTTCTCTTAACCTTTTTAGTAAATAAACACGTTAGGTAAACCCACACCCTTTAGACAAAAACTACAAAAGTGGATCCCGTAGAGTACTATGGATGCGTAGGGGTGCTAATACCTTCCCTTCGCATAACCGACTCCCGAACCCAAGATTTGGTTGCGAGACCTTGTCTTTTCCTTTCCTCTTTCAGGTTTACTTCGAGCGTTTCCTTTCCCTCCCTTGGGATAAATAACGCACGGTGGCGACTCTTCTGTCATTTTCTTTCGCCGGTTGTTTTTTCGCACACTGTATTTTTCAGGTTGCGACAGCTGGCGACTCTGCTGGGGACTTTAAGAAGTTGACCTCTTGCTGGTCCATCTTCCCTAAGCGAGTCCCTCCTAGCTTTTGTAGTTTGTTTGTTTATTGGGTGTTCATGCTTTTGTACAGTTATTTATTTACCTGCTTTACCTTATTACATTGTGTACATATCATTGTTGTATCTGTTTCTGTTGGCTGGCTGCTTGGTGATCTTTGTGAGATGAGTTCTATACCCGAACTCGAGTGCACTTAAGATAGGAGAATGACATAGTCCTGTCAACTTGTGTGGAGTATTCCTTAGCGAGTTGACTTGCAAGCCCATTCACTTGGTGGAGGTCATGTTGAGATCAATAATGTCACATAAGTAAGTTGTGGTTAGACATTACTTGTTCCAATATAGACCTAAGAAGCCAAGGACCTTAGTTTACCTAACCCATCTTGGCCTATTCGTAGGACGTAGTGCGAAAGTCGTTCAAATGTAAGATTTGATACGATTGTTACGCGATACTACACTCATAAGAGTCTCTCTTGAGAATATTGTTGGAATACGAGTAGTCGTTCCTCTAATAATATCCGAAAGATGGGATTATGACTATGGGAACCTTTTTGTAGAACATGTTTGGCAGGTTTAAACCTTAGTACACTCCTTTTGGGTGGTTCTTAACCTAAACTCCATGCTCGTGACTTGCGACAAACCCTTGATTCATGGTTGATCCGATCAGGTATCCTTAATATCAATGAAACTCGGGTGTTGATAAGGTGTAAACCATAATCCGCCAAAATGGGTGGTTGATATTAAGGATAACATGATCCATCCCATGACCTTTGTTTGGTGTGCTCTTAATTTCTCTCCAGACAGTGCAACCTGACAGATGTTCAAGCAGATATAACAATCCTGATTGACATACCACTGCATTGCATTCACGTCATCACATCATTTGCATTCATATCATTTAACACATGTTTATCCTTTTCAAGGGGTTTTAAATCTTCTTCTTGATTCTAGTCGGGGTTTTCTTCTTACGCTGTTTATCAAATGTGAGACTGAAATCAAGGAGGTAGAATACCTTTTGGAATTGATAAACATGTCATTGCATTTGCATAGTCATCCGCATGTCTTGCATAACAGGTACCGCCACAGTGTTCTCAGTTTGTTTGGTGTCCCACTAGCAGGATAGCTGACTCAGGCATTCATCGATACGGTACCCGAAGGAATCAACAGAGAGTAATGGAAAGCCTACAGGCAGAGCTCGCCGAGATGAAGATTCGCATGAATCAATTCATGGATTTGGTTCAAGGGGTGGCTCAAGGACAGCAGGAGCTTAGATTGTTGGTACAGAGGGATCCCCCTATTACTCAACCGGAGACGTTGGCCGATCCTCCAGCTGGAGAGGCTAATGGACCCAATGGACCGGGGCCTATCCCAATCCTACATGTCACCTCCGGTCTACAACCCATTCAGGATGGTCAGGATGATCAGTTCCCTTTGCTTCAGGAAGACTTTGGCATGGACCCCATGTTTAAAAGATTGGAAGAGAGGTTGAAAGCAGTGGAAGGACAGAATCTTCTGGGAGTAGATGTTGCTGACTTGGGGCTGGTCCCAGGTGTGCGAGTGCCACCGAAATTCAAGGTCCCGATATTTGACAAATACAATGGCAGCTCTTGCCCCAAAACTCACGTGCAAGCCTATTTCCGTAAAATGGTTGCATACTCTGACGACGAGAAGCTACTTATGTACTTCTTCCAGGACAGCCTGGCTGGGGCATCCTTGGAATGGTATATGAGGCTGGACAGAGCCCACATCCGTTGCTGGAGGAATTTGGCGGAGGCTTTCGTGAAGCAGTACCAGTATAATGCAGACATGGCTCCGGACAGAACTCAACTTCAGAATCTGTCTCTTAAAAGCAATGAGTGCTTCAGGGAATACGCTCAACGCTGGAGGGATACAACTTCCCGTGTTCAGCCTCCTATGTTGGAAAAGGAAATGGCCAACATGTTCATGAATACGCTGCCTGGACCTTATCTGGAGCGTCTGGTGGGGTGTAATGCTTCCAACTTTGCTGATGTGGTCTCTACCGGAGAAAGGGTGGAGAATTACCTAAAGACCTATAAGAGCCAAAATGGAGTTGGATCCTCATCAGGGGTGAAGAAGTCGTTCATTCAGGGACAAAAGAGGAGAGAAGGGGATGCAAGTGCCATATCTTCTTATCAGAACAGGGATAACCGGAGGAATAATTTTCAGAATTATCATCAGCAACCGTATGTTGCGGCTGTGACCATTCCAGCTGCAGCACCACTACAACAACAACAATCACAACGTCAACCAACTCAGTATCAACAACAGCAACAACCGGGTAACAGACCCGCTTATCAACAGAGGCAAAGGATGATGGACCGGCGTTTCGACACCCTTCCAATGTCGTACGCTCAGTTGCTTTCTAGTTTTCAACAACTACAACTTGTGCAATTACGCACTCTGGCTCCTCCTGTTGGTAGACTTCCGGTGGGTTACGACGCCAACGCTAGGTGTAGCTTCCACTCTGGGGGCACCTGGCCATGACATTGAGAACTGCAAAGCTTTTAAGCACGTAGTTCAGGACCTCATAGATTCAAAGGCCATCGACCTTGCACCAGCTCCGAATGTCGTCAACAATCTCATGCCCCAGCATGGTGGAGCCAACGTTAACATGGTTGAAGGAGAAGTCAAATTAGTCGCTGCAGTCAACGAAGAAGATGGGGATAGTGATTGTGACATTGACAACTGGGTGCGTCCGAGGATCCCGGGTGAAGTTCTCAACAATTGGTCTTCTGAAGAGATTATCCAAGTCACTCTTCTTGAAGAGTAATTTTCTTTGTTTATTCATGCATATCCAAGTCTTACGTTCCGCCCAGGGCGTAATGACTCATTGTAGGGCCCATCTATGTGACAATTGCATTTTTTATCATAAATAAAGGACGTCTTTTTGCATTCAAATATTTTGTTCCCTGTCTTTCTATTTTTGCAGTTTTTCAAAATAAAAAAAATGGCAATGTTTTGTTTAGTTTTCACTTCTTGTTCACACTCATAAGCACATACCATCACTCATGCAGATGCACAACACCGGATCCTATTGATAACGGTTCTGCTATGGCTCGTTTCGACTTTGAAAATCCAATCTTTCAAGCTGAAGAAGAGGGTGATGAAGACTGTGAACTCCCTGAAAAGCTTACCAGGTTATTAAAACAAGAGGAAAGGGTTATTCAACCGCATCAAGAGTCTGTTGAAGTGATTAATCTCGGCACCGAGGACGCCAAGAGAGAAATCAAGATAGGGGCTGCTTTGGGAGATGATGTGAAGAAAGGGCTGATTGAATTGCTGCAAGAATACGTTGACATCTTCGCCTGGTCTTATCAGGACATGCCTGGGCTGGACACAGACATCGTGGTGCACCGCTTGCCTCTCAAAGAAGGTTGTCCTCCGGTCAAGCAGAAGCTCAGAAGAACAAGACCAGAGATGGCTGTCAAGATAAAGGAAGAAGTACAAAAGCAATTGGATGCAGGGTTTCTAGCAGTCACCAATTATCCGTCATGGGTTGCAAACATCGTCCTAGTACCTAAGAAGGATGGAAAGGTACAGATGTGTGTCGACTACCGGGATCTGAACAGAGCTAGCCCTAAAGATGATTTCCCATTACCTCACATCGACGTTTTGGTGGATAATACAGCTCAGTTCTCGGTATTCTCCTTCATGGATGGCTTTTCTGGCTATAACCAAATCAAGATGGCACCAGAAGACATGGAAAAGACAACTTTCATAACCCCATGGGGCACCTTCTGCTACAAGGTGATGCCGTTTGGTCTGAAAAATGCCGGAGCAACATATCAGCGAGCGATGGTGACTTTGTTCCATGATATGATTCATCATGAAATCGAGGTTTATGTGGACGATATGATTGCCAAATCTCAGACAGAAGAAGAACATTTGTTGAATTTGCAGAAACTGTTTGAGCGTTTGAGGAAATTCAAACTGAGACTTAATCCGAATAAGTGCACTTTCGGGGTGAGATCGGGAAAATTGTTGGGTTTTATTGTTAGCGGAAAAGGGATTGAGGTGGATCCTGACAAAGTGAAAGCAATACAGGAAATGCCTGAGCCAAGAACCGAGAAGCAAGTCCGTAGTTTCTTAGGGAGGTTGAACTACATTGCAAGGTTCATCTCTCACCTAACAACCACGTGTGAGCCAATTTTCAAATTGCTGAGGAAGGATCAGGCTATCAGGTGGAATGAAGATTGTCAAAGGGCTTTCGAGAAGATAAAAGAGTATCTACAAAAACCTCCGATCCTTATACCTCCAGTTCCTGGGAGACCTCTGATAATGTACCTATCAGTGACCGAGAACTCGATGGGGTGTGTATTGGGACAGCATGACGAGTCTGGTCGAAAAGAGCATGCCATATACTACCTTAGCAAAAAGTTTACCGACTGTGAAATCAAATATTCGCAGCCTGAGAAAACTTGCTGTGCTTTGGCCTGGGCTGCTCGCCGACTGAGACAGTATATGTTGAACCATACTACCTTGTTGATTTCTAAGATGGATCCAGTGAAATACATATTCGAGAAGCCAGCTCTCACCGGAAGGGTCGCTCGTTGGCAAATGATTTTAACAGAGTATGATATTCAGTACACGTCACAGAAGGCCATCAAAGGGAGTATTCTGTCAGACTACCTTGAGGCGGCAAATAAGAACATAAAGAAGATTGTGCAGAAGATGGTCGTCACGTACAGAGATTGGCATGAGATGCTACCTTTCGCCTTGCATGGGTACCGCACTTCAGTACGTACATCGACCGGGGCAACCCCTTACTCCCTTGTGTATGGTATGGAAGCAGTCCTACCTGTTGAAGTGGAGATTCCTTCCCTAAGAGTCTTGTTGGATGTCAAGCTAGACGAAGCTGAATGGATTCGGACAAGGTTCAATGAGTTGAGTCTTATCGAAGAGAAGCGAATGGCAACCATTTGTCATGGGCAGTTGTATCAGAGTCGGATGAAGAGAGATTTTGATCAGAAGGTGCGTCCTCGTTGTTTCCAAGTCGGAGATTTAGTGTTGAAAAGGATCCTTCCTCCTCAGACAGATCACAGGGGCAAGTGGACTCCTAACTATGATGGACCGTATATTGTCACCAAGGTTTTTGATGGTGGGGCTTTAATGCTTGCAACTATGGATGGTGAAAACTTCACTTCCCCTGTGAACTCAGACGCAGTTAAAAAATACTTCGCATAAAATAGACCCGCTGGACAGTAAAAAGAATAGTCCAGGCAAAAAATGGGCATCCCGGCGAACCAAGAAAATGAAAAGGTTCGGGCAAAAATTAGGGATTAAAAATGAAAAGATCGTACACCCGGTAAGTTGAAAACCTGAAAAGGCAACTTAGGCAAAAATGGGTATCCCGGTGGATTGAAAACCCGAAAAGGGCGATCCAGGCAAAAGTTAGGGATTAAGCGAATGACTGCGTTCTGAGTAGTTCTAAATCTCATCTCGTGCCAATGACTAGAAATTTTTGAAGGATAGGAAACAGTCCAATCACTCTTTCAGAAGGCTGATCATCTGGAGGATCTTGAAGACGGGCAAGTCATAGCAGAATTGGAACCCAATAGAAATCCATTTCACATTGCCATTAGATTAATTTCTGTTTTTATCTATTGTGCGATTACCTCTTTCCAGGGATTGCTTCTTAATGTAAATGCCTATTCAGAGGCCATTCAATCAATAAAATCATGTTATTCAGTATATCTCTGTTTTCATTTTCATTTTACTGTTTTGTTTGCAAAAATGACGTCCGAATTTTTGATAAACATTGCATCATGACACATAAGGGCTTTACAGGTACATGCTTAATAAACATTTAAAATTGCTGTAAATTTTAAGTGCTTTGGATCGTCTATTCAGAACAGATACCCTCGGGGCATTTCCTTAAAATCCCCTACAGATGATCGTGAATATCTTCCCCAGTGAAGTCACCAACAGACAAATTCGGTGTCTTATCCCTGCAGAGCTGATCAGAGTGTTGGATTCTTCAATCCCCAACAGTTTCTCACCACCGTACTTCCCCAAGCGGTTGTTTCAAGACATACACTCCCCAGTAGAGTTGACAGTGTCAGACTATATATCCCCAGCGGAGTTGACAGTGCCAGACTGTATCTTCCCAGCAGAAGTGGCTGCTCCTTAGAGTTCGATGCCAAATCGATAATCCCAATGCCAGAACCATGGTTTCTTTCCATGAAGCAGAACCTCGGTACCGTATCAGTGTTTGCTCCCCCTGCTGAGTCATCTCTCGCAAACCGTGGTTGCCAGAATCATTGTAGCTTTCCTCAGCAGCAGGCTTCCAATGCCATTCTTTCCCCGATCAGAGTCTCGGTATGGCCAGAACACCGCATGGCTAGTCTTCTCCCCACAGAGTTCATTGTGGTGTGTATCTCCAGCAGCCTGGCCAGAGCCTAGAGGATGATAATCATTTCCCCAGCAGATCCCTTGCCTCAGCTTGGCATTCTACCCAGCATTTCGCATCCCTGCATGTAGAATCATATTGCATTGCATCCTTCCAAATCGCGTAGCATTTCCATTTTCATGGAGCATTACGCCATTGAAAAATTCAAACATACGCATGTAAGCATAAAACATTCTCGGTATCCCAAGTGATAAGCTAGAAGTTGTTTCCAGTACTCAGACTGAAGGTTGTTCATGACTTACCTTTGTTATCCCCAGCAAGTGTCATTGGCCCATGCGCCGCCTCTATTATCATTTCCTATTTCTGCCAATGCTGACAGGCATGAAATTTTCCAGTATCCAGACCGAAGTGGCATTCAGGCCAGTTCTCCGGTATCCAGACCGAAGTGGCATTCAGGCCAGTGTTCCGATGTTCAGATCGAAGAAGTTTCCGACGTTCAGGTCGATGCAACTTGTGGCATTCAGGCCAGTTTTACCGGTATCCAGACCGAAGTGGCGTTCAGGCCAGTTGTTCCGGTATCCAGACCGAAGTGGCATTCAGGCCAGTGTTCCGATGTTCAGATCGAAGAAGTTTCCGACGTTCGGGTCGATGCAACTTGTGGCATTCAGGCCAGTTTTCCGGTATCCAGACCGAAGAAGTTTCCGATGTTCAGGTCGATGCGACTTGTGGCATTCAGGCCAATTTTCCGATATTCAGATCGAAGAAGTTTCCGACGTTCAGGTCGATGCGACTTGTGGCATTCAGGCCAATTTTCCGATGTTCAGATCGAAATCCTTTCCAGTATTCAGACTGCTGAGCGGCATTCAGGCCATGGTTATTTCTGTGTTACCATTTATTTTGGTATCCAGTTTAACATTCTTTTTTCGATATTCAGACTGACTTTCACCGTACCAGACGGATTCTTCTTTCAAGACCACCTCTTTGCCGATTCTGACAGACATTGTTACTTCACTTCACTTCAGTGCAAATTTTTGGGCTTTTATTGTATTCAATCCCTTGATACCTCGAAAGCACGAAAGCAGCTGTCATCTTCCTTCCGGGTCTCCAGTTGATTGAATAGGGGCAGTTGTAATACCCCAAAATTTACCCTTCATTTTTCCTAAAAAAAAAATAAAAATAAAAATAAAAAAATAAAAAAATAAATAATTAATTAATTAATTAATTAATTAATTAAATAATTAAAATAAATAAATAAAATATAACAAATTATTTTGGACTTGGGTCTCCCTCATTTGAGCCCATTACCCACGAAAATCAGTCTATAAATACTGAAGTTTCAGTAGAGGAAAACACACTTGGAGTTACACTGGGAGATTCACTGGAGAAAGAAGGAAGAGAAGCAAAACCCTGAGGAAAAGATAGTGAGAGAAAAGCCAACAGAGTTCAGAGCAACCTCCAAACCCTGAAAGGAACTTAACTTGTAAACCTCACGGGCGCAACTCAATCAAGCTCTCCAATCAGGTTTGCCCTATATCCATCATCTTTATGCCTTTTATTTGAATGCTCTAAATGTATGAGGTATTATGGGTGAATTTGATACCTTTTTGTGAGCCTTTTGTGAATTTTGATGGAATAATTCATGTGGTTACATTTTGATTTAGGGGCAACTCTGGGTTACCCTATTTTGTTTATTCTAACCTGTCTTGTGTTTCCATGGCATTGTTTTCTCTTGATTTCATCCTGCTGCTCTAACCCTTTGTCGAGTTTTGTGAGGGCTCACATGGCTTTCGCAGAGACACTCGCGTGGTTTCCCACTTTATTTGTGGGATACCCCCTGGAGTTTTATTCTGATTATTCGTGTTGACTGATTTCCTTTGACGGTCCAGCTGGAGACATTTCAGGGTTTCTTGCCCCTTTAACTGCTATAGCTTCGGATCTTTATCCGTGTGGTAATTTTTTTCCCTTTCTCATACTTTATCGCTTTCTTAGCTGGAAGACCTCGATAGGAGGCAATGTTTGAGCCCCTTGGTGGCATTTTACTTTGAGATACATGTTTTGTATTTTGTATTCATATCCCTGCAGGTAGCGCGGTTCCTTCGTCAAGGACTGCCTTTTTGCCCTCGAGCATCCCAAACCCTAAAACCCAAAGCAACACGTTTACTCCTTCTACTACAGGCGAGTAAGTCTCCAAAGGTCGAGCATCCGGTAGATTGCGTAGTAACGTTGTTCGTCCAAAACCCAATCCATAACCCCGTAGTTAGCCGAACTACGGCTTGCTCTGATTCTCATTCCAGATGAGATACGTAGGCATAAGACGCGATGTCTTAGCGAGCACACATTCCCCCAACTCATAGGTCAGCCGAGCTACGAAGACTCTGATTCTCATATTCAGATGAGATGCGTATGCAGTGGATGCGACATCCGCGCGAGTCATTTCTCTTAACCTTTTTAGTAAATAAACACGTTAGGTAAACCCACACCCTTTAGACAAAAACTACAAAAGTGGATCCCGTAGAGTACTATGGATGCGTAGGGGTGCTAATACCTTCCCTTCGCATAACCGACTCCCGAACCCAAGATTTGGTTGCGAGACCTTGTCTTTTCCTTTCCTCTTTCAGGTTTACTTCGAGCGTTTCCTTTCCCTCCCTTGGGATAAATAACGCACGGTGGCGACTCTTCTGTCATTTTCTTTCGCCGGTTGTTTTTTCGCACACTGTATTTTTCAGGTTGCGACAGGAAGCTTTTGTCCGTATTATCTACTGATGTGGTTGAAGGACTTCTAAGTGTCTTGGTGCAGTTCTATGACCCTCTTTATCGGTGCTTCACTTTTCCTGATTATTATTTTGTGCCCACGTTGGAGGAGTATGCCCATCTCTTGGGTATGCCCATGTCTAACAAGGTACCTTTCAATGGATTGGAGGAGATCCCGAGATCTCATGTCATAGCCGAAGCTCTTCATCTGAAGAAGTCAGAGATTGATGCTAATTTGATAAGGAAATGAGGGATTCTAGGATTGACTTATGATTTTCTCATTGGTAGAGCTACTATTTTTGCTCAAGCTGGTAGCATGGACGCTTTTGAAGCCATCTTTGTATTGCTCATCTATGGTTTAGCTTTGTTCCCTAACATTGACAGTTTTGTTGATGTTAACGCCATTAGAATCTTCTTGATTGGGAATCCTGTTCCGACTCTGTTGGGTGACATGTATTTCTCTTTGCATTTGAGGAATTCTAAGGGTGGGGGAACCATTGTGTGTTACATTCCTCTTCTGTACAAGTGGTTTATTTTTCACTTACCTCAGACACCTGCTTTCTTGGAGAACCAACAGTGTCTACGGTGGTCCTAGAGACTTATGTATCTCACTAATGATGATATTGTTTGGTATGATTCTACATTGGGTAGCTTGGATATTATTGACAGTTATGGTGAGTTATCTAACGTGCCTCTTATTGGTACGTAAGGAGGAATCAACTACACCCAACATTGGCCCGTCTTCAGCTTGGGTTCCCCTTGAGAGATAAGCCTAATAACGTTCAGTTAGAGGGTCTATTCTATCAGGAGGGTAAAGATTCCTAACATTTGAAGAGTAGAGTGGTGCGTGCTTGGCACAATATGCATAAGAAAGGAAGATCCGATCTTGGTCCATGCAACTGTGTAGCTTTGGAAGCTTACACTATTTGGGTGAAGAAGAGAGATTTGGAGCTCAAGATGCTGTATGCTTGTGAGAGACCTATGTCTGTGGTTATGGCTGAGCTATCAACTCTCCCTAACAAAGATATAGATAAGTTGGAAGATGCACTTGCCAAGATGAAGCAAGAGAAAGACCTTTGGGAAGAGCGATTCCATGCTTTGAACCGAAAGCACGAGGAGTTGCAACTTGAGTCGAAATACAAAAATGCACTTATTGAGGTCCTTGAGGAGCGTGCAGTGAAGAGACAAAGAGAGCTAGAGGATTTATTTTCCTCTAGTATGACTCAGTCTTCCGGTGCTTGGAAGAATATTGTTGATCGACTCATCCTTGAGAAAGCTCAGACGCAGACAAATTTTGAGTCAGAGATTCGATGCATCCGAAGGAAGTACACTCCCTTGGCTAGATCATCTGATGCAGTTGCTCGGGATACTTAGGATGATAGTTTCCTTTTCTCTTGTATTTATATTTTGGTTCCTGAAATTGTACTCAGTGTAATCCTTCTAAAGTTTATGAATAAAAAGAGATTTTATGGTCAATTGAATTATTATTATTGTTGATTTCATGGCAACGCTTCTGTGAACATGGTAGATGGTTGTCCTGGGAATTTTAGGGTCTTTGATGTGCGTCGCATTCGAAGGTCGTTGGTGGAAATTCATAGAGACTTGTTCTTGGTAAGCAATTGTGAACATGACCATGATAGTTGTGTTATTTGTAGCGTTAACCCTCGAGGATGTGTAGTTGTAAAGAGGGATATTCAAAAGCTGATGGATGAAAATGTTATTCAAGTTCAACAATCCAGGTATATGGGAAATGATGTAAACGTTATTGTACCAATATTCAAAACCCCCGAGCGGGTGGTTACTCAATTTTATAGTAGTAGAAGAAATGACAACATATCGGTATCGTTGTTGGTTATACGGTTAGCGGTCCTCATCCCCTATTCATCTAATAAAGATGTAACGTATAAGTACAATGCTACCATGATTGAGAATGGGTAAGCGATTCCTCTTTCCACTGCAAATTCAGTGGTGAGCATTGCAAATGTAGTAAAGGTGACCTGTAATGGCCGTGTGTTTGCCCTGTATCTCCTAAAGTTATGGAAGATGTTTAAGTAGGTAAGAAAGCAGAAGTCCCTGCAGTTGATCTGGTTAGCGCTCCAACTTGTCATTCTGGAGAGTTCAGCGGGTTGAAGGCTAATGATGATGATGGGGTACCTCGTTTGATCAAGAGAAGTGAGTTCAATGTTGTGAAGCAGTTGCTATGAACGACGTCAAAGATTTCCGTGTTGTCATTATTGATGAATTTTGAAGCACATAGAGAGGCTTTGCAAAAAATGTTGGAGCAAGCCTACATACAACATGATGTTATTGTGGATCAGTTCGACCACATTGTTGCTAACATTACTTCTTGTAATAATTTAAGCTTTTGTGATGAAGAACTTCCCGAGGAAGGTAGAAATCACAACTTGGAACTCCACATTTCAATGAATTGCAAAGAGGACCCTTTGTCTAATGTGTTGGTTGATACTGGATCATCATTGAATGTGTTTCCCAAGTTAACTCTAGCAAGACTTTCTTATCAAGGCGCCCCGATGAGGTACAATGGCGTGGTGGTTAAAGCGTTTGACGGTTCTCGAAAAACTCTCATTGGAGAAGTGGACCTTCCAGTTAAGATAGGTCAGAGTGATTTTCAAATTACTTTTCAAGTGATGGATATTCATCTGGCGTACAACTGTTTGTTGGGAAGGCCATGGTTCCATGAAGATGGCGTTGTGACGTCTACTCTGCATCAAAAGTTGAAATTTGTTAAGAACGAAAAACTTCTCATTGTTGGTGGGCAAAAAGCGTTGTTAGTGAGCCATTTGTCATCCTTCACCTATGTAGATGCTGAAGAAGAAATTGGAACGTTGTTCCAAGCTTTGACCATTGCGGATGAATTGAAGAAGACTGGGGCACCCATGTCTTCTCTGAAGGATGCCAAAAAGGTTATTCTGGCTGGTAGCACCGACAAATGGGGTTGCATTATGGAAGTTATTAAGAACAAGAATAGAGCAGGGCTGGGATTTCACCAATGGTCGTTCAACGCCAACGTCAAGACTATGCAAGAAGTTTTCCATAGTGGAGGGTTCATTCACAAGGATGATCAACACTCAGCTGCAATTATTGAAGACAGTGATGAAGATGAAGCTTGTGCCAATTTTGTAACACACGACCAGACTTGCAACAATTGGATTGCTGTTGACGTTCCTCTTGTTATGCACCGCTCAAAGTAATTGTTTTATTGTTTAATAAAATTCCTTCTCCAATGCCTAAGGGAGAAGTGAAACATTGTTGGGCATTTTCAATATTATCATCAATAAAATACAATTTTATTCATCGACATCTTTGATGTTTATTTTTACTTTTTGCTTTTTTTTTTTGAAAATGGTAATCACAAAAAACATAAATAAATAATAATCTTTCCATCTAATCATTATGCAGGTTGGTTCTCAAACCCATTGAACGTAATGATCCTACTCCCTCTCCAAACTTTGATTTTCCTGTGTTTGAAGATGAGGAAGAGAATGATGATGAAGAAGTATCTGATGAATTATCCTGTTTACTTGAGCATGAGAAAAAAAGTCATTCAGCCATTTGAAGAGCAGATTGAATTAGTCAACTTGGGTTCCGATGATGATGTGAAGGAAGTCAAGATTGGGTCTCAATTGTGTCTAGAGGCTAAGAAGGGGTTGGGTGATCTTCTTCGAGAATATTCTGATGTGTTTGCTTTGTCCTATCAAGATATGCCTGGCTTGGATTCTGATATTGTGGAGCATAAATTGCAGTTGAAGCCAAAATGCATGCCGGTCAAACAGAAGCTAAGAAGAACTCATCCTGATATGGTAGTAAAGATTAAAGAGGAAGTGCAGAAGCAGATTGATATTGGTTTCCTTGTTACCTTCGAGTATCCACAATGGGTGGCCAATGTTGTGCCTGTTCCCAAGAAAGATGGAAAAGTCCATATGTGTGTTGATTACAGAGTTTTGAATAAAGCCAATCCGAAAGATGATTTTGCTCTGCCACACATTGATATGTTGGTAGAAAATACAGCTAAATTCAAAGTCTTTTCTTTTATGGACGGATTTTCCGGTTATAATTAGATTAAAATGGCACCCAAAGATATGGAGAAGACCACATTCATTACACCTTGGGGAACATTTTGTTATCGAGTGATTCCCTTTGGTTTAAAGAATATCGGTGCAACGTACCAGAGAGCTATGACCTCTCTTTTCCATGATATGATGCATAAAGAGATTGAAGTTTATGTTGATGAAATGATTGCTAAATCAAGTGATGAAAAAGAACATGTTGAGCATTTATTGAAGTTATTTCAGCGTTTGAGGAAGTATAAACTCCGCTTGATTCCCAATAAATGTACTTTTGGTGTTCGCTCTGGTAAGTTATTGGGTTTTACTATCAGCGATATAAGAGATACCTGCGCCCAAAACTGAGAAGCAAGTCAGAGGTTTTCTCGGCCGCCTGAACTATATTTCGAGATATATATCACATATGACTGCCACATGTGCGCCTATGTTCAATCTCCTTTGGAAAGACCAGTTTTGTGATTGGACCGAAGATTGCCAGAAAGTTTTTGGCAGTATCAAAGAAAATCTGCTTGAACCTCCGATTCTGTCTCCTCCTATTGAAGGAAGACCGTTGCTCATGTATTTGACTGTGCTTGATGAGAGTATGGGTTGTGTGCTTGGTCAGCAAGATGAATCTGGTAAAAAAGAATATGCAATTTACTACCTCAGTAAGAAATTCACCGATTGTAAAACTCGATATTCTATGCTTGAGAAGACATGTTGCGCATTGGCTTGGGATGCTAAGCGTCTGCGCCAATATATGTTGAATCATACTACTTGGTTGATATCCAAAATGGATCCAATCAAGTAAATTTTCTAGAAGCCTGCTTTAACCGGGAGGATCGCCCATTGGTAGATGTTGTTATCTGAGTATGATATTGAATACCGATCTCAAAAGGCTATTAAAGGTAGTGCCTTGGCTGACCATTTGGCTCACACGCCAAGTGAAGATTATCAGTCAATACAATATGATTTCCCTGATGAAGAGATTTTGTACTTGAAAGTGAAAGATTGTGATGAACCATTGCTTGAAGAAGGGCCACAACCTAGTTTCCGTTGGGGCATGGTATTTGATGGAGATGTTAATTCATATGGTAATAGCATTGGGGCAGTGATTATTACTCCTCAAGGCACTCATTTTTTGTTTACAGCTCGACTGACCTTCAAATGTAGAAACAATATGGCTAAATATGAAGCTTGTATTGTGGGGCTTGAAGAAGCGATTGATCTCATAATTAAGTATCTTGACGTCTATGGAGATTCAACTTTGGTTGTGAATCAGATCAAAGGTGAATGTGAGACGAATCGACCCGGTTTGATACCGTATAGAGATTATGCGAGGAGGATATCAACTTTCTTTACAAAGGTTTAGTTTCATCATATTCCTCGATATGAAAACCGGATGCAGATGCTCTTGCAACGTTAGCTTCAATGATTGTGGTAAAATTTTGGAACGAAGTTCCCAATTTGACTGTGATGCGTCTTGATAGGCCAACTCACGTATTTATCGTTGAAGAAGTCAAAGATGAAAAGCCATGGTGTTATGATATCAAATGTTTCCTCCAAAGTCAGATTTACCCGTCTGGTGCATCTTTGAAAGATAAGAAGACTTTGAGAAGATTAGGTGGTAACTTTTACCTGAATAGTTATGTGCTTTATAAGAGAAATTTAGATATGTTTTTGCTCAGATGCATGGATAGAAACAAAGCATACTTATTGATGATAGAAGTCCATGAAGGTTCCTTTGGTACCCATTCCAATGGACATGATATGGAAAAGAAGATATTGAGAGCAGGTTACTATTGGCTGACAATGGAATCTAACTGTTGCAAGTTTGTGAAGAAATGTCATAAGTGTCAAATTTATGCAGATATGATTCATGTTCCTCCGACACTTTTGAATGTCATTTCCTATCCATGGTCCTTCTCCATGTGGGGAATTTATATGATTGGCATGATTGAGCCCAAGGCATCAAACAAACATCATTTTCATTTTGGTGGCTATTGATTGCTTCACAAAATGGGTTGAAGCGACATCATATGCAAATGTGACTAAGCAAGTTGTTGTATGGTTTATCAAGAATCAAATTATATGTTGTTATGGTGTGCCAAGTAAGATCATTACTAATAATGGATCGAACTTGAATAACAATATGGTGGAAGATTTTTGAAAAGACTTTAAGATTGTACATCATAATTCTTATCTCTACAGACTTAAGATGAATGGGGTTATTGATGCTGCGAACAAAAATATTAAGAAGATCATTCAGAAGATGGCTGTGACATACAAAGATTGGCATGGGATGCTCTCATTTTCTTTGCATGGGTACCGTACATCCACCCGCACTTCAACAGGAGAAACCTCTTTCTCTCTTGTTTATGGAATGGAAGTTGTGCTCCCCGTGGAGGTTGAGATCCCATCATTGCATGTATTGATGGAAACCAAGTTGACTGAAGCTGAATGGTGTCAGACCATATATGATCAGTTGAATTTGATTGAAGAGAATAGATTGGCTGCCATGTGTCATGGTCAGTTATAACAACAAAGAATGAAGAAAGATTTTGATAAGAAGGTCAAACCTCGTGTGTTCAGAGAAGGTGACCTCGTGCTCAAGAAGATTCTATCTTTCAAACCTGATGCGAGGGGAAAATGAACTCCGAATTATGATGACCCATATGTTTTTAAGGGAGCCTTTTTAGACGGTGCTTTGATTCTTACCACTAAGGATGATGAAGAGCTCACGTGTCTTATGAATGCCGATGCAGTCAAGAAATACTTTGCCTAAAAAATAAAAGAACAACTCGCTAAGTTGAAAACCCGAAAGGGAGGCTTAGGCAAAAATGAGCGTCTCGGTGGATTGAAAACCCGAAAGGGCGATCCAGGCAAAAGTTAGAGACATAAAATAGAAAAATTTATCCTGGTAGATTGAGTACCCCATATTGGAGCAATCTAGCAAAATTAGGGATTATGGCAAGTAACTACATCCGACCAGTCGTGATCTTAGATGCAATTTTGAGCAGTCATTTGGTTCGAATTTATCATTCTCAACTGAAGACAATCACATAGTGGATTTCAAAGTTGGTAGGGAGAGTAGTGGTCATTGTATTCAATATCGCCCTTTTCCATGTAAATTACCATTTTTCAAACTTTGTAAAGATCTATGGAGTCTCTCCATTTGCAGACTACCACTCTAATAAATAAAGTTGAGCTTTTATCCAATTGTTTCGTATTCTTATTTGTTTCTGTTTTAAAATTGAATTTTTATAATGATAAATTTGAAATAAATAAATCAATGAACAATAATTTTTCTTAAATAATAAGGCATTTAATTTAATAATAATCAATTTCAAAAAAGGAATGTCAACAACAATCTAAAGAATAATCGATTATGGTAAGTAACTGCATCCGTCTGGTCCTGGTCTTAGAAGCAGTTTTGAGCAGTCATTTGGTTCGGATTTATTATTCTCAATTGAAGACAAGCACAGAGTGGATTTCAAAGTTGGTAGGGAGAGTAGTGGTCATTGTATTCAATGTAGCTCTTTTCCTTGTAAATTACCATTTTTCAAACTTTGTAAAGATCCATGAAGTCTCACCATTTGCGGACTACCATTCTATTAAATAAAGTTGAACTTTTATCCAATTATTTCGTATTCTTATTTGTTTCTGTTTTAAAATCGAATTTTTATGATGATAATTTTGAAATAAATAAATCAATGAACAATCATTTTTCTTAAATAATAAGGCATTTACTTTAAGAATAATCGATTTTAAAAAAGGAATGTCAACAACAATCTAAAGAACGGTAAGTCTTGATGTATGTGTTACCACGAAAAATCTCTAAATAATTAATGAAGGAGTCCTGTGAATGTGGGGATTGTACCCCATCAAAGGATAAAGAGACGTGGGAAGCAAGAAAGAGTAGGAAAAACGCAAATCAAAGGAGTAAGCCGACAGGGGAAGGTGGCCTCGTCGACGGGCCATTCTGCCGACCAACGTAAGGTTTGGGACTTAAAGAATCATAGTTAAATATGCAGAAGCCAGCATCACCCTAACGTCTAGGCGGGAGAAATTTGAAATTCAAAATAAATAGCAGTTTCAAAAGGAAGAAGAGCGCCTTAATGAGGAGCAGTTAGCAAGACATGGGTGCGGCGGTTATGTAGGTCGTGTGACATAACATCTGCTAGTTCCTAGGATTTTAGCTTATGAGTAGTTTCCTCTAGTTAGTATAAATAGGAGTATCCTACAAGGGGCTCGAGGTGTTCACTTTGTACTAAAAATCACTTGTAAGAAAACTTCCCATTCCCAGCGCGAGGAAGCAAGAGTTTTTGAGAGTGCTATGTACGTGAATCACCACATTTATTTCAATGCAACTTCCTTACCTTTCAATTGTTCATGTTGAACACTTTATTTTAATTTCATTTACTTTTGAGTTATCATTTTACGTTGTCGTTTACGTTGCCGACACTGATTCTATTACGATAATAGAGTTACTAAAAGCGTGTTCGTCGTACACCTTTTTTGAATGTTATAGCGTTGTCGGTCACGAGTCACCTATAGGCGATAACATTATTGAAACCGTTCGTGTGGAAAAACCCTACGCTTGTTTGACACTTTGTCAGGAGCCGTTCCTCACAAAGCCATTCCGTCGAAGTTGGACAAGTCTCACTTGCACTAGCACATGTCCTAGGATCAACTGGTCGATCCTGCAAGTAACCCTTTGTTTTAAAGCCTAGGGAGGACCAGCGGTTGTTTACCAATTTCCACAGTAAACAAAATGGCACACCCAGTGGGGTTGTGCTAGAGCAGTTGCGAAATTGCATGAAACTTAGAAGTGGCAAACTATATAGTAAGCCACGAGATAGTGTGAAAATGTCAGAAACTAACACAGATGAAGTTCCACGAGGAAATTTATCCACTACGGAAACAGTAGTCTCACATGTTGCCACTTTGCCACCGATGACAAGTGCAACCTTAACCACATCGACTACGGATGCAGTTGGAACGTCAATTCCTCAGCCTCCACCGGGGGGTTCAGGATCAATGATAATGACGTTCAGACCATATGTGCCTCGCTTTGGCACCACAGATCCGCTTTATGGAATGTTGCATTCCTTAATGCCAGGATATCAGTCGACATCAAGTACAACACTGGTTTCAGATACAAATCCTCCCTTGCAAGGATCAGAGCAAGGGGGCAACATGAGGAACACTACTCAGAACAGGACCATGCCGTTGTCGAACACTTCAGTAGTGGTGTTGAGACAACAAATGGACGACAGTAACCATGAATTGGTTAACATGTTGACCAATCAGATGGGCACAGTCTTCAATCCACTAATACAAGAATCTGCTGAAACAAATAGGCAGGTGGTGAACCAATTGACGCGCTTGTGCAATTTTCTGGGGGCACCGGCTCGACATATGACGCCAATGGTTAGACCGACTGTTCCTGTGCAGATAGAGATAGGGGAAGCAGAGGAGGAGACTGTCCACGAAGGACAAATCATTAGACCCCTTCAGAATCAAGGCGTCGAATCAGGAGTCGCAGGACGTAACTAGATGATAATGGTTAACCAACACCAGGGCGCTGATCAAATTGTCGACCAACATCGACAAGAAGACCTGGCAGTGGAAAATAATTTGACAACTATTGTCGAAAGGATTATGGCTAGAAATGGCATGGGTGCTACATTGCAAAGGCCATTATATGCCTCCCTGTTAGCTGAATTTATTCTCCAAGCCGAGGCGCCTAGGGGTATGAAAGTGCCTAAGTACACTAAATTTGCTGGAGAGTCTGGTGAATCGACAATAGAGCACGTCGCCAGATACTTAACAGAGTCAGGGGATCTAGATCATAACGAATGTTTGAAAGTAAAAAACTTCCCCTCTTCTCTAACCAAGGCTGCCTTTACATGGTTTACTTCGTTGGCCCCAAGTTCAATCGATTCGTGGGCCAAATTAGAAAAGAAGTTCCATGAACAGTTTTACGAAGGACACTCAAAAATTAGTTTGGCAGAATTGTCTAGTATCAAAAGAAGGTTTGCTGAGAGCATCGACGATTATTTGAATCGTTTTAGGTCCTTAAAGGCTAGGTGTTTTACGCAAGTGCCAGAACATGAACTAGTTCAAATGACCGCAGAAGGTTTAGATTATTCCATTATGAAGAAGATAAATCCAACTTTTGTGAAAAGTATGTCACAACTGGCTGATAGAGTTCGACATCTAGAACGACTAAGACTGGAAAAAGTTAGGCACAATAAGTCTAAGAAAGAAAAGGTTGCGTTTGTCGAATATGACGCGACAAACCCAATACGTGAGGTTGATTATGCTTCATCGACCGAAGTGGAGGTCGACGTGGCTGAACTAAAGCCAGGATCCGCCTATGAGTGTCGATCATTGCTGCCTGCGCAAGGGAAAAATCCTGTCGAAAACAACCCAAAATTCCCGTTAAAAACTTATACTTTCGATGTGCCGAAATGCGAGGAAATTTTTGACTTATTGGTCAAAGATGGGAAAATGGTGGTACCTCCCGGTACTAAAATACCACCGTTAGAACAAAGACAAAAAAGAGGGTTTTGTAAATATCATAACTATCTTGGTCATAACACCTATAATTGTCACCTTTTCAGGGATTTGGTTCAGAAAGCAATTCAAGAAGGCAAGCTGAAATTTGTTGGCCGCAGGATGAAGATCGACGCTGATCCTCTTCACCAGGAGGAAGCCCTGTTCGTGGAGCCAGTCGAGATCAACATGGTCGAGATCACTGAATATGATGAGGCTAACATGCTGGAGCAAACTGGGGAAAGCCCAGATGTAGATATAACTGAAGTTTATCCAAGGGCTGATGAAGCCTTGGTAGATTTTCTGTATCGCTGCAAGAACAAAGGTTCGCAAGTGTGTTTATTCCCAAGATGTGGTGCTGTCACCGACAAAATAGCGGCGAAGAATTTCCAAAAGCTGCAACTAGGAAAAAGCAAAAGGAATGTGCCGACTACAGGTTACCAGAATGAAAGAGGCTCAAAAAAGGCTATGGGAAATAACCAGACAAGGCCTAAAAGCTTCGTGCCGTCGGCAAGTGCCACAAGGGGTTGCTGCTGCAGCTAGAGGAGGTCTAGCGATTAACTACAGGCGTGAATTTAAGTCTGAAAAGAGGACTCATATCTCTAAAAACTATTTGGGAAAGAACCCCATGTCGAGGACTCAATGGAGACGTTTTCAGAGGCGTAAACAGGCCGAAAGAGATGCTGCAAGAGGCATGACCAGCGAGGCGAATACTGGGAAGAAAATTGTTGTGAAAGTCGACACAGTGGCAAAAGAGCGGATAAGAGAGTACGTCCGTCGACCAACTGAAAAATGTTCTGATGAGTAACTGATGACTTCAATTCAGAATCTGAAGCCAGTCTCGACATCCTGGTCAACGTGGTGTCAATCCTACCACAAGAATACAAGTGTGTGACAGAAGTCGAAGGGTCGGTGGACAATGCTGACACTGAAGAAATGGCTTTACACCAACCAAGATGTTATTTTATGCTGAACGATGGCTCTGCGGAAAGCCAAGAAGCAGTGTTCGAAAGACCAACTATGAATATGAAAAACCATTTGAAACCACTGCTGATAAGGGCAAAAGTGGAAGGCGTAACTGTCAACAAAATTTTGGTCGATTGTGGTGCCACGGTCAACATCATGCCACACCATATCCTGAGGAAGATTGGCAAATATGATACCGACATCAGGTCTAATAACGTGGTCTTGTCGGACTATGGAGGAAAGACGAAAAGCGCCATGGGAGTGATTATGGTGAATATCACAGTGGGTTCAGTGACCAGACCGACACTATTCATGGTGATAGACGCTAAGCCAAGTTACAACGTGCTACTTGGCAGAGAGTGGCTACATGGCATCAGAGTTGTACCATCTTCAGCACACCAAAGGCTGGTGATTTGGAGAGAGGATGAGGTGGCCGAAAATATCGAAGCAGACCAGGGATACTTTATGGCCGACGTGAATAATGTCGGCAAGAAGGAGTTTGAAAGAAAACTGGCCAACATCTCTCCTTGCTTCCCCGCTGAGGATGTATATGCTAATCTGAGTGAAGCTTTCGTCTCTCTAACTCTACATGAGACTCATGGCTTCATTTGGGATGTGGAACGCCTAGATGATCCACCCTACACAGGTATCCGACCGACAGGCTGGGGGGACGTCAATGATGATGTCTGAATTAGAAGCGCTAAGAAAGATTTCGGCATACGTTGCCGAGAATAAAATAAAGTCGGCTTTAGAGGCTGAAGTAAACGTGGCTGCTAAAGCCCATGCATTGTGTAAACAGGCCGAAAGAGACGCTGCAAGAGGCATGACCAGGGAGGCGAATACTGGGAAGAAAATTATTGTGAAAGTCGACACAGCGACGAAAGAGCGGATAAGAGAGTACGTCTGTCGACCAACTGAAAAATGTTCTGATGAAGTAACTGATGACTTCAATTTAGAATCTGAAGCAAGTCTCGACATCCTGGTCAATGTGGTGTGAATCCTACCACAAGAATACAAGTGTGTGACGGAAGTCGAAGGGTCGGTGGACAATGCTGACGTTGAAGAAATGGATTTACACCAACCAAGATGTTATTTTGTGCTAAACGATGGCTCTGCGGAAAGCCAAGAAGCAGTGTTCGAAAGGCCAACTATGAACATGAAAAACCATTTGAAACCACTGTTGATAAGGGCAAAAGTGGAAGGCGTAACTGTAAGACCCCAATTTTGGCCCTAAGATCCCTCATGGCCCATATCATATCATATCATGGCCTCAAGGATCACTGCATGCCCTAGTTTCCCTCCTAGTGGGTAGGTTGCCTTGTGAGTTGTTTCTTGATCACCAAGCATGTTTTGCATTTGTATATTATTGCTTTTCATATGTTTACTAACCAAAAAGTACAAAAATATTGTCATCTAACCATGTTACTTGCAGCTGAAGCAATCATCAGCCAATTAGGTCAAAATCAGTCAAAGTCAGTCATTGCAGTGGATGGTGGCCATTCTTGCAGAATTTGGGCACCATGATCAATAATCAAGAGTTCATATAAATTGGGACATCATTTGGAATCAAGATCTCAAGGAATTAGGGTTTGGAATTCATCAGAAGGTGCTTCAGTCATCCAAAACCCTAGAAAGTCAAACTTGGTCAACTGTGGATTTAATCAGTGATTTGATGGTGGGATTTGGTCTGAGAGGTCTCATTCATGCCTATATAAGCTTCATATATCATGTCAAGCATCCACAGTGAAGAAAATAAAGTCAGACAGGAAATTTCCAGAAATAGAAACTTGACCTGTAATTCAAATTTGCCAAAAAATGGAAACTTCTTGATCTTAAACTTACATCATGATACAAGCTTCAAATGAATTTTTGCCCAACATTAAAGTTGAAGATCTTGTTCTCCCATTTTCAAAAAGTCCAAGAACTCTCAAATCCCATGTATGGTTGGCAAGTTATGATCAATTCATTTTCACAAAATCTTGAACTTCAAAAGGCCATATCTCATGAACCACTTGGCCAATTTTGGTGGGGTTTTTTTCCTACAAGCTCTATTTGTTCCCCTCTTTCCAAAAATGCATTCATTTTTCACCAAAACCTCACCATGCAAAATGGCATTTTTGGACTTGTCTAATTAAAATTCAAGTATGTGCAAAAAGTGACTTTTTAAATTAGACATTTTCAGCACATTTGGCCATTTGGAACTTGTTTTAATTGATATTTGAAGCATGTTCAAGGCCCAAACTCGGCCAGACTTTACACCCTCCATGTGCACATGTTCAAAATTAGCAAAATGCAAATTTGGTTCATTTGGGATAAACAAGCTTAGCACCTCATTAACCAACCTTAAACAGTGATATATAACTTCATTTTCTGTGAATTGGAACCCTAGCTGCAGCCTCCCAAAGATCAGAAACTCTCATTCTCTCTCAATTTGCATTTTCACAAATTGCAATTTCTGAGCAAAACATTCAAAGCACTCGAGAAACTCTTGTTTGTTTCATCACTTGGCCAACATTTGGAAGCCTTTTGCAGCACCAAATCACGACTGGAACAACATCTTCATGTTCTGTTTTCTTCAAGCATCTTCAATGGCCAACTCGATTTAAGCTGGATTTAAGTGGGCTGAGCTAAACTTCTTCAAGAACCCATCATTTCCAACCACAAAGAACATCTGTTTCGAGCCAAAGCAGTCAAATAGCAACTGCATCATCACTGAGCTTCACTTTTGGTTAGTTTTCGATTCACTTATTTTCCAAAATCGTGCCATGGTTTGGATAGTTTATACCTTGCTGAGTCCAATGAGCTTTAGATTATTAAAAATGGTTAAGTGTGGAGTGAGTAATTCGGTTTTAAAGCTTGATATTCATGGATGTTTTTGCTTGTTGCTTCGTGTTTAGTTTGTTTTAATGAATATGGTTGCTGGAATATTGATGTGCGTTGCTTGACGTTTCGATTGGTATGTTGGATTCAAGTTTCTGGAAAAAAAGTTCTTCATCGTGATGAACACGATCACTGTATGCGTAAACCCTAAACACTGTGCTAAAACCCTAAAATTCGTTTTTTCCAGAATTTACTGTTCACGTGTTGGCTGCTGTTGTCGCTTTTGTCTGCATGAGCTCACACTATTTCATTGCCACGCCCAGTTATCACTTGACACGCCTGCAAGCTTATACTCACCGTTTCATTAAACTGTCCCAAATATTACCATATTGCCACCGTGCTCCATTAATTAATTAATCATGTGTTAAATAATATTTCATTTCAATGTTTATTTCATTTTGGTTCATCATTTTACAAAAATCATAACTCGTGCATTTTAATTCCAAAATTCATGAAAATTTCAGCATTGTGTTCTGCTTGATGTCTAGTATTTTATCATGATTTTTCCAGGATTTTTGCATGGTCGAAGTTTTAAATGGAATTAGGGTTTTGCTCATGTATGCATATTTTGTACATCTTACCAAAACCTTTGTGAAATGATGAGGATATATCCAATGACCCTGAATTTTTTTGTGCTTAATCTACACTCATCCATGGTTATTTTGATGTAAAGTTCATGAATTTATCTTATCTGGTTGTTAAGATATGAATTTTTGAACTAGGGTGTGACAATTTGTGTCACACCAATGATATGCAATTTCATGATTTTTGTTGACATGCTTCCTGACCTCCAATTAATGTGAATTTTTGCATGAACCTACTCTTATATGTCTAGTTTATGTGTGAATTTTCTTGGAATTATTCGAGCCATTTCCTAATTGTTTGAGATTTTTCTCCCCTGTCTAGTCAAATGTTGACTTTGTGTGACACATCTTGCCATTCCATTTGGGAAATTCTCATACTTTATTGGATGATCATGAAATTTTACATGTGATTACTAGGCATCCTAAGATTTGTCATGGTGTTGATCCCATTCATTTATCACTTGTTATCACTGATTTATGAATTTTTGAAGTTGATACATGTTTGGTTGACTTCTTTGTGCATGCTTGAAATTGTTTTGGCTTTCTGATTTTTATTGACCATCTTCCCATGATCCAAATGAGCTGAAATTTTATATGCATGTCATTATGTGGATTGTGATTGATCATGAATTATTTGGTGATTTTTGGAATTGATTATGTTTGCTTTTGAGCTAAGTCTTGCTGTTGACTTCTATGAGCTTTCATTTGCCATGCTTTGACTTCCTTTGCTTATGAAATCATGATGATGAATGATATGAATGTGGGACTAATTGAGTTTGCTTCTTAAATGTTTGAACTTGATTTTGGTTGACTATCACTTGCTTTTTTGACTTTCTCATCCTCTTTTGACCCTAGGCTTGCCCTAGTGGTCCTGTTGCTTATGTTTGAGCTCATTGTTTCAGGTTAAGCACAAATGCTTCAAAGAGAACAATCCAATTTGATTAAGCTTGATTGTTTATCATGTGCTAACCTCTTTGTTTTGTAGGTGGCTTGACTCATATGATTTGAGTCTTGTGCTTTGCACATTCATCTGCTTATGTTGACTGTTAATTCTATTCTCCTTTTGCTTTAACTGTTAAACTGTGTACTGATTTGTTTGACTATTTCAGGTACCATTAGTTGCTTAGTTCTTTGAACTTGCTTTGCTTTGCTATTTAGCAATTTGCATTTGAGGTATAATCCCTTTTTCTTCATGTAGTCTGGAAGACCTGGCCTGTTACTTGGCCAGGCAACTGTCTGAAGTCCTCCTTAAGAGGCAATGCTTGTGTGTGTTTATATTTGTCCCAAGCAGGAAAAGTCCTTCAAATAAGGCAATTGGTAGATCAAAGAGATAAGCAACCTATCTACTACTATTCTGTGAGTCTTCTCCTTGCTCCCATTACATGGTTGTAGCATTGAGATCCAAACCCAAGATCAATCGAGTCTAATATGTGGAGAGAGTTCCTACTTTCTGAACTCCCACACTTTCTGATATTCAAATGCTCTCCCTGACCAGGGATAAGAGAAATGAGGCACACCCCTCATATCCTTTCATCTGCTTCACCTTAGCCTCTCAATGGCAAGGTTAAGAGCACCTTTGGCCCTATTCCAGTTGGCTTCAATGCCTAACCCTTTTGTATGAGCCTCCTGTTTGGTTATAGTGTGTGCTGAATGCCTTCATTGATTGATTGCTTGCTTCATATACACATGTTTGCTTGCTTGCTTTGTGCACTCATCATCATTTATTGCTCATTAATGCATAATCATCTCATTTGTCTTTGTGACATTATCATTGTTGTTTGCCCATTGAGGACAATTGTAAGACCATCCTTTGGCTATTGTTCCTATGATATGGAAGTGAGTTGTAAGACCATTTCATTGGCCACTCATCTCTTCATTTGTTGCTTTGTTTGATTGTATGTGAGGATGCAATTGTAAGTCCCTGCAAGTTGGCATTTGTATTCCTAGGACCATACTGTGGAGGTTAGAGTAAGCCCAGATAGATTGGCATCTGACATCCGTGTTTTGCTTTTCTTTGTTTATGTGAGGATGCAATTATAAGTCCCTGTAAGTTGGCATTTGCTTTCCTATGATCATATGTTCCTTTGTTTGTTGTATGTGAGGATACAATTATAAGTCCCTGTAAGTTGGCATTTGTATTCCTAGGACCATACTGTGGAGGTTAGAGTAAGCCCAGACAGATTGGCATCTGACATCCATGTCTTGCTTTTGTTTGTTTATGTGAGGATGCAATTGTAAGTCCCTGCAAGTTGGCATTTGCTTTCCTATGATCATATGTTGGATATTGGTGTAAGCCCAGACAGATTGGCATCCGGTATCCAAGTTTCATTTTGTTTTAGGAGATTAGTATAAGTCCATTGAGTGGCCTCTGATATCCATTTTTGTTTTAGGAGATTGGTATAAATCCATCTATTGGTATCCGATATCCGCTTTTGTTTGTGAGATTGGAGTAAGACCATTGAGTGGCATCCGGTATCATTTGCTTGCTTACATTATTATTATCCATTGCCTATTCCAAAGGACACACTTGAATCATCTTCTATATGATTTCAAGAAGTGAACCTTCTAGGAAGTTTTACAATCCATCCTCATCCATTCATCCTCATTATGTCCTAAACCTTTTCACACTTTGATTTCAAACTTGAGATAGATATTGTGCAAACATCTTCATGTTTTCTAACTTAAAAACCTGGACCCCAAGTCCTTGACTTTTTCAAACTCCATTTCATAACACTTCTTTCAAATCAATCTTAATCATACTTTGACTCCACTTTCATAATCACAATCAATTAACTTCACCCATTCACTTGTTTTGGCTCTGTCCATTATTAATCTTTTCATGCATTAGCCATAGGTTTCAATTATCATTGTGGTTGATGTAAACCTCACCTTATCTTTAGTGAGTCGACAGTAAGACTTCCGTACTGAAAACAGGGCTAACCCCTCTAGTACGTCGAAGCTATCCTCGCATGGTGGATGTTGGTCTTGGTCGAGTTTTCTCCCATTGATAATGAAAAGCCTCAGTGCTATTGTTTAAAATTGAATCCACCAACTTTTGGAAATCTTTTAGCCGAACTACGGCGTTTTGATCCTTACCTTTGATGGAAGGTACGTAGGCAGCGGGTTCATCCGTTCAAACCCAATAATAAAATTGTATATTCTTTTCTTATCATCCCAATCATGTTTGCACAATATTTATGTCATAACAAATAACAATCTTATACAACAAGTGTGAAAAGGGCTCCCTAGGAGTACCTAGGACGTAGTGGGTGCCTAACACCTTCCCATTGCGTAATTTACCCCTTACCCAGACTCTCTGATCTTTTTATTAGTTTTCTACGTGTAAAACTTCTTAGGCTTTTGTTCGCTTTTTAGCCAGTCCTTTGGATAAATAAAAGTGCGGTGGCGACTCGAAAATTCATTGTATACCTTGCTTATGATTTAATCAATAAATCATATAGCGACGAATACACCGCTACAGAAAAGTGGCGACTCTGCTGGGGAACATAGCACTCCTTGGTGGTATTGCCTACTTTTCACCATTGTTGTATGATATTTGTTTATGTGTTATATGACATATTTTTGTACAATTTGGGATAACTGTATTGATTGTAATGTTTGAATTGCTTGATATACAATTGCTGTTTGCTTTGGTGATCTGTGAGATGAGTTCTGTACTCGAACTCGAGTGCACTCTAGGATAGGAGAATGGCATAGTCTTGTTGACTGGTGTGGAGTAGTCCTTAGCCAGTTGACTTGCGAGTCCATTCACTTGGTGGAGGTCATGTTGAATTAATAATGTCACACAAGTTATTTGTGGTTAGGCATTATTCTTTCAATCATGTGCCGCAGAAGCCAAGGACCGTAGTTTACCAAACCCGTCTTGGCCTATTTTTTAGGACCGTAGTGCGGAGGTCGTTCAGATGTCAGTTCTGATACGATTGTCACGCGATACTACACTCATAAGAGTTTCTCTTGAGAATATTCTTGGAATACGAGTATTCGTTCCTCCGATAATATTCGAAAGATGGAACGATGATTATGGGAACCTCTGGTAGAACATGTCTGGCAGGTTTAAACCCTAGTACACTCCCTTTGGGTGGTTCTTAACCGAGACTCCATGCTCGTGACTCTCAACAAACCCGTGATCCGTGGTTGAGTCGTTCAGACAACCTTAATATCAATGGATCCCGGATCAGGTGTAAAACCTAAATCCACCAAAGCGGCTGGTTGATATTAAGGAGGTTCAAACCGGTTCATGTACCGTTAATATCAATGGAACTTGGGTGTCGATAAGGTGAAAACCTAAATCCACCAAAATGGATGATTGATATTAGGGATACATAGAGCTTTCCCACGACCTTTGTTTGGTGTGCTTTGCTTGATCCTTGAGTGTGTTTGTTGCATTCATGCATTCGCGCATTCATCCGCATTCATGTCATCACAAAAAGAAAATTTTCAAGGAACTTAAAAAAGGGTTTATTTGCAAAATTTTCAGACATGGAAAGACCAAAGAGGCATACAAAGAAGTACAGCTTTAGACAGCCCGATGTAAAAGAGTTAAGGAATCTGACATCATATGTATTAGATCCCTTGGGTTTCAAAGCTCGCTATGGGAAGCTTCTGCCTCTGCTCACCACTCAGGTTGACGAAGGGTTGATGAGTACTCTAGCTCAGTTCTACGATCCGTTGCATCATTGCTTCTTATTTCCGGACTTCCAGCTGTTGCCGACTTTGGAGGAATATTCTCATCTCATTGGGATTCCAATTCTGGACCAAGTGCCGTTCAGTGGCTTAGAGGATATTCCATCTGCTCGAGAGATTGCCAGCTTGTTGCATATAGATGAAGATCTGATTAGAGCTAACCTGACTACCAAAGGCGGAATTCAGGGTTTTCCTTCTGAGTTCCTCATTGCCCAAGCTACCTTTTATGGGAAGGCCATGAGTGAGGATGCCTTTGAGGCTCTATTCGTGCTGCTCATCTATGGATTGGTGCTGTTTCCCAACTCCGACAAGTTCGTGGACATGAACGCTATTAGGATCTTCTCAGCTCTTAATCCAGTTCCGACTTTGTTGGGCGATGCATATGTCTCCTTGCACCTGAGGAATATGAAGAATGGAGGAGTCATTGTCTGCTGTTTACCCCTGCTGTACAAGTGGTTTATTTCGCACTTGCCGTAGACAGTTGCTTTCAAGGAGAACAAGGGATGTCTACGGTGGTCTCAGAGACTCATGTCTCTCACCAATGATGATATCACCTGGTATGATCGCGTGTATGATACCGTTCAGATCATCGACTATTGTGGTGAATTCCCTAATGTGCCTCTTCTTGGTACATGTGGTGGGATTACCTACAATCCTATTCTTGCACGACGTCAGCTTGGGTTCCCCCTAAAGGATAAACCCCATAACATTCTGTTAGAAGGTGTATTCTTTCAGGAGGGTAAAGATCCCCAAGGCCTGAAAGCCAGATTTGTCCGTGCTTGGCGCAGTATTCACAAGAAGAGTAGGAATGAGTTGGGTCCGAAGAACTGCATTGCTTTGGAGCCATACACCTCTTGGGTCAGACAGAGAGCTGCCACCTACCTGATGCCGTATGATCATCCGAGACCTACACCGTTGGATGTGGCTGGGCCTTCAACCCTCCCTACCCAACGTGTAGAGGAGTTGAGAGAAGAAGACCTTTCGCGTGCTTGGATCCGTGAAAGAGAGGAATTGCTGCAGCAGCTCAAGGAGAAGGATGCTATGATTGAATTTCTCGAGCACCGAGTGATCGACGATCCGAACGACACTTGGACTTCTCTGCTTCCTCAGTCTTCCAAATTCTGGAAGAGGAAGTATGATCGACTTGCTAAGGAGAAAGCTGATATGGAGGCTGCCTATGAGAGAGAGATCAAGAAGTTGTGCACTTCTCGTCTTCCAGCATCCCGAGCTAATAGGGATCCATAGGATGTCATTTACCTTTTCTCTTTGTAATAATTAAAAAATGCTGTACTCCTTTGTCTCAATATATTGAATGAAATATCTTCCATGAGCAATTAAAATGTTTAAATATTCAAAACATTGCAAATAAAAAAACCTAAGGGTTCCTTGAAAACAAAGCATCTGCACAAGCATTTCATGCATCATTCTTGCATAAACAGGTACTCCTTTTCTGGTCTTCTTGTCCTAACCTCTGTTCTTCATTTATTTTGAAGACAAGCTGACTCACCGGTATTATACGCGGGTCAACTCTGCAAGAGTCATGGAGCAATTGGAACAAGAGAACAGAGAACTAAAGGAAGAGGTCGCCAGACTTGGCGCTTTGATGGAGCAACTCCTTGCTGCTCAGAATCAGCCTACTCAACAGCCAGCAACTCCTGTTCAGAGGACGGTTATTTCCGAAGTGGCTACTTCAACGGTGCCAGTCAGTGCCCATCAACCCAATGCCATGCCTCCCGGTTTTCCTTGGGGGATGCCTCCAGGCTTCATGCCTGATCTGCCAGCTCCAACATTTGCTCCGATGCCGGCATCTAGCCCGGTCCCTGTTCCCGCTCCTCCTGTCGTGCATACCATGCCTAGGGTAGACGACACCATCTATCACTCTGAGGCGTTTGAGGGCTCAGATGTTCATGAGAAGATGGATGCAATGAACGATCAATTCCTCGAGCTGAGGAAGGAATTGAGGACTCTTAGAGGCAAAGATCTATTCGGCAAGTCAGCAGCCGAACTCTGCCTGGTTCCCGGTGTGAAAATACCAGTCAAATTCAAGGTCCCAGACTTTGAAAAATACAAGGGGAACACCTGTCCACTCGCACACCTGGTCATGTACGCCAGGAAGATGTCAACACAGACTGATAATGATCAACTCTTGATCCATTATTTCCAAGATAGTCTGTCTGGTGCCGCGCTCAGATGGTACATGAGCCTGGACAGTGTCAACATCCGATCTTTCAATGACCTTGGCGAAGCTTTCGTCAAGCAATATAAGTACAACGTCGATATGGCGCTTGACCGAGATCAACTCAGGTCCATGTCACAGAAAGACAAAGAGTCGTTCAAGGAGTACGCCCAGAGGTGGCGTGAGCTGGCAGCTCAAATCACTCCACCGCTGGAAGAGAAAGAAATGACCAAGATCTTTCTGAAGACTCTTGGCTCATTTTATTATGAGCGGATGGTAGCAAGCGCTCCCTCTGATTTCACCGAGATGGTGAACATGGGGATGCGTCTTGAAGAAGGTGTCCGTGAAGGACGGTTGGCCAAAGATGATGGTTCTTCCTCTAAACGATATGGGGCGTTTAAGAGGAAAGAAGGTGAAGCACATGCTGTGCAATCTCAGCCAAAGCATAGAAGACCCTCTGTTCAGAGGAAGCCTGCACATCGTGCCGGACATCAACACCAGGTGGCTAATGTAGCACCTGTATTCAAAGATAATGCTCAGCAGTATCAACATCAACAGTATCAGCATCAGCAGCAATATCAGCAACCACAGTATCAACAACAGCAACGTCCACAGCAACAGGCTTACCAGCCTCGTGGAAGTACAACCAATCAAGCTAACATGAATTATGATAGGAAGAGGGTCAGCTTCGATCCAATTCCTATGACATATGCAGAGCTTTATCCTTCCCTGTTGGAAAGGAAATTGGTTTCTCCCAAGGATCCTCCTGCCATTCCTACAAATCCACAATGGTGGTACAGACCAGACCAGCATTGTGTCTACCATTCCGGTGCTCCGGGCCACAATGTAGAAAACTGCTTTCCATTGAAGAATAAGGTGCAAGACCTTATGAGAAGTGGAATCCTGAGTTTCGAGGACTCAAGCCCGAACGTCACCAAGAACCCATTGCCTGCGCATGGGAAGTCTGTGAACATGATTCAGGAATGCCTTGGGAAGTACAAGGTTAGATATGTGAGCCATATCAGGCAGTCGTTGGTTGATTTACACCGTATGCTGTGTCAGTACAGCTATTTGGAGCATAACCACGACAAGTGCCGCGTCTGCTCAGTTAACCGCTTGGGTTGCGACCAGGTCCGCAGAGAGCTTCAGAAGATGTTGAATGAGGGTACCATTGAGATTCTGCAGAATCGCAATGTTGATAAAGTCGAACCTGAAGTGAATGTCATCTCACCAGTGTTCAAGCTGCCAGAACCCGTTGTTATTCGTTACAATAGCAACAAGCCGAAGGCTTCCCCTTCTTTGGTCATTAAACCGGCAGGCCCTGTGCCCTATTCATCTGATCGAGCTGTGCCATTCCGGTATAATCCTGTTGCTGTCCAGGATGGGGTCGAAGTACCTTTGCCTTCAACATCTATAACCACTGTTGCTGACGTCAGTGGGTTGACCCGAAGTGGTCGTGTGTTTTCTGCGCCTCCAAAGGCTACTGCTTCTGATACTGTTGAGCGCCCTGTGGGGACCGCTGTGAATGTTCAGAATCCGGCACTTGATGTTGCCAAACCCTCCTCATCCGTACAAAAGACTCCTGTTTCTTCAGTTGGCCCGAGTGGCATTGTTGATGAAGAATCTGATGAGATGCTGAGGCTCATTAGAAAGAGTGAGTACAATATTGTAGACCAGCTTCTACACACGCCCTCCAAGATTTCTATTCTTTCTCTGCTGCTGAATTCAGAACCTCATAGGGAGTCTCTGCAGAAGGTCTTGGATCTGGCGTACGTTGATCACGACGTCACCCTGGAACAATTTGATAGTATAGTTGCAAACATTACCGCTTGCAACACTTTGAGCTTTTGTGACGCTGATCTCCCTGAGGAGGGAAGAGACCACAACATGGCTTTACACATATCCATGAATTGCAAATCTGATGCAATGTCCAATGTGCTGGTGGACACTGGATCGTCCCTTAATGTATTGCCAAAATCCACACTCTCTCGTCTGTCATATCAAGGTCCTCCTATGAGGCAGAGTGGGGTTGTTGTGAAAGCTTTTGATGGGTCACGCAAGACCGTGATTGGGGAAGTTGATCTCCCAATCAAAATAGGACCAAGTGATTTCCAAGTTACTTTCCAAGTAATGGATATCCACCCATCATACAGCTGTCTCTTAGGCAGACCATGGATTCACGAGGCTGGCGCCGTGACATCCACCCTACACCAGAAGCTGAAGTTTGTCAAAAACAAGAAATTGGTTGTAGTAGGGGGAGAAAAGGCTCTCCTGGTTAGCCATCTGTCTTCTTTCTCGTACATTGACGTAGAGGATGAAGTTGGAACCCAGTTTCAAGCTTTATCTATTGATGAACCAATCGAGAAGAAGTCTCCTTCATTCGCTTCCTACCGAGATGCGAAGCTGGCCATTGAATGTGGTGCAGTTGCTGGATTAGGGAAAGTGCTTGAACTTGAAGATAATAGATCCCGGGCTGGCATTGGCTATGGTTCTGGGGCATTCAACGAGCAAGGTGTGTTCACAAGTGGAGGATTCATCCATGCTGATCAACCTGAAGAAGAGGAAGCTGCTGCTATCATTGAAGAAGAAGATGCAGAGGACTTGAACAATTTTGTTATTCCTGGTGGTGTCTGCCACAATTGGGTCGCTGTAGATGTTCCTACAGTCATCCATAGATCAGAGTAAATTGTTCACTTTGTTTAAAACCCTTCTCCCATGCCAAAAGGAGAA
This sequence comes from Lathyrus oleraceus, assembly GCF_024323335.1. Taxonomy (NCBI): domain Eukaryota; kingdom Viridiplantae; phylum Streptophyta; class Magnoliopsida; order Fabales; family Fabaceae; genus Lathyrus; species Lathyrus oleraceus. The sequence continues at coordinate 193,509,165 of NC_066580.1, read as the reverse complement.
GTGATGACATTGTTGGCAAAGCATATATACAATGATATTTTCATTCAATTTTCGCATTGTTAAACATTTGTTTTTCCTTTGTTTTCACTTTTTGCTTTTCTTTATGAAATCAGTGATCACAAAAAACCATAAAAACAAAAATAAAAGCAAACATTTTTCATCTGCATAATGATTTGCTTGTTTAAATTCTGAAGTTTTTCTTTAACCAAAATCATTATGCAGGTTGATTCTAAAACCCATTGAACATAATGATCCAACCCCATCTCCCAATTTTGAATTCCCTGTATTTGAGGCAGAGGAAGATGACGTTGAAGAGATTCCTGATGAGATCACCCGTCTCCTTGAGCATGAAGAGAAGATCATTCAGCCGCATCTCGAAGACTTGGAAACAGTCAACTTGGGGTCTGAGGATTGTGTTCGTCTGGTGAAGATTGGGGCACTTCTTGAAGGGTCTGTCAAGGAAGATTTGATCAGCTTGCTACGAGAATATTCAGATATCTTTGCTTGGTCCTATGAAGACATGCCGGGTTTAGATACAGATATTGTGCAACATTTCCTGCCTTTGAAGCCTGAGTGCGTGCCTGTGAAGCTGAAGCTCAGAAGAACTCATCCAGATATGGCAGTGAAGATCAAAGAGGAAGTTCAGAAGCAAATTGATGCGGGGTTTCTGGTGACTTCGACATATCCTCAATGGGTGGCCAACATTGTGCCTGTTCCTAAGAAGGATGGAAAAGTCCGTATGTGCGTTGATTACAGAGATTTGAATAAGGCTAGCCCAAAAGATGATTTTCCTCTACCACACATTGACATGTTGGTAGACAATACAGCTAAATTTAAAGCCTTTTCCTTTATGGACGGATTTTCTGGATATAATCAAATCAAGATGGCACCAGAGGATATGGAGAAGACAACATTCATCACACCTTGGGGAACATTCTGTTATCGAGTGATGCCCTTCGGTTTGAAGAACGCCGGAGCCACGTATCAACGAGCTATGACTACCTTGTTTCATGACATGATGCACAAGGAGATCGAAGTCTACGTTGATGATATGATCGCTAAGTCCCGAACGGAAGTTGAGCATGTTGAGCATTTGTTGAAGCTTTTTCAGCGTTTAAGAAAGTTCAAACTTCGCCTGAATCCGAACAAGTGTACATTTGGAGTCCGTTCCGGCAAATTGTTGGGTTTTGTGGTAAGCGAAAGAGGTATAGAGGTTGATCCTGCCAAGGTCAAAGCAATACAAGAGATGCCTGCACCCAAAACTGAGAAGCAAGTCCGAGGTTTTCTTGGTCGCTTGAACTACATTTCCAGATTTATATCCCACATGACTGCCACATGTGCGCCGATATTCAAGCTCCTCCGGAAAGATCAGTCTCATGATTGGACTGAGGATTGCCAGAAAGCTTTCGACAGTATCAAGGAGTATCTGTCTGAACCTCCGATCCTGTCTCCGCCTGTGGAAGGAAGACCTCTGATTATGTACTTGACAGTTCTTGAAGACTCGATGGGTTGTGTACTCGGTCAACAAGATGAATCAGGGAAGAAGGAGTTTGTTATCTACTATCTCAGTAAGAAGTTTACTGATTGTGAGTCTCGGTACTCTATGCTTGAGAAGACGTGCTGTGCTTTGGCTTGGGCTGCTAAGCGTTTGCGCCAGTACATGATAAATCATACAACTTGGTTGATATCCAGAATGGATCCAATTAAGTATATCTTCGAGAAGCCTGCTTTAACTGGGAGGATTGCCCGTTGGCAGATGTTGTTGTCTGAGTATGATATCGAGTATCGAGCTCAGAAAGCTATCAAAGGTAGTATCTTGGCTGACCATCTAGCGCACCAGCCGATTGAAGATCATCAGTCTGTTCAGTATGACTTCCCTGACGAGGAAATTCTGTATTTGAAGATGAAAGATTGCGATGAACCTACACTTGATGAAGGTCCAGAACCTGGTTCCAGATGGACGATGGTGTTTGATGGCGCTGTTAATCAATATGGAAATGGAATTGGGGCAGTGATTATTACTCCTCAAGGTTCACACATTCCGTTTACAGCAAGGCTAACTTTCAAATGCACGAACAACATGGCGGAGTATGAAGCCTGTATAATGGGACTTGAAGAATGCATTGATTTGAGAATCAAGTATCTTGATGTCTATGGTGATTCGGCCCTAGTTGTCAATCAGATCAACGGTGAATGGGAGACGAATCAGCCAAGTCTCATTCCGTACAGAGATTACGCAAGGAGAATTTCAACATTCTTTACCGAAGTTGAATTTTATCACATTCCTCGAGAGGATAATCGGATGGCAGATGCTCTTGCAACGCTTGCTTCCATGATAGTGGTCAGATGGTGGAATGATGTCCCCAATATTACTGTGATGCGCTTGGACAGACCAGCTCACATATTTGCAATCGAAGAAGTGAAAGATGACAAGCCTTGGTATTTTGATATCAAGAATTTCCTCCAGAACCAGGTCTACCCGCCTGGGGCATCTGTGAAAGATAGGAAAACTTTGAGAAGGTTGTCAGGCAGTTTCTACCTCAGTGGTGAAGTGCTGTATAAGAGGAATTTCGATATGGTTTTGCTCAGATGCATGGATAGACACGAAGCAAACCTATTGATGACTGAGGTCCATGAGGGTTCATTTGGTACTCATTCCAATGGACATGCCATGGCTAAGAAAATGTTGAGAGCGGGTTACTATTGGCTGACAATGGAGTCTGACTGTTGCAAGTATGTGAAGAAATGTCACAAGTGTCAAATTTATGCGGATAAGATTCATATTCCTCCGACACTCCTGAATGTGATTTCATCACCATGGCCTTTCTCTATGTGGGGAATCGACATGATCGGCATGATTGAGCCGAAAGCATCCAACGAACATCGGTTTATTCTCGTAGCAATTGATTACTTCACCAAATGGGTTGAAGCCGCTTCATACGCGAATGTAACCAGACAGGTGGTTGTGAAATTTATCAAGAACCAGCTGATTTGCCGTTATGGTGTGCCAGAGAGGATCATTACTGATAATGGATCCAATCTGAACAATAAGATGATGGATGAGTTGTGCGCTGAATTCAAGATTGCACACCATAACTCCTCTCCTTACAGACCTAAGATGAATGGGGCTGTTGAAGCTGCTAACAAGAATATCAAGAGGATCATCCAGAAGATGACTGTCACGTACAAAGATTGGCATGAGATGCTGCCATTTGCTTTGCATGGATATCGTACGTCTGTACGCACTTCAACAGGGGCAACCCCTTTCTCTCTTGTTTATGGCATGGAAGCCGTTCTCCCAGTAGAGGTGGAGATCCCATCAATGCGAGTCTTGATGGAAGCCAAGTTGACTGATGCTGAATGGATTCAGAGTCGGTATGACCAGTTGAATTTGATCGAAGAAAAGCGTTTAACTGCCATGTGCCATGGTCAGCTATATCAGCAAAGAATGAAGAAAGCATTCGATAAGAAGGTCAAGCCTCGTGTGTTCCGAGAAGGTGACCTCGTGCTCAAGAAAGTTTTGTCTTTCGCGCCCGATTCCAGGGGCAAGTGGACTCCAAACTACGAGGGTCCATATGTTGTTAAGAGAGCCTTTTCAAGCGGAGCTTTGATGCTTACAACAATGGATGGGGAGGATTTCACTCGTCCTGTGAATTCAGATGCAGTCAAGAGATACTTTGCCTAAAAAAAAGTATATGCAAATGAAAAACAGAATGGCTCGCTAAGTTGAAAACCCGAAAGGGCGGCTTAGGCAAAATTGAGCGTCTCGGTGGAGAACCCGCAAGGGTAATCCAGGCAAAAATTAGAGACTTGAAAAAAAAGGGAGAATATTTGCATCCCGCTAGATTGAGTACCTCACCCTGGGGCAATCTAGGCAAAAATTAGGGATTTGGCAAGTAACTGCATCCTGACAAGACCTTCTGTTCGCCAGTCGTCGCTTCGTCAGAAGATTCTCGATTCGTCGTCAACCGAAGCTTCGGATACATCGAGATTCAAATTGGTAGAGAAAGGATCATTATGTTCAATGTAGCCCTCTTCCAATATATATCACTGATTTCAAATTTGTACAGATCTATGGAGTCTTGCCATCTGCAGGCTACCATTCCATCAAATCAATTTGAGCTTTTTATCTAATTATTTGCACTCTTATTTGTTTCAATTCAACAAATGTTTTGCATGTTTTAAATTGATAAAATGTCATTGTTTTAAACAAATCAAATTTTTCAAAAAAATTGTTTTAAACAAAGTGAACATTCACAAGATTGAAAGGATACTCAAGAATATCTCAGTGCTCTCCCGAGTGTGGCATGATTTCCAACAGGTAAGACATTTGTTCATATTCCTGGTTTGGTTGTATCTTCTTTCTTCAGATCTTTGTTGGGGTTGTTCCCCAAACAGAGTTGTTGGTGGGGTTGTTCCCCAGTATAGTCGCAAGCAGAGTGTTGTTGAAGACTTCGTTTTCTCCAGCAGCAGTTTTCCCCAGCATGGGTGTTTCCTTGAGAGTTTCGGCGGTTGATTGGTTTGTCATCCTGGTGCCCCGTCACTTTCTCCAGTGGGTCGCCTGCCCCAGACTTTATTTGTCTCCTCAGCACAGTCACGAGTAGAGCTGTTATTGATATCCCCATCGGATTTGCGAGCAGAGTTGTTGTCACTCTTCCCAGTGCAGTTGCCAGCAGAATTGTCTGTTTCCTCAGCACGATCGCTTTCTTTTTGAAAGACTCAGTAAGTCAGCGGTTTGATACCCGGTACTTTACCTTTTCCCCGGCGAAGTCGTCTGCGGAATTGTTGCTATCCCTCCATCAGAGTTTTTTTCTCTTCAGCAGAGCAGGATTTATTTTCCTATTCGGTGGTTGATTGGGTTGATATCCCAGTATTTTTAACCATCCTTTCCTCAGCATAGTCTGCAGAATGCTTGTTGTGGCGGTTTCGCCTGTTGAATACTCCTTCAATCCCCAGTATGGTCGGATGATGGCTCTAGCATCCAGAGAATGGATTGATTTCCTGACTATTTGTGATCCCCAGTAGAGTGGCTTATATTGCAGAATCTACTTGTTGTGATCAGTTTGCTATGTATGTTCTCCCCAAGTGGAGTGGTCCATTGCAGAATCTACTTGTTTGATCTGTCCTCCCTCAGTGGTTTGTTCCCCAAGAGAGTAGCCGACAGCTTTTTCCCCAATAGAGTTGCCTATGCAGTTAGATTCTATTTGGATGATATCATTCTCCCTCAGTGGGTTGTTCCCCAACGGAGTTATTTGGTTTTGCTTCTACAGCAGTTCGTGCTTGTGCAAGTGCACCTCTTTGTTCCTCAGTTGACACTGGGATCCCCTGCAGATACCTTGGGACTTCTCTTGTTCCCCTACAGATTTGTCTTGGTGGCTGTTTTGCCTGTTGTGACTTTCTGTACCTGGATTGGTTTGTTTCCTGATATCTCTGATCCTCTGTTTCTTCAGCAGTACCCGCAGATCTTTGCTTTACAGCATGAAGATCTCCGCAGATTGGCTCTCCAGCTGGTTGTTCCCCTGGAAGTATAATACCGGACGTTTGATTCCTGGACCTGTTTGTGTTAGAATTGTCTGTTTTGTCAGCATGCATCAAACATAAATCACGCATATTCATGCATATTCATAAAACATTCAGATATTCATGTCGCATTTCTTGCCATGTATCTTTTGTTGTCGTGTCTCCTGCTATGGTGATATAGATCTCTTTATTGATCTCCCCAAGCAGATGTCGGGTGTTTAAAATCTCTCCATATAGAGTCAGCCCATAAGCAGAAAATGTGTCTGTCTTTCCTTCTGCAGTTCCCCACTGAGATATATCCTCGTGGATGACGGTTTCTTCCGTTTCCTCCCAACACATATATTGGGATGAATTTTCCTATTTGAGTTATATCCTCATTAGGACGTGTCTTGATTCAGTCCGTCTTTTCGGATAATTCCCGAATTGGCTATTTGTCAAATGTCTTGTGCTTCCCAGTGGGTTGTTCCCCAGCGGAATGTTTTTGGGCCTCTACCCTCATACCGGTAGTTATAAGTCCTATTTTTCCTGGCTTTCTTGACAGAATTTGTGGTTATACACCTTTTATTCTCCAGCCAGAGTTGTTGGTTTTCTACCTCATACCGGTAGTTGTAAATCCTATTTTCCTGCTCTCCAGCAGTTTGTGGTCTGTTATAAACCCTATTTTGGTTTCCCGTGCGGATTTGTGATTTACTCTATCCCCACGCGGAGTTGTCGGTCTTCTACCCCGTATTCGGTAGATGTAAACCCTAATTTTGTGGTTACCTCCACCCTTTTGGCCCTCTGCCTACAAACCAGCAGTCGTAAGTCCTATCTTTGCGGTTTTTTCTACCTGGTTACCGGTAGTCGTAAACCCTGTTTCCTCCACTTGCAGAGTTAACTTTGTTGTTCATCCCAACCGATGACAATTTTTTCCTTATGATTATCTTCATCTAGTTCTTGATGTTGATTTTCCTTTGCTTGGATAAGTTGCTCAGATCCGCACTTATATCCCTAGCAAGTCCTTTGTGGATAATTGCCGTATGCTAGCAATTTTATCCCCAACGGGTCCTTTCACCTTGTGTCAGTGATTGTGTTCCCCGGATCATTGATTTACATCAATGCATCCTCAGCAGATCGCCTTTCATTCACCCTCTTGTTGGTAATGTCTGTAACACCCTTCTAAAATACCCCAAATATTTAATTAAAAATAATAAACATATAACGATTCAGAGTAATTATGCCATGCAAGGGTGTCACACATAATATTCACAACATTCAACCATATAACGGTCATGCTCTTTTATAAATTCAAAACAATAAACAATTGCATAAAACGCAACGGATAGAGATCTCCTCAATCATGTAAAACATGTAACATTTAATGTAAATTATTCAACAAGGTAAATATCCCATCCCGATGTTACATCTATCAGAGCACGACCCACTAAGGAGACTACACTAGACTCCAAGCATTCACTTCTACTCAACTCATTTCTCGTTACCTGAAAAATAGTTGTAAGGGTGAGTTCCTCAATCAATATAATAAGCATTATAGAATATAATGTCATGTTAAGTAACTTAACACATTAATCACCCTAATCACAACATACAATCAGTAACAGCACATTAGCTCACATCATACTCAACATTCCATCACACACAAGTATAATCTCAAATCATACTCTACAACAACACAAATACACGTATAATATTGGAATACATCCATTCATATTATACGCCATACATACATTATGCAATGAGACTCAACACATGCGGTACCGACTATTCTTGAACATATAGTTCAAGCTCACCGATCCCTCCAGATACGGCTACTAAGCTCACTAGTCCCACTCATTTGAGACCTAGTGACTCACTCACTAATTCCTCACCATGGGAATTAGCTACAGCCCCGAAGGCTAGACTATGCACACTAATCATCTAGCATGCAAACATCAACAACAAATCCACAATGATTCACTCACTAATTCCTCACCATGGGAATTAGCTACAACCCCAAAGGCTATGCTATGCACGCTAATCATCTAGCAATACAGCATCAACAACAATTCATAATGGACATATGCTCACACTCTAAGCCATACAACAGTCCATTCACAAATACAGGCATAATATATACATCCACATCATTATGCATGCCATCATACATCATCAACACATGTATCAACACATCATTATCATGTAAATCAATTAGACACAGTATTAACACACTCTACTAATACCTATACTGCTCAAAACAGCGGGAAATAATCCCTATTACATCAAACGCCAACATAGGCCAACTCTCAATTATGTACACAACATTTAAAACACCAATTTTCCACTCTGCAACAGTGTTAACCGGTTAACGCCCTGGGTTAACCGGTTAACGCAGCACAACACGCCTCCTGTCCCAAAACTTAACAGTGTTAACCGGTTAACGCCCTGGGTTAACCGGTTAACGCAGCACAAACAGCAATATTTCAGCAATCACAACAGTGTTAACCGGTTAACGCCCTGGGTTAACCGGTTAACGCAAGCAAAACAGCACATTTTCACAATTCAAAACAGTGTTAACCGGTTAACACCCTGGGTTAACCGGTTAACGCAAGACAGAAGCTGTTCCTGCGCTAACTCAAGGCAGAATGCAGAATTCTCCGTATTTTCCGCCATTGGAGGACTTCCGGGCCTCCGATTCCGATTCCGTAAAAAGCTATACGTTCGGAATTTCACAACTAACCCAAACACAGATTCAATTTCAGTCTAAATACAATTTATCCAACATAATTCTTCAGCATCAACAATCCCAATTAGGGTCAAATTAACGGCTTATCACTACCCATCACATATTATCCCATAATACCCATCAATCGACGATAAACCCCCCTTACCTGATTAATCCGACAAATCTTTGAGCTCCAAGCTTTTCTCTCTTCAACCTTCAGCCCTTGCTCTGTCTCTTTGCCCTTTTCCTCTTTCACGATCGTTTCTCTGTTTTCACGTGAAACTTTCTTTTTACCAAATGGGATTCTTTCTCTTATTTCCAACATATATATATTTTCCAAATAATAATAATAATCCAACAATAATAATAATAAAATTTCCAATTATTTAACTAAATTAATAAATAAATTATTAACTCAATTTAAATAATTATTTTATTATTATCGGGGTGTTACAACTCTCCCCCACTAAAAGAGTTTTCGTCCTCGAAAACATACCTCAAGCGAACAACTCTGGGTAAGACTCCTTCATCTTACTCTCAAGTTCCCAAGTCACATTGCCACCTGCTGGTCCTCCCCAAGCTACCTTCACCAAGGCAATCTCTTTACCCCGCAACTGCTTCAACTCTCGATCCTCGATCCTCATAGGTGATGTTTCAACAGTCAGGTTATCTCTCACCTGTACATCATCTACTTGGACTACATGCGACGGATCATGAATGTACCTCCTCAGCTGAGACACATGAAAAACTTCATGCAAATTCGCAAGTGACGGCGGTAAAGCGATACGATAGGCTACCTCCCCTATCCTCTCCAAAATCTGATAAGGACCAATAAATCGAGGTGTCAACTTTTTCGACTTCAAAGCTCGACCAACACCAGTTATCGGAGTAACACGAAGAAACACATGATCTCCCTCTTGGAACTCAAGTGACTTCCTCCTCTTATCATGATAACTCTTCTGACGACTCTGAGCAATCCTCATCTTCTCCTGAATCATCTTAATCTTTTCCGTAGTTTGTTGAACAATCTCCGGTCCAACCACAGCACTCTCACCGGACTCATACCAACATAAAGGTGTCCGACATCTCCTACCATACAAAGCTTCAAACGGTGCCATACCAATGCTCGAATGAAAACTATTGTTGTAGGTAAACTCAATCAAAGGTAAATAACAATCCCAAGCACCTCCCTTTTCCAAAACACAAGCTCTCAAAAGATCCTCTAATGACTGAATCGTCCTCTCAGTCTGACCATCAGTCTGCGGATGATATGCAGAACTCAATCTCAGCTTAGTTCCCAAAGCCCTCTGCAAACCTTCCCAGAACTTCGATGTAAATCTAGGATCTCTGTCCGAAACAATACTCGACGGAATACCATGCAAACTTACAACCTTCTCAATATACAACTCAGCCAATCTCTCTAACGGGTAATCCATTCTGATCGGAATGAAATGAGCCGATTTCGTCAATCTGTCAACAATCACCCAAATGGCTTCAAAATTCTTATTTGTCCTCGGCAAACCAGAAACAAAATCCATACTGATACTATCCCACTTCCACTCTGGAATAGCCAACGGTTGCATTAGCCCAGACGACTTCTGATGCTCAATCTTTGACTTCTGACAAGTCAAACAGGAATAAACAAAACTCGCAATTTCTCTTTTCATCCCCGGCCACCAAAATAACTTTTTCAAATCATGATACATCTTCGTAGCTCCAGGATGAATACTCAAGCCACTACGATGTCCTTCCTCCAGAATACTCTTCTTAAGTTCGGTAACATCCGAAATACACACCCGATTACCAAATTTCAAAACACCATTCTCATTAACTCTGAATTCACCACCTTGGCCTTGATTCACTAAGGTCAACTTATCAACCAAAAACACATCGGATTTCTGACCCTCTCTGATCTCATCCAGAATACCACTGGTTAACTTCAACATTCCCAATTTAACACTATTGTGAGTACTCTCACACACCAAACTCAAGTCTCTAAACTGCTCAATTAAATCCAATTCTCTAACCATTAACATAGACATATGTAATGATTTCCGACTCAATGCATCAGCCACTACATTTGCTTTACCCGGATGGTAATTCAAACCAAAGTCATAATCCTTCAGAAATTCTAACCATCTCCTCTGTCTCATATTCAGCTCTTTCTGATCAAACAAATACTTTAAACTTTTATGGTCACTGAAAACCTCAAATCTCGACCCGTACAAATAATGCCTCCATAACTTCAGGACAAATACCACAGCTGCCAACTCTAAATCGTGCGTCGGGTAGTTCCTCTCATGAACCCTCAGTTGTCTCGAAGCATAAGCTATAACCTGCTTATTCTGCATCAACACACCACCCAAGCCCAACAATGAAGCATCACAGTAAACCTCAAATGATTCCGACGAACTCGGTAATATCAGAATAGGAGCAGTAGTCAACCTTCTCTTTAACTCTTGGATACCTCCTTCACATTTCGAGTCCCAAACAAACGCTTGCCCCTTTCTAGTCAACATCGTCAACGGTAACGCCAACTTAGAAAATCCCTCAATGAACTTCCTATAATAACCAGCCAAACCAAGGAAACTTCGAATCTCAGCAACAGACTTCGGAGCTTCCCACTTAGATACCGCTTCTATCTTAGAAGGATCAACAGCAACACCACCTCTTGAAATCACATGACCAAGAAAACTAACCTCTTCTAACCAAAATTCACATTTGGATAGTTTAGCAAACAACTTCTTTTCTCGTAGAACTTCTAAAACCACTCTCAAATGCTCAGCATGCTCTTCTTCAGATTTCGAATACACCAAAATATCATCAATAAACACCACAACAAACTTATCTAGATACGGATGGAAAATCCTATTCATATACTCCATGAATACTCCAGGCGCATTAGTCACACCAAAAGGCATTACAGAATACTCATAATGTCCATACCTTGTTCTGAAAGCAGTCTTCTGAATATCCTCAGTTTTCACACGTATCTGATGATACCCAGATCTCAAATCTATCTTGCTGAACACACTCGCACCAACCAACTGATCCATCAAATCATCAATCCTCGGCAAAGGGTACCGATTCTTGATTGCCACTTTATTCAGTTGCCTGTAGTCCACACACAACCTCATAGTACCTTCTTTCTTTTTAACCAACAACACTGGTGCACCCCACGGTGACACACTCGGACGAATAAATTTCTTATCCAACAGATCCTCCAACTGACTCTTCAATTCAGTTAACTCAACAACAGACATACGGTACGGAGCCATCGATATCGGTCTAGTACCAGGTACCAAATCAATCGAGAACTCAACTTCACGTTCTGGCGGAAATTCATTCACCTCTTCCGGAAACACATCAGGAAAATCACACACCACGGCTAGATCGCCAATCACCAGTTTATCTTTAGCCTCTAAAGTCGCTAACAGCATAAACAACTCTGCCCCACCTGCTACTTCCTCATTCACCTGCCTTGCTGATAGAAACAAATCCTTACCTTCCTCAATCTCAGGAAATACCACAGTCTTATCAAAACAGTTGATATAAACTCGGTTACACACCAACCAGTTCATACCCAGAATAACATCAATCTGCACTAGTGGAAGACACACAAGGTCTATCCCAAAGTCTCTACCAAAAATACTCAAGGGACAATTCAAACAAACTGAAGTAGTAGTCACTGAACCCTTCGCAGGAGTATCAATCACCATACTACCATACATCTCAGATATCTCTAACTTAAGTTTCACAGCACAATCCAAAGATATAAAGGAATGAGTAGCACCGGTGTCAATAATAGCTACAAGAGGAAAGCCATTAATATAACACGTACCTCGGATCAAACGATCATCTGCAGAAGTCTCAGAACCCGATAAAGCAAAGACCTTGCCTCCTGACTGATTCTCTTTCTTCGGCTTAGGACACTGTGGACTGATATGACCCAACTCTCCACAGTTGAAACAAGTTACAGTCTTCAACCGGCACTCTGCAGCCAAATGACCACCTTTGCCACACTTGAAACACTTCATCTCAGCACTGGTACACTCATGGACACGATGTCCAGCCCGACCACATCTATAACACTTAGCAGGAGCACTAGAGTCTCCCCCACTAGGTCTCTTCATCCCACTCTGCTTCTGGAAACCTTTGCCAGCTGCATACGGTTTTCCACGATCACTCTGATTCTTGCCTTTTCTATCAACCCTTTGCTGATAGCTCTCTGCTCTGGCTTTGGAATCCTGTTCAAAATCCTGCAACAGTCAACCAAGTCAGAAAACACTCTGATCCGCTGATATCCAATAGCCTGTTTGATCTCGGGACGCAACCCGTTCTCAAACTTCACACATTTCGAAAATTCTCCAGCAACCTCATTATAAGGAGTGTAATACTTCGACAGCTCTGTGAACTTAGCAGCATACTCCGTAACAGACTTGTTACCCTGCTTCAACTCTAAGAACTCTATCTCTTTCTTTCCTCTGACATCTTCTGGAAAGTACTTCCTCAGGAATCTCTCTCTGAACACAGCCCAAGTGATTTCAGCATTCCCAGCAGTTTCCAACTCAGTGCGGGTAGCAACCCACCAATCATCAGCTTCTTCTGACAGCATATGCGTACCGAACCTGACCTTCTGGTTATCGGCACACTCAGTCACTCGGAAGATCCTCTCAATCTCCTTCAACCACTTCTGAGCACCATCTGGATCGTATGCTCCCTTGAACATTGGAGGATTGTTCTTTTGGAACTCACTCAGTTGACGAGCAACTCCCATTCCCACAACATTCGGATTCCCTCCAAGTACTCCAGCTAGCATACCCAGAGCCTCAGCAATCGCAGCATCATCTCTACCTCTTCCAGCCATCTCTATTCTGAAAACCCAAACAAACTAAAACAATAAGTACTTATAGGGTTACACAACACCTATCCCGTACAGGGGAAACAGAATAATTACGACTCGACTCGACCGACTATGCTCTGATACCACTAATGTAACACCCTTCTAAAATACCCCAAATATTTAATTAAAAATAATAAACATATAACGATTCAGAGTAATTATGCCATGCAAGGGTGTCACACATAATATTCACAACATTCAACCATATAACGGTCATGCTCTTTTATAAATTCAAAACAATAAACAATTGCATAAAACGCAACGGATAGAGATCTCCTCAATCATGTAAAACATGTAACATTTAATGTAAATTATTCAACAAGGTAAATATCCCATCCCGATGTTACATCTATCAGAGCACGACCCACTAAGGAGACTACACTAGACTCCAAGCATTCACTTCTACTCAACTCATTTCTCGTTACCTGAAAAATAGTTGTAAGGGTGAGTTCCTCAATCAATATAATAAGCATTATAGAATATAATGTCATGTTAAGTAACTTAACACATTAATCACCCTAATCACAACATACAATCAGTAACAACACATTAGCTCACATCATACTCAGCATTCCATCACACACAAGTATAATCTCAAATCATACTCTACAACAACACAAATACACGTATAATATTGGAATACATCCATTCATATTATACGCCATACATACATTATGCAATGAGACTCAACACATGCGGTACCGACTATTCTTGAACATATAGTTCAAGCTCACCGATCCCTCCAGATACGGCTACTAAGCTCACTAGTCCCACTCATTTGAGACCTAGTGACTCACTCACTAATTCCTCACCATGGGAATTAGCTACAGCCCCGAAGGCTAGACTATGCACACTAATCATCTAGCATGCAAACATCAACAACAAATCCACAATGATTCACTCACTAATTCCTCACCATGGGAATTAGCTACAGCCCCAAAGGCTATGCTATGCACGCTAATCATCTAGCAATACAGCATCAACAACAATTCATAATGGACATATGCTCACACTCTAAGCCATACAACAGTCCATTCACAAATACAGGCATAATATATACATCCACATCATTATGCATGCCATCATACATCATCAACACATGTATCAACACATCATTATCATGTAAATCAATTAGACACAGTATTAGCACACTCTACTAATACCTATACTGCTCAAAACAGCGGGAAATAATCCCTATTACATCAAACGCCAACATAGGCCAACTCTCAATTATGTACACAACATTTAAAACACCAATTTTCCACTCTGCAACAGTGTTAACCGGTTAACGCCCTGGGTTAACCGGTTAACGCAGCACAACACGCCTCCTGTCCCAAAACTTAACAGTGTTAACCGGTTAACGCCCTGGGTTAACCGGTTAACGCAGCACAAACAACAATATTTCAGCAATCACAACAGTGTTAACCGGTTAACGCCCTGGGTTAACCGGTTAACGCAAGCACAGTGTTAACCGGTTAACACCCTGGGTTAACCGGTTAACGCAAGACAGAAGCTGTTCCTGCGCTAACTCAAGGCAGAATGCAGAATTCTCCGCATTTTTCGCCATTGGAGGACTTCCGGGCCTCCGATTCCGATTCCGTAAAAAGCTATACGTTCGGAATTTCACAACTAACCCAAACATAGATTCAATTTCAGTCTAAATACAATTTATCCAACATAATTCTTCAGCATCAACAATCCCAATTAGGGTCAAATTAACGGCTTATCACTACCCATCACATATTATCCCATAATACCCATCAATCGACGATAAACCCCCCTTACCTGATTAATCCGGCAAATCTTTGAGCTCCAAGCTTTTCTCTCTTCAACCTTCAGCCCTTGCTCTGTCTCTTTGCCCTTTTCCTCTTTCACGATCGTTTCTCTGTTTTCACGTGAAACTTTCTTTTTACCAAATGGGATTCTTTCTCTTATTTCCAACATATATATATTTTCCAAATAATAATAATAATCCAACAATAATAATAATAAAATTTCCAATTATTTAACTAAATTAATAAATAAATTATTAACTCAATTTAAATAATTATTTTATTATTATCGGGGTGTTACAATGTCTGTTGCTCCTTTTGATTGGTCATCATTATATACCTATTCTGGTATCCCGATGCCTTTCTTTTCGGATTTTA
The DNA here is from genome assembly GCF_024323335.1 of Lathyrus oleraceus. Taxonomy (NCBI): domain Eukaryota; kingdom Viridiplantae; phylum Streptophyta; class Magnoliopsida; order Fabales; family Fabaceae; genus Lathyrus; species Lathyrus oleraceus. Next base: position 193,493,891 of record NC_066580.1, on the reverse strand, counting down.
TCCTATAAACAACCTACAACCCGGTTAAGGATAATCTTCCATGCGAGGTTATTATTCACGTTTTGACGGCTATGAATAATATATCTCATGCGTTCTTTAGTTGGAATCCTTTGTTGATCTTCCCCAGTCGAGCAAGATTCGTATTCCTTGCGGAATCGGATGTCCATCCTATAAACAAGTCTGCTGTTCTAGCTTTCTTCAGGATGATGAGTGTCTTGGAACACAAACCAATTCACGTTGTCGGATTTTATCCTATAAACAACTTACAACCCGGTTCAGGATAATCTTCCTTTGTGAGTATTCTATCCACGTTCTGACGGCAATGGATATTATATCTCGTTCACTCTTGGGTCAATCTCTTGATTGTTTTCTCCGCAGAGTAAGATTCATATTCCTTGTGGAATTGAATGTCCATCCTATAAACAAGTCTGCTGTTCTAGCTTTCTTCAGGGTGATGAGTGTCTTGGAACACAAACCAATTCACGATTTCGGATCTTATCCTATAAACAACTTACAACCCAGTTCAGGATAATTTTCCATGCGAGTATATTATCTACGTCTTGACGGCTATAGATAATATATCTCTTGCACTCTTGTGTCAAACACTTTGTTTGTTTCCCCAACTGAGTAAGATTTGCATTCTTTACAGAATCAAATATCCATCCTATAAACAAGTTTGCTTTCGCTCTCTTCAGGATGATGAGTGTTTTGGAACACACACCAATTCACGTCTTTGGTCGGTCACCTGTTACATACCTACAACCCGGTATCCTTGGTGTTACTTCCTGAGTTTGTTACCCTTATACCGGTAACATCTCATTTCTTTGGTGCTTCCTTAGTGAAGATTTCTTGTTGCTTCTCACCAGGAGTCAGCTTGTGTCTCTCCAATGGATTTATGTTCCTTTGGAATTTTTCTTTTCCCCAGTGTGAGTCCTTCACTCCCCAGTGAGGTTTCCAGTCTGTTTTCTGTTATTCCCTGATCAGAGTCGTGTCTTGTTCACGCTGTGTCAGTTTTGTCTTTCCCAACTAGAGTCCTGTAGAGTCTCTGTTCCTGGTGAGTGTATCACTCTGATGGATCGTCTTTTCTTCTGTGTGAATCATATTCCCCACAGAATTTGTGTCTTTTGCATGCATACATTTGCATCATGAGGTCTCTTAGGGACCAAAATTTGTCTCATTACTGTTATTTAAGCCCATTCTACCACGTCGAGATGAAGATTTCTAAACTTCACTTCTCCGGCTAGAATGACCTTAAATAGGGGCATCTGTAAGACCCCAATTTTGGCCCTAAGATCCCTCATGGCCCATATCATATCATATCATGGCCTCAAGGATCACTGCATGCCCTAGTTTCCCTCCTAGTGGGTAGGTTGCCTTGTGAGTTGTTTCTTGATCACCAAGCATGTTTTGCATTTGTATATTATTGCTTTTCATATGTTTACTAACCAAAAAGTACAAAAATATTGTCATCTAACCATGTTACTTGCAGCTGAAGCAATCATCAGCCAATTAGGTCAAAATCAGTCAAAGTCAGTCATTGCAGTGGATGGTGGCCATTCTTGCAGAATTTGGGCACCATGATCAATAATCAAGAGTTCATATAAATTGGGACATCATTTGGAATCAAGATCTCAAGGAATTAGGGTTTGGAGTTCATCAGAAGGTGCTTCAGTCATCCAAAACCCTAGAAAGTCAAACTTGGTCAACTGTGGATTTAATCAGTGATTTGATGGTGGGATTTGGTCTGAGAGGTCTCATTCATGCCTATATAAGCTTCATATATCATGTCAAGCATCCACAGTGAAGAAAATAAAGTCAGACAGGAAATTTCCAGAAATAGAAACTTGACCTGTAATTCAAATTTGCCAAAAATGGAAACTTCTTGATCTTAAACTTACATCATGATACAAGCTTCAAATGAATTTTTGCCCAACATGAAAGTTGAAGATCTTGTTCTCCCATTTTCAAAAAGTCCAAGAACTCTCAAATCCCATGTATGGTTGGCAAGTTATGATCAATTCATTTTCACAAAATCTTGAACTTCAAAAGGCCATATCTCATGAACCACTTGGCCAATTTTGGTGGGGTTTTTTCCTACAAGCTCTATTTGTTCCCCTCTTTCCAAAAATGCATTCATTTTTCACCAAAACCTCACCATGCAAAATGGCATTTTTGGACTTGTCTAATTAAAATTCAAGTATGTGCAAAAAGTGACTTTTTGAATTAGACATTTTCAGCACATTTGGCCATTTGGAACTTGTTTTAATTGATATTTGAAGCATGTTCAAGGCCCAAACTCGGCCAGACTTTACACCCTCCATGTGCACATGTTCAAAATTAGCAAAATGCAAATTTGGTTCATTTGGGATAAACAAGCTTAGCACCTCATTAACCAACCTTAAACAGTGATATATAACTTCATTTTCTGTGAATTGGAACCCTAGCTGCAGCCTCCCAAAGATCAGAAACTCTCATTCTCTCTCAATTTGCATTTTCACAAATTGCAATTTCTGAGCAAAACCTTCAAAGCACTCGAGAAACTCTTGTTTGTTTCATCACTTGGCCAACATTTGGAAGCCTTTTGCAGCACCAAATCACGACTGGAACAACATCTTCATGTTCTGTTTTCTTCAAGCATCTTCAATGGCCAACTCGATTTAAGCTGGATTTAAGTGGGCTGAGCTAAACTTCTTCAAGAACCCATCATTTCCAACCACAAAGAACATCTGTTTCGAGCCAAAGCAGTCAAATAGCAACTGCATCATCACTGAGCTTCACTTTTGGTTAGTTTTCGATTCACTTATTTTCCAAAATCGTGCCATGGTTTGGATAGTTTATACCTTGCCGAGTCCAATGAGCTTTAGATTATTAAAAATGGTTAAGTGTGGAGTGAGTAATTCGGTTTTAAAGCTTGATGTTCATGGATGTTTTTGCTTGTTGCTTCGTGTTTAGTTTGTTTTAATGAATATGGTTGCTGGAATATTGATGTGCGTTGCTTGACGTTTCGATTGGTATGTTGGATTCAAGTTTCTGGAAAAAAAGTTCTTCATCGTGATGAACACGATCACTGTATGCGTAAACCCTAAACACTGTGCTAAAACCCTAAAATTCGTTTTTTCCAGAATTTACTGTTCACGTGTTGGCTGCTGTTGTCGCTTTTGTCTACATGAGCTCACACTATTTCATTGCCACGCCCAGTTATCACTTGACACGCCTGCAAGCTTATACTCACCGTTTCATTAAACTGTCTCAAATATTACCATATTGCCACCGTGCTCCATTAATTAATTAATCATGTGTTAAATAATATTTCATTTCAATGTTTATTTCATTTTGGTTCATCATTTTACAAAAATCATAACTCGTGCATTTTAATTCCAAAATTCATGAAAATTTCAGCATTGTGTTCTGCTTGATGTCTAGTATTTTATCATGATTTTTCCAGGATTTTTGCATGGTCGAAGTTTTAAATGGAATTAGGGTTTTGCTCATGTATGCATATTTTGTACATCTTACCAAAACCTTTGTGAAATGATGAGGATATATCCAATGACCCTGAATTTTTTTGTGCTTAATCTACACTCATCCATGGTTATTTTGATGTAAAGTTCATGAATTTATCTTATCTGGTTGTTAAGATATGAATTTTTGAACTAGGGTGTGACAATTTGTGTCACACCAATGATATGCAATTTCATGATTTTTGTTGACATGCTTCCTGACCTCCAATTAATGTGAATTTTTGCATGAACCTACTCTTATATGTCTAGTTTATGTGTGAATTTTCTTGGAATTATTCGAGCCATTTCCTAATTGTTTGAGATTTTTCTCCCCTGTCTAGTCAAATGTTGACTTTGTGTGACACATCTTGCCATTCCATTTGGGAAATTCTCATACTTTATTGGATGATCATGAAATTTTACATGTGATTACTAGGCATCCTAAGCTTTGTCATGGTGTTGATCCCATTCATTTATCACTTGTTATCACTGATTTATGAATTTTTGAAGTTGATACATGTTTGGTTGACTTCTTTGTGCATGCTTGAAATTGTTTTGGCTTTCTGATTTTTATTGACCATCTTCCCATGATCCAAATGAGCTGAAATTTTATATGCATGTCATTATGTGGATTGTGATTGATCATGAATTATTTGGTGATTTTTGGAATTGATTATGTTTGCTTTTGAGCTAAGTATTGCTGTTGACTTCTATGAGCTTTCATTTGCCATGCTTTGACTTCCTTTGCTTATGAAATCATGATGATGAATGATATGAATGTGGGACTAATTGAGTTTGCTTCTTAAATGTTTGAACTTGATTTTGGTTGACTATCACTTGCTTTTTTGACTTTCTCATCCTCTTTTGACCCTAGGCTTGCCCTAGTGGTCCTGTTGCTTATGTTTGAGCTCATTGTTTCAGGTTAAGCACAAATGCTTCAAAGAGAACAATCCAATTTGATTAAGCTTGATTGTTTATCATGTGCTAACCTCTTTGTTTTGTAGGTGGCTTGACTCATATGATTTGAGTCTTGTGCTTTGCACATTCATCTGCTTATGTTGACTGTTAATTCTATTCTCCTTTTGCTTTAACTGTTAAACTGTGTACTGATTTGTTTGACTATTTCAGGTACCATTAGTTGCTTAGTTCTTTGAACTTGCTTTGCTTTGCTATTTAGCAATTTGCATTTGAGGTATAATCCCTTTTTCTTCATGTAGTCTGGAAGACCTGGCCTGTTACTTGGCCAGGCAACTGTCTGAAGTCCTCCTTAAGAGGCAATGCTTGTGTGTGTTTATATTTGTCCCAAGCAGGAAAAGTCCTTCAAATAAGGCAATTGGTAGATCAAAGAGATAAGCAACCTATCTCCTACTATTCTGTGAGTCTTCTCCTTGCTCCCATTACATGGTTGTAGCATTGAGATCCAAACCCAAGATCAATCGAGTCTAATATGTGGAGAGAGTTCCTACTTTCTGAACTCCCACACTTTCTGATATTCAAATGCTCTCCCTGACCAGGGATAAGAGCAATGAGGCACACCCCTCATATCCTTTCATCTGCTTCACCTTAGCCTCTCAATGGCAAGGTTAAGAGCACCTTTGACCCTATTCCAGTTGGCTTCAATGCCTAACCCTTTTGTATGAGCCTCCTTGTTTGGTTATAGTGTGTGCTGAATGCCTTCATTGATTGATTGCTTGCTTCATATACACATGTTTGCTTGCTTGCTTTGTGCACTCATCATCATTTATTGCTCATTAATGCATAATCATCTCATTTGTCTTTGTGACATTATCATTGTTGTTTGCCCATTGAGGACAATTGTAAGACCATCCTTTGGCTATTGTTCCTATGATATGGAAGTGAGTTGTAAGACCATTTCATTGGCCACTCATCTCTTCATTTGTTGCTTTGTTTGATTGTATGTGAGGATGCAATTGTAAGTCCCTGCAAGTTGGCATTTGTATTCCTAGGACCATACTGTGGAGGTTAGAGTAAGCCCAGATAGATTGGCATCTGACATCCGTGTTTTGCTTTTCTTTGTTTATGTGAGGATGCAATTATAAGTCCCTGTAAGTTGGCATTTGCTTTCCTATGATCATATGTTCCTTTGTTTGTTGTATGTGAGGATACAATTATAAGTCCCTGTAAGTTGGCATTTGTATTCCTAGGACCATACTGTGGAGGTTAGAGTAAGCCCAGACAGATTGGCATCTGACATCCATGTCTTGCTTTTGTTTGTTTATGTGAGGATGCAATTGTAAGTCCCTGCAAGTTGGCATTTGCTTTCCTATGATCATATGTTGGATATTGGTGTAAGCCCAGACAGATTGGCATCCGGTATCCAAGTTTCATTTTGTTTTAGGAGATTAGTATAAGTCCATTGAGTGGCCTCTGATATCCATTTTTGTTTTAGGAGATTGGTATAAATCCATCTATTGGTATCCGATATCCGCTTTTGTTTGTGAGATTGGAGTAAGACCATTGAGTGGCATCCGGTATCATTTGCTTGCTTACATTATTATTATCCATTGCCTATTCCAAAGGACACACTTGAATCATCTTCTATATGATTTCAAGAAGTGAACCTTCTAGGAAGTTTTACAATCCATCCTCATCCATTCATCCTCATTATGTCCTAAACCTTTTCACACTTTGATTTCAAACTTGAGATAGATATTGTGCAAACATCTTCATGTTTTCTAACTTAAAAACCTGGACCCCAAGTCCTTGACTTTTTCAAACTCCATTTCATAACACTTCTTTCAAATCAATCTTAATCATACTTTGACTCCACTTTCATAATCACAATCAATTAACTTTACCCATTCACTTGTTTTGGCTCTGTCCATTATTAATCTTTTCATGCATTAGCCATAGGTTTCAATTATCATTGTGGTTTATGTAAACCTCACCTTATCTTTAGTGAGTCGACAGTAAGACTTCCGTACTGAAAACAGGGCTAACCCCTCTAGTACGTCGAAGCTATCCTCGCATGGTGGATGTTGGTCTTGGTCGAGTTTTCTCCCATTGATAATGAAAAGCCTCAGTGCTATTGTTTAAAATTGAATCCACCAACTTTTGGAAATCTTTTAGCCGAACTACGGCGTTTTGATCCTTACCTTTGATGGAAGGTACGTAGGCAGCGGGTTCATCCGTTCAAACCCAATAATAAAATTGTATATTCTTTTCTTATCATCCCAATCATGTTTGCACAATATTTATGTCATAACAAATAACAATCTTATACAACAAGTGTGAAAAGGGCTCCCTAGGAGTACCTAGGACGTAGTGGGTGCCTAACACCTTCCCATTGCGTAATTTACCCCTTACCCAGACTCTCTGATCTTTTTATTAGTTTTCTACGTGTAAAACTTCTTAGGCTTTTGTTCGCTTTTTAGCCAGTCCTTTGGATAAATAAAAGTGCGGTGGCGACTCGAAAATTCATTGTATACCTTGCTTATGATTTAATCAATAAATCATATAGCGACGAATACACCGCTACAGTAACTGTCAACAAAATTTTGGTCGATTGTGGTGCCACGGTCAACATCATGCCACACCATATCCTGAGGAAGATTGGCAAATATGATGCCGACATCAGGTCTAATAACGTGGTCTTGTCAGACTATGGAGGAAAGACGAAAAGCATCATGGGAGTGATTATGGTGAATATCACATTGGGTTCAGTGACCAGACCGACACTATTCATGGTGATAGACGCTAAGCCAAGTTACAATGTGCTACTTGGTAGAGAGTGGCTACATGGCATCGGAGCTGTACCATCTTTAGCACACCAAAGGCTGGTGATTTGGAGAGAGGATGGGATGGCCAAAAATATCGAAGCAGACCAGGGATACTTTATGGCCGACGTGAATAATATCGGCAAGAAGGAGTTTGAAAGAAAACTGGCCAACATCTCTCCTTGCTTCCCCGCTGAGGATGTATATGTTAATCTGAGTGAAGCTTTCATCTCTCTAACTCTACATAAGACTCATGGCTTCATTTGGGATGTGGAACGCCTAGATGATCCACCCAATATAGGTATCCGGCCGACAGGCTGGGGGGACGTCAATGATGATGTCTGAATTAGAAGCGCTAAGAAAGATTTCGGCATACGTTGTCGAGAACAAAATAAAGTCGGCTTTAGAGGCTGAAGTAAACGTGGCTGCTAAAGCCTGTGCATTGCATAAAGAAGAACGTATAGATATCGGGCCAGAACCCCTAGATAGGCCAACTATGGCTAAAAAGAACATCGACATGCAGCGTCTGGACTGTATTTATGACAATGAACCTTTAGGGTTTGAAAAAGACCCAAAGGCACCAGAGAAGATCCGACCAAAAGACCCCTTGGAAGAAGTCGACCTTGGCGAGAATGGCGATAAAAGGCCAACGTATATAAGCGCCAACATCGACAAAGAACTAAAGTCTGAGGTAATATCCATACTTAAAGAATTTAGAGACTGTTTTTCTTGGGATTATAATGAAATGCCGGGTTTAAGTAGAGATTTGGTCGAGTTAAAGCTGCCAATAAAAGCTGGAAGAAAGCCAGTGAAGCAGACGCCCAGGCGTTTCGCCCCAGAAATCATGGCAAAGATAAAAGAAGAAGTATAAAGACTTCTGAAAAGCAAGTTTATTCAAACTGCAAGGTACGCCAAATGGTTAGCCAATATTGTGCCAGTCATAAAGAAAAATGGGTCTTTAAGAGTATGCATTGATTTTAGAGATCTAAATGCTGCCACCCCAAAAGATGAATATGCCATGCCCGTGGCTGAAATGTTGGTCGATTCGGCCGCTGGTTTTGAATATTTGAGCATGTTAGATGGTTATGCTGGCTATAACCAAATTTTTATTGTAGAAAAAGACGTGCCGAAAACGGCGTTTCGATGTCCAGGAGCCCTAGGGACATATGAGTGGGTTATCATGCCATTCGGTTTGAAAAACGCCAGAGCAACATACCAGAGGGTAATGAACTCAATGTTCCATGATTTCATTGAAGATTTCATGCAAGTCTACATTCATGATATTGTGATAAAATCCAATGGTCAATGTACTCACGTCGAACATCTTCGAAAAGCCTTTCTGAGGATGAGGAAATGTGGATTAAAAATGAATCCATTAAAGTGCGCCTTTTGTGTGCAGGCAGGCGACTTCCTTGGTTTTGTGGTGCATAAAAAGGGTATTGAAGTAAACCAAAGCAAAACAAAAGCCATTATGACGTCAGGCCTCCGTCGACCAAAAAGGAGGTGCAATCTTTTTTGGGAAAGATAAATTTTCTTAGAAGATTCATATCAAACCTAAATGGCAAAACAAAAGCGTTCTCTCCACTACTTCGACTAAAGAACGAGGATTTCAAGTGGCAGGATGAACACCAAGGGGCTTTCGACAAAATCAAAGAGTATTTAACTAGGCCTCCAGTATTGGCCCCTCATGTTAGGCATAGGCCAATGAGACTGTATATTGCAGCCTCAGAATCGACTATAGGAAGTATGTTAGTCCAAGAGGATGAAAAATGCGTCGAAAGACCTGTGTATTATCTTAGTCGAATGCTTAATGATCCTGAAACTAGGTATAGTGATATAGAAAAACTATGTTTATGCCTGTATTTCTCTTGTATGAAATTAAAGCAATATATCAAGGCTGTTGATGTGTACGTATCTTCCCACTTTGATATTATTAAACATATGTTATCTAAGCCAATTTTGCATAGTCGAATTGGAAAATGGGCTTTAGCGTTAACAGAATACTCCCTGACATATGTACCCTTGAAAGCAATGAAAGGGCAGGTAGTAGCGGATTTTCTTGTCGACCACTCAATGGTCGAGATGGCGCAGAATTACATAGATTTAGCACCATGGAGACTATACTTCGACGGGTCAAGACATAAGCATGGATATGGGATAGGAGGAGTCATAATTTCTCCAGATGGAATTCCAGCAGAGTTCAAATATAGAATCGAAGGAGTATGCACCAATAATGAAGCGGAATATGAGTCACTGATCACAGGACTTGAACTACTGCTAGAATTGGGGGCAAGGAATGTCGAAATTATGGGAGACTCGGAGTTAACAATTAAACAAGCGTCAAAAGAGTACAGGTGTGTTAAAGAAAATTTAATCATGTACTTTGTGGTCACCATCAGATTGCTCAAGAGGTTTGAGCAAGTTAATCTCCAACATATTCCACGACAAGAAAACCAAAGAGTAAATGATTTGGCACAGGAGGCCTTAGGGTATAAAGCGTCGAAAGACCAGGATGAAGAGATCCAAGTAAGAGAGAAAGTACGAGCAACAGTGTTGTCACCATCGGATTTGGCGATCGTGAAGTTGGGAGCCGTAGATAAAAATCATTTTGAAATCCTTGCTGTCGACGAAGACGGAAGAAGTGATTGGCGTAAACCTCTAGTCGATTACTTATGTAATCCCGTGGGATCGACAGATCGAAAGATAAAATATAAGGCCCTTAGCTACGTCTTGGTAAATGATGAATTATTCAAAAAGATAGTCGAAGGAGTGTTATTAAAATGCCTGGGAGAAAATGAGGCATACGTAGCTGTGTCAAGCATACATAGCGGGGTGTGTGGGGCACATCAAGCAGGGTTGAAGATGAAATGGCTCTTGATGCGCTCAGAAGTTTATTGGCCTTCAATGCTGAAAGATTACATTGAATTTGCTAAAGGTTGTCAAGAATGCTAATTACATGGGGGCATACAGCATGTGCCTGCAAGCGAGCTACACACAATTGTGAAACCCTGGCCATTTCGAGGATGGGCTCTGGATGTTATAGGAGAAATAAAACCAGCCTCATCAAAACAACAAAGGTATGTGTTAGTCGGCATTGACTATTTTACAAAATGGGTCGAAGCCGTGGCATTAACAAATGTGGACCAAGAAGCCGTGATAGACTTTGTCCAGAGTTACATCATTTGCAGATTTGGCATCCCAGAAACTATCACAACCGACCAGGGGACAGTTTTCACTGGTCGAAAAGTGCAAGAATTTACAAAAGAAACGGGAATCAAGTTACTGACATCTACCCCCTATTACCCACAGGCGAATGGCCAAGTCGAAACTGCTAATAAGGTGATCATAACCCTAATAAAGAAACACATAGGAAAGAAGCCAAGGAATTGGCATAAGACGTTAGAACAAGCCTTGTGGGCATGTCGAACGCCACCAAAAGAAGCTACTGGAACAACCCCCTTTCGACTGGCTTATGGGCTTGACGCAATGTTGCTAGTAGAAATTCAGGTCCAGGCGGTCAGGATCCAAAGGCAGTATGAAATACCTTCTGAATATTACTGGAGTATGATGATAGACGAATTAGTCGACGTAGACGAAGAAAGAATGCTAGCATTAGACTCCCTACAAAGACAAAAAGAGAAAGTCGCCCGAGCCTACAACAAAAGGGTGAAAGGGAGAGTGTTTGCTGTCGACGACCTGGTTTGGAGGGTAATCCTGCCTATGGACAGAAATGATAGAGTTTTGGGTAAGTGGTCCCCAAATTGGGAAGGACCGTTTAAGGTTCTGCAAGCCTTTTCTAACAATGCCTACGAGGTCGAAGAGTTGGCACCAGACAGGCGGATTTTAAGGGTAAACGGAAAGTACTTGAAAAAATATAGGCCTCTCCTTCAAGAGGTCAAAATTTTGGTAGACTAAATATTGGTCGAAAGAATGAGGTTGGAGATAATTATGTTAGAAACCAACTGCAAAAGCACAGAAAATAAATATACAGTGCTAAAGATAAGAAAGGTAACATTAATGTGGCAAGAAGCCATTGTTTAAACATTACAAAAAATTGGTACAATCAATAAAATCGGTCAAATCTGGCTGAACTTGGATTGGAAGGATTTAAGTTCAAAATTATAGTGCAAAGACGCAGGCTCCAAGGTGTCGGCATAGGCTTTAAGCTCCTCAAGCTTCCCTTCGACGGCCATGAGTTCTTCACCGACCGCTAAGGCATCACTGGTAGTTTGTTCCACAGTGGCTTGAGCAGGTTTTAACACTTCGTCAACAAAATGGGACTCCTCCTTAACAATTAATTCCAACTCAATATCCAAAGTGGCAATTTGATGCCGAAGGGCATCGATTTGTTGACGTAGTTCAGTGGCCCTTGCTTATTGGAAGTCAATTCCTTCTGCCGCTCCTTCATAGCCCCCAACATACTGGTGACTTCCGCGTCGGCATGCATCACCAACTCCCATTTCTCTTTCACAGAGGCCTCAGTATCAGCAATTTGGCGCTCGGTGTCCCGAACGTTGTCAATATGGCGCAACATAGGCCCCAAGATTTGTTCTAGAGCCGCCATTGCACATTTGGCATAATCAGAGAGTTGGAGATCCTTTAGCTGGGCAATTGCCCTCAGAAGCTCCGGACCGACAGCAGGTTCATGCATAAGCACGAAAGGGAGGTCAGGATTTAAGGCGTGAATGCGGATTTTGTCCATGAGAGCTTTAGCCTTCGTCGCCTCAGGGCCCACTTTGCTAGAATGGAGTTGATCAGAGTCTGAGGAGACATCACGCGATTTCACCAGATTGCGAAGCCTGGAAATTGCTTCTAAAGCAGAAGGCTTGATCGCCAGCCCCGGGAAGGTCGAAGGAGAAGCTGCTGAAGGAGTAGTTTGAGAAGTAACCTGAGGAGAAGCAGTCCACAACGGAGTGGCCTGGGAGGACTGTTGTTTGTTGGTGTTGACACCGAATGGCTCCCGTGGATCCTGCAAGGAAGCTGAAGAGAGACTCGAGTCAGAACTAGTCGAACTGGAGTCCAAATGCGTCGCAGGACTAATGACCAAATCAGAGTCACTATCACTAATCTGGAGAGGAAATTCAATGGACTCACCAGCGGTGTCGACTGATTGAAAGGGGCGAGCTGGAGAAGAAACCGGCGACGCGGGAGTATAGTCAGAGACAGGTTGAGTCGTCTCAGTAGAAGCATCATCCTGCAGAAAGAAAAAATGTGTAAGAGAAGCGCAACAAAAATCCAAAGGAATAAATGGGAAAATGGGTAAATACCTGTGCTGATGCAGGGGAGACTACATCCAAATTTGTGTGCCCCAAGGCAGTAGCGGGGGTAGGACCAATCGACGGTGAAGCTCCCATGGTTGGAGCAGGGACCGCACCAAGGGTGGAAGTGTCGACCACAGAAGTGTCGGAATCTTCGACAGGAACCTCTGAAGGAGGCATTGTATGGTGCCTCTTCTTTTTGTTTTTGCCACTCTTGGAAGGAGAGTCATGTTTCTTCCTTTTGTGGCCATGGTGGCTTTTGGATTTATGTTGGAAGGTGTGCTGGAGACACGAAGAGAGGTTATAAGCAAGTAGTATAGCCAAAAGAACAGACGAGCCAACAAGAAATACCTCAGTGCTCGCGGGAGAAGAGCGTTTGTGTTTTTTTGGATTTTTTGGAGGCAGAGAGACAGTAGGTTCTGTCGAATGTGGTTGACCCTGCACATAAGTGAAACATTAGCAACCACGTAATGTTCTCTTTTAGAAGACAAGAGCGAATAGAGATGCTTCGGAGAGGGGCATACAGAAGAGCCAGGTTTCCTTAAGACTTGAGAAATGAGGCACCCATCATCGTCAAAAGATTGCTCAAGAGCAGCCTGCAAGAAGAGAAAAGATGGCTAAGGATAAAAGTAAGGGTCGGAGGAAATAGTAATACAGCCAGAGTCAAAGCTGAGCCTTTTGTGTCGAAGGAGTAGGTTGGTCAGCAGATGCAGAACCTGCAGGATTTAGAAGGAGCGCTGTAAATAAATACAAGAAACACAAGTGAGCGACGAAGTCCAGTTAGAAAGGAGTGTTAAAATTTCCAGAAAAGCATTACCAAGTTGCGTGGTTTCAAACACGCTAACATATTGAGGATCAATATGAAGCGGCCCTGAGTATTCAGGCAGATAATACTTCGTTGGGACCACTCTGTCGGCTTTTTTATTTTTAGAGGTGTTTTGTATGTACGAAATGGGACAATAGAACCACACCGGAACCAAATGACCAAAGGCCAAGGCCAATGGACTAGATGGCAAGGGAGGGAATTTGAGTTTTCCGAAGTGTAGGGCGTAGAGATATTTGTCTTTCATGTAACCAGGGATTTTAAGTTTTGAATGTTGGTCGGTTATTTTCACTTTTAGTTCGACAACAGCCTCCCAGATGGTTCCACGAAGATTATCTGGTCGATACACAACTTGGAAATAATTCTGAAAAGCACGAATCTATTTGACATGGAGAGCCTTACATTTGGTCGACTTCGCTTGCAAACAAACAAAAGCCTCAGTTAATTCAGAAAGTTTGGCATCAGGATCGCCAACATAAAGGGTAAAATAGGACTGCCACCAATCATGGAATTTTTTGGTACAGTAGTAGGCTGGTCGAAAAGAAAGAGAAGGAAGGCGTGGTCGGTTTTTCCAAATATTTTCAAGTTCTTCTTCGGCCTCACTCCAAGGTTGATCGCAAAGGATATTGGCAAGTAGCTCCTGAGAGGAGAACAGAGGCTTGGGAATGAACTGGCAAAGGCCAAATTGCCTGGCCACAAGGTTAGGCTGGTAAGCCACTAGGCCCGGATTGCTGCTGGCAGTCTCCGCCGACAAGTGAAAGGTCTAGTGAGCCACTCAGGACCCTCAGTTCAACGGCTAAAAGGGGCCATAGAGGGTAGGAAATCGACGCGAGTCAACATGATGTTGAAGATAAGTCGAAACACTTGAAGGTCTGGGAAATTCTTGTCGATAGGTGTCAAAGGGATTAACCGTTTCCAGATAAGATGTCGTTCCTCTGGGGGACACGCAACCCTCCTCATTACATAAGGTGCTACATCTTTGGAGAAAGTGGCATTGAGCCACAATTGTAGAAACCAGAAGGGGCCATGAACCAACACGTTTTTCTTTCTGGAGTTCTCAGGGTCGAAGAGCCTAATCTGGAAGACAACCTCAGAGAGAGACTCGTAGAGATAAGCTAATATCAGTTGGCCCAGGGCAATGTCACGCTCTTGGTGCAATTGGGTTGCCAGGAGAGCAAAATGCTTGGCTACCTGCATAAATCTCGAACAGAAAACGAAGCGGGACAACCAAAGAGTCAAGAAGGCCACATGTTCCTCGTCGGTCACAGGGCCGGCAGAGGTGGCGTGATGATCAATAAAGTTGTTGTATGTTGGTTTGCGAGAATCACCAATGTTGAACCTCAAAGAAATTGGCGCTACAGCTTCGTAGTCGAAGACTTCGCCAGTCGGTCGCAAGCCAGTGATGGCAGCAATGTCCAGAAGTGTCGGCGTGATCATGCCACACTTAGTATGGAAAGAGTTGGTCGAACTCTCCCAAAACTGAAGGGCGGCTAGTAACATGCCACAGGACTGGGGAGGGCCACAACGGGCAATATGTAAAAGGGTATAGATGCCTGTCCGTTTCCAGTGGTTGATTTTTTCTGATTCCAATCGATCCATCCATGCGCAAAACTTAGGATAGTTTCTGGGAGGAGCAGTCCTGAAGTTCCTGTCGACGTATCGAAGGGAGAAGGGTTGTTGAACAAAAATCACAGGTTCAGAAATGTGACTGGCGGGGAAAAGGGAAGAGTCATTTTTGGTAACCTTTGGGTGTCAGTTTTCTGGGAGAGGACCTAAGAACGCTAAGGGTTCATTAGCTAGAGAGAGAGGAATCAATACCTGAGAACGCCATATCTTCTCCTTTTCTTCTGCCAATGGAGGCTCAGGAACATACTCCCTACCATCAATGTTGATGGGACGTGTGAGTGTAGCAGCAGAAGGTTTGTTAGAGCTTGCCATGGAGAAAACAAAAGGTTTTTGCGTTATGGAGAAGAAGAGTCGCACAAAAAACAGAAGACAAGTGAATGCTGAAGCAAGAGAGTGAAAAAAGAGAAGAAGAAGAAAGAATGAGGGTTTTATAGAGCGTAAACCCTGAGAAGAGAAGAAGGAGCGGTTGAACTCCCATGGCCGACACGTACACCCATGTTCCCACGCCTACTGACACGTGGTGGAGAGAGGGCAAGTGAAAAGACAAACACGTTTCAGTCATAAAGACGCGAAATGACGTAGATGTGATTTTGTGTGTCTCAAGGAGAAAAGGAAACGTCTACCATGATTGCATGACATCATCAACATGGGGTAAACAGAAGTCCCACTAAGTAGAAGCGGAAGCAGTAAGGGGAAAATCGATAGTTTCAGAGATGCCATCATCTCACCAATTTCGACAGTCGAAAATGGCATCTCTGGGGTGCATTTTGTTACCACGAAAAATCTCTAAGGCATGCTGAAAGCATAATTAATGAAGGAGTCTTGTGAATGTGGGGATTGTACCCCATCAAAGGATAAAGAGACGTGGGAAGCAAGAAAGAGTAGGAAAAACGCAAATCAAAGGAGTAAGCTGACAGGGGAAGGTGGCCTCGTCGACGGGCCATTCTGTCGACCAACGTAAGGTTTGGGACTTAAAGAATCATAGTCAAATGTGCAGAAGACATCACCACCCTAATGTCTGGGCGGGAGAAATTTGAAATTCAAAATAAATAGCAGTTCCAAAAGGAAGAAGAGCGCCTTAATGGGGAGCAGTTAGCAAGACATGGGTGCGGCGGTTATGCAGATCGTGTGACATAACATCTGCTAGTTCCTAGGATTTTAGCTTATGAGTAGTTTCCTCTAGTTAGTATAAATAGGAGTATCCCACAAGGGGCTCGAGGTGTTCACTTTGTACTAAAAATCACTTGAAAGAAAACTTCCCATTCCCAGCGCGAGGAAGCAAGCGTTTTTGAGAGTGCTATGTACGTGAATCACCATATTTATTTCAATGCAACTTCCTTACCTTTCAAATGTTCCTGTTGAACACTTTATTTTAATTTCATTTACTTTTGAGTTATCATTTTACATTGTCGTTTACGCTGTCAACACTGATTCTATTACGATAATAGAGTTTACCAAAAGCGTGTTCGTCGTACACCTTTTTTGAATGTTATAGCGCTGTCGGTCACGAGTCACCTATAGGCGATAACATTATCGAAACCGTTCGTGTGGAAAAACCCTACGCTTGTTCGACAGTTTGTCAGGAGCCGTTTCTCACAAAGCCATTCCGTCAAAGTTGGATAAGTCTCACTTGCACTAGCACATGTCCTACGATCAACTGGTCGATCCCGCAAGTAACCCTTTGTTTTAAAGCCTAGGGAGGACCAGTGGTTGTTTACCAATTTCCACAATAAACAGTATGAAGCATTATGGTCTTCCCCGAGTTGTTGGTTAGTGAATTTATCCTCCACAATAGTTCGGTGTTCCTCCTCAGCATTGGTCGATGATTGCTCCTCAAGCGATTTGTCATCCCCGGTAGAGTTGGTATGCTATTTTCTTTGCAATTCATCCTTCCCCCGCTGATGTGTTCATGTTTTTGCATTTCTTAGTTTGTATATTGGTGAATGAATCCTGAATTATTGTGAAACATTTATTTGGTCTCCAGATCCCCAACATATTTATTTGTGTGTTGTATAGCCGTGACAGTATCTCCCATGAATGAGTTTGCAGATCCGATTGATATCTTGGTACCTCTGAATTGGTTTATTTCTCAATCTCCAAGGAGATTCTGATGATTTGTTTCCCTTTCGAGGAAGTTTTTACTGATCGTTATATCCTCGTGTGGCCTTCGATTTGTCCTGGCAGATTATTGTATCACCAGTGAAGCCCCACAAAGATGTTTTTGGAATCCCCAGTAGATCGTCTGGTTCTCCTCACTCAGAGTTTTATCTTTTATTGTGACTTGAAACCCCGACGAAACTAAGGTCATATTGCAAATATTTTCAGACCATGGATTATGGAAGAAGGAACACTAAGAAGTAAAATTTCAGATGTCCCGACTTGAAAGAGTTAAGGAAGCTAGCATTTTTTGTAGTTGATCCCTTGGATTTCAAGCAAGGTCATGGGAAGCTTTTGTCCGTGTTGTCAATCAAATTTGTGGAAGGACTCTTGAGTGTCTTGGTCCAGTTCTATGATCCCCTTTATCGGTGCTTCACTTTTCCTGATTATCAGCTTTTGCCCACGTTGGAAGAGTATGCACATCTCTTGGGTATACCTGTATCCAACAGGGTTCCTTTAAGTGGATTAGAGGAGATTCTGATATCCCAAGTCATAGTTGATGTTCTTCGTTTGAAGAAGTCCGAGATCGATGCTAATATGACGAAGAAATGAGGGATTCAAGGGTTAACTTATGAGTTTCTCATTGGGAGAGCTACTTCTTTTTCTCAAGCTTGTAGCACAGACGATTTTGAAGCCATCTTTGTCTTGCTCATCTATGGTTTAGCACTATTTTTTAACATTGACAACTTTGTTGATGCTAACGCCATTAGAGTATTCTTGATTGGGAATCATGTTCCGACTTTATTGGGTGACACGTATTTCTCTCTATATTTAAGGAATTCTAAGGGTGGAGGAACCATTGTGTGTTGCATCCCTCTTCTATACAAGTGGTTTATTTCACACTTGCCGCAGACACCCGTCTTCTTGGAGAACCGACAATGTCTACGGTGGTCTCAAATACTTATGTCTCTCACTAATGATGATATTGTTTGGTATGATTATGAATTTGGTGGCTTAGAGATTTTTGACAGTTGTGGTGAGTTATCTAATGTACCTCTCATTGGTACACAAGGAGGAATCAACTACAACCCTGCGTTGGCTCGTCGTCAAATTGGGTTCCCCTTGAAAGATAAACCTAATAATGTTTAGTTAGAGCGTATGTTCTATCAAGAGGGCAAAGAACCCCCCTATTTGAAGAGTAGAATGGTACATTTGAAGAGTAGAATGGTGCATGCTTGGAATAATGTTCATAGGAAGGGAATAGTCGAGCTTGGTCCGTGCAATTGTAACTTTGGAAACTTACACTATTTGGGTGAAGAAGAGAGATTTGGAGCTTAAGATGCTATACTCTTGCGGGAGACCTATGTCTATGGTTGTAGCCGAGCCATCAGCTCTCCCTAACCAAGATATAGAGGAGTTGGAAGATGCACTAGCCAAGATGAAGCAAGAGAGGGACCTTTGAGAAGAACGGTTCCATGCTTTGAATCGAAAGCAAGTGGAGTTGTAACTTGAGTTGAATAACAAAGATGCACTCCTCAAGATTCTTGAAGAGTGTGCAGTGAAGAGATAGAGAGAGCCAAAGGATTTATTTTCCTGTAGTATTCCTCAGCCTTCCGGTGCTTGGAAGAAGATCGTCGATTAGCTCGTCATCGAGAAAGCTCAGATGAAGACTGCTTTTGAGTCATAGATCAGACGCATCCGAAGGAAGTACACTCCCTTGGCCAGTTCAACTTATGTAGTTTCCAGGGATCCTTAGGATAATACTTTCCTTTTCTCTTGTATTTGTATTTTTGGTTTCTGAAATTATACTCAGTGTAATCCTTCCAAAATTTTATGAATAAAAAGAGATTTTATGGTCAATTCAAATGCTATTGTTGATTATTATTATATTTGCAAGTAAGGCTTTATATGTTCCTTGAAAAATAAAAATAAAAATATTGCATTCATGCATCATTTGCATAGCAGGTTTCTTGCATTCCATCCCTTTGGCTAGATATCTCATTGTTCTTCATCTTTATATCAGACAAGCTGAATCATCAATATGATACTCACGCTAACCTTTAAGTAATTTGTTGTTGATTGCATCCTCGTGTGGCTTTTGATTTGTCCTGGTAGAATTTTAGTCCCCAGTAAAGTCCCACATAGTTGACATTTGATTGATGGAATCCCTAGTAAGTTGTTTGGTTCCCTACTCAGAGTTTTGCCTCTTGTTGTGATGTGGTTTCCCTGTGGAGTTTCCTCTTCTGATGAAAGATCTACTATTTCAGACAGTATTTGATTATGAGTAGTACTGATGTAGCCTTCTCCTGTAGGGTTGTCTCCCAATAAATATGGTGTTAACCTAAAATTCCCCGCAGCATTGACTTGTTCCCTTGAAGATATATGCATCGTATTTCCTCATCTCCCGAGAGTCGAGTTTTGAGATTGGATTTGTTTTAATCCCCGTATATATATATATATATATATATATATATATATATATATATATATATATATATATATATATGTGTGTGTGTGTGTGGTGTGTGTGTGTGTGTGTGTGTGTGGTGTGTGTGTGTGTGTGTGTGTGTGTGTGTGTGTGTGTGTGTCTATATAGACATTTATATATATATATATATATATATATATATATATATATATATATATATATATATATATATATATATATATATATATATATATATATATATATATATATATATATAATATATATATATATATATATATATATATATATATATATATATATATATGTCTAGGAAAGGTCAAGCTTTCATTTGGACTTCGCAGTGTGAAGCGAATTTTCAAGAGCTTAAGAGAGGATTGACTACGGCTCCTATTTTGATTTTACCGGATCCGTTAGAAAATTTCGTTGTGTATTGTGATGCTTCTTTGTTGGGTTTGGGAGGTGTTTTGATGCAAAAAGGGCAAGTGGTAGCTTATGCTTCAAGGCAACTTAAAGTCCATGAGAGGAATTATCCGACGCACGATTTAGAGTTGGCCGCCGTTGTGTTCGTGTTGAAGCTTTGGAGACATTACTTGTTTGGATCGAGATTTGATGTGTTTAGTGATCACAAGAGTTTGAAGTACTTGTTCGATTAGAAAGAATTGAATATGAGGCAAAGGAGATGGTTGGAATTCTTGAAAGATTATGATTTTGGTTTGAATTATCATCCTGGAAAGGCGAATGTTGTAGCCGATGCATTGAGTAGGAAGTCATTGCACATGTCTATGTTGATGATTCGAGAGTTGGAATTATTGGTGCAATTTAGAGATTTGAGTTTGGTTTGTGAAGTGACGCCTTCGTATGTTAAGCTTGGTATGTTGAAGCTTACGTGTGGCATTCTTGACGAGATTAGAGAAGATCGAGAAGTGAAGAAGCTTCGTGGTAAGGAAATTGCTTTGGTGAAAGTGATATGGGGCGGAGTCACCAATGACAATATTACTTGGGAACTCGAGGATAAGATGAGGGAATCGTATCCGGAGTTGTTCGTTTGAGGTGAATTTTCGAGGACGAAAATCTTTTAAGTGGGGGACAGTTGTAGCAACCCAATTTTAGTAATTATTTCTTATATTATTATTAGTATATTTTATTTTACTTAATTGGAGTGTTAATTAATTAATTGGTTGTTAGGTAGTATAATAATCGATTATATTAATTCATATGAAGTGTTAATTAATTATTTAGTTGATAGAAGATATCAGGAATAATTGAATTAATTAACTTGGTGGATATATGGTGTTAGTTTAATTTATTTGAATTAAATAGAGATATTTAAATATTAGGTCTTATTGGGCCTATTAATTAAATTAGAAGTATAATGACTTAAGCCCAAATAGAATACTAATATAAATAGTAAGAGGCGAGGAGAGTGAGAATTATGATTCATTTGATCATTGAAGACAATAAAGAAAGAGGAGAGGAAAAGTAAAGAGAAGAGCTAGGGTTTCCATCAAATTGAAGAGGTAAGAGGGGAATCCTTATTATTATGGGTTAATATGATTGGGTCAATGGGTAGATGTATTTTTAGGTTAAAATCCTTAATTTTGTATGGTTGTTTGGAATTGTTAGGTTTTGATGAGTATGCTCGATTGTGGTGATTAATTGTGTTAAAATTGCAAATTAACGTTATATATTTAGAGTATTGTGTGAGTTTTAATTTTCTGAACGTGTGACTTTTTACGGAATCGAAATCGGAGGTCCGGAAGTCCTCCAACGATGAAAATCGCATAAAATTCTGCATGATGTCAGTCACAATCGCGGCCCTTTTTTATGTTTTATTGTCGAAATCGTTTTGGTCATAAGTTTGATCCGTAAGTCCAAATTGAGTGCCGCTTGAAGCGTTGGATAACTGAAACAAAAGGCTATAACTTTATTTCAGGAATAAAATAATTTTGGAGATTAATTCATGGACGTGTTTGGGGTTGAAGAAGATGGAAATTATGTTGAAAAATTTAGAAAACAACAACTTTTTATTAACGCCTTCGTGCACGGTTTTATTCATAACTTTCAACTCGTGAATCATTTTGGGTTGGGGTTTAAAGCATTAGAAAGGTGACTCTAATAGATATTATGTGAATGGTGTATTTGTTATGAATGTGTATATGTACCATTGGTGGATTGTGATTGATATATTGTTATGAATGTGTATATGTACCATTGGTGGATTGTGAATGATATATTGTTATGAATGTGTGTATGTACCATTGGTGGATTGTGAATGATACATTGTTATGAATGTGTATATGTACCATTGGTGTATTGTGAATGATATATTGTTATGAATGTGTATATGTACCATTGGTGGATTGTGAATGATATATTGTTATGAATGTGTGTATGTACCATTGGTGGATTGTGAATGATACATTGTTATGAATGTGTATATGTACCATTTGTGGATTGTGAATGATATATTGTTATGAATATGTATATGTACCATTGGTGGATTATGAATGATATATTGTTATGAATGTGTATATGTACCATTGGTGGATTGTGAATGATACATTGTTATGAATGTGTATATGTACCATTGGTGAATTGTGGATGATATATTGTTATGAATGTGTATATGTACCATTGGTGGATAATTCATAGAGTTGAATTATGGTGATATGTGGAATGTTAAGATGGTAGAGATGATCTTAATTGCATATGTGTTGGTATGTGTGCATTCATTCATGGCATAGTCGACTTTATTGTGGAAGTGGTGAAACTGTGGGTTCACATGTAGGACTCGTTGATCCTTAATTGGAAATAGGCGAGGTAGATGTAGCACTCGTTGATCCTTAATTGGAAATAGGCGAGGTAGATGTAGCACCCGTTGATCCTTAATTGGAAATAGGCGAGGTAGGTGTAGCACTCGTTGATCCTTAATTGGAAATAGGCGAGGTAGATGTAGCACTCGTTGATCCTTAATTGGAAACAGGCGAGATAGATGTAGCACTCGTTGATCCTTAATTGGAAATAGGCGAGGTAGTAAACGGTGATCCTTAATTGGAAATAGACGTAGCACACGTTGATCCTTAATTGGAAACAGGCGTGGTAATGGCTTTGATCTTGTCCGGATCAGAAGCGTGGCTTAGATTCTAGATATTGAATCGGAAAGCGGTGAAACGTTGGATTCACATTATGGTACCACATGCATAGAGTCACATGTCTTGCATTGAGTCACATTAGAGTCATGTGATAGTTGAATGTTTGCATTGTTGTGATTGTGATGTGTGTATGAGATATGGTAATTGAATTTGGTGATGTTTGGATACATAACTTGGCTAATTATGTGATTATGTGATAATTGTCGTTATGTGTATTTTTGGGAATATACTATTGGATTTGAATATTATACTCCTTGAGTTTTTATGTGTGCTCGAAACATGTGAAATAAATGTTGTTTAATATTATTTACATGGTTATATAACGTGTGACGAATTCCTTTAATTGTTGATTTAATCATTGTGATTGATTAATACTTCTTCATAAAGATTTGAATTCTCACCCTTTCTGTTTGAATGTTACCTTTACATGGGTATCGCGCAGATACTCAGGAGTTGTATCGCTGAAGTAAGTGGACGGTAGCTCACTCGAGATTAGCCAGAGAGCTGCGGTACTTCGTTTAGAGACTAAGTAGTGAGTCAATGCTCTGGTCATGTAACACTGGGTAGATTGGTAGTATGGAACTCATATCTGATTTGGATACGTTTTATGTTATTAATTGTGAACATGTTTAATTGAAGAGATTATTGAGAGATGATCATGGTATGGGACATGGATCATTTGATGAAATGCATGGATATTCGTTATTTTCCGCTGCGAACGCGTATGCTTGAATATTCATGATAATTGAAATGTGTTATTTTAAATGACCAGGTGTATTGTATATTGATGATGAATGATGTTGGTTTTTGAAAGCTCTTAGTTTTTGAAAACGTCGATGTGACGCCCTTTTGTTTATATGCGTGCTTATTTACTCTGATTATATGTTAAGTATTTTGGGGTAGAAAAAGGGATGTTACAATAGTGGTATCAGAGCATGGTCGACCAGTTGGTCAATAGTCGTTAGGGTTTTCAACCCCGTTGTATTTGATTTGTGTATCTGATACCTTAGTGGTATCAGAGCAGGTCGGTCCGTCCGACCAGGTTGTTTAATTAGGTTGGTTCCCTAGTATGCGACATGTGTGTGAGAACACTGTCGATGCTTGTTTTATTTTACATTGGCAGGTTGGGAATGAAACAAGTGGGGGAGAAATGTCTGCTTATCTTGGATGCTCCAATTGTATCGATCTTGGACATTATGTTGTTGCATGCAAGAGTGCAGTGTTGGCTAGTTAACCTGTTGAGAATGTTGTGCTTTTCCTGAACCCGAAGAGAGGTCGGATTCGAGGATGGTGTTGGTTAGAAGTTAATCGGGTGTATATCAACTATTTTGAGAAGACTGTTATTTTTCCTAAGGTTGGTGCTAAGGAAGATTGGTTTGTGTCTGCTAAGCAAGTTGATGAATCGGTGCAAGATGGTGCCGAGTTGTCTATGTTGTTGGCAACTTTGGATATTCGTGAGAAGAGAACGATTGAAGAATTGCCAATAGTTTGTGAGTTTGCGGAGGTATTTTCGGAAGATATAAGTGATTTATTCTAAGAGCGAAGAGGATCATGCCGAGCATTTGAAGGTTGTGTTATCGGTGTTGAAAGAGAGGAAGTTGTTTGCTAAACTATCTAAATGTGAGTTTTGGTTGAGTGAAGTAAGTTTTCTTGGGCATGTGATTTCGAGTGGTGGTATTTCTATGGATCCTACGAAGATTGAAGCTGTATCTCAGTGGGAAGCTCCTAAGTCTGTTGCTGAGATTAGAAGTTTCCTTGGTTTGGCTGGTTATTATAGGAAGTTCATTGAAGGATTTTCTAAGTCGTCGTTACCATTGACGCAGTTGACTAGGAAATGTCAAGCTTTCATTTGGACTTCGCAGTGTGAAGCGAATTTTCAAGAGCTTAAGAGAGGATTGACTACGGCTCCTATTTTGATTTTACCGGATCCGTTAGAAACTTTCGTTGTGTATTGTGATGCTTCTTTGTTGGGTTTGGGAGGTGTTTTGATGCAAAAAAGGCAAGTGGTAGCTTATGCTTCAAGGCAACTTAAAGTCCATGAGAGGAATTATCCGACGCACGATTTAGAGTTGGTCGCTGTTGTGTTCGTGTTGAAGCTTTGGAGACATTACTTGTTTGGATCGAGATTTGATGTGTTTAGTGATCACAAGAGTTTGAAGTACTTGTTCGATCAGAAAGAATTGAATATGAGGCAAAGGAGATGGTTGGAATTCTTGAAAGATTATGATTTTGGTTTGAATTATCATCCTAGAAAGGCAAATGTTGTAGCCGATGCATTGAGTAGGAAGTCATTGCACATGTCTATGTTGATGATTCGAGAGTTGGAATTGTTGGAGCAATTTAGAGATTTGAGTTTGGTTTGTGAAGCGACGCCTTCGTGTGTTAAGCTTGGTATGTTGAAGCTTACGTGTGGAATTCTTGACGAGATTAGAGAAGATCGAGAAGTGAAGAAGCTTCGTGGTAAGGAAATTGCTTTGGTGAAAGTGATATGGGGAGGAGTCACCAATGGAAATATCACTTGGGAACTCGAGGATAAGATGAGGGAATCGTATCCGGAGTTGTTCGTTTGAGGTGAATTTTCGAGGACGAAAATCTTTTAAGTGGGGGAGAGTTGTAACAACCCAATTTTAGTAATTATTTCTTATATTATTATTAGTATATTTTATTTTACTTAATTGGAGTGTTAATTAATTAATTGGTTGTTAGGTAGTATAATAATCGATTATATTAATTAATGTGGAGTGTTAATTAATTATTTAGTTGATAGGAGATATCAGGAATAATTGAATTAATTAACTTGGTGGATATATGGTGTTAGTTTAATTTATTTGAATTAAATAGATATATTTAAATATTAGATCTTATTGGGCCTATTAATTAAATTAGAAGTATAATGACTTAAGCCCAAATAGATCTTATTAGGATTCATTTGATCATTGAAGACAATAGAGAAAGAGGAGAGGAAAAGTAAAGAGAAGAGATAGGGTTTCCATCAAATTGAAGAGGTAAGGGGGGAATCCTTATTATTATGGGTTAGTATGATTGGGTCAATGGGTAGATGTATTTTTAGGTTAAAATCCTTAATTTTGTATGGTTGTTTGAAATTGTTAAGTGTGATGATTAAGCTTGATTGTGGTGATTGATTGTGTTAAAACTTCAAATTAACGTTATATATTTGAAATATTGTGTGAGTTATAATTTTATGAACGTTTGACTTTTTACGGAATCGAAATCGGAGGTCCGGAAGTCCTCCAACGATGAAAACCGCAGAAAATTTTGCATGCTATCCGTCACAATCGCGGCCCTTTTTTTATGTTTTATTGTCGAAACCGTTTTGGTCATAACTTTTGATCCGTAAGTCCAAATTGAGTGTCGTTTGAAGCGTTGGATAGCTGAAACAGAATGCTATAATTTTGTTTCAGAAATAAAATAATTTTAGAGATTAATTCATGGAAGTTTTTGGGGTTGAAGAAGATGAAAATTCTGTTGGAAAATTTAGAAAACAACAACTTTTTAGTAACGCCTTCGTCCACGGTTTTATTCATAACTTTCAACTCGTGAATCATTTTGGGTTGGAGTTTAAAGCATTAGAAAGGTGACTATAATAAATATTATTTGAATGGTGTATTTGTTATGAATGTGTATATGTACCATTGGTGGATTGTGAATGATATATTGTTATGAATGTGTATATGTACCATTGGTGGATTGTGAATGATATATTGTTATGAATGTGTGTATGTACCATTGGTGGATTGTGAATGATACATTGTTATGAATGTGTATATGTACCATTGGTGGATTGTGAATGATATATTGTTATGAATGTGTATATGTACCATTGGTGGATTGTGAATGATATATTGTTATGAATGTGTGTATGTACCATTGGTGGATTGTGAATGATACATTGTTATGAATGTGTATATGTACCATTGGTGGATTGTGAATGATATATTGTTATGGATGTGTATATGTACCATTACTGGATTATGAATGATATATTGTTATGAATGTGTATATGTACCATTGGTGGATTGTGAATGATACATTGTGATGAATGTGTATATGTACCATTGGTGGATTATGGATGATATATTATTATGAATGTGTATATGTACCATTGATGGATAATTCATAGAGTTGAATTATGGTGATGTGTGGAATGTTAAGATGGTAGAGATGATCTTAATTGCATATGTGTTGGTATGTGTGCATTCATTCATGGCATAGTTGACTTCATTGTGGAAGTGGTGAAACTGTGGGTTCATATGTAGCACTCGTTGATCCTTAATTGGAAATAGGCGAGGTAGATGTAGCACTCGTTGATCCTTAATTGGAAATAGGCAAGGTAGATGTAGCACTCGTTGATCCTTAATTGGAAATAGGCGATGTATATGTAGCACTCGTTGATCCTTAATTGGAAATAGGTGAGGTAGATGTAGCACTCATTGATCCTTAATTGGAAACAGGCGAGGTAGATGTAGCACTCGTTGATCCTTATATGGAAATAGGAGAGGTAGTAAACGGTGATCCTTAATTGGAAATAGACGTAGCACACGTTGATCCTTAATTGGAAAAAGGCGTGGTAGTGGCTTTGATCTTATCCGGATCGGAAGCGTGTCTTGGATTCTAGATATTGAATCGGAAAGCGGTGAAACGTTGGGTTCACATTATGATACCACATGCATAGAGTCACATGTCTTGCATTGAGTCACATTAGAGTCATGTGATAGTTGAATGTTTGCATTGTTGTGATTGTGATGTGTGTATGAGATATGGTAATTGAATTTGGTGATGTTTGGATACATAACTTGGCTAATTATGTGATTATGTGATAATTGTCGTTATGTGTATTTTTGGGAATATACTATTGGATTTGAATATTATACTCCTTGAGTTTTTATGTGTGCTTGAAACATGTGAAATAAATGTTGTTTAATATTATTTACATGGTTATATGAAGTGTGACGAATTCCTTTAATTGTTGATTTAATCATTGTGATTGATTAATACTTCTTCATAATGATTTGAATTCTCACCCTTTTTGTTTGAATGTTACCTTTACATGGGTATCGCGCAGATACTCAAGAGTAGTATCGCTGAAGTAAGTGGACGGTAGCTCACTCGAGATTAGCCGGAGAGCTGCAGTACTTCGTTTAGAGACTAAGTAGTGAGTCAATGCTCTGGTCATGTAATATTGGGTAGATTGGTAGTATGGAATTCATATCTGATTTGGATACGTTTTATGTTATTAATTGTGAACATGTTTAATTGAAGAGATTATTGAGAGATGATTATGGTATGGGACATGGATCATTTGATGAAATGCATGGATATTCGTTATTTTCTGCTGCGAACGCATATGCTTGAATATTCATGATAATTGAAATATGTTATTTTAAATGACCAGGTGTATTGTATATTGATGATGAATGATGTTGGTTTTTGAAAGCTCTTAGTTTTTGAAAACGTCGATGTGACGCCCTTTTGTTTATATGCGTGCTTATTTACTCTGATTATATGTTAAGTATTTTGGGGTAGAAAAAGGGGTGTTACATATTATCTCCCTACCCAGTAACAGGTGGCAGATAATATATCTCTTTTACTCCTGTATTGAAGTTTTTCTTCCCCAGTTGAGTTTGGATTCATATTTCTTTTTGAAATTGAATTTTCTTTGGTGTTTAGGTATTTCAGCTTTATTTTGATTCACGTCTTTCCCAAGTGTCTGCTACTTGCTGTGTTGGTTGTATCCCGATACATCCAAATTCTTTTTCCCAGTCCGAGTCTTTTCATTGATTTATTTTCATGGAAATCCCCTCGTGTCTCCAGCAGTTTTTAAGTCGTAGTCTGACCTACGCATAGATTTTTATCTCCAGAGTCTCTATCTCCTTAGTGAGTTTTCCTTATGGAATGCATTGTGCTCCTATGGACTTTCAGTCTCTCCCGACTTCTTTTCCTTTGTGGAAATATATCCTCCACAAAGATTATTTTACATTCATATCATATGCATCATGAGGTCTCTTAGGGACCAAAAGTTGTTTCTCGTTATTGTTATTTAAGTCCATTCTATCGTGTTGATACAAAGATTTTAACCTTCACATCCGCGGAGAGAATGACCTTAAATAGGGGCAGGCGTAAGACCCCAATTTTGACCCCTAAGATCCCCCATGCCATCACATGACTTTGCATTGGCATTGGATCACACCTTGATTTCCTCCTCACCTATCATTCATTGAGTTTGCGTTGACAGAGATCACCAAGCATATTTGATTGTATCATACTTTATTTTCTTTGTTTATTAACCAAAATACAAAAATATGTCTAGTGTAGTTTTATTTCTTTTGTAGGTAATATGTATGTCCACATTGTAAGAACAAAAATAGTTCTACAACAGACTCCAAGATTTTGATGATAACAAAGGATGAAACCAAAAATGGGACTCTAACGAAAAGTACTAAAATGTGCAGGACTCTACACAAGAAGAAAGGAATCTGATGACGTCATCAGATACAGAATCAAATCAGATACAAATTACCAGAAGATCAGAAGCATCTGAAGTAGAAAATGCGCTCTAGAAGCTCTGATTCTGAGCGAAACAGCATATCAGGATATCAGAAGCGTCTGAAGAAGCAGCACGCTCTAGAATCTCTGACTCTGATCAACCGTATATCAGATTTCCACAAGTCTCAAAGTCATCTGAAGATGAGAACTATCAGAAGCTCTGAAGCAACATCTTAGAATCTCGGATTAACAGAGTAACACAGACTCTGATAATGGATTTCCTTATTCAGAAAGAGTAACGGCAACTTCAAATTCAAATGGAAAGAAAATATTTTTGGAAAGAAGTTATTCAGGGAGACAAAGTTGTTTTGGCAAGAAACAACAGAAGTTATGGCATTAATTTCTAATCAAGACAAAATTATCTGCCATCAATTTCAACGGTCCTTTCACCTCTATATAAAGGACAGCAAACAACATTGAGAGACACACCTGAACACTCTGAAATAATTCTCTCTCTCTCTCAACCTTTCACGAGCTTTTGCTCAGAACGTGAAACATTCTATTTGTTCTTACTGCTGTAATACTTGCTTTATCCTAGAAGCACTCTAGATTACATATTCAGTTTGTATCTAAAATTGTTTTATATTTCCTCAAGTGACTCTGCGCAGTCTGTATACTTGAGAGGACTAAGAGATACTTCTCTTAGACGTTAGTTGTAATAATCTTTCAAGATTAGTGGATTAAGTCCTTGTTGAAGGCGAAATCACCTTGGCCGGGTGGACTGGAGTAGCTTTGTGTTATAAGCGAACCAGTATAAATTCCTTGTGTGGTCTTATTCTGAAAAAGCGCTTATTTTCCAAAACAAATCAAACCCCCCTTTCTTGTTTTTCTCACCTTCAATTGGTATCAGAGCTTCGGCTCTGTTATTGATTTTCTAATCAAACACTTAACAGTGTAGAGAGATCCAGAACGAGAAAAACTATGGCCCACACAAATGAAAGAGACAGTTACAATGCTAAGCCTCCTGTTTTTGATGGAGAGAAATTCGATTACTGGAAAGATAGAATTGAGAGTTTCTTTCTAGGCTATGACGCTGATCTCTGGGACATTGTCACGGATGGATACAAACCTCCTAAAACAGATGCTGGAGTTGAAGTTCCTAGAAGCAAGATGTCAGATGATCAGAAGCGAGAATTCAAGAATCACCATAAAGCCAGGAGGATACTTCTCAATGCCATATCCTACAACGAGTATGAGAAAATTACTAATAGAGAAACAGCTAAAGACATACTCGACTCTCTGAGGATGACTCATGAAGGAAACTCTCAGGTCAAAGAAACAAAGGCTCTGGCTCTAATCCAGAAGTACGAAGCCTTCAAAATGGAGGACGACGAAGCCATAGAGGTAATGTTCTCTAGATTCCAAACTCTTATTGCAGGTCTCAAAGTTCTAGACAAAGGATACACAACTGCAGACCACGTCAAAAAGATAGTCAGAAGTCTGCCAAAGAAGTGAAGACCCATGGTCACTGCCCTGAAGCTGTCAAAGGATCTGAACAACATCAGTCTGGAAGAACTTGTCAGTTCACTCAGAAGTCATGAGATAGAACTAGAGGAAGATGAGCCTCAGAAGAAGAACAAGTTTGTTGCATTAAAGTCCAGATCTGAAAGACGAAAATATGACAGGAACAAAGCCTTCCAGGCCGAAACAGAAGATGCAGATGACTCTGAACAAGAAGATTCTAATGAGGAAGAAGAATTGTCCCTCCTGACCAGAAGGGTTAAACAACTCTGGAAAAAGAGGAATAACAACTTCAGAAGACCAAGACCCAGAGGGGATCAATCAGAATCAACCTCAAAAGGTAAAACTAACAAAGATGTTACTTGTTATGAATGTAAAGAAACAGGTCACTACAGGAATGAATGCCCCAAGCTAAAGAAAGACAGTTCCAGAAAAGAAAACTTCAAGAAAAATCCCCTCAGAACCAAGAAGGGATTAATGGCTACCTGGGATGATAGTGAATCTGACTCATCAGAATCTGACTCTAATGAACAGGCCAACGTGGCATTTATGGCTACCACATCCAGGATCAGTTCAGATGAAGAATCTGAAGAGGTATTTTCTGAACTCTCTCGATCTGATCTAGAATCATGCTTGTCTGAAACTCTTAGCTCATATCAGATACTAAAACAAAAGTTTAAAGCAATAAAAGGCTGTCTTGAAGAAAAATTTGAAGAATGTGGCAAACTTGAGATGACAATTCTAAAACTAGAAGATGAAACCAGATCTTTAACATTACAAAGAGATGCATCAAAGAAAAATTGTTTAAAACTAGAAGAAGCGTTATCTCAAGCTCCACAAACTTCAAATACGATAATTTATAAATACGAAAAAGCTTTTCAAACGTTTCTGAAGAATGGGATAGGAAGGAGTGTAATGGCATCCATGATTTATGGAGTCAGTCAGAACAATAGAAAAGGAATTGGATATGATCCTAAGGAAGATAAAACTTCTACTAGTGACCAACCTAAATCTCCATTTTAATATCACTATACACACACACAAGAACAAAAATTTTAAAATGCTAGAAAACCCAAAGTGATAAGAAACTCTGGGAAAACTAATCAAAAAGGACCCAAGAGACTCTGGGTACCAAAAGATAAGATTGTTTATGTTGCAGATATCCTATGCAGCAAAGCTCAAACACTAGTCATGGTACCTGGACTCTGGATGCTCGCGACACATGACTGGAAGAAAGTCTATGTTCCAAAGCCTGGAACTTAAAGATGCCGGATTCGTAGGCTTCGGAGGAGATCAGAAAGGAAATATCAGAGGCTCCGGAACTATTAGTAATGGTACTCTTCCCTCTATATCTGATGTCCTTTACGTAGAAGGATTAATGCATAATTTGTTATCCATAAGTCAATTAAGTGATAACGGTTATGATGTGATCTTTAATCAAAAAACATGTAAAGCCATAAATCAAAACAATGACTCTGTCCTATTCACAGGCAAGAGGAAAAACAATATTTATAAAATTAATCTTTCTGATTTAAAAGAACAAAATGTGAAATGTCTGATGTCTGTTCACGAAGAGAAATGGGTATGGCATAGACGCTTGGGCCACATTAGCATGAGGAAATTGTCTCAGCTAAATAAACTTGAGTTAGTAAGAGGCCTACCTAAACTGAAGTTCTCTTCAGATGCTCTATGTGAAGCATGTCAGAAAGGAAAATTTTCAAAAACATCTTTCAAAAAGAAAAACATTGTTACTACCTCTAAGCCTCTGGAACTTCTTCACATTGATTTATTTGGTCCTGTGAAAACAGCATCAGTCAATGGAAAGAAGTATGGACTAGTCATTCTTGATGATTTCAGTCGCTGGACATGGGTGAAATTCCTAAAACACAAGAGTGAGTCTCATTCTGTATTCACTAGCTTCTGCTCCAAAGTGCAAAAAGAATTTGACTCTAAAATTATCAGAGTCAGAAGTGATCATGGTGGGGAATTCGAAAATAAATCCTTTGAGGAATTATTTGACTCTAATGGAATATCCCATGATTTCTCCTGCCCTAGAACTCCACAATAAAATGGAGTTGTAGAGAGGAAGAATAGGACACTCCAAGAGATGGCCAGAACTATGATCAACGAAACAAATGTGGCTAAGCACTTCTGGGCAGAAGCTGTAAATACAGCGTGTTACATTCAGAATAGAATCTCCATAAGACCTATTCTGGAAAAGACTCCCTATGAACTGTGTAAAGGAAGGAAACCAAACATTTCATATTTTCATCCATTTGGATGTTCTTGCTTTATTTTAAACACTAAAGAACATCTGAACAAGTTTGATTCCAAAGCACAGAAAGGTATTATGTTAGGATACTCAGAACGCTCTAAAGGCTACAGAGTATACAATACAGAAACCAAAATTGTGGAAGAATCAATTCATGTCAGATTTGACGATAAGCTTGACCCTGAAAAGTCAAAGCTAGTTGAAAATTTTGCAGATTTGGAAATCACTCTTGCAGGATCTGACAAAGCTCCAGAAGCAACTACCACTCAGAACTCTGAGGAAATTAATCTTCCATTAATCCCAAAGAAAGCTAAAAGTCGCCTCAACGTATCTGAAGAATTGATTCTGGGCAACAAGGACGAACCAGTCAGAACCAGATCTACCTTCAGGACTTCTGAAGAGACTCCTCTGGGACTAGTGTCTCTGATCGAGCCTACGTCCTGTGATGAAGCACTCCAAGAAAACGACTGGGTTCTAGCCATGCAAGAAGAATTAGATCAATTCACAAAGAATGATGTCTGGGATCTTGTTCCCAAGCCCAGAGGCACTCACGTTATCAGAACCAGATGGGTATTCAAAAACAAGCTGAACGAGAAAGGAGAAGTCGTTAGAAACAAATCTCGACTGGTAGCTCAAGGTTACAGTCAACAAGAAGGTATTGACTACAACGAAACCTTTGCTCTAGTCGCAAGGTTAGAATCTATTCGTCTTCTTGTATCTTTCGCTATAAACCATTCTATTAAATTATATCAAATGGATGTCAAGAGTGCATTCCTTAACGGTTATATATCAGAAGAAGTGTATGTCAACCAACCTCCAGGTTTTGAAAATCCAAATTATCCAAAATATGTCTTTAAACTCAAAAAGTCGTTATATGGACTTAAACAAGCTCCTAGAGCTTGGTACGAACGTTTAAGTAACTTCCTTCTGGAACATAATTTTATCAGAGGGAAAGTTGACTCCACTCTCTTCTGTAAGAACCTTAACAATGACCTCATGATATGCCAGATATACGTTGATGATATTATTTTTGGTTCAGCTAACGCCTCTGTTTGTCAAGAATTCTCTGAGTTAATGCAGGCTGAATTTGAAATGAGCTTAATGCAAGAACTAAAGTTCTTTCTAGGAATTCAAATCAATCAGACTTCAGAAGTCACGTACGTTCATCAAAGCAAATACATAAAAGATGTTCTGAAGAAATTTGACATGGCTGAATGCAACTCTACAAAAACTCCCATGCATCCAACATGCATTCTTGAAAAGGAAGAAGACAGTAAAAAGGTTTGTCAGAAGCTCTATCGTGGTATGATAGGCTCTCTTCTCTATCTGACCGCTACTCGACCTGATATTCTCTTTAGTGTCTGTCTCTGTGCCAGATTCCAATCAGATCCTAGAGAAACTCACTTAACAGCAGTTAAGAGAATTCTCAAATATCTGAAAGGAACTCCTAACCTGGGCCTGATGTATGAGAAAACATCAGAGTATAGACTTTCTGGTTATTGTGATGCAGATTACGCAGGCGATAGACTGGAACAGCACATCTGGAAATTGTCAGCTCTTAGGAAACAATCTGATATCATGGGCAAGCAAAAGACAATCAACTATCGCCCTGCCCACAGCAGAAGCAGAATACATCTCAGCATCACTGTGCACGACTCAGATGCTCTGGATGAAGAATCAGTTAGAAGATCTGCAAATCTTCGAGATTCTCTCAGGCATTTCTGCAAACACATCATCTTCATCTCAGTTCGTCATCAACAATGGATTCTCAACAACAATCAGTGTTCAACTTCTCTCAGCAAATGAACTCCAGCAACGCAGCTCAAAGCACAAGCATTTCTACTCCAACCATTACAGGCGTAACCACAACACCAGTATACAAGGAGCCTCACATTCTTGACCGTGAGCCTCATATCAACCTTGCAACTCCGTTCGAGAAACTGGATGTTTTGTGTGAATCACTGGTGGATTTCAACAACATGAAGAGGAATGGAGTAGACCTAACTGAAGAACTCCATCAACAAGGTTGGGAAAACTATTTTCAACGCCTCTATGGCCCTGTTTACCCAAACCTTATTAAGGAATTCTGGAGGTTTGTTGATGCTGACGATCATTTCATCGTCTCCTACGTCTTGGGTGTAAAAATAGTGATAACTGAAAAGTCAATCGCTGCCTTGCTGAACATGGAAAAGGCTGGAGGAAGAAGAATTTACAACATAAATCCCAGAGCCAAATACATTGCTCATGAAATCAACCCAACAATCTTCAAACTCAACACAGAAGGAAATCCCTCAAAGAACAAGGAACTACATCAGAATCTCCGAGTGTGGCTCAAAATCATTCTGGGAACTATTCATCATCGCCCAACATCCAACTCATCAGATTACATCAATACAGATCAGAAGTGTATTCTATACTGTATTCATAAGGGTCTGAAGCTTTGCCTCCCTGCACTCCTCTTCAAATACCTCAGAGACTCCGTACGGGAGACCAGGAACAACATGAAACCCAGAACCTACATCCCTCTGGGAAGACTTCTCTCAGATGTACTGATAGAAAATGGGCTTGTAGACCATCTGGAAAAACACAAACTCATGGAAGATATAGCAATAGAAACTAGAAGACCTCTGAATTCCAGAAATCTGAAGAGCATGGGGATTCTGGAGAAGATTCATGTTAAACCTACTCTGGACACCTCTTGGGAAGCCTTAAAAGATCAGAGGGACATGCCCAACGGTCTATGTAGGTTCTACAAGAGTGAACCCAAAGAGGCAATTCTCCACTATCTCCAACGTCTGAAGGATGAAGGAGTGGACATCTCAGACTTCAGATTAAGCGATCTGCCAGATTCAGCCCCAGACTTCATGAAGTTCAAAAGAGGTCCATCTGAGAAGTCCTCAAAGGCGAAGAAAGCATAGTTGGGAGAATCATCTGAATCAAGACCTTCAGCGCCTCTGCACGAGTCTTCTGGTAAGTCTGCCTCCTTTTCTCCCTCTGTACAGCAAATTGCTTCTTCTACTCCTCTGCCAACCCCCATCTACACCACATCTGAAACCTCTCCCTCTACAACCAGAACCTCTCAACCTTTACCAAAATTTAACCTTGCCAATACCTCCCTACCCACTTCTGAAGCTGAACAACTAAATCAAACCACTTCATCATCCTCAGCCCCTGAATCACCCCCCTACTTTGTCATCTCTTCTGACACAGAACCATCTGATCCTGTCTCTCCCACTCTAGCCCAACTTTAGACTCTAAAACCTGTTGCACAACTTCCACCTGAACCTGAAGTAAACTCACCACCCACAGAACAACCAACCTTAAACCCTTCTGTCACTCAACCTTCTGACCCTCACAACTCTGACATTCCTCCTCCAAACACTTCCGCTGAACCCCAAACCCTCAACCTAAGCCCTCCAAACTCTCCACCTCAAACACCTGAACCAGAGCATTCCCTGCCAACCCTAGAGGAAGCAATTATGCTGTTTGCAGGGGCCTCAATGGAAAAGGTCAAGTCTCTGACCATAAACTCTGGCATCAATGATGATCCATCCTCTGTAAGGACACACTGGAACAGAGTTATTGGCTGGATGACTTCTGAGGCTTTCAAGCTGAAGCACATCTCTGAGCAAGTCAGAAACGACTTCATCAGAGACGCTAAGGCAAGACTACAGGAGCGCTTGGCCAGAGAAGCTGAAGAACAGGCCAGAAGGGAAGAAGAAGAAAGAGCCAGACAAGAAGAAATCCAAAGGGCCAAGGAAGTTGAGGCCAAAGCTCTAGCCGATGCTGCTGCTGCTGCTGAAGCTGAAGCAAAGGCTGCTGCAGAAGCTGAAGCAAAGGCTGCTGCAGAAGCTGAAGCCAAAGCCGCTGAAGAACAGAGTGCTCTGACTCAGGGGGAGTCCTCTATTTTCGCCCACTGGTTCTCAGGACTCTGGAGGAGCTGCAGCAGGAGCAAAAGGTATTTCGGGCCAGATTCGAACAATAGGACACTGTCAACGCCAACATTCAGAATATGCTGTAACAACTGCTTCAGAGAATGCCTCCGCCTCCCAACCCTTAGGCACTTAGGAATTTTTTTGCTTGTTGCTTATTTCCTTGTCTCTGATGCTTTCTTTGCTTCTATCTGAATATATCTGCATTACTTTTCTGCTTATTATTTTGTTTAAGTCTTTTTGATTCTGACAAAAAGGGGGAGAAATCAAATAGCTCTGATGAAAACTTGCCTAATACCTTAAAGCACTCTGCAAACATATCATTCTCTAAAATAAATCTATCTAACACTTGACTTAAGAAATTGCAGAAAGGTAATCGAGAAACTTCATTTCTTAGAAGCTCTGGTAAGAACTTCTGAACTCCCTAGCCTATCTCAGGGGGAGCTCACTTCTATCTAATCTGATAAAATCTTTATGTTTTTTCGTTTCATCTGTCAATTGAGCTTGTTTTGTCATCATCAAAAAGGGGGAGATTGTAAGAACAAAAATAGTTCTACAACAGACTCCAAGATTTTGATGATAACAAAGGATGAAACCAAAAATGGCACTCTAACGAAAAGTACTAAAATGTGCAGGACTCTACACAAGAAGAAAGGAATCTAATGACGTCATCAGATACAGAATCAAATCAGATACAAATTACCAGAAGATCAGAAGCATCTGAAGTAGAAAACGCGCTCTAGAAGCTCTGATTCTGAGCGAAACAGCATATCAGGATATCAGAAGCGTCTGAAGAAGCAGCACGCTCTAGAATCTCTGACTCTGATCAACCGTATATCAGATTTCCACAAGTCTCAAAGTCATCTGAAGATGAGAACTATCAGAAGCTCTGAAGCAACATCTTAGAATCTCGGATTAACAGAGTAACACAGACTCTGATAATGGATTTCCTTATTCAGAAAGAGTAACGGCAACTTCAAATTCAAATGGAAAGAAAATATTTTTGGAAAGAAGTTATTCAGGGAGACAAAGTTGTTTTGGCAAGAAACAACAGAAGTTATGGCATTAATTTCTAATCAAGACAAAATTATCTGCCATCAATTTCAACGGTCCTTTCACCTCTATATAAAGGACAGCAAACAACATTGAGAGACACACCTGAACACTCTGAAATAATTCTCTCTCTCTCTCAACCTTTCACGAGCTTTTGCTCAGAACGTGAAACATTCTATTTGTTCTTACTGCTGTAATACTTGCTTTATCCTAGAAGCACTCTAGATTACATATTCAGTTTGTATCTAAAATTGTTTTATATTTCCTCAAGTGACTCTGCGCAGTCTGTATACTTGAGAGGACTAAGAGATACTTCTCTTAGACGTTGGTTGTAATAATCTTTCAAGATTAGTGGATTAAGTCCTTGTTGAAGGCGAAATCACCTTGGCCGGGTGGACTGGAGTAGCTTTGTGTTATAAGTGAACCAGTATAAATTCCTTGTGTGGTCTTATTCTGAAAAAGCGCTTATTTTCCAAAACAATTCAAACCCCCCTTTCTTGTTTTTCTCACCTTCACACATGTGCCTCATCAAACTCACAACTAGGGTTTAAGACCCTCAATGCAAAGGATCAAGTTAGCAAAGGTCTATACTGGTTAAAAACATCATAGATGGATCCCAATGTTCTTTATTTACCATTTTGATCAAGAATTTATCAAGAGTTTGAAGCTTGTTTGTCAAGGAAGCCCTAATACATCTAGGTATCTTGTGTGCATTCCTCAGTAAGTTTCTTCAACATTTGGTCAAAGAAATCAAGGCATACTCCATTTTAATTCACCATAAGCATATATTATTTTACATGAGCCCCAAAGAGCAAATTAACTTCAAGTTTGCAAGTTGGTTCAAGGAGGTTGACCAGAAAAGTCAATTGGTCATATCTAGGGTTCCCTAGACCCTATCTCCTACAATTTTTATCATATGAAAATTACTCCAAGATAAACTTTAATCTTTATGACATTCCAAACAACTTTCATGTTGACATAAATAGCTAATTTTTCTTGGACAGTCATTTTTTTATGGTTAAAGATTATAGGTCATTTTGTTTGTGCCCTAGATAGAAGGTCAACTTCCAAGAACCATAACTTTCTCAATTTGTATGATATGAAGATCATCAAAGTTTCATGATAAATTTAAAGATGTCTTATACAACTTTGCTTCTTTGAGAAAGGTCAAATTTCACTTGCAAGGTCATGTGCCATGAGGAAACATTATAGGTCCATTTGGGTCATCATCATTGAAAAAGCAATTTTCCTCAACTTCTAAAATCCATAAATTCATCATGTAAGCTCCAAATGGTGTCATATTTGTGACCATATTTAATATTATTGAAATATATACAACTTTGAAGAAGAAACCAAAGTCATTTAAAGCTCATAGCAAAAGTTATTCAAGATGGAAAAAAGGGGTCATTTGACTTTTAACCTAGAAAATTTTCAAGTATATTTGATTCCTCCAACTTCAAGTCCCGAATTCATCATAATCAAAGATTCAAATGGAAAAAGTCCCAACATCAA
Source organism: Lathyrus oleraceus (assembly GCF_024323335.1). NCBI lineage: Eukaryota > Viridiplantae > Streptophyta > Magnoliopsida > Fabales > Fabaceae > Lathyrus > Lathyrus oleraceus. Next base: position 193,454,455 of record NC_066580.1, on the reverse strand, counting down.
AGTTGTTCCCCACAATGGTAGCTTTACAAAGAATCCAAGATCATTCCATTTGGACAAATATTGAGGGACTTGCACATGGTTTCTTTGCATGACCCAATTTGGAAACTTTTGAACTCAAATGTTAGACACATTTGCATGGCTTCATGTTATGATCTCATCATCAATTGTGCACGAATTTGGATTGATCACTATCATTATTTGGGCCTAAGCACATGCCCATGCACACAAACTTGCTAATTTTGGCCAAAATTTGGAATGGTGTAAAGATCAATTCCATTGCCTGTAAATTGAAGCTCATTGCCTCAGATTCAAGGGAGGAACCCTTGCCCAAGCTCTGCCCAACAATCCCATAGCCCCATTGCATAGAATACCTTGAAGATTTCATTGAAATCGAGCTTCTAGTTTAACTTTTGTTTTTGAACTAGAACTCTAAGGATTCACACCTCTTTTGATCCTAATCATCTCCTTCAAGTAAGAGGAAGCAAGGCCAAGTAAAATTGCATCGAGATCTAGCTTCAAGGTCACCACCCGAAGGTGAATTCTCACAAACTTCCCTTCTTCGATTCTCACTCATTTCTTAATATTTTTGTTTGATTTTTGGTTGGCTGAAATGCTACCAATGTAGGCATCAATACTGAGTTTCTTTTTGGATGAATCGAAGCAATTCAGTTTGAATACCTCAATTTTCAACTCCACATATCTTCTTATAGAGTGAGAGTTTGAAATTTTGGAGGTCATATTTGGAATCCTCGTGATTTTCTCTTCAAAATAGTGTATGATCCATAAATTTTGGTGAGGATTTGATCCTAACCAGTCCGGTGACATGGCCGGAGAAGATGACCGGAGCTAGGGCTCTAGTGGTGCGTTGGCGCAGTCCATGCCATCTGATCTATTTGCCACGTTTTAATCTCATCCCTTGATTGTGATTACCCATGATGTGTGTCGCAACGCGAAAAACAACCGGCGGGAAAAACAAACAAACAGAGCCGCCACCGTGCGTTATTTATCCCAAAGGAGGGAAAGGAAACGCTCGAAGTAAACCTGGAAAGGAAATGGTCTTACGACCGGAGATTACAAGGTACGGGAGTCGGTTACGCAAGGGGAAGTTATTAGCACCCCTCACGTCCGTCGTACTCGACGGGATCCACGCTCAAAAGAAAATAATAATGTTGCCAAATAACTGCTCAAAAAGAATGCACACACTGGAATCAAACACAGATGGAAGAAAACGGAGGAAGGGGACTCGGCAGGATATCGCATCCTGGGCCTACGTAGTTTATCAGAAACAAACATCAGAGTCAACATAGTTCGGGGAAATGGGAAACATGCTCGCTAGGATATCGCATCCTATGCCTACGTATCTTCTCTAACCAGAGAAAGAATCAGAGCACTCGTAGCTCGGCTAACGCACGCCGAAACAAAAACACTGAACAGAGACGCTAAGACGTCAAACGAAACACACAACTGGAAACGGAATGCCAATCAATGGACTTACATCCAACTCCAACAAACAAACACAAACAGGAAACCGAATGCCAATCGCTGGACTTACATCAGACTCCGAACAAACAAACACCAACAAGGAAGTCGAATGCCAATCGCTGGACTCACATCAGACTCCAAACACACCACAAGAAGGAAACGGAATGCCAATCGCTGGTCTTACATCCAACTCCTTACACACACCAAAAAGGTTATCAAACAGACAAGCTAATAGGGAGTCTGGAACTCGAGCCTAATAGCTGTCAGGCAAACACACACAAAAAAGAAAAGGTTGCCCGGAGAGATCTCGCACGATCTCCTGCCTACGTACCTCATCTGGTATGAGGATCAGGGCGACGTAGTTCCCCTTAACAGGGAAGAAACTCTCTCCTAACTGTAATACCCCAAAATTTACCCATCATTTTTCCTGAAAAAAAAAATTAATTAATTAATTAATTAATTAATTAAATAAATAAAATATAACAAATTATTTTGGACTTGGGTCTCCCTCATTTGAGCCCATTACCCACGAAAATCAGTCTATAAATACTGAAGTTTCAGTAGAGGAAAACACACTTGGAGTTACACTTGGAGTTACACTTGGAGTGACACTTGGAGTTACACTGGGAGATTCGCTTGAGAAAAAGGGAGAGAAGCAAAATACTCTGAGGTTTCCTTGGAACAAAACACTGGACAAAACCTGAAGGGAAACCTACAGGCTACTCTGCAGCAACCTCCAGGCACCTCTGAAAGGTTCATTCTGACTCACAGACTTTCAGCTCAAGCAAACCCTGCCATTTGATTTTTCTTCTCCAATCAGCTTGGAAGGATCCCTGGGTTTCCCATTCCTTTAATTGCTGTAACTTCGGATCTTTATCCGTGTGGTAATTTTTTCCCTCTCTCATACTTTATCGCTTTCTTAGCTGGAAGACCTCGATAGGAGGCAATGTTTGAGCCCCTTGGTGGCATTTTACTTTGAGATACATGTTTTGTGTTTTGTATTCATATCCCTGCAGGTAGCGCGGTTCCTTCGTCAAGGACTGCCTTTTTGCCCTCGAGCATCCCAAACCCTAAAACCCAAAGCAACACGTTTACTCCTTCTACTACAGGCGAGTAAGTCTCCAAAGGTCGAGCATCCGGTAGATTGCGTAGTGACGTCGTTCGTCCAAAACCCAATCCATAACCCCGTAGTTAGCCGAACTACGACTTGCTCTGATTCTCATTCCAGATGAGATACGTAGGCATAAGACGCGATGTCTTAGCGAGCACAATTACCCCCAACCCATAGGTCAGCCGAGCTACGAAGACTCTGATTCTCATATTCAGATGAGATACGTATGCAGTGGATGCGACATCCGCGCGAGTCATTTCTCTTAACCTTTTTAGTAAATAAACACGTTAGGTAAACCCACACCCTTTAGACAAAAACTACAAAAGTGGATCCCGTAGAGTACTATGGATGCGTAGGGGTGCTAATACCTTCCCTTCGCATAACCGGCTCCCGAACCCAAGATTTGGTTGCGAGACCCCGTCTTGTCCTTTCCTTTTTCAGGTTTACTTCGAGCGTTTTCTTTCCCTCCTTTGGGATGAATAACGCACGGTGGCGACTCTTCTGTCATTCTCTTTCGCCGGTTGTTTTTTCGCACACTGTATTTTTCAGGTTGCGACAGCTGGCGACTCTGTTGGGGACTTTAAGAAGTTGACCTCTTGCTGGTCCATCTTCCCTAAGCGAGTCCCTCCTAGCTTTTGTAGTTTGTTTGTTTATTGGGTGTTCATGCTTTTGTACAATTATTTATTTACCTGCTTTACCTTATTACATTGTGTACATATCATTGTTGTATCTGTTTCTGTTGGCTGGCTGCTTGGTGATCTTTGTGAGATGAGTTCTATACCCGAACTCGAGTGCACTTAAGATAGGAGAATGGCATAGTCCTGTCAACTTGTGTGGAGTATTCCTTAGCGAGTTGACTTGCAAGCCCATTCACTTGGTGGAGGTCATGTTGAGATCAATAATGTCACATAAGTAAGTTGTGGTTAGACATTACTTGTTCCAATATAGACCTAAGAAGCCAAGGACCTTAGTTTACCTAACCCATCTTGGCCTATTCGTAGGACGTAGTGCGAAAGTCGTTCAAATGTAAGATTTGATACGATTGTTACGCGATACTACACTCATAAGAGTCTCTCTTGAGAATATTGTTGGAATACGAGTAGTCGTTCCTCTAATAATATCCGAAAGATGGGATTATGACTATGGGAACCTTTTTGTAGAACATGTTTGGCAGGTTTAAACCTTAGTACACTCCTTTTGGGTGGTTCTTAGCCTAAACTCCATGCTCGTGACTTGCGACAAACCCTTGATTCATGGTTGATCCAATCAGGTATCCTTAATATCAATGAAACTCGGGTATTGATAAGGTGTAAACCATAATCCACCAAAATGGGTGGTTGATATTAAGGATAACATGATCCATCCCATGACCTTTGTTCGGTGTGCTCTTGATTTCTCTCCAGACAGTGCAACCTGACAGATGTTCAAGCAGATACAGCAATCCTGATTGACATGCCACTGCATTGCATTCACATCATCGCATCATTTGCATTCATATCATTTAACACATGTTTATCCTTTTCAAGGAGGTTTAAATCTTCTTCTTGATTCTAGTCGGGGTTTTCTTTTTACACTGCTTATCAAATGTGAGACTGGAATCAAGGGGGTAGAATACTTTTGGAATTGATAAACATGTCATTGCATTTGCATAGTCATCCGCATGTCTTGCATAACAGGTACCGCCACAGTGTTCTCAGTTTGTTTGGTGTCCCACTAGCAGGATAGCTGACTCAGGCATTCACCGATACGGTACCCGGAGGAACCAACAGAGAGTAATGGAAAGCCTACAGGCAGAGCTCGCCGAGATGAAGATTCGCATGAATCAATTCATGGATTTAGTTCAAGGGGTGGCTCAAGGACAGCAGGAGCTTAGATTATTGGTGCAGAAGGATCCCCCTATTACTCAACCGGAGACGTTGGCTGATCCTCCAGCTGGAGAGGCTAATGGACCCAATGGACCGGGGCCTATCCCAATCCTACATGTCACCTCCGGTCAACAACCCATTCAGGATGGTCAGGATGATCAGTTCCCCTTGCTTCAAGAAGACTTTGGCATGGACCCCATGTTTAGGAGATTGGAAGAAGGGTTTGAAGACGCTACTAATGAATTCGCAGATGTTGTTCCTACTGATTCTGTAATCCGTGATGATGTAGTTATTTTTTCCAATGTGGATGATTCTGATGTAATTGAACTTGATTCCGATGTTTCGGATGCTTGCATTTCAATGAATGAGATTTCTGAGTATGACTATGATGTTGCTACTATCACTATTTTCTACCCAACTAATCAGATCCGTGCGCCAGAAGCGCAACCCGTGCCACCAGTGCGACGATCTACTATGACCATCACAACCCCTGGTCCTCTACCTTTCACCAGTGAAAGGGCCATTCCGTGGCATTATGGGGGGAATGTATACACCCACGATCATAGGGTGGAACTGCCACTGAAAGTAGAAGAGGGTCAGAAGCCTGAGCTTGAAGTCGAAGGTCCCGCAGTGGACAATGTTGGTGGAATCGGGCGATTCACCAGAAGTGGTAGATTGTTCTCACCACCGGTTACCCAAGCTGATAATGTTGATGCTGCGGTGAAAGCCAAAGGCAAGCAAGTCGTGAATGGGGGTACCTCTGCACCCCAGGAAAGTTCTGAGCCCACTTTTGCGAAGGATGTGGACGAGCTTCTGAGAATCATAAAGAAAAGCGATTACAAGGTAGTCGATCAGTTGATTCAGACTCCGTCCAAGATATCCATTCTCTCACTCCTATTGTGTTCGGAGGCACACAGAGAGGCACTTCTGAAGGTTCTTAATGCTACTTATGTACCTCAAGAGATCTCGGTAAACCAACTAGAAGGGATCGTCGCCAATGTGCATACAAGCAACGGGTTAGGTTTTACTGATGCTGACTTAACACCAGCCGGACGCAATCATAACAAGGCTCTGCACATCTCGATGGAATGCAGAGACACCGTGCTATCGCATGTTCTGGTGGATACAGGCTCCTCTCTCAATGTGCTACCCAAGAGAGCCCTGTCGAAGTTAGAAGTAGAGGGTTTGGTCTTGAAACCTTCAGATCTTATTGTGAGAGCTTTCGATGGTTCTAAGAGATCGGTGTTCGGAGAGGTAGAATTGCCAATTCTGATTGGATCACAAACCTTTAACACTGTCTTCTACGTGATGGATATCAGTCCTTCCTACAGTTGCCTGTTGGGTCGTCCTTGGATCCATAATGCTGGGGCAGTCTCTTCAACTCTACATCAGAAGATTAAGTTTCTTGTCAACGGACGAATTATCACCGTCTGTGGTGAGGAAGACATCCTGGTCAGTAACCTGTCTACGTTCAAGTATGTAGAAGTAGAAGGTGAAATTCATGAGACTCTGTGTCAGGCTTTTGAATCAGTTCAAATCAAGGATGCAACTCCGGTGGAAGAGGTTAAAGCGGGTGCCTCTATCTCATCCTTTAAGCAGGCACGGGCCGTGGTGGATTCAGGTGTTGCTCCCGGTTGGGGGCGTCTGTTGGAATTACCAGTGAAAGAAGATAAGTTCGGGATTGGGGGTCAGCCAGCTCTGACTTCTACAACACTTCAGGGGCCGATCACTTTCTCCAGTGCTGGCATCATTCAGTATGGTCAAGTCTCTGCAGTCAACGAAGAAGATGGGGATAGTGATTGTGACATTGACAACTGGGTGCGTCCGAGGATCCCGGGTGAAGTCATCAACAATTGGTCTTCTGAGGAGATTATCCAAGTCACTCTTCTTGAAGAGTAATTTTCTTTGTTTATTCATGCATATCCAAGTCTTACGTTCCGCCCAGGGCGTAATGACTCATTGTAGGGCCCATCTATGTGACACTTGCATTTTTTATCATAAATAAAGGACGTATTTTTGCATTCAAATATTTCGTTCCCTGTCTTTCTATTTTTGCAGTTTTTCAAAATAAAAAATGGCAATGTTTTGTTTAGTTTTCACTTCTTATTCACACTCATAAGCACATACCATCACTCATGCAGATGCACATCACCGGATCCTATTGATAACGGTTCTGCTATGGCTCGCTTCGACTTTGAAAATCCAATCTTTCAAGCTGAAAAAGAGGGTGATGAAGATTGTGAACTCCCTGAAGAACTTACCAGGTTATTGAAACAAGAGGAAAGGGTTATTCAACCGCATCAAGAGTCTGTTGAAGTGATTAATCTCGGCACCGAAGACGCCAAGAAAGAAGTCAAAATAGGAGCAGGCTTGGAAAACAGTGTCAAAGAAAGATTGAGTCGGATGTTACGTGAATATGTAGAGGTTTTCGCTGGAAAAATCAAGAGAGGATATGGAATGATGAATGTCAAGAAGCTTTTGACAAAATCAAGAAGTATCTCCAAGAACCTATAAATCCGATGCCACCAGTTGAAGGAAGACCTCTAATCATGTATTTGACCGTGTTAGAAAATTCAATAGGGTGTGTGTTGGGGCAACATGACGAGTCTGGTCGAAAAGAGCATGCAATATACTACCTTAGCACAAGGTACCGACTGTGAAACAAGATACTCCCAGCTCGAGAAAGCTTGCTATGCTTTGGCTTAGGCTGCTCGCCGACTAAGACAGTATATGTTGAATCATACCACTTTATTGATTTCTAAGATGGATCCTATCAAATATACATCTGAGAAACCTGCTCTCTCCGGAAGAACAACAAGATGATTGTTGAACTCTGCACGCAGTTCAAAATAAAACACCATAACTCTTCTCCGTACCGGCCAAAGATGAACGGCGCTGTTGAGGCGGCAAATAAGAACATAAAGAAGATTGTACAAAAGATGACAGTAACGTACAGAGATTGGCATGAGATGCTACCTTTCGCCTTGCATGGGTACCACACTTCAGTACGTACATCGACCGGGGCAACCCCTTACTCCCTGGTGTATGGTATGGAAGCAGTCCTACCTGTTGAAGTGGAGATTCCTTCTCTAAGAGTCCTGTTGGATGTCAAGTTAGATGAAGCTGAATGGATTCGGACAAGGTTCAATGAGTTGAGTCTTATCGAAGAGAAGCGAATGGCAGCCATTTGTCATGGGTAGTTGTATCAGAGTCGGATGAAGAGAGCTTTTGATCAGAAGGTGCGTCCTCGTTGTTTCCAAGTCGGAGATTTAGTGTTGAAAAGGATCCTTCCTCCTCAGACAGATCACAGGGGAAAGTGGACTCCTAACTATGATGGACCGTATATTGTCACCAAGGTTTTTGATGGTGGGGCTTTAATGCTTGCAACTATGGATGGTGAAAACTTCACTTCCCCTGTGAACTCAGACGCAGTTAAAAAATACTTCGCATAAAATAGACCCGCTGGACAGTAAAAAGAATAGTCCAGGCAAAAAATGGGCATCTCGGCGAACCAAGAAAATGAAAAGGTTCGGGCAAAAATTAGGGACAAAAATAAAAAAGGATTGTACACCCGGTAAGTTGAAAACCTGAAAAGGCAACTTAGGCAAAAATGGGTATCCCGGTGGATCGAAAACCCGAAAAGGGCGATCCAGGCAAAAGTTAGGGATTAAGCGAATGACTGCGTTCTGAGTAGTTCTGAATCTCATCTCGTGTCAATGACTGGAAATTTTTGAAGGATAGGAAACAATCCAATCACTCTTTCAGAAAGCTGATCATCTGGAGGATCTTGAAGACGGGCAAGTCATAGCAGAATTGGAACCCAATAGAAATCCATTTCACATTGCCATTAGATTAATTTCTCTTTTTATCTTTTGTGCGATTACCTCTTTCCAGGGGTTGCTTCTTAATGTAAATGCCTATTCAGAGGCCATTCAATCAATAAAATCATGTTATTCAGTATATCTCTGTTTTCATTTTCATTTTACTGTTTTGTTTGCAAAAATGACGTCCGAGTTTTTGATAAACATTGCATCATGACACATAAGGGCTTTACAGGTACATGCTTAATAAACATTTAAAATTGCTGTAAATTTTAAGTGCTTTAGATCGTCTATTCAGAACAGATACCCTCGGGGCATTTCCTTAAAATTCCCTGCAGATGATCGTGAATATCTTCCTCAGTGAAGTCACCAACAGACAAATTCGGTGTCTTATCCCTGCAGAGCTGATCAGAGTGTTGGATTCTTCAATCCCCAACAGTTTCTCACCACCGCACTTCCCCAAGCGTTTGTTTCAGGACATACACTCCCTAGTAGAGTTGATAGTACCAGACTACATATCCCCAACGGGGTTGACAGTGCCAGACTTTATCTTCCCAGCAGAAGTGCCTGCTCCTTAGAGTTCGATGCCAGATCGATAATCCCAATGCAAGATCCATGGTTTCTTTTCTTGAAGCAGAACCTCGGTACCGTATCAGTGTTTGCTCCCCCTGCTGAGTCATCTCTCGCAAATCGTGGTTGCCAGAACCATTGTAGCTTTCCTCAGCAGCAGGCTTCCAATGCCATTCTTTCCCCGATCAGAGTCTCGGTATGGCCATAACACCGCATGGCTAGTCATCTCCCCACAGAGTTCATTGTGGTGCGTATCTCCAGCAGCCTGGCCAGAGCCCAGAGGATGGTAATCATTTCCCCAGCAGACCCCCTTGCCTCGGCTTGGCATTCTACCCAGCATTTCGCATCCCTGCATGTAGAATCATATTGCATTGCATCCTTCCAAATCGCGTAGCATTTCCATTTTCATGGAGCATTACGCCATTGAAAAATTCAAACATACGCATGTAAGCATAAAACATTCTCGGTATCCCAAGTGATAAGCTAGAAGTTGTTTCCAGTACTCAGACTGAAGATTGTTCATGACTTACCTTTGTTATCCCCAGCAAGTGTCATTGGCCCATGCGCCGCCTCTATTATCATTCCCTATTTCTGCCAATGCTGACAGGCATGAAGTTTTCCGGTATCCAGACCGAAGTGGCATTCAGGCCAGTTTTCCGGTATCCAGACCGAAGTGGCATTCAGGCCAGTTTTCCGGTATCCAGACCGAAGTGACATTCAAGCCAGTTTTCCGGTATCCAGACCGAAGTGGCATTCAGGCCAGTTTTCCGGTATCCAGACCGAAGTGGCATTCAGGCCAGTGTTCCGATGTTCAGATCGAAGAAGTTTCCGATATTCAGATCGAAGTGGCATTCAGGCCGGTGTTCCGATATTCAGATCGAAGTGGCATTCAGGCTAGTGTTCCGATATTCAGATCGAAGTGGCATTCAGACAGTGTTCCGATGTTCAGATCGAAGAAGTTTCCGATGTTCAGGTCGATGCGACTTATGGCATTCAGGCCAATTTTCCGATATTCAGATCGAAGAAGTTTCCGACGTTCAGGTCGATGCGACTTGTGGCATTCAGGCCAATTTTCCGATGTTCAGATCGAAATCCTTTCCAGTATTCAGACTGCTGAGCGGCATTCAGGCCATGGTTATTTCTGTGTTACCATTTATTTTGGTATCCAGTTTAACATTCTTTTTTCGATATTCAGACTGACTCTCACCGTACCAGACGAATTCTTCTTTCAAGACCACCTCTTTGCTGATTCTGACAGACATTGTTACTTCACTTCACTTCAGTGCAAATTTTTGGGCTTTTATTGTATTCAATCCCTTGATACCTCGAAAGTACGAAAGCAACTGCCATCTTCTTTCCGGGTCTCCAGTTGATTGAATAGGGGCAGCTGTAATACCCCAAAATTTACCCATCATTTTTCCTGAAAAAAAAAAGAAAAAAAAAATTTAATTAATTAATTAATTAATTAATTAATTAAATAAATAAAATATAACAAATTATTTTGGACTTGGGTCTCCCTCATTTGAGCCCATTACCCACGAAAATCAGTCTATAAATACTGAAGTTTCAGTAGAGGAAAACACACTTGGAGTTACACTTGGAGTTACACTTGGAGTGACACTTGGAGTTACACTGGGAGATTCACTTGAGAAAAAGGGAGAGAAGCAAAATACTCTGAGGTTTCCTTGGAACAAAACACTGGACAAAACCTGAAGGGAAACCTACAGGCTACTCTGCAGCAACCTCCAGGCACCTCTGAAAGGTTCATTCTGACTCACAGACTTTCAGCTCAAGCAAACCCTGCCATTTGATTTTTCTTCTCCAATCAGCTTGGAAGGATCCCTGGGTTTCCCATTCCTTTAATTGCTGTAACTTCGGATCTTTATCCGTGTGGTAATTTTTTCCCTCTCTCATACTTTATCGCTTTCTTAGCTGGAAGACCTCGATAGGAGGCAATGTTTGAGCCCCTTGGTGGCATTTTACTTTGAGATACATGTTTTGTGTTTTGTATTCATATCCCTGCAGGTAGCGCGGTTCCTTCGTCAAGGACTGCCTTTTTGCCCTCGAGCACCCCAAACCCTAAAACCCAAAGCAACACGTTTACTCCTTCTACTACAGGCGAGTAAGTCTCCAAAGGTCGAGCATCCGGTAGATTGCGTAGTGACGCCGTTCGTCCAAAACCCAATCCATAACCCCGTAGTTAGCCGAACTACGACTTGCTCTGATTCTCATTCCAGATGAGATACGTAGGCATAAGACGCGATGTCTTAGCGAGCACAATTACCCCCAACCCATAGGTCAGCCGAGCTACGAAGACTCTGATTCTCATATTCAGATGAGATACGTATGCAGTGGATGCGACATCCGCGCGAGTCATTTTTCTTAACCTTTTTAGTAAATAAACACGTTAGGTAAACCCACACCCTTTAGACAAAAACTACAAAAGTGGATCCCGTAGAGTACTATGGATGCGTAGGGGTGCTAATACCTTCCCTTCGCATAACCGACTCCCGAACCCAAGATTTGGTTGCGAGACCCCGTCTTGTCCTTTCCTTTTTCAGGTTTACTTCGAGCGTTTCCTTTCCCTCCTTTGGGATGAATAACGCACGGTGGCGACTCTTCTGTCATTCTCTTTCGCCGGTTGTTTTTTCGCACACTGTATTTTTCAGGTTACGACACTAACCAGAGACCGGAAAATAACAAACTAATAGGGAGACTGACTCGAGCCTAAAAGTTGTCATGCAATCCACAATAGTCCTAGGTTGAGGTATCTGAATCAAAACCTAACTCGCACAGGCAGCAAGTTAATCACACAGCAAGTAAGCAATATAGGTAAACAGGAATCACACACTATATGCAAACAAATGGCTCAGACAAGGCTAGGCTTTAGTCAAAGGGTCATATCAACCTCGACAAACAAGCCAACTGGAAGGGGTGTATGAGGCTCTTAACCACTGACATTGACCGTCAGGGTGAGCATATGAAAAGGTAATGAGGGTAAGACCTCATAGCTCTTAACCCTGGTCGGGGTGAGCTTGAACCAAAGAAGGTGTGGGAGTCCAGAATGGGGGACTCTACTCCACAATGACTGACTCTATATACAAGATTTTTGGTGTTTATTCAAAATGCATCAGCACATAGTGCGAGCAAGATGAAAGACTCAACTGAATAGCAGGGGATGGATTGCACATCCCTTCTATCTGCCAATGCCTCTTCACTTAGGAGGTCTTTACATGTAACCATGCCTCATTGAGGTCTTTAGCACAAAATTAAACAATCAAGAACATGGCCTCTTAAGGAGGGCTTCAGACAAGTGCTTGCCAAAGATAGCAGGTCTTCCAGACTACATGGATTTAAAGAAATTACCTAAGTGGTATGCCAACCACAAGCAAAGCAAAGCAACTCAAATAATGAGTTAAAGCGGCTAAAGTACCTGTAAGAAAATCAAACAAGTCAATATTCACATTCAGACAACCAAACAATCAACAACAGTCAGACAATCCCAATATGCACAATGCAAGTCAACAACTCAAGTGATTCACTACCAAAGGACCTACAAAATAACCAAAGGTTAGTAAATAAGGCAAATAGCATAGCTCAAATGATGAGGCAACATCAACCATGGAGATTGGATGCTTGATCCTGAAATACAAAGCTCAAATGTGAGTTCAAACCCCTAGGGCAAAGCCTAGGGTCAAAAGTGAATCAAAAAGTCAAAACAGAACTTGATATTCAACATGAAGCAACTACATTCAATCAAGAACATGTCCTAAAAAGGACCAAGTCAAAATCATCAAGCAAAGTCATTAATTGCACAAGATAAGGCAAAAGGTACACAAGGTGATCACACTTGGACATGAAGAATCAAAATTCCAAATTAAAACAGAAATGACTCAAACAATTCTGGAAATTTTTATGTGCATACAACATGTCAAGTATAATCATCATGCCAAAAATTATAATCAACAGAGTTCAATTGGCAAGGCAATGAAAATGAATAAGATCAACATCAAATTGTGTGACATACATTGTCACACCATACAAACACATGCCTAAGACAGAGAAGGAAAGTGCTAAAAATGCCAAACCAAAGCTCAAACATCCTACAACATGTTAGGAATTAGCATGTAAAATTTCAAATCAATTGGAGCATTATTGAGCATTTCACAATAGAAAGAATGAAGCATGTCACATTTTGCACACATGATCAATCAACCAATCACAATTCAAATTCCAAAGATGATAAAATCATGAAACCACCACCAAAAAATAATAGACAAACACATGAACATTTTGCAAAAAAATTGGAATTAATTGGATGTATTTTCAATTTGTTATGATTTTTCAAAGTTGGATAAAAATGTTTGAAATAAATGAACATGCATAGGAAATTATGGAGGGAAATTTGAAAAAGGTTGAGAAATTTGAAAAAGTGTAACCAGTGAGACTCGAACCCAGGACGTGTGGATTAAAAGAGCACTGGACAAAGAAATAACCAAAATGCTTTCGCCTGGAATCGAAGGGAGTACAAGGCAAAACGCTGCAGTTTAACTAATTGACGTGGCAACACAGTCAGCGGTCAAAGGCACATGTGGAACTGGTCAAACTCGCATGGCCAGTCATTTCGCTAGCAGGACGCTCGCGTGGAGGCTGACTGGGATAAAACCCTAGGCTCACTCTGCATGTTGCAGATGGCGGTCCTTGTGGAGGAAACCACCGTCTCCTACCTTGAGACGGTGGTGAACAGTACCACGCGTATTATTTTTTTTCCAAAATTTGCTACAAATTACATCATTCAAAAGCTCATGTAATGCACATCACGAATCCAGCATCCATTCAAATTAAAACCTCATAACCAGTGCAAATCGAATCAAAACAACTTTGACATCCAAAATTCAATTCATCATAACTTAGTCAAATCTCAACCAATTTTCATGAATTTTATATCAGAATGATCAGGAAGCAAGGATATACAAGTCTATGGCAATAAAATGGAGAATTAATAGGTTCGAAAAACCTACCTCTTGAAGATCCAACAATGGCAGCAGTGGATTCAGGTGCTTAGCAAGGTCCAAAACTGCTCCTCTACTCTTGTTATGAAGTATGAAGCATGAATCAATGCTTGCAAAGGCTCAGATCTAGCTTAATCTTCAAGCTTCATGTTCATGTTCATGTATGGATTATGCATAAACCTTCACCAAATTCTCCAATCTAGCACTTGATTTGCACTAAATGATGGTCCAGGAGCAAGATTATACAATAAAAATGATGTGTTATTTGAAGAATTTTTGAATTTCAATTTGGAGAAAATTTGGAGGGAAAATGAGATCTAGATATAGAATGATGAAAAATGAACAATTCTGTTAGGGTTTGCCTTATATACCATGTGTTAATTACATCCAAATCACAATTAGTCATGAATTAATTAGGATTAGGCAAAAATAAGGTGTATGACAAATTTTGGAAAATTGGTGGTGCCATGCAAAAGTACACGTGAACAGTAGCAAATGGATGATCAAACTCACTTAAAATAACTCCATGCACATGTTGGCAATGGTATTTTGTTCCCATGATGCACCAAATTCAAATTTGCAAATTTCCCTCCAAAATGGTCATGAATGGGCAAACGATTATATGATGGAATTTCATGCAATTCCATGAATGATTTGGAAAATATATGTCATGAGGAGCAAAGTGCAAAAAGAGGCACTCAATTTGGAGCTTTGGTTCAAAAGTTATGCCCTTTTGATGTTTCAAGCACACTTGGCAATGATTTGATCATATCTCCTCAACCATCCATCATAAACTCATGATCTTGGACTTTTTGGAAATGGGAGAGAAAGATATTCAACTTTCATATTGGACAAAATTTCATTTGAATCTTATTTGATGATGTAAGATCAAGTTGAATTTGGACCAAAATCTTTCCATTTTTGGAAACTTTCAATTACAGGTCACTTTCCATTTTTGGAAACTTTTGCACTGACCTCAAATTCTTCAAGATATGTGTTTGTAATGACCAATGAACTCCATTTGAACATGAATGAGAGGTTGAAACTCATTTTTCCACCTCACAACCCTCAGTTGACTTTCTGTTGACTTTCTAGGTCCTCAGATGACCTAGCCATGCCCTGATCAGCTTGAGCCTCTACCACTTGAGGAAATGGCTCAGAAATGAACCCCTAGCTCCAATAAGCTCTTCATAATACTCATATGATCTCCATCTCAGTGAAATGCCTCATTTCATTGAGAAACCCTGACTGGAATACTGGCATTGATTAGGGTTGACCAGAGGTCAAAACCCTAATCCCAAAGAACCTGAGCATGAATAATGAACCCCTTGAGGATGACATAACCATGATGATGATGATGTACCTTGCAATCAAGATAATGCTCAACCTTTTGAAGGGCCAAGAAAACCCTAATTGAAGCACAAACCCTCAGATGGTTGGTGATCAATCCATGAGAACCCTTAGGCTTGAATCTCTTATCCTCTCTATCTTCTGAGAAAGACTTAGGAGGATGACTTGTTCATTTTCACATGATATGCAATATGCAAATGCCTAATGTCCTACAAAATGAAATGCAATAGGCTAAGATAGTCCCAAGAAGAGGAGGGCAAATTTTGAGGTGTTACAATGTGCACACATTGACTAAGGCGTTTGGTGGACATGATGCGCGTGGGCATCAGATCTACCACCTCAATTAATGAGGGAGATCTGATGGCCCTTGTTTTTTCTGTTTATTTCTATTTTCCAATTTATATTTTAAATACCATTTTATCATTTAATTCATTATAATTTCAATTTTAATCCAAAAAATATGAGACTACCACACAAATTTCACAAATAATTTGCTCTTCTCATTTTTGAATTAAAATTATTTTTTGGATTGAGTTTGATATTTTTAGTGAATTTTGTGATTTTTGACTTGTTTTTAATTGATTTTAAATACTTATGACTTTTCAAAAATTCCAAAAAAATTAGTCAAGGTCCCTTGGCCATTTCTTTGATGATTTGAAGGGATATGAAGTTTTCCACTTTTAAAATGTATTTTTCTTCATTTAAAAATTAAATTTAAATTGTTTTTATTGCTTTAATATTTTATTGAACTATTTTATTTACTTTGTGTTGATTCAACTTCTGTTTGGCCTTGATCTTGGTAGAATTGGACTTTAATTTGATCAATACCATTGGATTTAGGGGGTTGATGAAGTTTGAGCTTCATCCCTCAAGATGAGAATGAATGGTATTGATCAAGTGAGGTTCATCCCTTGATCAATTTGGGATCTCCTTCACTTCATCTTTTCATCTTCATCTCACTTCTTACCCAATCCATTCATGGCCAATGATTTCACATGAATCAAAATGCTAGTTGATTCATCAATGACCTTGTGTCATATGAATCAACATGAGCTTGATTGAGATAGGTCCATCCCATTTTATTTTTATGTGTGGTATGCTTTAGGAGCTTGGTTCTTTATACCTTGTATCTAGCATGCATTAACATCAATGTTATTATTGCCCGACCTGAGATAGTTATGACTTTTACATAAATCCAATTACAATTGCTTAATATAATGCTAAATTTTATCCCGAAAGCAATAACATTTTTGTAAATGACATTGTAAGTCTCTCATTCCTCATGGTATTGTGTGAAGATTTTACCTCTTTTCCATTTGTGAGATCTAGTGGCATACT